>NC_060198.1:21883361-22483361 GCF_021184085.1 Oncorhynchus gorbuscha | reverse complement strand
CCCTCACAGCTCCGTAGGCAAGCACCATGGTCTTGTAGCGGATGCGAGCTTCAACTGGAAGCCAGTGGAGAGAGCGGAGGAGCGGGGTGACGTGAGAGAACTTGGGAAGGTTGAACACTAGTCGGGCTGCGGCGTTCTGGATGAGTTGTAGGGGTTTAATGGCACAGGCAGGGAGCCCAGCCAACAGCGAGTTGCAGTAATCCAGACGGGAGATGACAAGTGCCTGGATTAGGACCTGCGCCGCTTCCTGTGTGAGGCAGGGTCGTACTCTGCGGATGTTGTAGAGCATGAACCTACAGGAACGGGCCACCGCCTTGATGTTAGTTGAGAACGACAGTTTGTTGTCCAGGATCACGCCAAGGTTCTTAGCGCTCTGGGAGGAGGATTACCAAATCACGTATTCAAAATTCATTATATATGATCTGGGAATGAAATAACATGACAAATACATTTTGTTTTCCATGTTAGACCTGCATTTTTAAACAACACTATCAAAGCTTATTGTGAAATATAAACAAAGTACTTGTGTACATTACACAAATTCCTATTTGTTGTGGCTAATGCTAGCTTGGCTAGGGGTTATGGTTATGGTTAGGGGTTAGGTTTAAGGGTTAAGATTAGCGCTAGTTAATATGCTAGCTAAATAATTAAAGGGTTAGGTTTAGGAGTTAGATTAACATGCACTTTTATTCCTCTAAGTACACATGTGGAACTGCATGAACATCCTTTTTATTTTTGTTTCAAACCATTTTGAAATGTTGATCCTAATCACACATTGGCCCAATTATTTATAGAAAGACCCATATGTGGAGTGGCAGGTAGCCTAGTGGTTAGAGCATTGGGCCAGTAACTGAAAGGTTGCTAGATTGAATCCCTGAGCTGACAAGGTAAAAATCTGTCATTCTACCCCTGAACAAGGCAGTTAACCCACTGTTCCTAGGCCATCATTGTCAATAATAATTTGTTCTTAACTGACTAGTTAAATAAAAGTTTAAAAAAATAATATATATGTTATTTTTACTCTTTGGTTGAATTTGTTACTCACTGTGTCACATTTAAAAAAAAGTATCTTCTTTAACTCTGCATTGTGGGAAAAGGACCCATAAGAAAGCATTTCACTGTTAGTCTACACCCTGTTGTCTACGAAGCATGTGACACATTTTTTGTGACATATTTGATTTGAAATGTGTCTAGTACTGTATCCTGCTTGCTCACTATTTCCTGCTTGGCCTTCGTCGACATGTTGACCCCAATCAGGGGTGCCCATTGTGGTCAACACTGTCTCACCCATCTCTTTATCCCTCAGGGACAACCTTCTGACCTCACTCCGAACCTGGAGACCACACACCAGCCACCAGCCCTAGGGGCAAAGGGAACGGGAGAATACAGCAAGTGTAATTTCCTTCTCGGTACTGGCCCTCTGACTCTGCTGCATGCAATATTAGGGCAAGCTGGTCTATGGATCTGACATTGTGTAATTTAAAACCACAAGGCTGTAAAACCAATTAACACAACTTGAGCATTATACCCTCATTTGTGTCACTTTCTCAAGTGTGTGTGTGTGTGTGTGTGTGTGTGTGTGTGTGTGTGTGTGTGTGTGTGTGTGTGTGTGTGTGTGTGTGTGTGTGTGTGTGTGTGTGTGTGTGTGTGTGTGTGTGTGTGTGTGTGTGTGTGTGTGTGTGTGTGTGTGTGTGTGTGTGTGTGTGTAAGTAAGTGTCAGTCTCAAAACTACTCAAAAACTTTAGTTGAGAATTCAAGAAGGAAATTAAAAAAGACACTTGATCTCTACTTCAGCTCTTCCAACTGTGTACAACTTTGACAGATAATAATTTTGGTCAAGTCTTTGCAAAGATGAAATTTCAAATGATATTTCATGTAGAATCACAGAGATGAGAACCTAGAATTTAATATTTTCTGTTGAATCTTTCCATCAATTCATCACATTATTTGACAGGCACTATAATACACAGGCAAACACTTTTATAGTAGAAACCTTGATGAGAGAGCTGGAATTCAATAGATTAATCATCAGATGAACCATATTTGGACAGGATCAAATTAATGTGTCACACCCTGATCTGTTTCACCTGTCCTTGTGCTTGTCTCCACCCCCCCCCTCCAGGTGTCGCCTTTTTCCCCATTATCCCCTGGGTACTTATACCTGTGTTCTCTGTTTGTCTGTTGCCAGTTAGTTTTGTTTCAAAAAGCCTACCAGAGTTTTTCCCTCTGTTGCTGTCTATTGATTGTACCTGTTTTTCCCGGTTCTGACCTTTTCTGCCCACCCTGACCCTGACGCCGACCCTGAGCCTGCCTGACGTACCTTTGCCCCACTACTCTGAATTATTGACCCCTGCCTGCCTTGACCTGTCGTTTGCCTGCCCCTGTTGCTGTAATACACATTGTTACTTCAACACATGATAGAATGCCCATTTATGGAAGATTAGTGAGTAAAACATGCCTTGCAGCATTCAGACAGAAGTAGTTACCAGGAAACCTATTTGATAATCTCAATGTCTGTCCACTGTACAAGTGTGGGAGCATTCATCCATCCGTCTTATCTACAATATTAAAATGTAAAAGTATTGTTCTTTACCTGACATTTTCTACAGTACATTACATTACTTCTATTGATTTTATGTCTCCGTCTCAACCAAAAATGTAAGTTAAAGAATAGGACTAAATCAATTCAAACTTTATTTGATTCAGCCCTATTCTTTAACTTAGATTTTTGGTTGAGACGTGAATCCAAAATATCAATTATTGCGTTGACAAACAAACACAATTTGACATACAATAAAGAGCCTATTAACTTGTCGACAAGTTAACAAATTATATGTCGGATTCACTTCTTCAACTCAACCAAAAATACAAGTTAAAGAATGGGATTAAGCCAGTGATTCAGGTGAAACTATACAAGCAGTAGATAGATCTCTTTTAAATGTTGATATTTAGTTGCAGAACCAAACACAATTCAATATTACTTTTGTAATACAGTAAATAGCATAAAGTTCAGGCTATTTTACAACCTAATGCAACATTCAATCTTGAAATGAGTAACACATCCCATGGCAAAATTTTGTGTCATGCAGGTGAAAGAGGACCCAAAAGCGACTTGGCGAAAACAGAGTCTTTAATCCAGTAAAGTAATTACAAACAAAAAAACACAACTTTCACTCGAAATGACGAGGACTAACTGGAGACTCGATCTTGAACAGCAGGTGAACAGCAGGTTGCCTCGGGAAGGCACTTGAACCAGACAGACTCAGACACCTGCTCACCACGCAGCATCTGAGACAGGGCGATACACAAACACAGCACGGTGAATTCTAGACAAGGAACCGACAGGACAGGAACGGAACACAAAGGAAGAAATAGGGACTCTAATCAGGGGAAAGGATCGGGAACAGGTGTGGGAAGACTAAATGATTGATTAGGGGAATAGGAACAGCTGGGAGCAGGAACGGAACGATAGAGAGAAGAGAGAGCGAGAGAGTGAGAGAGGGAGGGGGAGAGAGAGGATAGAAAGAGGGAAAGAACCTAATAAGACCAGCAGAGGGAAACGAATAGAATGGGAAGCACAGGGACAAGACAAGATAATAAATGACAAAACATGACAGTACCCCCCCACTCACCGAGCGCCTCCTGGCGCACTCGAGGAGGAATCCTGGCGGCAACGGAGGAAATCATCAATGAGTGAACGGTCCAGCACGTCCCGAGACGGAACCCAACTCCTCTCCTCAGGACCGTAACCCTCCCAATCCACTAAGTATTGGTGACCCCGTCCCCGAGAACGCATGTCCATGATCTTATGTACCTTGTAAATAGGTGCGCTCTCGACAAGGACGGGAGGGGGAGGGAAGACGAACGGGGTGCGAAGAAAGGGCTTAACACAGGAGACATGGAAGACAGGATGGACGCGACGAAGATGTCGCGGAAGAAGCAGTCGCACAGCGACAGGATTGACGACCTGGGAGACACGGAACGGACCAATGAACCGCGGAGTCAACTTACGAGAAGCTGTCGTAAGAGGAAGGTTGCGAGTGGAAAGCCACACTCTCTGGCCGCAACAATACCTTGGACTCTTAATCCTGCGTTTATTGGCGGCTCACAGTCTGTGCCCTGTAACGGCAAAGTGCAGACCTCACCCTCCTCCAGGTGCGCTCACAACGTTGGACAAACGCTGAGCGGAGGGAACGCTGGACTCGGCAAGCTGGGATGAGAACAGAGGAGGCTGGTAACCCAGACTACTCTGAAACGGAGATAACCCGGTAGCAGACGAAGGAAGCGAATTGTGAGCGTATTCTGCCCAGGGGAGCTGTTCTGCCCAAGACGCAGGGTTTCTGAAAGAAAGGCTGCGTAGTATGCGACCAATCGTCTGATTGGCCCTCTCTGCTTGACCGTTAGACTGGGGATGAAACCCGGAAGAGAGACTGACGGACGCACCAATCAAACGACAGAACTCCCTCCAAAACTGTGACGTGAATTGCGGGCCTCTGTCTGAAACGGCGTCTAACGGGAGGCCATGAATTCTGAATACATTCTCGATAATGATTTGTGCCGTCTCCTTAGCGGAAGGAAGTTTAGCGGGGGGGATGAAATGTGCCGCCTTAGAGAACCTATCGACAACCGTAAGAATCACAGTCTTCCCGCAGACAAAGGCAGACCGGTAATGAAGTCTAGGGCGATGTGAGACCATGGTCGAGAAGGAATGGGGAGCGGTCTGAGACGACCGGCAGGAGGAGAGTTACCCGACTTAGTCTGCGCGCAGTCCGAACAAGCAGCCACGAAACGGCGCGTGTCACGCTCCTGAGTCGGCCACCAAAAGCGCTGGCGAATAGACGCAAGAGTGCCTCGAACACCGGGATGACCAGCTAACTTGGCAGAGTGAGCCCACTGAAGAACAGCCAGACGAGTGGAAACAGGAACGAAAAGGAGGTTACTAGGACAAGCGCGCGGCGACGCAGTGTGCGTGAGTGCTTGCTTAACCTGTCTTTCAATTCCCCAGACTGTTAACCCGACAACACGCCCATAAGGAAGAATCCCCTCGGGATCAGTAGAAGCCACAGAAGAACTAAACAGACGGGATAAGGCATCAGGCTTGGTGTTCTTGCTACCCGGACGGTAAGAAATCACAAACTCGAAACGAGCGAAAAACAACGCCCAACGAGCTTGACGGGCATTAAGTCGTTTGGCAGAACGGATGTACTCAAGGTTCTTATGGTCTGTCCAAACGACAAAAGGAACGGTCGCCCTCCAACCACTGTCGCCATTCGCCTAGGGCTAAGCGGATGGCGAGCAGTTCACGGTTACCCACATCATAGTTGCGCTCAGATGGCGACAGGCGATGAGAAAAATAAGCGCAAGGATGAACCTTATCGTCAGACTGGAAGCGCTGGGATAGAATGGCTCCCACGCCTACCTCTGAAGGCCAACCTCGACAATGAATTGTCTAGTGACGTCAGGAGTAACGAGGATAGGAGCGGACGTAAAACGTTTTTTTAGAAGATCAAAAGCTCCCTGGGCGGAACCGGACCACTTAAAACACGTCTTGACAGAAGTAAGAGCTGTGAGAGGGGCAGCAACTTGACCGAAATTACGAATGAAACGCCGATAGAAATTAGCGAAACCTAAAAAGCGCTGCAACTCGACACGTGACCTTGGAACGGGCCAATCACTGACAGCTTGACCTTAGCGGAATCCATCTGAATGCCTTCAGCGGAAATAACGGAACCGAGAAAAGTAACGGAGGAGACATGAAAAGAGCACTTCTCAGCCTTTACGTAGAGACAATTCTCTAAAAGGCGCTGTAGAACACGTCGAACGTGCTGAACATGAATCTCGAGTGACGGAGAAAAATCAGGATATCGTCAAGATAGACAAAAACAAAGATGTTCAGCATGTCTCTCAGAACATCATTAACTAATGCCTGAAAACAGCTGGCGCATTGGCGAGACCAAACGGCAGAACCCGGTACTCAAAATGCCCTAACGGAGTGTTAAACGCCGTTTTCCACTCGTCCCCTCTCTGATGCGCACGAGATGGTAAGCGTTACGAAGGTCCAACTTAGTAAAGCACCTGGCTCCCTGCAGAATCTCGAAGGCTGATGACATAAGGGGAAGCGGATAACGATTCTTAACCGTTATGTCATTCAGCCCTCGATAATCCACGCAGGGGCGCAGAGTACCGTCCTTCTTCTTAACAAAAAGAACCCCGCCCCGGCCGGAGAGGAAGAAGGCACTATGGTACCGGCGTCAAGAGACACAGACAAATAATCCTCGAGAGCCTTACGTTCGGGAGCCGACAGAGAGTATAGTCTACCCCGAGGAGGAGTGGTCCCCGGAAGGAGATCAATACTACAATCATACGACCGGTGAGGAGGAAGGGAGTTGGCTCGGGACCGACTGAAGACCGTGCGCAGATCATGATATTCCTCCGGCACTCCTGTCAAATCGCCAGGTTCCTCCTGAGAAGTAGGGACAGAAGAAACGGGAGGGATGGCAGACATTAAACACTTCACATGACAAGAAACGTTCCAGGATAGGATAGAATTACTAGACCAATTAATAGAAGGATTATGACATACTAGCCAGGGATGACCCAAAACAACAGGTGTAAACGGTGAACGAAAATCAAAAAGAAATAGTCTCACTGTGGTTACCAGATACTGTGAGGGTTAAAGGTAGTGTCTCAAATCTGATACTGGGAAGATGACTACCATCTAAGGCGAACATGGGCGTAGGCTTCTAACTCTCTGAAAGGAATGTCATGTTTCCGAACCCATGCTTCGTCCATGAAACAACCCTCAGCCCCAGAGTCTATCAAGGCACTACATGTAGCACCCGAACCGGTCCAGCGTAGATGGACCGACAAAGTAGTACAGGATTTTGATGGAGAGACTTGAGTAGCGCGCTCACCTGTAGCCCTCCGCTTACAGATGAGCTCTGGCTTTTACTGGACATGAATTAACAAAATGTCCAGCAACTCCGCAATAGAGGCACAGGCGGTTGGTGATCCTCCGTTCCCTCTCCTTAGTCGAGATGCGAATCCCTCCCAGCTGCATGGGCTCAGACTCTGAGCCAGAGGAGGGAGATGGTTGCGATGCGGAGCAGGGAAACACCGTTGATGCGAGCTCTCTTCCACGAGCCCGGTGACGAAGATCTACCCGTCGTTCTATGCGGATGGCGAGAGCAATCAAAGAGTCCACATCTGAAGGAACCTCCCGGGAGAGAATCTCATCCTTAACCACTGCGTGGAGTCCCTCCAGAAAACGAGCGAGCAGCGCCGGCTCGTTCCACTCACTAGAGGCAGCAAGAGTGCGAAACTCAATAGAATAATCCGTTATGGACCGTTCACCTTGGCATAAGGAAGCCAGGGCCCTAGAAGCCTCCCTACCAAAAACTGAACGGTCAAAAACCCGAATCATCTCCTCTTTAAAGTTCTGGAACTTGTTAGAGCAATCAGCCCTTGCCTCCCAGATAGCTGTGCCCCATTCTCGAGCCCGGCCAGTAAGGAGTGAAATGACGTAAGCAACCCGAGCTCTCTCTCTAGAGTATGTGTTGGGTTGAGAGAGAACACAATCTCACACTGCGTGAGAAAGGAGCGGCACTCAGTGGGCTGCCCGGAGTAGCAAGGTGGGTTATTAACCCTAGGTTCTGGAGGCTCGGCAGGCCAGGAAGTAACAGGTGGCACGAGACGAGACTCTGGAACTGTCCAGAGAGGTCGGAAACCTGAGCGGCCAGGTTCTCCACGGCATGGCGAGCAGCAGACAATTCCTGCTCGTGTCTGCCGAGCATGGCTCCTTGGATCTCGACGGCAGTGTAACGAGCGTCTGAAGTCGCTGGGTCCATTCCTTGGTCGGTTCCTTCTGTCATGCAGGTGAAAGAGGACCCAAAAGCGACTTGGCGAAACAGAGTCTTTAATCCAGTAAAGTAAATCCGATCTTGAACAGCAGGTGAACAGCAGGTTGCCTCGGGAAGGCACTTGAACCAGACAGACTCAGACACCTGCTCACCACGCAGCATCTGAGGAAAACACGACACGACAGGGCGATACACAAACACAGCACGGTGAATTCTAGACAAGGAACCGACAGGACAGGAACGGAACACAAAGGAAGAAATAGGGACTCTAATCAGGGAAAGGATCGGGAACAGGTGTGGGAAGACTAAATGATTGATTAGGGGAATAGGAACAGCTGGGAGCAGGAACGGAACGATAGAGAGAAGAGAGAGCGAGAGAGTGAGAGAGGGAGGGGGAGAGAGAGGGATAGAAAGAGGGAAAGAACCTAATAAGACCAGCAGAGGGAAACGAATAGAATGGGAAGCATCTTTTGTAATCTTAACTGCAATCCAGGCCATTTGGTTCTGCTATTAGATGAAGCACAGTGATAACACATGAACCTGTTGAATAAATAAACAAGTTATCATGCATTATATTCCCATTTGAATTTTGTTGTGCTTTTAAATAGTTGAAACATTATAGACATTATGGGTCACAACTTAACCAAAAATCAGACATTGTTGTTCTATTGGAATTTGATTGTACTTTAGATGGTTGAAAGCATAGTGATAACACATTGGAAATTCAACTAACTGTTGGCTTTATTTTTAAGTGGGTGAATATAGGCTGTAATCTCATGAATCAATGTCTCAACCAAATATGACCTAATTATCCACATTGAAATGACATGGAGTGCCCAGTGGGACCCCTCTGTAAAAATTCGAAATAAAATAAAAACTATCCTCACTTTCTCATTCCTCTCTTCCTGCTCCAATTGTTATTTATATAGAGATGATAAACAATACGTCCTTAAGTTCTGGAAGTTGTATAGATGTGATATATGAATAACTATAGGGCATGAAGTATAGTATATACTGTATTATTTACTATGACTCAGATAGGCTGACAGGGATTTCCATTTTCTCTGCTCTTTGTAGACAAGTTGAAAGTTGTTTTCAATTCAATATAACTTTATAACCTTATACATATAATATATAATATATATTAATGAAACACCGCCAACAACCCATACAGTATTAATGGCACAGTTTTAAAATAAGAACTGAAATGGTACACACTCTGCTGGAAGCCTCTGTCAGTTCATGTTTGTACAATTAATCCCTCCCTCCACTTTCCGCACCAAGGAGACAGTTTAAAATGGCTGGCACGGTTAACCTGCTACGATCTGCAGAATTCATTGGCCGTGGATAAGAACCAGACAGCTGGACAATGTTTTTTCCTCCTAAAAGCCTCTTCAAAACTTCCCAAGGAGTGTGATTAAATTTAAAAAGATAAACATACCACTGTAGGGTAACTTTTTTACTAATAACAGACTTCCTCCTCTCTCCTCATCCCACTCCTCCTCTTTCTCTCATTCTTTCTTTCCATCCTTAAACTACAAACGGTGTCTGGAGTGCCTAAATATAGCACTCCATTTTGTCATGTTCAGCATGCTTCGGGGCCGTTGAAGCTAGCTAGCTCCAGATTTAGTAACAGTGGCATTCATAGTTTTAGACAAAGAAGAATGAGGATAAATCATCCGCCGATGGTTTTTAGGCCAGGGTTCAATCATCAGTAGCATGCCATAAATATTCTCACTGCCTTTCAGTTTGATGGGAAAACTATGCAATTTAGAAGGTACAAATAATACTAAAGATATTGGAGGAGTTTGAAAAAGGAAAACATTTGTTATATTGTAGATCTACAATAAGATTTTGGTGACCTGAGTTCCAGATTGTCTTGTTTGCTATTTGCAATCAAATTTATTTCAAGTTATCCGTTCAAAGATATCATTTTAGTTTGTCAATCTTATGAATCTTTTCTCCCGATCAGTGCTTTTCAATAACGAACATATGGAATGGGAATTTGGTTTACTTTCTGAATAGGTTGTTATCAATAAAATGTACAATAAGGTTCAGAATGTTTGATTTGCCTGCTTCGGGGGCAGGGAGACACCCAGCTCAGCTAAAACCATTGACCATTGCATGTGGTTTTCAAGGGACTGCTAAAGAGCACATAGGAACTACTAATTTCCTATGATTCCATGCAAAATGTTTGTGCACAATTAGCTCTAGATCATAGTTACACAGCAGGTAACTGCATGCTTTTCATGATCAGTAAACATTGTGTTATTTCAGATAGCCTACGTAAGGGGAGCATATACAGTACATCTGGCATTTAGCTAAGCAAACAGAGAAGGTTCTTGGAAAAAGCTTGATATTGGCAAGTACGCCTATCCTAGATGTTGAGTCTAGACTCATCCTGGTAAAGTTGTCTGTCTGACTACTGTCATCACTACATCACTACATTACTGGGAAGCAAATAAAACATTTAGAGATAACTAGCTAGTTTATCCACTGAAGGTTAGCTAGCCAAATTGACGTGGTCCGTAATCAATGTCTGTATAAGTTGCCTTCCAGCAGCAATTGTAATTAAACAGTCTTAAAATCAATCTTGAAAGTGGTATTCTATTAGCTAGCTTAGGTATGCTGGTTAGAGAAAAAACAAGTACATAATTTACCATAATGTTTAGGCAACTTTACAAAGTTTCTAGAATGAATGGAAAATGAACCTAAGCCACACAGACCTGTCATGTAGAGTACACTTTTATTTTATACACTACATGACCAAAAGTATATGGACACCTGCCCATCGAACATCTCATTCCAAAATCATGGGCATTAATATGCTTCCATGACACCACAAGAGCATTAGTGAGACGGGGCACTGATGTTGGGCGATTAGGCCTGGCTCGCAGTCAGCGTCCCAATTCATCCCAAAGGTGTTCGATGGGGTTGAGGTCAGGGCTCTGTGCATGCCATTCAAGTTCTTCCACACCGATCCCAGATTTGTCCATCCACTCATTTGAAGTGACTCATAGAGGATCTAGACAGAAAATTATGTGGATAAATTGAAGCAACATCTCAAGACATCAGTCTGGAAGTTAAAGCTTGGTCGCAAATGGGTCTTCCAAATGGACAATGACCCCAAGCATACTTCCAAAGTTGTGGCAAAATGGCTTAACTTCTTAAGGTATAGGGGGCAGCATTTTTACTTCGGATAAATAGTGTGCCCAATTTCAACTTCCTGCTACTCATGCCAAGAATATAATATATGCATATTATTAGATTTGGATTGAAAACACTCTGAAGTTTCTAAAACTGTTTGAATTATGCCTGTGAGTATAACAGAACTCATATAGCAGGCAAAAACCTGAGAAATTCCACTTCTTGTTTTTTTCTGGGGGTGGCAGATTTTCAACCAAGGTCCAATTGAAATTACAGCGAGATATGGATGAGTTTTCACTTCCTACGCCTTTTGCCAGCAGCTCTTCATTTTGCATCAAGCATTGCGCTGTTTATGACTTCAAGCCTATCAACTCCCGAGATGAGGCTGGTGTAACCGAAGTGAAATGGCTAGCTAGTTAGCGAGCGCTAATTGTGTTTCAAATGTCCCTTGCTCTGAGCCTTCTAGTAGTTGTTCCCCTTGCTCTGCATGGGTAACGCTGCTTCGAGGGTGGCTGTTGTCGTTGTGTTGCTGGTTCGAGGCCAGGGAGGAGCGTGGAGAGGGACGGAAGCTATACTGTTACACTGGCAATACTAAAGTGCCTATACGAACATCCAATAGTCAAAGGTTAATTAAATACAAATGGTGTAGAGGGAAATAGTCCTATAATTCCTATAATAACTACAACCTAAAACTTCTTACCTGGGAATATTGAAGACTCATGTTAAAATGAACCACCAGCTTTCATATGTTCTGAGCAAGGGACTGAAACGGTAGCTTTCTTACATAGCACATATTGCACTTTTACTTTCTTCTCCAACACTTTGTTTTTGCATTATTTAAATCAAATTGAACATGTTTCATTATTTACTTGAGGTTAAATTGATTTTATTGATGTATTATATTAAGTTAAAATAAGTGTTCATTCAGTATTGTTGTAATTGTTATTGTTACAAATGAATAAATAAAATCGTCCGATTAATCGGTATCGGTATCGGTATCGGCGTTGAAAAATCCTAATCGGTCGACCTCTAGTTCATGCCTTTGGTGAAATAACACAGCGACAAATAGAAATCAAACTGAAATAAGATCTAGAGGAAGGCCAAGACTAAAAACAGAGAAATATAACTATTGTAAAATAGATTGTGTCTGTAAAATGTGTATAGTATGCATAAGCTGAAAGTAGAAGCCTGAAAGTGTTGTTGTTTATTAGTTTACTCCAATTGGGAGAGGGCTGGTAGAGTTTGCAGGGAATAATAAAGGAAAGTATTTTTTTTAAATGTATATAAACTCAGCAAAAAAAGAAATGTCTTCTCACTGTCAACTGCATTTATTTTCAGCGAATTTACATGAACATAAGATTCAACAACTGAGACAAAGTGAACAAGTTCCACAGATATGTCATTAACAGAAATGGAATAATGTGTCCCTGAACAAAGGGGGGTCAAAAGTAACAGTCCGTATCGGGTGTGGCCACTAGCTGCATTAAGTACTGCAGTGCATCTCCTCATGGACTGCACCAGATTTGCTGGAGGGTCATGTCAGAATGAGCCTGCAGGAAGGGTACCACACGAGTGAGGGGGATGTCTTTCCCTATAACGCACAGCGTTGAGATTGCCTGCAATGACAACAAGCTCAGTCCGATGATGCTGTTACACTCCGCTCCAGATCATGACGGACCCTCCACCTCCAAATCGATCCCGCTACAGAGTACAGGCCTTGGTGTAATGCTCATTCCTTTGCCGATAAACGCGAAACTGACCATCAACCCTGGTGAGACAAAACCGTGACTCGTCATTGAAGAGCCAGTCCTGCCTGGTCCAACGACGATGGGTTCGTGTCAATAGATGACGTTGTTGCCGGTGATGTCTGGTGAGGGCCTGCCTTACAACAGGCCTTCAAGCCCTCAGTCCAGCCTCTCTCAGCCTATTGCGGACAGTCTGAGCACTGATGGAGGGATTGTGCGTTCATGCTGTAAGTCGGGCAGTTGTTGTTGCCATCCTGTACCTGTCCCGCAGGTGTGAAGATCGAATGTACCGATCCTCTGCAGGTTGTTACACGTGAACTGCTATTGCGAGGATGATCAGCTGTCCGTCCTGTCTCCCGGTAGAGCTGTCTTAGGCGTCTCACAGTACAGACATTGCAATTTATTGCCCTGGCCACATCTGCAGTCCTCGTGCCTCCTTGCAGCATGCCTAAGGCACATTCACGCAGATGAGCAGGGACCCTTGGCATCTTTTTGGGGGGGTATTTTTCAGAGTCAGTAGAAAGGCCTCTTTAGTGTCCTAAGGTTTTCATAACTGTGACCTTAACTGCCAACCATCTGTAAGCTGTTAGTGTCTTAATGACCGTTCCACAGGTGCACAGGTTCATTGAACAAGCAAGGGAAACAGTGTTTAAACCCTTTACAATGAATATATGTGAAGTTATTAAAAATTTTACAAATTATCTTAGAAAGACAGGGTCATGAAAAAGGGAAGTTTTTTTGTCATCCTGAGTTTACATTACAACATCTCCCATCTGTTGTTCTACTTGCCTTGCTGGAAGGGTTGAATGTCAGTCAGGCCGAAGCTTCTTCCTCAAAGAGAGAAAAAGAGAGAGAGGGAGAGATTGTACCTTGGGATCAAATCATTCATCTCTGGAGATTGGCTTGTGTAACACAACAAATTGCTCTCTTGTTAAAATATTTGTGCCAACTTTAGGCCATCGACTTTGGCGCCTCTGCCACATTTTTTTCTTGTCTGGATGCACTTACTGTGCCTAGGGCAACAGGTGTCAATTTTACAGTCTGACCCTCTACGTCAGGGATGCCCAACCAGTTGATCGCGATTGATCACAGTGTCCTTGCCAGTCGATTAAGAGATGATTATACTATCTACTCAAATTCAGCAACACAAATCAATGCCTATAATCTCTTTCTGTTTTCACATTCGACAGTTACAAGTACAGGTACATTTGTAGGGATATTCAGTGAGATGTTGCCTGAAATCAAAGAGTTTCTCATGGTCTCCAAACATGCAGAATATGCACAGCTAGAGGACACACAGTGGCTCCTGGATTTAGCTTTTCTCACTGACCTAACTTACATGCTTAATTAATTTAATGTAGAGCTGCAAGGAAAAGTCAAACATGTAATCGACATGATCAGCTCTGTGAGCACTTTTAAATGCAAACTATCACTGCTCACAAGAAAGCTGCAACGTAAGGACCTGCACTTCGTTCAACACATGCATCCAGAACATGAACGTCAGGGCAAGGACACAGCACAGCTTGACAGTGCACGTTACGTGGAGCAAGTCCAGAGCATCTGATCTGAGTTTGACAGTCGTTTCACTGACTTTGCATCACTTGAGCTAATTGCCACGTATATGTGCTTTCCGTTTGGCGCAGATGTAAATGTGGAAGGCATTGCCTCCAAAATGGGATCCCTTTTTCAGTTGGACACAACTATAGCAGGAACTGAAATTGTCACCTTTCAAAATGACATTCAGCTGAAATCCAGGGCAATGACTGAGATGAAGGAAGAGTTCTGGGAGCTACTGCTAGAGGAGAAGTATCCCAACATAAGTTGAGAGCACATCTTCTTATCAGCCCTTTTTGGATCAACCTACCTCTGCATTTTCTCACATGAAGATAATAAAGTCTAAGTACAGACCTACTATGTCTGATGACCACCTTGTGGCCTGCATGAGACTTGCAACAAGCTGCTACAGCCCTGACTATGAAAAACTACTTGCCTCCACCCAATGCCAAAAGTCACACTAAGGTAGGAAATTAAATGAGTGGCACTTATTTGTGGAAAACATGTTATTGGTCCACATTATATTTGGGTATCAAATAGGTATCATAGAAGCAGGTCCATACTCAGTGGTGTGTTGCGTTTCAAACATTTTGTTGGTTGGTTTAGATTTAGAGACTGGTAGATCTCATCAGGCTGGCAAATGAAAAAGTAGATCTCCCGTTAAAGAAGGTTGGGCACACCTGCACTACATCATCCAGAAGTGCGACAGCTGCCGCCACTAGTGCATCAGGACCCTTTACGTCATCAACAAGTGTGACCACTGCCACCACCGGTGCTTCAAGGCGCTCGATGTCATCCACAAGTGGAACCACTGGTGCGGCAAGACCCTCTACTTCAGGGATGGGCAACTTTGATGGGGGTGGGGGGCACAAAAAAATCTAAACTAATCATGAGGGGCCACAATTGCTCGCAGGTCTGTGTAGCCACATACATACCCCTCTTTGCAGGTAATTTCTTGCAATTCTGCACATTTTGACATAGGGTGGAAAGAAATGTTTGCCGTTTTTAATATAATGTCTGAGTGAAGATGTGTTTATAGAAGATGTTGTCTTTCGTCACATACACCAGATAGGTGCAGTGAAATGTGTTGTTTTACAAGGTCGGCCATAGTAGTACAGTGCCCCAGGAGCAAAGGCTAACTGCCGCCTGGCTAACAAAATCAACAAACAAAAACAATGGACCCCACGGCCGGTAATTCGACTATGGTAATTGACTGACTAAACAAGAGGCAAACTGCTGATGCACAACCAAATTTCGAAATTGCACCTTTATTTTTAGTTTATTCTATTATGCTTACTGGCAACTATGTTGAGACCCCGACTGAGTGCAACAACAGTTCAACATTCACCTTTTGCTACTATTTTGTCAAGTCTACTCACACAATTTGATGCTTACTGTAAGTTGGATATCCAATGTATGCAACACACAGTACGCACTGCAACTGCCTCTGCAACACATTGCTGCAAGGCAAACACAGCGTTGCATTCGAAATGAATGTGCTTCTGGTGTACCAAAACTCAATGACACTGTCAGTGTGATCGAGGCGTTACATATATGCTACTGCGGTTATGTTTAGTGCTCTCAGTAATGGAGAAGATGAGCTGGGCTGGGTAGATTTGTAAGGTTTTCAATGTAGACACCTTTCCAGCCACTTAATTTCACCTCCTGGGTTTATCCTAAAGGTCTGGCCAAAGCGTGACAATACCTCAGCTTGTAGAAGACATGGTAATCTACACCAGCAGCAAGTAATTTGGTTAGGGGAAGTGGATGCCAAAGGGTAACATGTTCAAGTACCATTTGAGGCCTCCTGAAAGTAGCATCCCACCGAGAAATGACATATGCCCGGGCGGTGTATTGGATGTGAACGTACAAACGTTGCGTGTCCATATTTTTTGAGGGGGATGGTCCCTGGGAGAGAGCCATCTCCTGTATGTTGAGTGCCATACATATGTGACACGATCCTGGATGAACCATTCTCCAGACCTGCCAGGGCCAGTCTCCCATCGGACCCAACTGTCCGTCATCATCATCTGCCATAGAACATTGTCTCCATTTCACTGTCTGCCCTGTACAAAGGACGAACACCACACGCCAGGCCCAAAGACATAATAAATCTGCTGCTCCCTCCATTTCTTATAACACTCATGTCAGTCAGTGATAGAAGGAAGGTTACCTCCTTCCAGAATAAACAAACAAAAACAAACAGGGGGGGTTGTGTTGTTGAGACAAACTGGGGATCAGACCAGCATTACAAAAGCAAGTGGACAATCACCCTACATATTTTAGAACAAAGAAGCCATCCTCTCTATAAAACAGTTGGAAGAGAAAAAAAGTATACTTTTTATGATCATGTGTAGACCAGAGTCGGGGTGGGCTTAATGGATGTGTCCCCATCGAACTAGCTGATGCCCAGTGATGCCCCCCGTGTCATTCTGCTTGCAGACTTTCACCAGGGACCTCTGATGTGGCCAGTAACATGAGTGGACCCATCCAGCAAAACCTCAGAGGGAACTTAAACCCTGAGAACCAGCCAGATGTGGCCTTAGGGACACACTGCCTTTTACAACCAGTATGAAAGAGCAAAAGGCTTAAATCCAATCTGGGTAGGTCCGCTTGAGCACCCAAGTGGGGCTGAGATTTTTTAAAGGATAGGCCATGAATGTGGCTGCAAGTATTAATCTGCAAGGCCTGTTTTTTTTCTATTAACATCTGCCTCAGTAAGACAAAAACCAAGACAAAGTATTTGGTTCTCTGCTATATGTGACAAAGTCGGTGGATACATCTTCATTCCCTCAATTGCTCACTGCCAAGAAGCAGATGTTATAATAGAAGTCTGAATGGAAGCTTTGAGAATGACAACATTGACTGCAATAATGTGCTCAATCATGGCTGGCATGTATTCAACAATGTTGCAGCAATTCAGAGGAAAATTACAGGAGAAGGAGAATTTGAAAATGAAATATAAGATGGTAGATTAGGCTACCACTAAATGAAAACATTTTAATATTTCAGTGAGAAGCCCCGATTTGAAGTTGTTTTCAAATAAAAGCTATTAGCAAGTGCTTGGGCAAATAGAAGCTAAATACATCTAGATGGTTGTGTGTCTAGAGTTATGGTCGTCTGTTGGTCCATCTCTAAGCAGCAAGTGGTCTTAGCCTATCTACATTTGTCAGCATGTAGCGAGGCTGTTGCAGACAGCTAGATATAGATCAGAACGGCCTTCCTCTGCCCAAAAACAAATGTTTTAACTAAAGTGTGTTTAATTGTCAAATAAATTTGTTTTCATTCCTTTTTCAAATCAGTCGCAGCAATTGAAAAGGGAACCCATTCTGAAACATGAGACAGGATGGAAATAGATGTCCCAAAATATGAGAGGAACAATCCACTTCAAAGCGTGGAGAGGAACAATCCACTTCAAAGCGTGGTATCCGATTGAGATTTTCCATGCTTGCAGTATTTGAGAGGACAGAGAGGACATTTTCTAAGGCGGAAATAAACGTGATACTTTCTCACAAGCCCTTATGAAAACAGTGTGTGTTTGGCAGAGCTCTCTACACTGTCAAATGGCTTTTGGAAGTTTGTGTACTATATTCGTACGGCTTTGAGATGATTGATATTGTCTGCACCAAGTGTGTTTTTAAATATCTGTGACACCTGAAGATCCATATGAAGAGCTTTTCAAGGGCAGGAGCTCAGAGTTTACTCACTCACACAGTGCTAATCTCCTCATCCAATCCTACTCTATTTCTGTCACCACTGTAATTTCTGGGTAATAATTTTTGTGTTATTTATAGCCTCTTTTCCTCTTCCTACATAGTCTCGTTCCGTGCTCTCTGTCTCATTCTCTATCTGGCAGGCAGGCACACAAAGATGTGTGCACGCACACACACATGCACACAAAGATGAGTGCACACACACACACATGCACACAAACCAGTACCCAGATCATTTACAAGTGTATTTCAATTTTTGCAAAATGGGAGCATGCCACTATCTCTTCATGTCTCTTTCAAACCTTTTTTTTCTTTTCTGTTCAATGACTTCCATTACACGCTGTTCTTTCCTGCTTTGTTCTTTCCTGCTTTGTTCTTTCCTGCTCTGGTCCTACTTTGCTTCATCTCATGGATCCCCATAAAGTTTTTTAAAGGCCTGCTGGGCCATGCCAACTGTGCCAGTTTGGTACCACATCAAATCCCCTCTGTCTGTGGGCATCTGGCTTCATCTTGCACCTCTGCCATCACGCCAGCTATGCAGTGCCAATGGGCACCTCAATGTAGCACAGCCCTGTTTTATTCTCAGTATAAGGCAGCCAGGACTATTATATTATGCATGGTGCGTGGGATTGGTTATGCAAGCATTGGAAACGTCTCATTGCTTCCAATTCCATGAGCTCTCTTCCTGTTATTGAGTTTGTCTTAATGAATGAAAGGGGATAGTGCCTTGGTGTTCGTTCATTACTCGCTGTTGAAATATACACTATGGCTACATGTTAAAGCCCATTTTGAAAATAATGCAAATATTGGGGTAAAGGAATGTTCATACACTGCTCAAAAAAATAAAGGGAACACTAAAATAACACATCCTAGATCTGAATGAATTAAATTCTTATTAAATACTTTTTTCTTTACATAGTTGAATGTGCTGACAACAAAATCACACAAAAATGATCAATGGAAATCAAATTTATCAACCCATGTAGGTCTGGATTTGGAGTCACACTCAAAATTAATGTGGAAAACTACACTACAGGCTGATCCAACTTTGATGTAATGTCCTTAAAACAAGTCAAAATGAGGCTCAAGTAGTGTGTGTGGCCTCGACGTGCCTGTATGAACTCCCTATAACGCCTGGGCATGCTCCTGATGAGGTGGCGGATGGTCTCCTGAGGGATCTCCTCCCAGACCTGGACTAAAGCCTCCGCCAACTCCTGGACAGTCTGTGATGCAACGTGGCGTTGGTGGATAGAGCAAGACATGATGTCCCAGATGTGCTCAATTGGATTCAGGTCTGGTGAACGGGGGGGCCAGTCCAGAGCATCAATGCCTTCCTCTTGCAGGAACTGCTGACACACTCCAGCCACATGAGGTCTAGCATTGTCTTGCATTAGGAGGAACCCAGGGCCAACCTCACCAGCATATGGTCTCACAAGGGGTCTGAGGATCCTAATGGCAGTCAGGCTACCTCTGGTGAGCACATGGAGCGCTGTGCGGCCCCCCAAAGAAAAGCCACCCCACACCATGACAGACCCACCGCCAAACCGGTCAAGCTGGAGGATGTTGCAGGCAGCAGAATGTTCTCCACGGCGTCTCCAGACTGTCACGTGCTCAGTGTGAACCTGCTTTCATCTGTGAAGAGCACAGGGCGCCAGTGGCGAATTTGCCAATCTTGGTGTTCTCTGGCAAATGCCAAACGTCCTGCTCCTCCTTGCACAAAGGCGGAGGTAGCAGTCCTGCTGCTGGGTTGTTGCCCTCCTACGGCCTCCTCCACGTCTCCTGATGTACTGGCCTGTCTCCTGGTAGCACCTACATGCTCTGGACACTACGCTGACAGACACAGCAAACCTTCTTGCCACAGCTCGCATCGATGTTCCATCCTGGATGAGCTACACTACCTGAGCCACTTGTGTGCGTTGTAGACTCCGTCTCATGCTACCACTAGAGTGAAAGCACCGCCAGCATTCAAAAGTGACCAATACATCAGCCAGGAAGCATAGGAACTGAGAAGTGTTCTGTGGTTATCACCTGCAGAACCACTCCTTTATTGGGTGTGTCTTGCTAATTGCTTATAATTTCCACCTATTGTCTATACTATTTGCACAACAGCATGTGAAATGTATTGTCAATCAGTGTTGCTTCCTAAGTGGACAGTTTGATTTCACAGAAGTGTGATTGACTTGGAGTTACATTGTGTTGTTTAAGTGGTCCCTTTATTTTTTTGAGCAGTGTATTTTGTTATATTGTGATGTGGTGCAGGGGCTCGCCAACTTTGTTGTGAGGTGGCAGTGCTTCCCTATTTGATGCACATCATTAGTTTTAATCTTAAGACTGATATTAATGTTTTTCTGTGCTACAGTATCACTGGAGAATATAGATCTATGTGGATAGATGCAGTGGTAGCGGACATTTCAATTACATTTTAGTCATTTAGCAGACACTTATCCAAAGCAATGTAGCATTCCAG
The DNA here is from genome assembly GCF_021184085.1 of Oncorhynchus gorbuscha. Lineage (NCBI taxonomy): Eukaryota > Metazoa > Chordata > Actinopteri > Salmoniformes > Salmonidae > Oncorhynchus > Oncorhynchus gorbuscha. The sequence continues at coordinate 22,462,876 of NC_060198.1, read as the reverse complement.
CAGTCAATGATCAAAAGCACCCTCTTTGGCCTCATGGGTGGAATGGTATTAATACATAGTATACCGTACAGAGACAGGACAGCTCACTGCCTACAGTAATTTAGGCGATGTTAAAAGTTCATAAACAACATGTTAATTAACATAATGCATGCTATTTGGTGGGTGATTTTATCCAAAGATACTTAGTCATGCAAATAACATATGGGTGGTCCTGGGAATCTTACCCACTCTCCTGGCATTGCAATCCCCAGCCTCTATCAACTGAGTACTGCATTAACAGTATTGGTTTCTTAGATAAGATAGAATAGGAGCTTGTCTGAAAGTCATGTGATATGACATTGGATCTTAGATAGTATCTAACAGGAACAGCCTTGATATTGGGTTAATTTTCTCTATCTTATACAGTATTAATAAGGGCTCTGTGTTTTGCGCAATCATGCGACATAGCAAGATTGTATCCTGTTTTTTAAACCTTATCCAGAAATGAGAATGACAAATTTAGCATTTTAGTCATTTAGCAGATGCTCTTATCCAGAGCATACATTTTCATACTTTTTTTTACACCAAAACTGCAAGCAATTATCTAAGGATGGTGCTTGACATAAGAAAAACAGGACTGTTTGATGAAAACACTTTAAGAAATTAAAGGTTATGCAAGCATTGGAAACATCTCATTGCTTCCAATTCCATGAGCTCTCTTCCTGTTATTAAGTTAAAATCCAGGCATGTCACGTGATTGCGCACAACACATGGCCCTAAAATATAATAAGTTGAACTGGAAATTGGAGTAAAAGGAATGGGAAATTATTGTAAAAGCATAGCCTTTCTGTCTGTATACTCTTCCCACTCTCATGAGCGACAACTGAAATAAGATAACAGTATTTATACTAGTAATATAGTTACTAGAAAGAGTTATCCAAGCAGAGTTAGTGGAGGAATTATTTTCCTAATTTACAAGTTCAAGTTTTTTTCTTCTAGTTTCTATCTTCTAGTCCATACGACTCCCCTTGTTTTTGAAGTGAAAATATTTGATTACAACGCTGAGGGTGTCTCTGGCCAACCAATTTCACAAAACCCTTTCATTGCTGTTATAATGACCTGTTGGGTCAATGGCTAAGATGAGCTCCGTTACCTAGGTATTTTGGCTGTGAGTTTTTCCCACGGCAGCTCAGCGCACAACACAATACTTCAATAATAAAATGGTAATAGCTAATTATGTAAAACGTAGCAGGAGCATCAGAAGCGCAGCCCGATAGTGTGTCTGTTGTATATGCCCTCTAGGCTCTATGAGCCGCTCTGGAGATGTCACGCCCTGATCTGTTTCACCTGTCTTTGTGATTGTCTCCACCCCACTCCAGGTGTCGCCCATCTTCCCTATTATCCCCGGTGTATTTATACCTGTCTTCTCTGTTTGTCTGTTGCCAGTTCATCTTGATGGAGAAGCTAACCAATGTTTGTCCTGTTTTTCCCCAGTCTCTCTTTTTCTCGCCTTCCTGGTTTTGACCCTCGCCTGTCCCGTCTCTGTACCCGCCTGCCTCACCACTCTGCCTGCCCCTGAGCCTGCCTGTCGACCTACACCCTTGTCCCTTCTCTGTGTTATTGACCCCTGCCTGCCTCGACCTGTCTCTTGCCTGCCCCTTGGACTATTAAACCATTGTTATTTCAACGTGTCTGCATCTGGGTCATACCTTGATTCCCGATAGGAGATCTTGCCCAAACAGTTATAAATCTGATTCGCGCTTCATATCTTTTCTATATACTCTAGCACTTCACATATTTTCTTTATACCTTTTACAGCTGTGTTACTGACCCCACAGGACTGCACTAGTACACCGGCTAATGGAATTCCATTGGTTCTAATCTGTCTTGGCTGCTTCTATGGTTGTGGTATACTTCATAGAGAATAGGGGGAAGTGTATGTCAGGATATCAGAGATGGGCAGGGAAAACAGTCAACCGATATGCCCACAACAGCTGGCTATGGTGTGTGCTGACATCTGCATTATCTACTGCAGAAGATTGATTCTGTGATGCACCATTCCAGGATGTTTAGGTTGGCAGACATCTTTTAGCTGGACAACATCCAGCATTAGCCAATGGACAGCTGGAACATTGGTTAGCCCCTAATACAAGTAATTTGGAACAAGAAGCGGTATGCTGTAAACCACCGTGAGAGCAATATTGCAAGATTATGTTATAATATTTACGATGTCTTTGGGTGATAAACCTAACTGCATTCCTAGCATGAGTTGGTGTTTCTGCACTGAGGTACCAGGGTGGAGATGGCTCCAGTATGGATTTGGGGACCAGACCCTGGTCTCGAAACAATGAGAAGAGTCTTTACAGCAGATCATGTCTGCTGTGAATTATTAGTATCTTTCATACAAACCTTAACCTTGTAACCGACTCATTCCATACACCTGTTGTTTGTCATGAATATTCAGGAGGATGTACTTTGCTATAAAATGTGTTGTGTTTTTTGTCTCGGGGCTCTCAACGAATCATCTGAGGGTGATCGGCCATCATTATCGCAGAGCACTCAATCGATTCACTTTGTATGTGTGTGTTGTATTGACCTGCTCCCTTATTAATAAGTGAATAAATATTTAGTTTAAGTATAACTGACTTGTGTGATAAGTCGCTCCTCATTTGATAGTAAAGAAATTGACTATCACACCACACAAACAACATTACTAATTTTACATTTTAGTCATTTGCAGACACTTTTTTATGGTACTCTTTTCAGAGGTAGAGTTTCAGATGTTTTTGGAAGATGGGCAGGGACTCTGCTATCCTAGCTTCAGGGGGAAGCTGGTTCCAACATTAGGGTGCAAAGACAGAAACAAGTTTGGACTGGGCTGAGCGGGAGCTGCCCTCCCGTAGGGGTGAGAGTGCCAAGAGACCTGACGTGGCAGAATGCAATACTTGGGTTGGGGTGTAGGTTTTGAGCATAGCCTGAGGGTAGGGAGGGGCATTTGCTCTTATTGTTCCGTAGCTAAGCACCAGTGGCGGTCAGTGCCGTTTAAGATGAGGGAGAACAAATTTGTTCATGGGCATGGCCTTGTTTCTATTACAGCATATTGGATGACTGCCATTCATATTCCATTCACCCAGTTCAATGTTATTTAGTGTCATGTCCTCAGTACATGCAGCCATTTCAAAGCTCACATACAGTACCAGTCAAATGTCTGGACAGACCTACTCATTCAAGGGTTTTTCTTTATTTGGATTATTTTCTACTGTGTAGAACAATAGCGAAGACATAAAACCTATGAAATAACACATATGGAATCACGTAGAAACCAAAAAACAAAAGTAGCCACCCTCTTCAAAGTAGCCACCCTTTGCCTTGATGATGGCTTTGCATTCTCTCAACAAGCTTCATGAGGTATTCATCTGGAATACTTTTCCAACAGTCTCGAAGAAGTTCCCACATATGCTGAGCACTTGTTGGCTGCTTTTCCTTCACTCTGCGGTCCAACTCATCCCAAACCATCTCATTTGGGGTGAGGTCAGGTGATTGTGGAGGACAGGTCATCTGATGCAGCACTCCATCACTCTCCATCTTGGTCAGAGAGCCCTTACACAGCCTGGAGGTGTGTTTTGGGGATTTATCCTGTTGAAAAACAAATAGTAGTCCCACTAAGCGCAAACCAGATGGGATGGCGTATCGCTGCAGAATGTTGGGGTAGCCATGCTAGTTAAGTGTGCCGTGGATTCTAAATAAGTCACTGACAGTGTCACCAGCAAAGCACCCCCACACCACCACACCTACTCCTCCATGCTTCACGGTGGGAACCACACATGCTGAGATCATCCCGTTAACCTACTCTGCGTCTCACAAAGACACAGCGGTTGGAACCAAAAATCTAAAATTTGGACCCATCAGACCAAAGGACAGATTTCCATTGCTTGTGTTTCTTGGCCCAAGCAAGTCTCTTCTTTTTATTGGTGTCCTTTATTAGCTGTTTCTTTGCAGCAATTAGACCATGAAGGCCTGATTCCGAACAGTTGATGTTGAGATGTGTCTGTTACTTGAATTCTGTGAGTTGCAATCTTAGGTGCAGTTAATTGCCGGAGTCTGAGGATGGTAACTTGAATTAACTTATCCTCTGCAGCAGAGGTAACTCTGGGTCTTCCTCTCCTGCGTCGAACCTCATGAGAGCCAGTTTAATCATAGTGCTTGATGGTTTTTGCGACTGCACTTGGAGAAAAGTTAAAATTTTCCGTATGACTTCATGTCTTAAACTTTTCATACTGTACGTGAGTTCCAAATATCTATAATGGTCGACCCAGCATGAGTTTTTATATGCACATGATGTTAGAATGCACTCATCATTTAAAATGTGATTGTAACGCAACAGGACATTTAATATGCGATGCCCTCTAACCAAAGCACGCTGCCTGATTTTATTCATAGGCTATTTCAACTTGTCCATTTTTAATGATTTTCTAACAAGTTTTTATTTTCTACAACAGTTTGAATTGAGGTGTGTTCCGCCTCCTCATTAATTCACATAAAAGTAGGATTTTTAACTTTTGCGGACAATACATTTTTGGGGAATTTCTGACCTGGACAAAATTCCCAAAGCACTTCCCAATTGTTTGTACAGTTCAAGTCTGCAGACATTTGCGCATTTGCTACATTTTTCAGGTTTGGATGATTGTGTTAAGCTATAGCTACTTCTGTGAATGTCTGAACTTTGCATCCAAAAATAAACTGCTCACATTCTGGACATCATTTTGTAAGGACTATTTTTGCAAAAAATGTTTCTGAAAAAAGTGTGGCCAGCTCAAACGCTGATGTTTCATCATACCTGAACGGGATGTTCTAAATAAGTTCTAAAGTGTTCTAATCACACCGGTTTGATCATACGCTTCAGGGACCACTGTAGAATGATCACATTCGTGTGTTGGTAAGTGTGAAAAGGTTTAAAGTAAGGATGGACTGTCGTTTCTCTTTGCTATTTGAGCTGTTCTTACCATAATATGGTAAGGACTACCTCATGAATTCCAAGCATCTGCCTCTAACCCTAGGAAGCTCTTTGCCACCTTCTCCTCCCTCCTGAATCCTCCTCCCCCTCCCCCCCTCCTCCCTCTCTGCAGATGACTTCGTCAACCATTTTGAAAAGAAGGTTGACGACATCCGATCCTCGTTTGCTATGTCAAACGACACCGCTGGTTCTGCTCACACTGCCCTACCCTGTGCTCTGACCTCTTTCTCCCCTCTCTCTCCAGATGAAATCTCGCATCTTGTGATGGCCGGCCGCCCAACAACCTGCCCGCTTGACCCTATCCCCTCCTCTCTTCTCCAGACCATTTCCGGAGACCTTCTCCCTTACCTCACCTCGCTCATCAACTCATCCCTGACCGCTGGCTACGTCCCTTCCGTCTTCAAGAGAGCGAGAGTTGCACCCCTTCTGAAAAAACCTACACTCGATCCCTCCAATGTCAACAATTACAGACCAGTATCCCTTCTTTCTTTTCTCTCCAAAACTCTTGAACGTGCCGTCCTTGGCCAGCTCTCCCGCTATCTCTCTCTGAATTACCTTCTTGATCCAAATCAGTCAGGTTTCAAGACTAGTCATTCAACTGAAACTGCTCTCCTCTGTATCACGGAGGCGCTCCGCACTGCTAAAGCTAACTCTCTCTCCTCTGCTCTCATCCTTCTAGATCTATCGGCTGCCTTCGATACTGTGAACCATCAGATCCTCCTCTCCACCCTCTCAGAGTTGGGCATCTCCGGCGCGGCCCACGCTTGGATTGCGTCCTACCTGACAGGTCGCTCCTACCAGGTGGCGTGGCGAGAATCTGTCTCCTCACCACGCGCTCTCACCACTGGTGTCCCCCAGGGCTCTGTTCTAGGCCCTCTCCTATTCTCGCTATACACCAAGTCACTTGGCTCTGTCATAACCTCACATGGTCTCTCCTATCATTGCTATGCAGACGACACACAACTAATCTTCTCCTTTCCCCCTTCTGATGACCAGGTGGCGAATCGCATCTCTGCATGTCTGGCAGACATATCAGTGTGGATGACGGATCACCACCTCAAGCTGAACCTCGGCAAGACGGAGCTGCTCTTCCTCCCGGGGAAGGACTGCCCGTTCCATGATCTCGCCATCACGGTTGACAACTCCATTGTGTCCTCCTCCCAGAGCGCTAAGAACCTTGGCGTGATCCTGGACGACACCCTGTCGTTCTCAACCAACATCAAGGCGGTGGCCCGTTCCTGTAGGTTCATGCTCTACAACATCCGCAGAGTACGACCCTGCCTCACACAGGAAGCGGCGCAGGTCCTAATCCAGGCACTTGTCATCCCCGTCTGGATTACTGCAACTCTCTGTTGGCTGGGCTCCCTGCCTGTGCCATTAAACCCCTTCAACTCATCCAGAACGCCGCAGCCCATCTGGTGTTCAACCTTCCCAAGTTCTCTCACGTCACCCCGCTCCTCCGTTCTCTCCACTGGCTTCCAGTTGAAGCTCGCATACGCTACAAGACCATGGTGCTTGCCTACGGAGCTGTGAGGGGAACGGCACCTCAGTACCTCCAGGCTCTGATCGGGGCCCTACACCCAAACAAGGGCACTGCGTTCATCCACCTCTGGCCTGCTCGCCTCCCTACCACTGAGGAAGTACAGCTCCCGCTCAGCCCAGTCAAAACTGTTCGCTGCTCTGGCCCCCCAATGGTGGAACAAACTCCCTCACGACGCCAGGACAGCGGAGTCAATCACCACCTCCCGGAGACACCTGAAACCCCACCTCTTTAAGGAATACCTAGGATAGGATAAGTAATCCCTCTCACCCCCCCCCCCTTTTAAGATTTAGATGCACTATTGTAAAGTGACTGTTCCACTGGATGTCATAAGGTGAATGCACCAATTTGTAAGTCGCTCTGGATAAGAGCGTCTGCTAAATGACTCAAATGTAAATGTAAATGGTTGAGACAATGCCAATAGTGTGCAAAGCTGTCATCAAGGCAAAGGGTGGCTACTTTGAAGAATCTCACATTTTAAATACATTTATATTTGTTTTAAACTTTTTGGGTTACTACATGATACAATATGTGTTATTTCATAGTTTTGATGTATTCACTATTAGTCTACAATGTAGAAAATAGTAACTATAAAGAAAAACCATGAAATTAGTAGACTTTAGTAACTTTTGTCTGCTACACTATGTATGGATCAAAATGTATTTACTGTTTAATTCACATATTTTCAAGTCTGGTGACAAATCATGATTCTTGCATAGATTGTAATGGACACTTTTTTGAATGCTGTACTGATTATGATGAGCTAATGCTAAGCTATTTGCCAGCTGTGTGTGGCGCCATATTTGTTGGCATCATACAATTCATTCTGGTTGTCACGCAACTGTCTGTCAGACAAAAGATGTTATAACAAGGGATAGCTCACTCAACTGTGTTATGGTGCTTTCAAGACAACTGTGAACTAGGTGAAATCATGTCGTCAATGATATTCAGGTTGGAAAGTCGGAACTCTAGAAAGAGGCCCGAGTTCCCGAGTAGGATGACCGTTCAAAACTATTTTTCCCAGTCAGACCTCATTTTTTCCTGAGTAACCAGTTGTCTTGAACGCATTTGAAGTCGGTGATTTCCCAGTTCCCAGTTGTTTGAATGTGGCATCAGATTTGAACTTTGGCACCTCAGGGTTTCCAGCTCAGACCCCCCTTTCCAGTTCTTTTATTTTTATTTAGTGTATAAACTTGTCTTGTTCTCTTCTCTTGCAAGCCATCATTGTTTATTTGCGTCTTCTAATGAATAGCATTCTGGGATTAGGGAGTTTTCGCCAAGTCAAACAAACAAATATGGCTGCCATCATAAGGAATTTAGCTGCTGTTAACTTAGCTGACACACATTTACTTTCTAAACAACATTACATTAGTCTCTTGTGCTCACCAGAGATGTGGTACATTGTAAACTAGTCTAGGTGTTCGGTCGCTAACTTATGTTTGTTGTTTTTTGTCAGCGCAACCTGTTATTTAGACTGGTTTATGGAATGATTTTGGCTGTGGATGTGTTCCGTGTGATGCTTGGATGAAGAAGTTCACATTTATCTTTTATAATAAAGGGTCAAATTGTGGAATAAAGTATAAGACCTTTTATTTTCCATCAGAACAAAACCTATTTAGATGCTGTTCAGACAACAATGCTGTTTAGACACGTTTGTTGTGTCATACGTTCTGTTGCTACTGTTCCAATCACTTATTTGAGATCGTACGCTGCAGGGACCACTCAACAATGATCACAAATACGTGATCGTACGAGTCAAAGGCTTAACAGGTGTGCCTTGTTAAAAGTGAATTTGTGGAATTTCTTTTTGTAGAACAAAAGATACAATCACAAAAGCAGGATTAAAAGAAAAATCATTCACTAACCTTTTGAAAATCTTCCTCAGATGACAGTAATATGACATGTTACACAGTACATTTATGTTTTGTTCGATAATATGCATTTTATATCCATAAATCTCGGTTTACATTGATGCCATGTTCAGAAAATGCTCCAAAATGTCCGCAGAAATTATAGAAAACTACGCCAGATAACAGAAATACTCATCATAAACTTTGACATAATTATCAACAGGACAATGACCCAAAACACACCACCAGGCTGTGTAACGGCTATCTGACCAGGGAGAGTGATGGAGTGTTGCATCAGATGACCTGGCTTCCACAATCACCCGACCTCAACCCAATTGAGATGGTTTGGAATGAGTTGGACCGCAGAGTGACGGAAAAGCAGCCAACAAGTGCTCAGCACATGTGGGAACTCCTTCAAGACAGTTGGAAAAGCATTCCTCATGATGCTGGTTGAGAGAATGCCAAGAGTGTGCAAGCTGTCATCAAGCAGAAGATGGCTGCTTTGAAGAATCTAAACTACAAAATATATTTTTTATTTTTGAACACTTTTTTTTGTTACTACATGATTCCTAGGAGGTGGAGAAGGAGAGGTAATTTGGGGACAGCGATATGTAGGTCCTTTATCTCCCCGCCATCCCGTTGAACGGTCAAATTAAACCCTCCCAGCTGCGCGCTCCAACCGACAAAAGTGCTCCATATGACTCCAGTAAAACATCATTATCACTGGTGATGAATGGGGTTGGGGGGGATAAAATCAGAGACTTGGTGGCCATTTTGTCGCTTTGTCAAGTTTTGCACTTTGTAGCCTACTAGCTTGCCATTGCAGGTGCTTCTACACCTGCATTGCTTGCTGTTTGGGGTTTTAGGCTGGGTTTCTGTACAGCACTTTGAGATGTCAGCTGATGTACGAAGGGCTATATAAATACATTTGATTTGATTTGATTTTGATTTGATTGCATTACTACATATGAGGTAGTATATATTATAATGTTATGATAAGGCACTGATTAGCATGCGCTCTGTGGTGAGGCAGGTGAAGAGGTAGTGGCCTTCCATATATATAAACGCTTCCATGTAATAAAGGGAGGTTGGTTCATGAAGACACATTTATGGTATAGTGCTCCAGCAGTCTGAGTGATCTCCAAGACTTCATCGCCTGTCTGTAACAACCATGTAAAGAAAAGTTTGTCCAGTCAAAAAAAATGTAATTTAATCAATCAGTTTAGAGTAATCTCTTTCAGTCAGTCATCAAAGGTGTGATTGTACTTTTTTATTCAACAATCAATTGCCATGCCAAGTAGACTGACAGTTAGTCACTCGAATCCTGCATCAGTGCTGGCATCGGCAGCCACAACTTTCTACTTAGCTATTCACAACCAGATTCACCCTGTGTTTGGTAGCATGACAGCAAACGTGATTTCTTCATCTATCATTTAATACACACACACCAACTTCAATACAGAAGGCAGCAGACCAAAATACAACACCAAGCATATGGATCAGGCACACAGCTCTACTCATGCTGCTTTCTTTCTTACTCTGGTTCATTTTAACACAGACCAACTTTGATACAGAGACAAAAATAGAACAGCAAGCATACGGATCAGCCGCTCTTGATCTCTATGCATGATTCTTTCTCTTACTCTTGCTCTCTTTCTCTTACTCTTTCTCTCTCTGGTTCATGTAAACACTCACCGACTTTGATACAGGAGGAGGCAAAGACAAAAAATACAATCCCCAGCATATGGTGGCCATCCATGCTTATTTCTCTCAATCTCCTCTAGGTGAAGACATGATAATAAAGGCCAGGGCTGTTTCAGAGAGCTTGCTTTGGAGTTGTTCAGTCTCGTTTACTAATTTATTCAGGGAAGGGATGGGGGATGGGTATCTTAAGTTGTGGCTGTCAGACAGCTTTGTTGGAACGGAGATTAAATTAAGATCATATTGCTTGATAGCTGTTTCCTATTAGGATATTTCCCTGGGAATGTATTTTGGATTGGAAAATCACAATGGGACACTGATATTTTGATATACTCAATATAAATACCTTTTTCTCAGAGTCCTTTATGTAATTTTGTCACTAGGTTATACACAAAGTACAAGATCAACCACATCATATAGCTGGTAAAGGATAAACTGTTTGAGGTAACATCACTGGTACCCATTCTTTTACTAAAATACTTCTAATAAGTTGGACTCAAAGTAAATTAAAAGTAATTATTATTTAATATGTGTGTGGTACTGACTTAAAACAAAATGAGAAGTCACGTCAACTCCATTGTTTTAACCATGCTCTACTGCAGGTAGATTTTGGGGAATTGGTTTAATATCTTTTTTTTTCTTTGCATGTACATTGGGTGATTAATTGATCACTCTTATGCCACACAAAGATAAATAATATATGTTCTAAACTAATATAATCATTTTTTTAGCACCAGTTACTGAAATGGTTGTTCCAGTTAAAGGTTATTATGAATACAGGCAGTGGTGGAAAAGTACCCAATTATAGATACCTTAACTTAAAATTACTAAAGTAAAAGAGAAAGTCACCCAGTAAAATTCTACTTCAGTAAAAGTATTTGGTTTAAAATATACTGAAGTATCAAACGTAACTGAAATTGCTCAAAAATACTTAAGTATCAAAAGTAAAAGTAGAAATAATTATTTTTTTACATTTACGGATAGCCAGGGCCACAATCCAACATGCAGACATAATTTACAAACAAAGCATTTGTGTTTAGTGAGTCCGTCTGATCAGATGCAGCAGGGATAAAAGTAAAAGTCGTCAAAAAATATACATAGTAAAGTACAGATACCCCAAAAAACGAATTAAGTATTTAAGTACACCACTGAATACAGGTTGCGGGTGAATAAAAATGTCAACTGTTGGATATTCTAACACTGGCAGGATTCCAATATGAATTACACATCACTTTCCAAGTCAGCATAATATGGGTTGGAAGTAGGGTTGTACAATTCTGGTACAGTTCTCAAGTTTCCCAGAAATCCTGGTTGGAATATTCCTTAAACTCCTTCATCCTGGAATTTTTAAAGATTTGAGAATATTGGGAAAGTTACCTTTATTTTGCAACCCTACTTGCAGGCCTGATGTGACCTGACCTGTGACATGTTTCAGGCCACTGTATTATGGTAAACCTAGGCCTATTTTCATAAATAGTTTAATTATAATGATAACATTCTCTTAGGAACTCACTTGGTGAAGGCCGCAGGACTGAAAATGAACGAATTCGAAAAGCAGGGCTCTGTCACTAACAAATGCAATCATGGGGTGGTAACTCTACAATTCACTCGAAAGGCAAGGCACACTGGAAAACTATATTGTAGGCGTGGCTTATTTGGGGGCATTACTCAAAATTTCCAAGCTGATACAACTAAAATCTGAAACCGTAGGATCGGTTTGAGTAATGACAGCACATTGGGGCTTACTGTGTAATTATATAAATACCACAAAGAACATGTGAACAGAAACTACATCAATTACTCCCTGTTATACACCAGCCACTAATTACAGCCAGCTGTGTGATGGGTTAATTATGATATACTGTGGCCTGAAACAGGGTTTAATGAAACACATTACTGAATCATCCAGGCAGCCTCTCTTTACTAAGCAACTGAAATTGAACTTTTGTTCTCACTGAAATTCGACTTTCATTGCAACATTCCCTAAAAAGAGTGTAGACTATGAGCATACCCTGTCCAACCAATGCCAAGCTGCCAAGCTCACATTCAAACATTTTGTTCACACATTCCTTGAAAATATTTGGTCGTCTCTTGACCCTTTTTCCATTCATTAAGCTCCTAGTAATCAGAATGGTTAAGTGATACAACTGTGAAAGGGAGAAACATTAAACAAACATTCAGTCCTAACTGTTCCTAATGACGTAATAAAGAAGCTCATTATGTAAACACCAATTTACATCAGGTTAAACTTTTTCTCTCGGAGGAACCAACAAACACAATAAGAGTAATAAAGAAAATAACGTTCTGTCTCTAGAGCTTCCCCCTTTGAGATGATTCATCTTCTAAACCTTCAGTCTCATATCCCTGAACAAATGCATTAGGCTCACACGTGACTTAATTGACACCTCACAGGGAATCAAACAGAGCAAGGCTCCATTCCAAATGGCTCTCGATTCCCTACATAGTGCACTATGTTTGACCAAGAGGCCGATGGTCCTTGGTCAAAAGTAGTGCACCATAGTGTATATCAGAGTATGTGAGAAGGGCAGAGCTGGAGATGAGCGAGGAGTGGAGCGTAACCAATTTGACAGGAGTGTGGAGAGAGTTTCCCAAAGGAAGTGTTTATGTGCTGTTTAATACGGCATATAGCCTATTTGAAATGATGGGAACTGTCACGACTCCAACCGAAGGTAGCTCCCCTTCCTGTTCGGGTGGCGCTCGGCGGTCGTCGTCACCGGCCTACTAGCTGTCACTGATCCTTTTTTTTACCCCCTTGTCTGTTTATTAGTTACACCTGTGTTTAGTTAGGTTAATTGGTTGGGCTTTATTATCCGGCCCGCCTGCTGGGTGTGCGGGATTATTTTCTGTGTACTATTGTGCACGCCTGTAAGTCACGGTTGTGTGTTTTTCTGGACTGTTTAGTTCCCAGTGTTTTGGAGCATTTGAATTAAAAAGTATCACTACCCTGAAATCTCTGTTTCCTGCGCCTGACTTCTGGTAGGTCCAAGTAGTCTCAAAAATAGATGGGTGTTGGTTAAATAGTGATTTCAATGAATGGTGCGAATTTGGAGCGGCAGTCCCCCCCTGTGAGCGAGGAGCGATCTTTAGCAGAGGGTTTGGATAGGACGTGGAGCGCCGATAAGTGGAATATCCGACCGCTCAACTCCGCTCACATACTCTGACCCCCATACACAAGAGACACAACAATGCAGCTTCTGAAAATGTCAGGAAGTATTCTGGGAGACAACATACTTGTCTGAAATAGGAGGAGTGAAGGAAGAAATAATGAAATTGATGCAAACTTGAAATCAGATTTGTCAATGGTCATCAAATGAAGGGGAATGTTGCTGAAAATATCCAACTGGAAGCATGGAGATGATTGCCCTCTGTAAACAATGACCAATCTATCATGTCATTGTATAGGCCGAAGTGCTCTCTTGAGCAGTTCTAGACAATTTATTGAATTGTCTGGATGTTAGAGTTTGTTGTCAGCCTGTTATCTAATGTCATAATATTTTAGATGGTTTTCAATCATGCTGACGATCGAGAAATAGAGAAAAGTTGGAATTTCAAATTCATTTTTTGTGAATTGCTGTCATTGAATAATACAGGCTTAATAAAATGTTATAAACCTAGCTAGTGCTTTCAGAAGTGATGTTTTTGAGAATGCTATCCTCAACTGTATCCTGCTATGTGTTGGAAGGATATCAATGAGATATCAAGTGTTTCTGGCATGATGATGACATAACACATCTTCCAGACACCCCTGTATTACTGGTCACGGTAGAGCCAGCCCTGGCCATTGTCTTTGACATTTAGGATAATCACTGTGGAGAAGAGATGGCTGAAGGTAAAGAGGGAGTAGAAGAGATGGATAATCTCATACTGACACAAATCAAGGAGAGACAATCAGGCCCGGACTTTCACTCCACCCCCCCTTTTTGTGTGGAAATCAGCTAATTTACTGAATTTCAACACATTTTGGGAGTTGGGGGCCCCATAAAGGTTGGGGCCACGGGGGACATGCCATGCGTGCCTATTCGGTAATCCAGCCCAGGAGACAAAAAGCACTCTAGTTGTCACTCTCCTTGGGTATTCGTTTCTCTGGGTAGAGCCACTTTGAAGAATATTTGGTAAGTGCTTTTTATTGTCTGAAGTTAAACCCATTTTGAGGATAGTTATGTGCTACAGTACATGGGAGCTGACAAATAAATGGGAGCCTTGATTTTTAAAAGTAGATTTAGTCTGCAGAGTTGCTTGATCATGGAACACTGATTCCAAAATTCTGAGAGAACATTAATTGTGGGCACCAAGTAGGACAGCATTGATTGCATTGCTTTGAGAGGGAGGGATATGTTAAAGGTAATCATTTACAGTGTCTACCTCATCTTCAACATGCTGGGTAAAAATGTATGCAGTTAAAAATGTTTGTATCAAGTAGGACAGCATTGATTGCAGGACTTGTATTTGTTAAGTTACATTAATTCATGATTTTTTACTTGGTCTGTAACACCATTGACAAATAGGTGACTGTGAATTGCATTGTAATGTGTTGAATGTTATATTTACAAAATACAAAAAAAAAATTATTACCATAGAGAGAATTAAACAATCTAGGCTAACCTGCCTATTGGCTTATTTGCATATTCAAACTTGTCTCAAAATACAACCCTGCCCCTTTAATTAAGACATACGTTTTTTTTTTACCTGACCTGCTTTTCAAAGATAACGTGTACGCTACATTTCAAGCTTTGTGCTCTTGTAGGACGCAATAACTCCCCATTGCTGACCTATACGTATCTGTTAGTGGGCTAATAACTAGCTGACTAAGAAAGAATATCAACAAAAGAACACATGTGCGGCTCTGCGCTCTGATCTGAACTGATCTGGAAAGCGTATTCATTCGCGGGTGGGGCTACTCAGTGAAGTTCAATCTCTTGCGTCTCTGAGAGGCATGGCATTTATTCTGCGCCACCGTCCTGGAGGAGGTACGCAAAGAGGGTACATTGCTCATAGCCTTGGCAAAGTTTACCAAATATACTTTAGTGTCGCATATTTTCATTTGGTATGGTGAGTCATATGAAAAATCTCTCTGAACTTCTCGAGGCCTCTGGCCAATATTTCAGAATCGTGTTCTATTACATCCATCAGTAGCACTGTACTGATTATAGCTTTAACATCTCCCCAGTGGGTCAGTGTGTGTTGTTCTTGAACCTTTTATTTCAGATAGTACCAATATGGATTATTTTTTCCAAACAAAACTTTTCATTTGCCAATGTCATGGCATATCTACACAGGTCCTGTTGTTCTTTGAAACTGGCTTGTGGCTTTTTACATGTGGAACACAATATAATGCATACATTCATTTGATTTTTAAAAATCTCATTTGATAATATTATTGGTCATTGGTAATTATTGGTAATTGTTTTCATTATGGTGCAGTATATCTTCTTAGTACAGTATATCACTAACACAGTGCTATTGTATGTGTTTAAACATACAAAAACCTCTTACTTGTTGCTGTGTTTTTATTACATCAGCCTCTGGTCTTTCTGCTATATGGCCATCTACAGTGCCTTCAGAAAGTATTCATACCCCTTGACTTATTCCACATTTTGTTGTGTTACGGTCTGATTTCAAAATGAATTAAATAGATTGTCATTATGCAGTATTGTGTTTAGATGAGTTACAGTCAAACAAAGTGAAAACATATTTTTAGCATTTTTATTGAAAATTAAATGCAGAAACATCTCATTTACATAAGTGTTCACTAGGGCTGTTACGGTGACCATATTACTGCCATACCGGCGGCCTTGAGTGATGACGGAGGTCAAATTCCACATTACCATTTATTCATTAGTAATTAGGCTTCTCCAAGTTCTGATATTGCTGATGGTCATTAGTAGCCGAGCAAACTTGCTAACTGCCTGGTACTCAGCTCTCTATTGTCCATCTAATCACTTTGACATCAATGCAAATGTGATCGAAAATTGAATCAAACACTTCATGAGAGCCCATGGCTATGCAATTGCATGAGAAAACAGAGTGATGGCCTCTATTGAAAAGAGCAAGATCCCATCAGCTATAAGCTAGGCCTACTATATTTATACCTCAGCTTTCCTAATTTTAAGCACATTGCTCCTCTACATTTTCATGCCAGCCTACCTGTTTTGAGACGGGTGCATGATAATGGTCCATTCTAAATTAAATTAAATAAATCACTTTTTAGACTTTTTAAAATGTAGATGTTCCAAAGGTCTGCATCAGTGGCTTGTAGGCTATGTGTGGAAGTCAATAGATGTTAAAGGTATTTATGTTAATTAACTTTCAATTACAGGGAGACCGGCAGGTATTTGCTTGACAATCACCGGCTAACAAAATTTCATGACTGCCACAGCCCTAATGTTCACACCCCTTAATCAATACATGTTAGAATCACCTTTGGCAGCTATTACAGCTGAGTCTTTCTGGGTAAGTCTCTAAGAGCTTTGCACACCTGGATTCTACATCACATGCACATTATTCTTTTAGAAATTCTTCAAGCTCTGTCAAGTTGGTTGTTGATCACTTTTAGAGAGCCATTTCCAAGTCTTGCCATATATTATTTTAAAGCCGGTTTAACTAACTAGACTTCTCAGGAACATTCAATGTCATCTTATGTTTTAGGTTATTGTCCTGCTGAAAGGAGAATTTGTCTCCCATTGTCTTTTGGAAAGCAAACTTCACCAGGTTTTCTCTAAGATTTTGCTTGTGCTCAGCTCTATTCCATTTGTTTTTATCCCCCCCCCCCAAATCCCTAGTTCTTGTCAATGGCGAGCATACTCATAACATGATACAGCCACCACCATGCTTAAAAATATGAAGAGTGGTATTCTGTGACGTGTTGTATTGAATTTGCCCCAAACATAATGCTTTGTACTCAGGACATGAAGTTCATTTCTTAGATTTTTTTGTGCAGTTTTACTTTAGTGCCTTATTGCGAACAGGATGCATGTTTTTAAATATTTTTATTCTGTACAGGCTTCCTTCTTTTCACTTCATTCAGGATAATATTGTGGATTAACTGCAATCCATTCTATCACAGACATTAAACTCTCTAACTGTTTTAAAGTCACCATTGGCCTCAAAGTGAAATCCCTGAGCAGTTTCCTTCCTCTCCAGTAACTAAGTTAGGATGGACGCCTCTATCTTTGTAGTGACTGGGTGTATTGATACACCATTCAAAGTGTAATTTATAACTTCACTGTGCTACTTTGCGAAGCATCAGAAAACCTTCCTGGTCTTTGTGGTTGAATCTGTGTTTGAACTTCCCTGCTTGACAGAAGAACCTTACAGTATGTGTGGGGTACAGAGATGAGGTAGTCATTCAAAAATCATGTTAGACACTATCAGTGCACACAAAGTGAGTCAATGCTATTTATTATGTGACTTGTTAAGCAAATGTTTAGTCCTGAACTTATTTAGGCTTGCCATAACAAAGGAGTTGAGTACTTTTGACTCAAGACATTTGAGCTTTTCATTTTTTATAAAAAAAAAATTTTTTAAACTTACATTGACAGTGACAGAAAATGTCAATTTAACCCACAACAAAATGTGGAAAAAGTCAAGGGGTGTGAAAACTTTCTAAAGTATTCCGAACATTAGGAACTCCTTCCTAATATTGAGTTGCACCCCCCCCCCTTTTGCTCCCTGAACAGCATCAATTGTTGTAGAGTTGTATGGACTCTACAAGTTGCCGAAAGCATTCCACAGGGATACTGGCCCATGTTGATTCCAATGGTTCCAATAGTTGTGTCAAGTTGGCTGAATGTCCTTTACGTGGTGGACCATTCATGATACAGACGGAAACTGTTGAGCGTGAAAAACTCAGCAGTGTTACAGTTCTTGACACAAACCGGTGTTCCTGGCACCTGCTACCATACCCCGCTCACCCTCTGAATGGCACATGTACACAACCCATGTCTCAATTGTCTCAAGGCTGGAAAATCATTATTTAACCCTTCATCTACACTGATTACAGTAAATTTAACAAGTTACATCAATAAGGGATCATAGCTTTCCCCTGCATTCATCTGGCCAGTCTATGTCATGGAATGTTTCAGTGCATATGGGCCTTCTGTGCCTAACAGGACATAGCCAGGTTGTGATTTATTTTTGTGTTCAATTGTTGATTGTCGGCACATCATATTGGCAATCCTTCCATTCTCATGTCATATCCACTTTCTTGTCCGGAATTGATGAGCACCAGAGTCATCCTGCTCTTTTCTCAGAGGACCAAATCAATTCTGATATTTTGTTTTTGTTATGAGTGAACAGCAGTTCACTGTAGTCATTTCTGTATAACAGTTGTTGTTATTTGAAACCACCTCGGGTTGGATAGCCTGCACACAATGTTGACAGCTCCACTTTGTCTTGGAGAAAACAGGCCAGGGGTACATTGTTATTTTCCACTTTTGTGTAACACTTTTGTCTCCTGTTGTCTTTTTTCTTTTATTAATTTTGACACTTCAGAATGAATGATGACACTTTAGTATGTTTTTGTTTTGCAGCATCAGAAGTCTAGATTTTTCATTTATCTTGCAGGTTGAATTCCTGATTTATTATTATGTGTTTCCGGTTCCTCAGGCTATCTCTGTTGATACACTTGACAGAGTTATCTCTGATGTTGAAATGCAAAGCATTGTGGGTGGAGGTGTAAATTATTTATGTTAATTCGAATCGAGCCCAATCTGCTGCTGAGACAATGGATGCAGATGGTGAAGCTCACTTTTTGCTTGCCAATGATGATGAACTATCTGACTCACATTCCAGATTATTTTTAGTTTATCACTTGGCATTAGGTTATACCAGCCCAACCTCACATTCAATTCCTGCATATATGTACATCATGTATTTCAGCAGATTTCATGCGTTTTTTGTGCAATTTTGTATGGCTTCATTTGTGAGAAAAGACACAAAATTATGTGCCATTTAATTTGTGCGAAAATACACTAATTTAACCAGTAGGCTACACACAAGCCTTTGCAACAACCATAGACACGATAGCATATATACAGTGCCTTGCGAAAGTATTCAGCCCCCTTGAACATTGCGACCGTTTGCCACATTTCAGGCTTCAAACATAAAGATATAAAACTATTTTTTTGTGAAGAATCAACAACAAGTGGGACACAATCATGAAGTGGAACGACATTTATTGGATATTTCAAACTTTTTTAACAAATCAAAAACTGAAAAATTGGGCGTGCAAAATTATTCAGCCCCTTTACTTTCAGTGCAGCTAACTCTCTCCAGAAGTTCAGTGAGGATCTCTGAATGATCCAATGTTGATCTAAATGACTAATGATGTTAAATACAATCCACCTGTGTGTAATCAAGTCTTCGTATAAATGCACCTGCACTGTGATAGTCTCAGAGGTCCGTTAAAAGTGCAGAGAGCATCATGAAGAACAAGGAACACACCAGGCAGGTCCGAGATACTGTTGTGAAGAAGTTTAAAGCCGGATTTGGATACAAAAAGATTTCCCAAGCTTTAAACATCCCAAGGAGCACTGTGCAAGAGATAATATTGAAATGGAAGGAGTATCAGACCACTGCAAATCTACCAAGACCTGGCCATCCCTCTAAACTTTCAGCTCATACAAGGAGAAGACTGATCAGAGATGCAGCCAAGAGGCCCATGATCACTCTGGATGAACTGCAGAGATCTACAGCTGAGGTGGGAGACTCTGTCCATAGGACAACAATCAGTCGTATATTGCACAAATCTGGCCTTTATGGAAGAGTGGCAAGAAGAAAGCCATTTCTTAAAGATATCCATAAAAAGTGTCGTTTAAAGTTTGCCATATTGTAATTGTTTTTAATAACCTGCCCAGGGACTGCGGTTGAAAATTAGCCGGCTGGCTAAAACCGTCACTTTTACTGAAACGTTGATTAATGTGCACTGTCCCTGTAAAAAATAAAATAAACTAAACTAAACTAAAAGCCACCTGGGAGACACACCAAACATGTGGAAGAAGGTGCTCTGGTCAGATGAAACCAAAATTGAACTTTTTGGCAACAATGCAAAACATTATGTTTGGCGTAAAAGCAACACAGCTCATCACCCTGAACCCACATCCCCACTGTCAAACATGGTGGTGGCAGCATCATGGTTTGGGCCTGCTTTTCTTCAGCAGGGACAGGGAAGATGGTTAAAATTGATGGGAAGATGGATGGAGCCAAATACAGGACCATTCTGGAAGAAAACCTGATGGAGTCTGCAAAAGACCTGAGACTGGGACGGAGATTTGTCTTCCAACAAGACAATGATCCAAAACATAAAGCAAAATCTACAATGGAATGGTTCAAAAATAAACATATCCAGGTGTTAGAATCGCCAAGTCAAAGTCCAGACCTGAATCCAATCGAGAATCTGTGGAAAGAACTGAAAACTGCTGTTCACAAATGCTCTCCATCCAACCTCACTGAGCTCGAGCTGTTTTGTAAGGAGGAATGGGAAAAAAATTCAGTCTCTCGATGTGCAAAACTGATAGAGACATACCCCAAGTGACTTACAGCTGTAATCGCAGCAAAAGGTGGCGCTACAAAGTATTAACTTAAGGGGGCTGAATAATTTTGCACGCCCAATTTTTCTGTTTTCGATTTGTTAAAAAAGTTTGAAATATCCAATAAATGTCGTTCCACTTCATGATTGTGTCCCACTTGTTGTTGATTCTTCACAAAAAAATACAGTTTTATATCTGTATAACTGTAAAACGCTCCCTGAAACACTTCAGCGAGCAGGCCTTTCTAATCGACCTGGCCGGGGTATCCTGGAAGGATATTGATCTCATCCCGTCAGTAGAGGATGCCTGGATATTTAAAAAAATGCCTTCCTAACCATCTTAAATAAACATGCCCCATTCAAGAAATTTAGAACCAGGAACAGATATAGCCCTTGGTTCTCCCCAGACCTGACTGCCCTTAACCAACACAAAAACATCCTATGGCGTTCTGCATTAGCATCGAACAGCCCCCGTGATATGCAGCTGTTCAGGGAAGCTAGAAACCGTTATACACAGGCAGTTAGAAAAGCCAAGGCTAGCTTTTTTTCAAGCAGAAATTTGCTTCCTGCAACACTAACTCAAAAAAGTTCTGGGACACTGTAAAGTCCATGGAGAATAAGAACACCTCCTCCCAGCTGCCCACTGCACTGAAGATAGGAAACACTGTCACCACTGATAAATCCACCATAATTGAGAATTTCAATAAGCATTTTTCTACGGCTGGCCATGCTTTCCACCTGGCTACTCCTACCCCGGTCAACAGCACTGCACCCCCAACAGCAACTCGCCCAAGCCTTCCCCATTTCTCCTTCTCCCAAATCCATTCTGCTGATGTTCTGAAAGAGCTGAAAAATCTGGACCCCTACAAATCAGCCGGGCTAGACAATCTGGACCCTTTTTTTCTAAAATTATCTGCCAAAATTGTTGCCACCCCTATTACTAGCCTGTTCAACCTCTCTTTCGTGTTGTCTGAGATTCCCAAAGATTGGAAAGCAGCTGCGGTCATCCCCCTCTTCAAAGGGGGGGACACTCTTGACCCAAACTGCTACAGACCTATATCTATCCTACCATGCCTTTCTAAGGTCTTCGAAAGCCAAGTCAACAAACAGATTACCGACCATTTCGAATCTAACCATACCTTCTCTGCTATGCAATCTGGTTTCAGAGCTGGTCATGGGTGCACCTCAGCCACGCTCAAGGTCCTAAACGATATCTTAACCGCCATCGATAAGAAACATTACTGTGCAGCCGTATTCATTGATCTGGCCAAGGCTTTCGATTCTGTCAACCACCACATCCTCATCGGCAGACTCGACAGCCTTGGTTTCTCAAATGATTGCATCGCCTGGTTCACCAACTACTTCTCTGATAGAGTTCAGTGTGTCAAATCGGAGGGTCTGCTGTCCGGACCTCTGGCAGTCTCTATGGGGGTGCCACAGGGTTCAATTCTTGGACCGACTCTCTTCTCTGTATACATCAATGAGGTCGCTCTTGCTGCTGGTGAGTCCCTGATCCACCTCTACGCAGACGACACCATTCTGTATACTTCCGGCCCTTCTTTGGACACTGTGTTAACAACCCTCCAGGCAAGCTTCAATGCCATACAACTCTCCTTCCGTGGCCTCCAATTGCTCTTAAATACAAGTAAAAACTAAATCCATGCTCTTCAACCGATCGCTACCTGCACCTACCCGCCTGTCCAACATCACTACTCTGGACGGCTCTGACTTAGAATACGTGGACAACTACAAATACTTAGGTGTCTGGTTAGACTGTAAACTCTCCTTCCAGACCCATATCAAACATCTCCAATCCAAAGTTAAATCTAGAATTGGCTTCCAGTTTCGCAAAAAAACGCATCCTTCACTCATGCTGCCAAACATACCCTTGTAAAACTGACCATCCTACCAATCCTCGACTTTGGCGATGTCATTTACAAAATAGCCTCCAATACCCTACTCAACAAATTGGATGCAGTCTATCACAGTGCAATCCGTTTTGTCACCAAAGCCCCATATACTACCCACCATTGCGACCTGTACGCTCTCATTGGCTGGCCCTCGCTTCATACTCGTCGCCAAACCCACTGGCTCCATGTCATCTACAAGACCCTGCTAGGTAAAGTCCCCCCTTATCTCAGCTCGCTGGTCACCATAGCATCTCCCACCTGTAGCACACGCTCCAGCAGGTATATCTCTCTGGTCACCCCCAAAACCAATTCTTTCTTTGGCCGCCTCTCCTTCCAGTTCTCTGCTGCCAGTGACTGGAACGAACTGCAAAAATCTCTGAAACTGGAAACACTTATCTCCCTCACTAACTTTAAGCACCAACTGTCAGAGCATCTTACAGATTACTGCACCTGTACATAGCCCACCTATAATTTAGCCCAAACAACTACCTCTTTCCCAACTGTATTTAATTTATTTATTTATTTTGCTCCTTTGCACCCCATTATTTTTATGTCTACTTTGCACATTCTTCCATTGCAAAACTACCATTCCAGTGTTTTACTTGCTATATTGTATTTACTTTGCCACCATGGCCTTTTTTGCCTTTACCTCCCTTCTCACCTCATTTGCTCACATTGTCTATAGACTTGTTTATACTGTATTATTGACTGTATGTTTGTTTTACTCCATGTGTAACTCTGTGTCGTTGTATCTGTCGAACTGCTTTGCTTTATCTTGGCCAGGTCGCAATTGTAAATGAGAACTTGTTCTCAACTTGCCTACCTGGTTAAATAAAGGTGAAATAAATAAATAAAAATCTTTATGTTTGAAGCCTGAAATGTGGCAAAAGGTCGCAAAGTTCAAGGGGGCCGAATACTTTCACAAGGCACTGTATATATATATATATATATATGTTTTTTAAATTTGATTTCATACATGTTTTTACATTATGAGTATATAGATATTTTGTCTTTATTTAATCCCTATTAAAACATTGTAGTTGTATGCCTATATGTACTGTTTTTCGATTTTTCTGAACAGACTTATCAGAATATAATGAATTTAAGCAATGCTAATGATGGCTCACGATGTTTTATTCGGTTGTAGTTCCATGTATTTCTTACAAAAACAAACGTGTTAACCATTTTTATTGACCCGAATGTAACTGAAAATACAGTATCAGCCTTGCCATTGTCCATCAACACCGCATTTTGTTTTTTCGTATAACACTTTGGGAACTCTATTGTAGTCTTAAATAATTGTTGGCCAACCAAAATGTCCAAAACGTTAACCTGTTGTAAGACTAGGGTGGAATTGTACTATGAGCTGACTGAGTGTAAATAAATGGCTCTGTGTTTAAGCACCTTTTCACTAGAAACTTTCTTGTGTTAAAATTACCGTCGGTGCGAAATAGCTAGAAAGCTTTTTTTCCACTGGGCTGCACCTATGGTTATGAGAGCGATAAATCAAGTACAATACCTAGGTCGACCTGTGATGAGCAGCGAAACACCGGAAAGCTCTTAGCCTACCGGAAAGTTACAAGAAGAACAAGAATGGTTACCTCATCCGGTCATGTGACATTTATTATTTAAAGATTTTCCGCGCCACGCTAGACATCTGGATTCTGGACAGATAACAGGTAGGTCTCAAAAATACACACAAAAAAAACAGGTTCGCATGCATACACATTTGTTTTGTGTTTGTTAAAGTGTGTGGTTTAAAAACGTGTTAAATCAGTATGGAAGGTTACGTAACTAAGGTGAATAAAGAAAGTTGCATACTCAACAGAATGTGTGGATATTTTTGTTTGCATTACTTGCACATATTTGGATATCATTCTCACTTATTATTTTTAGCCACATTAGGCTATATATATATATATATATATATTCACCCTTTTCTTCTTTGCATCTTCAAAGAAATACACATTGCCACTCAATCTGTAATCATCTTGTGACTTCTCATTTGAAGGAGAGGGACCCTAGGAGGGATGTAAAGGAGTTGATGAAATCCTGTTAAGACATAAAATCAGGTGAGAGGATGTCCTAACTATTCAATGATTTACATTGATCGAAACCTGTAGACACGGTAGTCTTTAAGGACTGGAGTTGCACACATGTCATAGAACAACATGAAAAGGAAAGTGATAGACAGGAGGTTACTATGTGAAGGAATGTGTTAGGGTTGAAAGTGGTCTCTTATGTTTCTTTTGAGATGGTGTGGCCTGTGAGGACCCCCCCCCCCCCCCAAGACCAACTGGATGAGGCTATTAAAATGTCTGAACGGCTTGCTGAGTAGCTCAACCAAGAGAAGGACCCACAAGCCCAAATGGAAGAGGCCATTAATGAGGCAAGAAGGCTGGCTGAGGAGCGCAACCCATAAGGGCTAATGTAACAAGTCGTACATTACCGGTAATGTAACCCCTATAGCTCCCATACAAATATTGCACAAATATTTCCAGCACCACAGCGTTATGTTTATCATTGCATTTTGTTTGTCAACGTAGAGCCCACGCGGCACAAATGTGATTTTAAACGTAGACTCCGTGATATGACCTGATCACAGGCATCAATGATGTTGAGCATGAGGCACAAGGGTGCACTTGTTAGCATCCTTGTGTGAGTGAGCCAGAACGGGGGTCTACTGTAGGTGCCTTTCCTCAGCTGGCAAATCACTTCACATTATGTGAAAATGAAAGTATTGCTCGTGCTCCGTATGTGCACAAGCAAGCCATGCTTGGGGGAGACTTTTATTAGTGGGCCAACCATGATAATTGAAATGTGCTTTTTAGGAAATTTAGGAAAATAAAAAAAAGACAAACACGCCTCCATGGCTTAGGTTCAGATGGAGACAAAGGGATGAGAGTGGACAGATTGTTCCTCAAACCAGGAAGACAACTACATCCACTTCTCTTGGTAAGTTTCATTCCTTCTAGGTGTTTAATGTGATTAGTTCCTGATCTTTTTCCTTTCAAACATGTATCATAGCATATCAAACGTTTGTTGCCGTGCCATACGGCGGTCTAGTACCATCTACCCATAGCACATGATACATTACATGCAGGTCTGATCCCACCCTTTTCTGTCTGATGAAAATAAATATTTAACAAAAGGAGAGTCAGAACTCCAGCAAATCTTTTGAATTAAAAACCTTTTTATTAATCATTTCTTCAGTTCCAAGGGACAGTACATTAAGTACTGTGCAAGATTTTGGGCCAGTCACTGAGGAGGAAGAATCAGGTATTGATGAGTTATTGAATATTTTAATCTATACAATTCCTTGTTATTCAGTGACCTTATAATTCATTTATTGTATTTACATTTTTAGTAAAGCAATAATTGGTAGTTGAAACAATAACAAAGCACACTCTCCTCCCCTGTTCTGGTTAAACGTTGCGTGATGGAGTTGGGGAAATGTAACTACTTTCAGTTTATTGACATAGCTATGGATGCAATAACTTACCATCAATGTTATCAAAATAATACTTGTGTTCTAGAAATATGGGCCCAAATACTAAACTTTTGACAACGTTAATACATAAATGAAATGTGTCTAAATACTTATGACATCTTAAAATGGCGGGGCAAGTTGCAAGTTGCAAGTTGTATGTACAGGATAGTGATTTTAACACCATCCAACTAAATGCTCACTTGCAGGTTGCTTCTCGACAATGCAATTCAAAATGCTGGAGTATAGAGACAAATTCCTGCACATTTCCTTTAATATGGAGCAATCTGCCATTCACACATTATGGAATGAGTCTTAGTTGAATTCATTCAAATCCACTATTGGAATGTTTACAGTGTCTTTCCTTTTGCAACCACTGTCTGTAATTGTGGATCTGGAAGCATTTGCCTTTGAGGAGAGTTTCCTCTACTCAAAATAAACTGAGTGTTCAAAATATTCAAATATTCAGTTGCACTCCCTTTTTCCCTAAGAACAGCCTCAATTCGTCAGGGCATGGACTCTACAAGGTGTCGAAAGCGTTTCACAGAGATGCTGGCCCATGTTGACTCAAATGCTTCCCACAGTTGTGTCAAGTTGGCTGGATGTCCTTTGGGTTATGGACCATTCATGATATACACAGGAAACTGTTGATTGTGAAAACCCCAGCAGCGTGCAGTTCTTGACACTAAACTTTGGCACATACTACCATACACCGTTCAAAGGCACTTAAATCTTTTGTCTTGCCCATACGCCCTCTGAATGGCACACATACACAATCCATGTCTCAATTGTCTCAAGGCTTAAACATCCTCCTTTAACCTTTTGCGACGAGCAATCCCGTATCCGGGATCCTATTTATAGCCTCAAGCTCATTACCATAACGCAACGTTAACTATTCATGAAAATCGCAAATGAAATGAAGTAAATATATTTGCTCTCAAGCTTAGCCTTTTGTTAACAACACTGTCATCTCAGATTTTCAAAATATGCTTTTGAACCATAGCTAAACAAGCATTTGTGTAAGAGTATTGATAGCCTAGCATAGCATTAAGCCTAGCATTCAGCATGCAACAGTTTCACAAAAACAAGAAAAGTAAGAAAGAAAACTAAAATTAAGTCATTACAACGCAAACTTTTTTCCAAATTAACTCCATAATATCAACAGAAACATGGCAAACGTTGTTTAGAATCAATCCTCAAGGTGTTTTTCACATATCTATCGACGATAAATCATTCGTGGCTGTTTGGTTTCTCTTCTGAAGAAAATGGAATGCGCATGGACCTGGAGATTACACAATAATTTTGACGGAGGACACCGGGCGGACACCTGGTAAATGTAGTCTCTTATGGTCAATCTGCCAATAATATGCCTACAAATACGTCACAATGCTGCAGACACCTTGGGGAAATGACAGAAAGTGCAGGCTCATTCCTGGCGCATTCACAGCCATATAAGGAGACATTGGAACACAGGGCATTCAAACTCTGGACCATTTCCTGTATGACATTTCATATTGGTTTCGCCTGTAGCATTAGTTCTGGGGCACTCACAGATAATATATTTGCAGTTTTGGAAACGTCAGAGTTTTTTCTTTCCAAAGCTGTCAATTACATGCATAGTCGAGCATCTTTTCGTGACAAAATATCTTGTTTAAAACGGGAACTTTTTTTATCCAAAAATTAGAAGAGCGCCCCCTATCTCGAAGAAGTTAACCTGTACCCTTTATCTACACTGAAGTGGATTTAACAGGTGACATCAATAAGGGATCCTAGCTTTCACCTGGTCAGTCTGTCAGGGAAAGAGAACGTTTTGTACACAGTGTGTTTTTGCTGTTTTAACATCATTCAGAATTTCAATTTGACAATGGGATCAAGTTCTATTGCTTGGTATTCCATATTAGACTTAATACTCAATATTTTGGTCTGCCCTGTAGTTGAATTTACTGTAGAGTCAAACCTGAGGTTTTTGGCTTGTCACACCATAGATTGTGCAGAGACATATTTGCTGTTGCCTACTTACAGCCATATGTGTGTTTTAATAATACATTAATTATATAATATTCTTAATTGAATCCTTTTCCCATTTTTGTTTTTCAAAAAACATTTTTTTATTGAGAAATGAACATCTTCCAAGCTGACTTAGAAGACCCTGTGTGTGCAAATCCTGCTGTGCCTGGTGCATCACACAGTTGGAATGTGGAGGGAGTCCAGGCCTGAGATTGTAGATTCTCTGCTGGCTGCAGAGCATGCTTCTCAGAAGATCTGTCAGTCATGCAGTCTGAAAAGGGCTATTCTGCGATGTAGAGACTGTCTGCCAAGACAGCGACGTCTACACATGCAAAGTTTCCCTTGCACAACAGAGAGTCCATGGTTCAGGGATTCTACACGTCCCTTCCTCCAGCCATATCTCTCCACAGTGATGGCAAATATGCACTTCATGAACAGGGTGTTTTGGCTGAATGTATTATATCAAAGTTAAAAATGTATTCTTGCTTATTTTTGTATAAAATATTGTCCCTAGATTGTTTCTTACCATTTGATGTATCAGAGGTGATATGTGGTTGCCTGACTAGCACCATCCATGTTGGCCCTGGGAAACATGTAATCCTCATACGAATAAAATGGTATGTGCAATATCTACAAGAACCAAACAGTGATGTAGCAATACAATGTAAAACAACATTCATTCAGATTTGCTATTGTATTTAGGGAATACTTTATTGTATTTACCCTCCACATTACGATTGTTGGTGTTTGGCTGGCAATTGAATCAGTTGGATGCTGGGAACAGAGTTCTCTTCTGTGTGCTTCAGAGGAGAGTCAGCAGCCTCAGAAGACACCAGAACTCTCCAAACTGATATACAGCAAAGCTATGGGCCAAGACACATCCCTCCTAGAAAATAACTCATTAGATGACCTCCTGGAAGAGGACCGACAGTTGAAGTCGGAAGTTTACATACACTTAGGTTGTTAACCCTTCTTCGGGCTAGGGGAGAGTATTCGGAAGTTTAGATAACTGAGACGCCCA
Source organism: Oncorhynchus gorbuscha (assembly GCF_021184085.1). Classification (NCBI taxonomy): domain Eukaryota; kingdom Metazoa; phylum Chordata; class Actinopteri; order Salmoniformes; family Salmonidae; genus Oncorhynchus; species Oncorhynchus gorbuscha. The sequence goes on along the minus strand of NC_060198.1, from coordinate 22,433,821 downwards.
AAGTAAACTGCCTGTTAATCAGGCCAAGAAGCTAGGATATGCATGTAATTGGTAGTATTGGTTAGAAAACACTCAAAAGTTTCCAAAACTGTTATGTTAAAATAATGTCTGTGAGTTTAACAGAACTGATATGTCAGGCGAAAATCCGAGGAGAATCTGGATTTGTTTTTGAGCTCACCACTCATTGAAATGGCTGTCTATGGGAATATCAATGGAATACCTCCCAGATTGCAGTCCCTAGGGCTTAGAGGTAGGCCAACAGTCTTCAGAAAGAGTTTCAGGCTTGTTTATAGAAAAAACAGCTAGAATTTGTAGTTTTTCTAGGTGGCTCCCATTTTGGCTGTAGTATTATGGCACGTGTGGATGAGTGCGCACTTCATTATTTATCTCCGGTAATGAACATACTGTTCTCAGTCTTAAATTTGATTGTTTATTTACATATTAGTGCACCTGAGGATTGATTAGAAACATGGTTTGGATTAAATTTATTGGTAACTTTTGAGATTAATTTTAAACGAGGTAAACTGGTGGATTACTGAATCAAGTGCACCAACTAAATAGACTTTTTTGGGATATAAAGAAGGACCATTTGTTATGTAGCTGGGACCCTTGGGATTGCAAACAGAGGAAGATCTTCAAAGGTAAGTGATTTATTTTGTCGCTATTTCTGACTATTGCGATGCCTCTGAAGGTTTGGAAAATGTTTGTAATGCTTTTGTATGCGGGGTGCTGTCCTCAGATAATCACATGGTATGCTTTCGCCTTAAAGCCTTTTTGAAATCTGACAAAGCAGCTTTATTAACAAAGTGTTAAACTTTTAAACGACGTAAGGCACTTGTATTTTCATGAATGTTTAATATTACGAATTTTATATTTTTGAATTTTGCGGTCTGCAATTTCACTGGATGTTGGCCAGGTGGGACGCTAAAGAGGTTTTAACAAACTATAGTTTTGGCAAGGCAGTTAGGACACCTACTTTTTGCACGACACAAGCAATTTTTCCAACAATTGTTTACAGACAGATTATTTCACTTATAATTCACTGTAATCACAATTCCAGTGGGTCATACACTACATTGACTGTGCCTTTAAACAGCTTGGAAAATTCCAGAAAATTATGTACTGGCTTTAAAAGATTTTGATAGGCTAATTGACTCAATTGGAGGTGTACCTGTGGATGTATTTCAAGGCCTACCTTCAAACTCAGTGCCTCTTTGCTTGACATCATGTGAAAATCAAAATAAATCAGCCAAGACCTCCACAAATTGTAGACCTCCACAACTTGCTTCATCCTTGGGAGCAATTTCCAAATGCGTGAAGGTACCACTTTGTACGCAAGTATAAATACCATCAGACCACGCAGCCGTCATACCGCTCAGGAAGGAGACGCGTTCTGTATCCTAGAGATGAATGTACTTTGGTGCGAAAAGTGAAAATCAATCCCAGAACAACAGCAAAGGTCCTTGTGAAGATGCTGGAGGAAACCGGTACAAAATTGTCTATATCCACAGTAAAACAAGTCCAATATCGACACAACCTAAAAGGCCACTCAGCAAGGAAGAAGCCACTGCTCCAAAATCGCCATCAAATAATCCAGACTACAGTTTGCAACTGCACGGGGACAAAGATCGTACTTTTTGGAGAAATGTCCTCTGGTCTGATGAAACAAAAATAAAACTGTTTGGCCATAATGACCGTCGTTATGTTTGGAGGAAAAAGGGGGAGGCTTGCATGCTGAAGAACACCATCCCAACCGTAAAACACGAGGGTGGCAGCATCATGTTGTGGGGGTGTTTTGCTGCAGGAGGGACTGGTACACTTCACAAAATAGATGGCATCATGAGGTCGGAAAATGATGTGGATATATTGAAGCAACATCTCAAGACATCAGTCAGGAAGTTAAAGCTTGGTCGCAAATGGGTCTTCCAAAAGGATAATGACCCCAAGCATACATCCAACGCTGTGGCAAAATGGCTTAAGGACAACTTTGTCAAGGTATTGGAGTGGCCATCACAAAGCCCTGATCTCAATCCCTTAAAGAATTTGTGGGCAGAACTGAAAAAGCGTATGCGAGCAAGGAGGCCTACAAACCTGACTCAGTTACACCAGCTCTGTCAGGAAGAATGGGTCAAAATTCACCCAACTTATTGTGGGAAGCTTGTGGAAGGTCACCTGAAACATTTGACCCAAGTTAAACAATTTAAAGGCAATGCTTCCAAATACTAAGATAGTGTATGTAAACTTCTGACCCACTGGGAATGTGATGAAAGAAATGAAAGCTGAAATACAGTATATCCTTCTCCCTACTATTATTCGGACATTTCTCATTCTTAAAATAAAGCGGTGATCCTAACTGACCTAAGACGGTGCATTTTTACTAGGATTAAATGTCAGGAATTGTAAAAAACGGAGTTTAAATGTAATTGGCTAAGGTGTATGTAAACTTCCGACTTCAACTGCAGATGACATCTATGACAGATGGCATCCACTACATCTCTGATGACGTGGAATCTATCACAGACTGAAGGTGTTCATTTGGGTGGGTGCAGTTTGCACTGGGTGAAAAGTAATTCCACTCATTTTGCGTATGTTCTTTATCTGCCTTCCTAAGGAAAAATAGTTATACACTTTTATGTTTCTTCTTTGTTGACAATGTGATCATGTGGCACAGATTTGAGAAGGGCGCTCGTCTGTAACTGCTTTTGCCCAGTCACATGACCAGGTCCAATGCTCCCCTTTAAATGGACAATCTGCAGTTGCTACATCCACTTTTGGATTCTTGAAGAATATACTTTATAAATGCCTCATTAACCTAGTTCAACTGCCATACCCCATCAGACCCCAAAATAAGCTTTTTCTACACCAATGTGTGTAAACAAAGTAAATGTAACTGCTATGGGATCCCCTATGGCTCCAAACTATGCTAATGTGTATGTGGGTTACATGGAGAAACAGTCCATCTTTCATCATCTCAAATGTTTTCTTGCCTAACATTATTTGGAAATGGTATATTGATGATATTTTTGTTCTGTGGAGGGGTGATGCAAAACAGCTCTAGGCGTTCCATGCTTTTCTTAACTCTTCTTCTGAGCCTCTGAGATTTACAGTGCAATCTGACACACGTCAAATCAGTTTCCTTGATCTTGTGTGATGATAATGTTCTGTACGCTGATTTTTACAGAAAACCTACTGATCGTAACAGTTTGAGGGGTGATAGTTGTTACCCACTTCCCTTGACAAACAGTTTGCCCTACAGCTGATTTACCATGTGTGACAAAGTAAATCAGAGTTTACCAATTGATCTCTGAGATTTTTGCCCCACGAGAAAACGAGAGGCTGCCTGGATCTTTAATTTAAAGACCCTTGCTCCCTTTGATTTGATTTGAAGCCATTCTCGTGATTTTTCCGATTGTAAATGTTTGTAGGCCTATGTAACCAAATTGTATCTATGATCGTAGGCTATCCTTTCATGTTTTTGGAATGTTATTCCTATGTCTTATATCAGTACACACCCGGCCATGATTACAGACACCTGCGTGTGTCCTTTGACACTATATAAACTATTCACCCTGTAGTGTTTGTCATTTTACCCTGATACATTTGTCTGTCGAAACATTGGTTATCAGGTTATTACATTTGTTGCATCTGAGCTCCTAGAGTGTGCGGCTCTCCTTTAATTTTTCAAGTGTTCTATTACGCTAGCCAGCACCTCGACTAAGTAGGTGTGCGTTCCTCTAAACAAAGTAAATGTAAATATACACTCTATAGCATGTGTCAAACTCATTCAACGGGTGAGCCGAGTGTCTGTGAGTTTTCGCTCCTCCATTGTACATGATTTATGAATTAAGGTCACTAATTACTACGGAACTCCCCTCCCCTGGATGTCTAGGTCTTAATTGAAAGGAAAAAACAAAAACCATTGGCGGGGAGAACGATTTATTGTTTCACCTGGGGATTGCCGATTTAAACATTGTTAAACTTTAATGTGCTCCTGTGCTTGTGTGTGGCTTATTCGTTTAGATAATAAATACCAAACAAAGGTTATCCTTGTCTTCAAGTAATCACTTGCCTCCTGATGGAGCAGTGGTTCACAGTACATTAAGACAACAATTCCTTGTTATGAATGTATGAGGTGTACAAATGCTTAACTAGTACTGAGTGCTTTGACCAGTTACTTCTTTACTCTCATGTTTACATTCTGTAGTGTTGTCCCATCCTGAAAAGTCCAGTTGCAGACAAGTGATATACTTTTAATGTGACTATTAGCAACAGCAGAGCATGTTCGCATTTGTTCGTATTATTACAATTAAAATAAAATTTATTTAGGCAACTTATGCAGGCAGGTCTGACATAGTGGGAGAATTGTGAACAGGCAAAAAAGTATTTAGTCAGCCACCAATTGTGCAGGTTTTCCCACTTAAAAAAAAGAGAGAGGCCTGTCATTTTCATCATAGGTACACTTCAACTATGACAGACAAAATGAGAAAAACAAATCCACAAAATCACATTGTAGGATGTTTTTATGAATTTATTTGCAAATTATGGTGGAAAATAAGTATTTGGTCACCTACAAACAAGCCAGATTTCTGGCTCTCACAGACCTGTAACATCTTCTTTAAGAGGCTCCTCTGTCCTCCACTCGTTACCTGTATTAATGGCACCTGTTTGAACTTGTTATCAGTATAAAATACACCTGTCCATAACCTTAAACAGTCACACTCCAAATTCCACTATGGCCAAGACCAAAGAGCTGTCAAAGGACACAAGAAACAAATTTGTAGACCTGCACCAGGCTGGGAAGACTGAATCTGCAATAGGTAAGCAGCTTTGGTTTGAAGAAATCAACTGTGGGAGCAATTATTAGGAAATGGAAGACATACAAGACCACTGACAATCTCCCTCAATCTGGGGCTCCACGCAAGATATCACACCGTGGGGTCAAAATGATCACAAGAACAGTGAGCAAAAATCCCAGAACCACACGGGGGGACCTAGTGAATGACCTGCAGAGAGCTGGGACCAAAGTAGCAAAGCCTACCATCAGTAACACACTACGCCGCCAGGGACTCAAATTCTGCAGTGCCAGACCTGTCCCGCTGCTTAAGCCAGTACATGTCCAGACCCGTCTGAAGTTTGCTAGAGAGCATTTGGATGATCCAGAAGAAGATTGGGAGAATGTCATATGGTCAGATGAAACCAAAATATAACTTTTTGGTAAAAACTCAACTCGTCGTGTTTTGAGGACAAAGAATGCTGAGTTGCATCCAAAGAACACCATACCTACTGTGATGCATGGGGGTGGAAACTTCACGCTTTGGGGCTGTTTTTCTGCAAAGGGACCAGGACGACTGATCCGTGTAAAGGAAAAAATGAATGGGGCCATATATCGTGAGATTTTGAGTGAAAACCTCCTTCCATCAGCAAGGGGATTGAAGATGAAACGTGGCTGGGTCGTTCAGCATGACAATGATCCCAAACACACCGCCCGGGCAACGAAGGATGCATTTGGTTTTACTAGTGTTTAAGAGCAGTTGGAGGCCACGGAAGGAGTGTTGTATGGCATTGAAGCTCGTTTGGAGGTTAGATAGCACAGTGTCCAAGGAAGGGCCAGAAATATGCAGAATGGTGTCGTCTGCGTAGAGGTGGATAAGGGAATCGCCCGCAGCAAGAGCAACATCACTGATATATACAGAGAAAAGAGTCGGCCCAAGAATTTAACCCTGTGGCACCCCTATAGAGACTGCCAGAGGACCGGACAACATGCCCTCCGAATTGACACACTGAACTCTGTCTGCAAAGTAGTTGGAGAACCAGGCAAGGCAGTCATTAGAAAAACCGAGGCTACTGAGTCTGCCGATAAGAATATGGTGATTGACAGAGTCGAAAGCATTGGCCATGTCGATGAAGACGGCTGCACAGTACTGTTATATCGTTTAGTACCTTTAGCGTGGCTGAGGTGCACCCGTGACTGGCTCGGAAACCAGATTGCACAGCGGAGAAGGTACGGTGGGATTCGAGATGGTCAGTGATCTGTTTGTTGACTTGGCTTTCGAAGACCTTAGATAGGCAGGGCAGGATGGATATAGGCAGGGCAGGATGGATATAGGTCTGTAACAGTTTGGGTCCAGGGTGTCTCCCCCTTTGAAGAGGGGGATGACCGCGGCAGCTTTCCAGTCCTTGGGGATCTCAGATGACATGAAAGAGAGGTTGAACAGGCTGGTAATAGGGGTTGCAACAATTGTGGCGGATAGTTTCAGAAATAGAGGGTCCAGATTGTCAAGCCCACCATGCTGGAAAAGGCGTTGTTCATCACCAAACATCCTGGATGGTTGGGAGAAGTTGCTCTCGGAGGATGTGTTGGTACCAATCTTTATTCATGGCTATGTTCTTAGGCAAAATTGTGAGTGAACCCACTCCTTGGCTGAGAAGCAACCCCACACATGAATGGTCTCAGGATGGTTTACTGTTGGCATGACACAGGACTGATGGTAGCGCTCACCTTGTCTTCTCCAGACAAGCTTTTTTCCCCGGATGCCCCAAACAATCGGAAAGGGGATTCATCAGAGAAAATGACTTTACCCCAGTTCTCAGCAGTCCAATCCCTGTACCTTTTGCAGAATATCAGTCTGTCCCTGATGGTTTTCCTTGAGAGAAGTGGCTTCTTTGCTGCCATTCTTGACACCAGGCCATCCTCCAAAAGTCTTCACCTCACTGTGCATGCAGATGCACTCACACTTGCCTGCTGCCATTCCTGAGCTAGCTCTGTACTGGTGGTGCCCTGATCCCGCAGCTGAATCAACTTTAGGAGATGGTCCTGGCGCTTGCTGGTCTGTCTTGGGCGCCCTGAAGCCTTCTTCACAACAATTGAACCGCTCTCCTTGAAGTTCTTGAAGATCCGATAAATGGTTGATGCAATATCCTTGCCTGTGAATCCCTTTTTGTGCAAAGCAATGATGGCCATCGGTAGCAAGCTAGCATTGGATGGAGGTATGTTTTTAGCCACCTCGTGCGTTTCCGTCGGTAGATTAGTGGGGTTCCGTGTGGTAGAGGGGATCAATCCAATTGGCAAAATAGATATAGTTATAGTGACCCAAGAAAAATTGTCCGATAGACCTATTCAGATAGCAGCCGTTAAGACAGCTAACGATTAGTGGGCCACAGATGTGCGGGCAGGTAACGTCGCGACGGAGGGGCCAGTTGGATAACTCCCTCGGGCAGATAACGTCGGTAGTCCAGTCGTAAAGGCCCGGTGGGGCTCCGCATCGGCAGTAAAACGGGTCCGGATAGGTGTGATTGTAGCCCAGGAGTGGCTGATGGAAACTCTTCAGCTGGCTAGCTCCGGAATAGTTTATGTTTGCCCCTGGGATCGACGTAAGCCAATAGTCACACGGATAGCAGCTAGCTAGCTGTGAGATCCAGGTGTAAATGTCCAGAGCGTGCGGTTGAAATCCGGGGATATGGGATAGGTCCAGTATGTTCTGGTCTGAGTCGCGTTGTACAAAACTGGCGATAGCTTCTCGAGCGTGATTAGCTGAATACTAACGTTAGCCAGTAAACTGACTAGCTTCTGGTTAGCTTCTGGATAGCTTCTATTGTGGATTTCAGATTTGAGGTAAATATAACTTTAAAAAAATAAAAATTGGTGAGGCGGGTTGCAGAAGAGTGTTTTGAAGTTGAGTTTTTGGAAAATAAAATATGTAAATATATATAGATACAGGGGACACGACGAGGACAAAGGACGTCTGACTGCTATGACTTCTTGGTATATTGAGCATATAGAGGGAGTTTGTGTTAGTGCTGTTGAGTAGTGAATTGAAATAGTCTATTCGGGAGAAGATGAAAGCATGGATGAGAATTAGGTAGGATAAGAGAATTAGTTTTTTTTTACAGTCTGACGGATGTGGGGTTTGAAGGATAGGGTCTTAAGGTAGACAAGCATACATATTTATGTCCAAATATCTTTCACAATTGTCTCATACAACTTCTGGATTGCTGCCATTGAGGTCTGATTCATCATACCACTGTGAGGACACAGTGCAGTTGACGACAAAACATTGTCCTTCTTCCTCTTGTTGAGTAGTAGCAGGGGTACACTCCTACCTTGTGGAACCTATGTACCTGGAATCATTAATGACAAAATAACTTCCAGAAACACAACAAATAGTCATATAATGACAATTAGACTTACAGTCTTAAATGACACAATGAGACAAATAAATGCAGAGGGCCTATGCATAGGGCCTAAGAGAGAAATATTTTTAGAAGAAAACATAATAAAGCTTACCAGCTTGTTTGCTGCATGAACCAAGGTTGCATATGTTTCATTGTCTTATTTGCCCATTCATCTGTTGCCTTCATTATTTGGGCCTCTAACTTGACCTTTAGCTGTATTTCTGCGCCACAGAACTTACTCCTATTGATGTGTTACAACTAGGGCACAGCTTACGGCTGGAGCCAGGAGCCATTCTGCATGAAAGGTGGATATAAAAGAATAGCCCTATACACATAACTTTGACTGATAGAGGGGACCTCCATGGTGCATTCTGGCATGGGGCTTGAATTGACAAGGAGAACTAGAGATTGTGAGATCAAAACTATACTAACAGTAGCAATTAATAAAGAGAGTTTGGCCAACTAAGGAGCTGACGTTGAGTTCACATTAAACGTCAAGCCCTAACTCTTCTCAAACCCATTAAGGCAGTGCTATGTGTGTTCGAAGGTGACATAGGTTTCAATGTCAATCATATGGGTCAGATAATGGACCTTGCCTGGTACCAAAACTAAACCCGAGGCTTTAACATTACCCCACACTAATGTAAAAATGTGTCATACTAATTGTTTACTATTGTAACCTAGATATAGGCTACCTGCCATAGCCTCAGGTGCATAGTGCAATGAGTGTCGTTAGTTGACAGATTAAATGAAACTGTATCTGGGCCAGTGGGATTTGGTTATTTATTTTGAACTATAACTCAAATGTAGGATACTTATTTTAATAAAACATTTTAACATTTTAACTGAGCATTGTAATGAATACTCAGGGAGAAAAGGGTGTGGATTCACGCGCAGAGTGAGGCAGATGTTTATTACGGAATCTTGGTCGCAGGCAAAGGTCAAACACAAGTAGTCAAAAACAAACAATACCTCACAACCAAGCAAACAGAAATAACTGAACTATATAGGGTGCTGATGAAACCAGGTGAGAAAATGAACACAGGTGAAATCAATGAACAAAAATGAAAGACAAGGCTACGATCCAGAACACAAAGAAAAATAACACAAGGTTGACTAAGAAAAGAAAAGCATAACCTTAGAAGCATTCAAATGTACTTAATTTGTAAGTGGATTACATCAAACTACAGGTGGTGTACAAAAATGTAATATAATTTGAATGATGGATAATAAGATGACCATTCACTATGGATGGGAGCATTGCTGTCTTGTCTCAATTCATCCATTGTTTGCAATTGTTTGCTCCACAAGATTGAAATCTCTCTTAAGAAAGGCTTTACAAAGACACGTTGAACTAGCTCTATTAGGCAGGGGAGTCAAACTCATTCCACAGTGGGCCGAGTGTCTGCAGGTTTTTCCTTTCAACGAACACCAAGACAACCTAACCAGGTGAGTGGAGTTCCTTACTAATTCGTCACCTTAATTTATCAATCAAGGGTGGAGAATAACCTGCAGAAACTTGGACCTCCCATGATAGGAGTTTGACACATGTGGATTAATTAAAGTAATTAACCACTCAAAATAGTTGCATCAGGTGTGTAGATGTTGCCCAGAACAAAACCCTGCACCCACCATGAAACTCCATAGACTGTATCCTAAAGCTAGCTAGCTGTTTGAGTAGGCCTATAGTATGAGGATTCTATGTTATGCACTATAGCCCGTTAGCATATATGTGATTTAATATTATCTGCTGTTGGCTTGTGGGGATGTATGTATGTGTTATGCAACATAGCTGACTTGAAACATTGTTAACAGTTTCAGGGCCATGGGCCTTTCTCATGATGGAAAAATACAGAATAACATGAAGACAAGACCTGTGCAATGAGTTGAGGGGGCACATTCAGAACGTAGTGTTGCGAGAACAAACGCTCTTTTGTTAGATAACAGGAGCCAGGTGCGAGATAATGGTATCGAACATGAGCACATAGATATTCTTCACATCAACAGTTAAATCTATCAACTGAAGCGCTTAGGGGGCTGGGACCAGCCTCTGCGCCAACAATCAACTATAGGCTGGGTGAGTCTAAACCACGCACAGTCTCTACTCTGACAGGCCTCCTCGGAAGCAGGAACTACTTCTGTCATCAGAGTATGTTATAATATCTTGGTCAAGAACTAGTCAGTTCTGTGTTTGCCCTGCGAGGTGGGACAGAGAGCCCGTATATACGAAAATTACATTTACCACTTGTTGCTTAGCTAATAAATACATAGCATACAATCGGTGACTCATTGTCATATTTATCCTGATACCAGATTCGAATTGACACAACTCTAACAATAGCTACGATTTTCATTGAAAACCTTGACAGATCAGTGAAAATGATTATTGGTTTGAGAAATGCCGTAAAAGCTATAAATAAATATCCATAACATTACATACTAGTGATTACAACCACATTGTTTTATTGCATACTTCACTTACCGGGAAAGAGCATGATCGTGTGAAAGGATCGGGCACGTTCCATGTTGCCTTCTCTGTTGAAGTCATGATGCGCATTTGTGTTGTAGGTCAACATACACAGATTCTGCACCGAATAAGAATATACATTTAAACTGCCTGAAATCTTTTCTTGGATTAATTTGATTTGATATTCTCATATAAACCGAGCAACGCAGAAAGTAACCTCCCCTGCAGCCGATTATGTTGACGAGCTGGAACGCGCTCCGATTACATTGGGTTGCCTATGTACAGTACTGATCTTGGGTCTGTTTTCTGTTATTTTCTCGTAGGACTTGGGGGGAGAGAGCAATATTACCTGCAAGAGTTTGTCGGCCAACATATGTTTTCTGACTGCAATGAGCGCAACAACACCCACAAATATTACGTGAAATAAAGAGATAGAAAACAGTATTTGCCATTGGTAATGTATTTAAATGTTCCCTGGCAAAGAACCCAAAAAGTGCCATTACTTAGAGTAATCTCTGAATAGTTTCAAAATGCCTACCCGTTGAATATCCTCTTGTCTGCAGGAAATAAATGTATCAAACAGCATTGGTTAAATGAGGACATTCATATCGCAGAAGTGTGGAGTGGTAGATCGAAAGAAATGTATTTAATGGAAAAATCACCCATAAAATAAATCTGAAGACATATGTAGGCTAAACATTGGAACCGCTCCTTGAAAAATATTGGTTTGACATGTCACAAATATTACCGAAGGTGACTCCCCTTCTTGTTTGGGTGGCGCTCGCTCGGTTGTTATCACCGGTCTACTAGCTATCACCGATCCTTTGTTCTGTGTTCCTTTGGTTTTGTCTGATTGGTTTCACCTGTTTCTTGTTTGGTTGTTAGGGTGGGGTTATATAAGTTTGTTCAGCCCGCTTCTGTTTCGTGCGGGCTTGTTCGTCTGTTTTGTGTTAGAGTATTTTTGTTTGCATTTTTGGGTTTCGCGCTGTCCGTTATTATTTCTGATCATTTGTTTTCCTACTTTTGTTCATGTTATTTTTCCTGGACATTAAAGCGTGTTTTTCCCACATCCTTTTGCTCTCTGCGCCTGACTCCAACACCTCTTCACTCATTAGTCGTAACATGACATGACTTATTTGTCTTAAAGCAATCAAACATTTGTTCATGTTATATTTAATTTTTTGTATTGATTTCATTATTACTTTATTTACTTTATATTGTTTGTTCTATAGCCTGATGGTATCTCAGATGACTAGAACCTAAATAATAATCACCATACTTACTTCACAAACAATAATAATGCTAGTTGACTGAACGGACACATAGTAGGCTACTTACACTGGTGGTGGTTGTGAATGGGTATGAGGGCTGGACACGCTGCGACCCAGACCCTACTGTTGTCTATTACACATACTGATGCCGTCGGAGTTCTTGTAAATTCCTAGTTCCGACTGGGAAGTTTCACTTGAATGACCCTCCAAATAGGAATTAAAAGTAGGAAATTAGAAAATTAGGTTGCCAATCTTATTGGTTTAACAATTATTCCGACTTCAAAAGAGCGTGAACACATCATGTCATTACAACTTCCCATTTCCCACGAGAATGTGAAGCCAGCATAATACAGCATTCAAGTGCTAGTCGGTACTAGGAAACTGACATTTCTGACTTGCTAACTGGTTTAACGCGTTACAGTAGCCTAAGTGTATAACATGATTGACATGACCGTAATAATAATCATGGAAAGGCCTTGGAAGTGCCATAAGTGTAAGCCAACATAATCCATTATTTTACAATAACCTGTTTTACATGTAATAAATGCATTATGAAGAAAATGGTGTAATTTATGCTCTACGAAATATGAAATGGGTTATGAGGAAAATCGTGTACTGTTGCCTACATGAAATAAATGGCCTTTCTGATTACAAGTGCACCAGTATCCCAAAGTATTAAGCGAAATCATGCATAGAAAACAGCATTGGCATTAATAAAACAATTTTCCCCACAAATTAAGTCGCACATAAATGTGTCTTTTCTCACAAATTCTGTTCAGCAAGTCTAAAACAGTACATATAGGCATACAACTACACATTTTAAAACACGGTTAAACAAAGACAACATTTCTGTATATTCATAAAATTGAATTGGCCATAAAGAAGAACAAAAATTAAATGTAGGCTATCGCGTCTATGGTTGTTGCAAAAGCTACTGTTTAAATTTGCCTCTTTTCGCACAAATTAAGTAGCACATAAATTAGTGTCTTTTCTCACGGATTAAGCACAAAAAGGCACAAAATTTTCTGAAATGCATTATGTACATATATGCACAAATTGAATGTGAGATTGTGTTGCAGCATGGTTATACAGAGCCTTTACAGCTTGCAAGATGGAGCAAATTTAAACCGTTTTAGAACCCATAGCGGCCATCAACAGCCTTTCTTTAAATTAGAATAGCGGCCACTAACGGCCTTGTTTTTTAAACAATTATGTATGTGTCAATATAGCTAAATGTACTTGATAACAACCTGTTGTCGTATTCGCGTAGCTGTAGTCGTTACTCAGAAACCGGAAACAGGGTATGCTGTTGTCGTGTCTTTGGCATCATTAAAAGTGAAGACTTAAAAAAAAAAAAAAATTTCTGTAATTATTACGTGATTAAAATAATCATGTTTTTTTCCCTTTATTTAACTAGGCAAGTCAGTTAAGAACATATTCTTATTATGTAAATGTAATTAACTAGGAAGTCGGGGCACCAAGGAAAATCTTCAGATTAAAAAGTTATTTCCCAGTATAACACTTCAGATATTTTAATATCTCATCAATTAGTCTTCTAATTAATGAATTATTCTTTACCTCACGTTAGTCTCATTCCAAACGTCATGAATTGTTGGTTATCTGTACTTATCCATCCTTTACTATGAATCATCCATACACCAATTGGCTTAATTATTTATTTACTAAATAACAAAAAAAAAAATCACAGAAATGCATAAACAAACAACAACAGTAGTTATGGTTACAAGGAAATGATAGGGGGGGTTCCCTAGTGGGCTAAGCCGACACGATGGCTTGGTGGACAAAGGGAAGTGGGTGTGGACTGAGAACAGGCGGGAAAGACCAGAGGGATCACTACACACAGTACTACTATAATTATATTAATTGAAATGCTAATCCTTTTCACGTGAACGCTCACTCATTCGGGAATAATTTCAATCAATATATACAGTTGAAGTCAGACGTTTACATACACTTAGGTTGGAGTCATTAAAACGTGTTTTTCAACCACTCCACAAATTTCTTGTGAACAAACTATAGTTTTGGCAAGTCGGTTAGGACATCTACTTTGTGCATGACACAAGTAATTTTTCCAACAATTGTTTACAGACAGATTATTCCACTTATAATTCACTATCACAATTCCAGTGGGTCAGAAGTTTACATACACTAAGTTGACTGTGCCTTTAAACAGCTTGGAAGCTTCTGATAGGCTAATTGACATAATTTGAGTCAATTGGAGGTGTACCTGTGGATGTATTTCAAGGCATACCTATACCTTCAAACTCAGTGCCTCTTTGCTTGACATCATGATAATGGTACACCTCCACAAGCAATTTCCAAATGCCTGAAAGTATCACGTTCATCTGTGCAAACAAGAGTACGCAAGTATAAATACCATGGGACCACGCAGCCGTCATACCGCTCAGGATGGAGACAAGTTCTGTCTCCTAGAGATGAACGTACTTTGGTGCAAAAAGTGAAAATCAATCCCAGAACAACAGCAAAGGACCTTGTGAAGATGCTGGAGGAAACCGGTACAAAAGTATCTATATCCACAGTATATACCTATATCGACATAACCTGAAAGGCCGCTCAGCAAGGAAGAAGCCACTGCTCCAAAACCGCCATTAAAAAAAGCCAGACTACATATTGCAACTGCACATGGGGACAGAGATTGTACTTTTTGGGAAAATGTCCTCTGGTCTGCTGAAACAAAAATAGAAATGTTTGGCCATAATGGCCATCGTTATGTTTGGAGGAAAAAGGGGGAGGTTTGCAAGCCGAAGAACACCATCCCAACCGTGAAGCACGGGGGTGGCAGCATCATGTTGTGGGGGTGCTTTGCCGCAGAAGTCCCTTCTAGATGGCTTCATGAGACAGGAAATGTATGTGGCTATATTGAAGCAACATCTCAAGACATCAGTCAGGAAGTTAAAGCTTGGTCGCAAATGGATCTTCCAAATGGACAATGACCCCAAGCACACTTCCAAAGTTGTGGAAAAATGGTTTATGGATAACAAAGTCAAGGCATTGGAATGGCCATCACAAAGCCCTGACCTCAATCCTATAGAATATTTGTGGGCAGAACTGAAACAGCGTGTGCGAGCAAGGAGGCCTACCAACCTAAGTCAGTTACACCAGCTCTGTCAGGAGGAATGGGACAAAATTCACACAATTTATTGTGGGAAGCTTGTGGAAGGCTACCCAAAACGTTTGACCCAAGTTAAACAACTTAAAGGCACGCTAACAAATAGTAATTGAGTGTATGTACATTTCTGGGAATATGATGAAAGAAGTCAAAGCTGAAATTATTCATTCTCTCTACTATTATTCTGACATTTCACATTCTTAAAATAAAGTGGTGATCCTAACTGACCTAAAACAGGGAATCTTTACTAGGATTGAATGTCAGGAATTGTGAAAAGCTGAGATGAAATGGATTTGGCTTAGGTGTATGTAAACTTCCAACTTCAACTGTATTTACACCCAGTGTGTCGTCGTGATCTCTGTTGGAATCGTCAGTCCTTCTGTTGGAGAGTCAGTTCATCAGCGTCTCTCTCTCTCTGCTTCCCTGAAGATCAAAGCATTTAGTGGTTAGAATGGTTACTTCAGAGTACCATTCATAAAATGTTCTCATAGATCGATGTTTCGGCGGTCAGTATTCGCAATCACAGGTTTAAATCATTTCTAGCTGCAGACTAATAATTCGTATCTAAGATTTTCTCTTATTCTGTAGGGATTGATAGTCTTAGAGTTTAACCATTTCCAGCCGTGTAGCCAATGCTCCACGTGGTATGGTTAGGAATTTCAACCTTAGCTTATACTGAGGTTTTTGTGGTCTGAAGAGGATTTCCTCAGGAGGAGTTTTTATTCGTAACCATAGAAAAGGACGCCAGATCACGTCTGTGCTCACGGTGGCAGGACAATGCCTTAGTTAAACTCTAAAAGGAATACAATTCTCTCACATTAAAGGTTTAACATCAAATTACATCATTTCACAAATAGTTCCATCTTTACTCATTCATTTTATACAAGAATTAGATGCAAAAACCCATATTTGAGAAATGTACACATTCAGAGATATAGTTATGTGTGTTTCCTGTCCTCTCTGAGGTCACCAAATGAAACACACTCGTCAACCCGTCCCTTAAGTGTCCACGGACCATTCTCACCTTCTCTCAAGTGGACATTTTGTATCAAATTCCCATTTTGGGGATTTAGGAGTTCGCCATGTGAAATGTTTTGTTCTATCTATGTGGCTCTCTTTCTGCATGGACAGGGGGCAGAGAGTCTCTGCCAGGAATCTACGACCTGAGATAACAGAACCTGGGTGTAGGAGAGAGAAAGAGAGAGATGGTGATGCCACGATCTATCCCCAGAAAGGGCCAAGTCATGACACTGTCATTTGACTTACTTTCTAAACACTTCAAATGACAGCGCCGAAGCAGCCACAACCTTTTACTGTGGAAGAGGCTGTATCTATATTGGTTGGTGATATGGATTCGGACACTTCCTTGCAGTTTGAAAGTGTATCACCCATTTTATTATGTCAACCCCTAAGAGGTGATTATTAGGAAGACAGTATATCTATGGTTGAGAAAGAGAGAGAGAGAGAGAATTGTTTGAGTTGTTATTTTTTGTCGCACTGCTTTGCTTTATCTTGGCCAGGTCGCAGTTGTAAATTAAAACTTGTTCTCAACTGGCCTACCTGATTAAATAAAGGTTAAATAAATAAAACATTAAATAAAAGTTGCGTGAGATATGTTTTGTATCTTCTCTCTTTATCCTTCTCTATCAGATACTTGTTGCATTGACTGATGTCTGTTGTCGAAGTAGGCTACTATTTTAACGTTTTGTGTCAGGCCTCATCTGTACTAAATCTTATTGTCCTCTGGTCACATACCAAAAGAGAGGTATGTGTATCTCTTTAGCTTTCTGTTGTAGTAATCAACCATATCAACTGTATTATCTCCACCTATGCTATTGTGAGTTGATGTGTGTCGCAAATAAACACAATGTTTAATAACAGATTGTGATTATTTTGTATTATTTGGGATTTTCTCCCTCTCACAGACACCTAGCTCCACCAAAACCCTTTGGACATAAAAGTGCCTGTACCAACAACAGACAGTAAAGCATTTCACAGTAAAGTCTACAGCTGTTATATTTGCCATATATGTGACAAATAAAATGTTATTTGACTGATAGCATGACAGATCAAGTCTGGTCCCTTAGCTCAGTGGTTTTCTCCCATTTTTGGTTACTGTACCCAGTGGCGTAATGTGAAGTAATGTGGTTTGGTAAGAAGAATGCCCCTCCCCCCACAGGTGTGATTACTACCTCTGAGGGTTTAGAGCTTGAGGTAGTCACCTCATACAAGTACTTGGGAGTATGGCTAGATGGTACACTGTCCTTCTTTCAGCACATATTAAAGCTGCAGGCTAAAGTTAAATCTAGACTTGGTTTCCTCTATCGTAATCGCTCCTCTTTCACCCCAGCTGCCAAACCAACTCTGATTCAGATGACCATCCTACCCATGCTAGATTACGGAGACATAATGTATAGATCGGCAGGTAAGGGTGCTCTCAAGCAGCTAGATGTTCTTTACCATTCAGCCATCAGATTTGCCACCAATGCTCCTTATAGGACACATCACTGCACTCAAATCTCCTCTGTAAACTGATCATCTCTGTATACCTGTCGCAAGACCCACTGGTTGATGCTTATTTATGAAACCCTCTTAGGCCTCACTCTCCCCTATCTGATAAATCCACTGCAGCCCTCATCCTCCACATACAACACCCGTTCTGCCAGTCACATTCTGTTAAAGGTCTCCAAAGCACACACATCCCTGGGTCGCTCGTCTTTACAGTTCGCTGCAGCTAGTGACTGGAACGTTTCGTTTTCGCTGAGTTTAGGTATTTACAGTAGCTTTGACATCGGATTTTTACATCTCCGTTAAACTAGACATCGGGATTAAGGTCAAAGTTATGAAAACTTAGGACACTAAAGAGACCTTTCTATTGACTAGGCGTGCTGCAAGGAGGCATGAGGACTGCAGATGTGGCCAGGGCAATAAATTGCAATGTCCATACTGTGAGACGCCTAAGACAGCGCTACAGGCAGACAGGACGGGCAGCTGATCATCCTCGCAGTGGCAGACCATGTGTAACAACACCTGCACAGGATCGGTACATCCGAATATCACACCCACGGGACAGGTACAGGATGGCAACAACAACTGCCCAAGTTACACCAGGAACGTGCGTGCGCCGAATACAACAGGTATTTACAGTGAAATGCTTACTTACAGGCTCTAACCAACAGTGCAAAAAAGGTATTAGGTGAACAATAGGTAAGTAAAGAACTAAAAACAACAGTGAGGGATAGGCAGGATAGTCGGGGTAGGATACCAGGGGGGATTGTCATATTTGCGTTTATCGTCGAAGGGATGCGCGTTACATCAAGGCCTGTACTCTGGAACGGGGTCGATTTGGAGGTGGAGGGTCCGTCATGGTCTGGTGCGGTGTGTCACAGCATCATGGGACTGAGCTTGTTGTCGTTGCAGGCAATCTCAACGCTGTGTGTTACAGGGAAGACATCCTCCTCCCTCATGTGGTATCCTTACTGCAGGCTCATCCTGACATGACCCTCCAGCATGACAATACTACCAACCATACTGCTCGTTCTGTGCGTGATTTCCTGCAAGACAGGAATGTCATGGAACACTAATGGAGTGCCTGTCTGTAAATCGTGAAAATTCTCAGTCTGGTCATTTTATTGTATCTTTAATTTGTTGAGCTACAGTGAATGCACTAAAAGGGAAACTTCACTTAAGCTTGAAGAGCATGGTGTTTTTGTTAGATATGGCAAGACCTCAGTCTTTTCCATGTTTTGACCATCGCTGGAATGTGTGACTTGCCTGCAACGGCATTGGTCTCCAATACTGTGTAATTCAATGCTCAATTTGGATGCCTCAAATGTTAACAGCCTGGAGTGACTGTGAAAACTGGAGTGAGAGGACATATGCATGAGTTCCCATTTCCCCCAGGACAACCCAAAAGGTCCACAGCGAACACATTAATTGATGATGCAAAATCAGTCTTTGAGACTCAAAGTACTGTGCGTGGTGTTAAGGGTCCTACTTCGGCTCAGTAAACTTGAACGTTTTGACATTTATTTGTGGGAACGCCATTAACTACATGCACTCTGTACTGCTTGGAGTCATACTCTTACTAATGTTTTTGTGGTTTTCTACTGAATTCTCTCATCAGCCTTTTAGCATGACGAAAGGGACATGTGAGATTGACAAGTGGTTAAAAGATATCCTGCCCCCATCTTATCCGACGCGTTGTCCTCGCTCAGCTACATCACACAGAATATTCTTCAAAGCATCCGAATATCGGTCTCTTTTGCTATTTTTTGGCCCTGTTGTTTTCAGGGGTCTTCTTTATGCTCTCTATTACAACCATTTTCTACTTCTTAGTGAAGCAGTTTTCATACTCTTGATGGACTCCATATCAGTTAAACAGATTGACCATCCTGAAAAACTACTCTTGAACTTTTGTTCCCAGATAGCTGATCTTTATGGTGAGAGATACCAAACTGCTAATATGCACTTTCTTGTTCACTTAGCTGACAGTGTTAGAGACCTTGGACCACTGTGGACTCATTCATGTTTCCATTTTGAGGACAAAAATGTATATTTGCTCCGGCTAATACATGGCACTCAAAATATACCTATTCAGATAGTAAATGTTATTTGTCTTGTACAGTCGTTGCAGAATTCTATGCCAGAATGTCCAATGACTACTTTTGCCAAGAAAGTAGTTATTTAAGGATGAGTGTGATCAGAGCAAGTGTGTTTCAACTTGAGGAAGACTTGAATGTGATAACTGACCCCCCAAACCCCTCTTTACGCTGCTGCTACTCTCTGTTTACCATATATGCATAGTCACTTTAACTATACATTTATGTACATACTACCTCAATTGGCTTGACCAACTAGTGCTCCCGCACATTGGCTAACCGGGCTACCTGCGTTGTGTCCCGCCACCCTCAATCCTGAAAAAAAAATAATGCAACGATGGCAGAAAAAGGAAAGATTTTATTATACAATACTTCCTCCAGAGAACCAACAAATGAAGAGGTTCGGCATATCCTGTCAAGGTTTGAAAAGGGTGGAGCGACAGCAGTCTGTACTTTGTTCAGGAAGATAATGGAATTTGAACAGCTATAGCAGGGTTCCCCAACTGGTGGCCCGCTTGTCACGTTCTGACCTTAGTTCTTTTATTATGTCTTTGTTTTAGTATGGTCAGGGCGTGAGTTGGGTGGGTTGTCTATGTTCGTTTTTCTATGATATGCTATTTCTGTGTTTGGCCTGGTATGGTTCTCAATCAGAGGCAGCTGTCAATCGTTGTCCCTGATTGAGAACCATATTTTCTATTGTGTTTCGTGGGTGATTGTTTTCTGTTGTGTGTCTGCACCAGCCAGAACTGTTTTCGGTCATTTCTCTTTATTTTGTTATTTCCGTATTCATTTAATAAATATGGACACATACCACGCTGCACCTTGGTCCTCACCTTCTTCCACCGATGACAGCCATTACACCGCTATCCAAATCTGGCCCACCAGCAATATTATTTGGGCATCCAATGCCTCCCAAATTAATTATGAATATTTTTGTTAATTCAAATTATTTTTCTTTTGGACCTGAGATGCAAAAGTCCCAAAAGAAGAAAGTGACCCTTCCTAAATAATGCAAAAGTTACATTTTAACTTCCTTCATGAGGCGAGAGAAACTAATAAAGCAGGCAGCGGACCATTTTCTTTAGGTGCTGAATTGTAAAGCTGCAACCTTAGCGCAATCAATAGGAGGTGAACAGCACCTGGTGCTGAAAACATAGCTAACTTGTTATGCAAGTGGCGCCAAGCAACAGATGGAGAAAAAATACACCAGTTGAGTAATTCATTTCAACAATAATCTTTATTTTAATTTGACTTTACAAACAACAAGAGGGCTAATAAAGAAATAGTCTATTTCTTCCGAGCGAAGGCCTATATAAAATAGTTTGACTGGCTGAGGCAGATTGTGGCTTAACAGCATCTTTCACAAGAAAGAAAATGGCCTAATAGAAGTGGGATTTTTATTTATTTATTAGGCCTACTTACAATTGCAACTGGCCAAAAAGGTAGCATCCTACATAAAACAATAATTAAAAGAAAAAAGGTGATGTCTGTATCCTTGTATCGGGAGTCTTGGGATAACCTGCTTCTGTATCGACAAAACAAAAATACAAAACAAAACTAAAATACTGTCAGCATGATACTTATTAAAGTAGCCATGGATAATAATAATAATGACAATAATGTTAGTTGCCTATATGACTATTTATTAAATACTAAGTTACATACTTAATGGGAAAAGTTGTATTTCCCCTCGAACGCGATCTTTTGGATGTCAGGTGAGAGGGATGTGATTTTGATGCACAGGCAGTCCTCGACTGACTTATTTGAAAGCCGGTTCCTGTCGTAAGTTTGAGTTGCATTCTTAGAGGAAAAGGAGGATTCGCAGGTGAAGTCGATCCAAACATTGTTAGCACATAAAAGGCATTTGTTTATTGTGCTGTATTCCTCTGAGCATCCCACCCAAAACACACACAAGGACTCAACACTCCTGAGCGTATCCCTAATTTGACTCGATGTTTGGAATTCAATCAGTTCATTTTGAATTGCGGCCTCATCCAGCGAGGGTATCGTATTGTGCCAACCGTGATGTTCGCTTTGCTTCGAGTCCTATGCAGTATTTTGTTTCTTAATGTATTATTTCTTACATTCTTAGCCCAGAAAATGTGTTATTACATACAACCGGGAAGAACTATTGGATATAAGAGCAACGTCAACTTACCAACATTATGACTAGGAATACAACTTTCCCGAAGCGGATCTTTTGTTCGGACCACCACCCAGGACAAAATCCCAGAAGCCGATCCAAAACAACGTTGCCGCAAAAGAGGCAGACGGAGGGGCCTCCTGGTCAGGCTCCATAGGCGTGCACACCGACCACCAATGTCCAGTCTCTTGACAACAAGGTAGACAAAATTAGAGCACGGGTTGCCTTCCAAAGAGACATCAGAGATTGTAACATTCCCTGTTACATAGAAACATGGCTCAGGATACATTTTCGGAGTTGGTTTAGCCACCGGTCTTCTTCATGCTTTCGCACCGGCAGAGATAAACACCTCTCTGGGAAGAAGAAGGGTGGGGGTGTATGCTTCATGATTAATGACTCATGGTGTAATCATAACAACATACAGAAACTCAAGTCTGCTTCTGCTCACCCCACCTAGAATTCCTTACAATTCCTTATATCGGGTGATGTGGAGGTAAACCCAGGCCCTGCATGTCCCCAGGCACCCTTGTTGTTCCAAGATGGCATAGCAGTTCAGACGTCTTTTGTCCTCGTCTTGTCGTGTCCTGTATATATATATATTTACAACTTTTTTCGCATACCTTTTTAATATATTTTTTTTTTGTTTTCCATAAACTCATCTTCAAAACACTGTCCTGCAACCCGCCTCACCAATTTAAATGTATAAAAAAATATATATATATTATTTACCTCATCTGTAATCCTCCATAGAAGCAAACCAGAAGCTAATCCAGAAGCTAGCCAAAAGCTAATCAGAAGCTAGTTAGCTTATTTACTGGCTAATCGTTAGTATTCAGCTAACCACAGTTTGTGGTCATCAGCTATCCTTTAGCTCGGAAATATATCGCCAGTTTTGTACTGCAAAGCTCGGAACATACCGGACCTATTTTTCTCTCCATGTCCCTGGATTTCAACCGCTAACTCTGGACATTCATACCTGGATCTCGCAGCTAGCTAGCTGCTATCCGTGTGACTATCGGCTTTCGTCGATTCCGGAGCAAACATAAATTATTCCGGGGCTAGCCAGCTGAAGAGTTCCATCAATCACTCCTGGGCTACAATCACCTATCCGGACCCGTTTTTACTGCCAACGCGGAGCCCCAGCAGGCCTTCACAACTGGACTACCAACATTATCTACCCGAAGGAGTAATCCGGCTGGCTCCTCCGTCGAGACGTTACCTGAATGCCCATCTGTGGCCCGCTAACCGTTAGGTCTATTCAGATAGCAGCCGATAAGACAGCTATCTGACAATGTTTTTTTTCTGTTTTCTTTCTTGGGCCTCTATAACTATATCTATTGTTTTTTTGTGTGTGTGATTTGGATTCATCCCCTCTACCACACGGAACCCCACTAATCCTACCGACGGGAACGCTTGCTACCGATGGCCCGGCTAGCTGTCTAAATCACCGTGACCCCAGCCAACCTCTCTACTCACTGGACCCTTTTGATCACTCGACTAAGCATGCCTCTCCTTAATGTCAATATGCCTTGTCCATTGCTGTTCTGGTGAGTGCTTATTTCACTGTAGAGCCTGCTCACTATACCTTATCCAACCTATTAGTTCCACCCCCCACACATGCGATGACATCTCCTGGTTTCAATGATGTTTCTAGAGACAATATCTCTCACTTCATCACTAAATACCTAGGTTTACCTAGGCGCTCTCTTTTGATGACTTCTGTAACCGTAATAGCCTTGGTTTCATGCATGTTAACATTAGAAGCCTCCTCCCTAAGTTTGTTCTATTCACTGTTTTAGCACACTCTGCCAACCCGGATGTTCTAGCTGTGTCTGAATCCTGGCTTAGGAAGACCACCAAAAATTCTGACATTTTCATACCAAACTACATTTTCAGACAAGATATAACTGCCAAAGGGGGCTGTGTTGCAATCTACTACAAAGATAGCCTGCAGAGTTCTGTCCTACTATCCAGGTCTGTACCCAAACAATTTGAACTTCTACTTTTAAAAATCCACCTCTCTAAAAACAAGTCTCTCACCGTTGCCGCCTGCTATAGACCACCCTCTGCCCCCAGCCGTGCTCTGGACACCATATGTGAACTGATTGCCCCCATCTATCTTCAGAGCTCGTGCTGCTAGGCGACCTAAACTGGAACATGCTTAACACCCCAGCCATCCTACAATCTAATCTTGATGCCCTCAATCTCACACAAATTATCAATGAACATACCAGGTACCTCCCCAAAGCCTTAAACACATAGATATCATCCTAACCAACTTGCCCTCTAAATACACCTCTCCTATCTTCAACCAAGATCTCAGCGATCACTGCCTCATTGCCTGCATCCGTAATGGGTCAGCGGTCAAACGACCTACACTCATCACTGTCAAACGCTCCCTGAAACACGAGCAGGCCTTTCTAATCGACCTGGCCGGGGTATCCTGGAAGGATATTGATGTCATCCCGTCAGTAGAGGATGCCTGGGTATTTTTTTTTAATGCCTTCCTAACCATCGTAAATAAGCATGCCCCATTCAAGAAATTTAGAACCAGGAACAGATATAGACCTTGGTTCTCTCCAGACCTGACTGCCCTTAACCAACACAAAAACATCCTATGGCATTCTGGATTAGCATCGAACAGCCCCCGTGATATGCAGCTGTTCAGGAAAGCTAGAAACCATTATACACAGGCAGTTAGAAAAGCCAAGGCTAGCTTTTTCAAGCTGAAATTTGCTTCCTGCAACACTAACTCAAAAAAGTTCTGGGACACTGTAAAGTCCATGGAGAATAAGAACACCTCCTCCCAGCTGCCCACTGCACTGAAGATAGGAAAGACTGTCACCACTGATAAATCCACCATAATTGAGAATTTCAAGAAGCATTTTTCTACGGCTGGCCATGCTTTCCACCTGGCTACTCCTACCCCGGTCAACAGCACTGCACCCCCCACAGCAACTCGCCCAAGCCTTCCTCATTTCTCCTTCTCCCAAATCCAGTCAGCTGATGTTCTGAAAGAGCTGCAAAATCTGGACCCCTACAAATCAGCCGGGCTAGACAATCTGGACCCTTTCTTTCTAAAATGATCTGCTGAAATTGTTGCCACCCCTATTACTAGCCTGTTCAACCTCTCTTTCGTGTCGTCTGAGATTCCCAAAGATTGGAAAGCAGCTGCGGTCATCCCCCTTTTTGGGCACTCTTGACCCAATCTGCTACAGACCTATATCTATCCTACCCTGCCTTTTTAAGGTCTTCGAAAGCAAAGTCAACAAACAGATTACCGACCATTTCGAATCTCACCATACCTTCTCTGCTATGCAATCTGGTTTCAGAGCTGGTCATGGGTGCACCTCAGCCACGCTGAAGGTCCTAAACGATATGTTAACTGCCATCGATAAGAAACATTACTGTGCAGCCGTATTCATTGATCTGGCCAAGGCTTTCGACTCTGTCAATAACCACATCCTCATCGGCAGACTCGACAGCCTTGGTTTCTCAAATGTTTACCTCGCCTGGTTCACCAACTACTTCTCTGATAGAGTTCAGTGTGTCAGATCGGAGGGCCTGTTGTCCGGGCCTCTGGCAGTCTCTATGAGGGGTGCCATAGGGTTCAATACTTGGACCGACTCTCTTCTCTGTATACATCAATGATGTCACTATAGCTGTTGGTGAGTCTCTGATCCACCTCTACGCAGACGACATCATTCTGTATACTTCTGGCCCTTCATTGGACACTGTGTTAAGAACCCTCCAGGCAAGCTTCAATGCCATACAACTCTCCTTCCATGGCCTCCAATTGCTCTTAAATACAAGTAAAACTAAATGCATGCTCTTCAACCGATCGCTGCCTGCACCTGCCCGCCTGTCCAACATTACTACTCTGGACGGCTCTGACTTAGAATATGTGGACAACTACACATACCTAGGTGTCTGGTTAGACTGTAAACTCTCCTTCCAGACCCACATCAAACATCTCCAATCCAAAGTTAAATCTAGAATTGGCTTCCTATTTCGCAACAAAGCATCCTTCACTCATGCTGCCAAACATACCCTTGTAAAACTGACCATCCTACCAATCCTCGACTTCGGCGATGTCATTTACAAAATAGCCTCCAATACCCTACTCAACAAATTGGATGCAGTCTATCACAGTGCAATCCATTTTGTCAAAGCCCCATATACTACCCACCATTGCGACCTGTACGCTCTCGTTGGCTGGCCCTCGCTTCATACTCGTTGCCAAACCCACTGGCTACATGTCATCTACAAGACCCTGCTAGGTAAAGTCCCCCCTTATCTCAGCTCGCTGGTCACCATAGCATCTCCCACCTATAGCACACGCTCCAGCAGGTATATCTCTCTAGTCACCCCCAAAACCAATTATTTCTTTGGCCGCCTCTCCTTCCAGTTCTTTGATGCCAATGACTGGAACAAACTACAAAAATCTCTGAAACTGGAAACGCTTATCTCCCTCACTAGCTTTAAGAATCAACTGTCAGAGCAGCTCACAGATTACTGCACCTGTACATAGCCCACCTATAATTTAGCCCAAACAACTACCTCTTTACCTACTGTATTTATTTGATTTATTTATTTATTTTGCTCCTTTGCACTCCATTATTTGTATTTCTACTTTTCACATTCTTCCACTGCAAATCTACCATTCCAGTGTTTTACTTGCTATATTGTATTTACTTTGCCACCATGGCCTTTTTTGCCTTTACCTCCCTTACCTCACCTCATTTGCTCACATCGTATATAGACTTGTTTAAACTGTATTATTGACTGTATGTTTGTTTTACTCCATGTGTAACTCTGTGTCGTTGTATGTGTTGAACTGCTTTGCTTTATCTTGGCCAGGTCGCAATTGTAAAGGAGAACTTGTGTAACTCTGTGTTGTCTGTTCACACTGCTGTGCTTTATCTTGGCCAGGTCGCAGTTGCAAATGAGAACGTGTTCTCAACTAGCCTACCCTGTTAAAAAAAGGTGAAGTAAAAATAAATAAAAAATAAAAAATTGTTCTCAACTTGCCTACCTGGTTAAATAAAGGTGAAATAATACAAATATAAATAAAATGTTTGTTGACTTCTGTGATCAAAAAAGCCTTTCAGGTTTCATGCATGTCAACATCAGAAGCCTCCTCCCTAAGTTTGTTTTACTCAATGCTTTAGCACACACCGCCAAACCCTGATGTCCTTGCCATGTCTGAATCCTGGCTTAGGAAGGCCACCAACAATTCTGAGATTTCCCTACCCAACTATAACATTTTCCGTCAAGATAGAACTGCCAAAGGGGGAGGAGTTGCAATCTACTGCAGAGATAGCCTGCAAAGTTCTGTCATACTTTCCAGGTCTATACCCAAAGTTTAAACTTCTCATTTTAAAAATGAACCTCTTCAGAAATAAGTCTCTCACTATTGCCACCTGCTATCGACACCCCTCCGCTCCAAGATTTGCCCTGGACACCATTTGTGAATTGATCACCCCCCATCTAGCTTCAGAGTTTGTTCTGTTAGGTGACCTATTCTGGGATATGCTTAATACCCTGGCAGTCCTACAATCTAAGCTTGATGCCCTCAATCTCACACAAATCATCATCACCAGGTACAACCCTAAATCCTTTAACATGGGCACCCTCATTGACATTATCCTGACCAACTTGCCCTCCAAATACACCTCCGCTGTTTTCAATCAGGATCTCAGCGATCACTGCCTCATTGCCTGTATCCGCTATGGGTCCGCAGTCAAACGAACACCCTTCATCACTGTCAAATACTCCCTAAAACACTTCTGCAAGCAGGCATTTCTATTCGACCTGGCCCGGGTATCCTGGAAGGATATTGACCTCATCCCGTCATTCGAGGATGCCTGGTCATTCTTTAAAAGTAATTTCCTCACCATCTTAGATAAGCATACCCCGTTCAAAAAAATGCAGAACTAAGAACAGATATAGCCCTTGGTTCACTCCAGACCTGACTGCCCTTGACCAGCACAAAAACATCCTGCGGTTTACTGCAATAGTCCCCACGAAATGCAACTATTCAGGGAAGTCAGGAACCAATACACGCCGTCAGTCAGGAAAGCAAAGGCTAGCTTTTTCAAGCAGAAATTCCCATCCTGTAACTCCAAAAAGATTTGGGACACTAAAGTCCATGGAGTACAAGAGCACCTCCTCCCAGCTGCCCACTCCACTGAGGCTAGGCAACACGGTCACCACGGATAAATCCATGATAATCGAACATTTCAATAAGCATTTCTCAACGGCTGGCCATGCCTTCCTCCTGGCTACTGCAAACCCAGCCAACAGCTCCAGCTTCTCCTTCACCCAAATCCAGACAGATGTTCTGAAAGAGCAGCAAAACCTGGACCAAACTTACCCTAGTAAAACTGACTATCCTACCAATCCTCGACTTCAGCGATGTCATCCACAAAATAGCTTCCAACACTCTACTCAGCAAACTGGATGCAGTCTATCACAGTGCGATCCATTTTGTTACCAAATCACCTTATACCACCCACCACTGCGACCTTTATGCTCTAGTCGGCTGGCCCTTGCTACATATTCGTCGCCAGACCCCCTGGCTCCAGGTCATCTATAAGTCTATGCTAGGTAAAGCTCTGACTTATCTCAGTTCACTGGTCACGATAACAACACCCAACCATAGCACACGTTCCAGCATGTACAGTGCCTTGCGAAAGTATTCGGCCCCCTTGAACTTTGCGACTTTTTGACACATTTCAGGCTTCAAACATAGAGATATATATAACATAGAGATATTTTTTGTGAAGAATCAACAACAAGTGGGACACAATCATGAAGTGGAACGACATTTATTGGATATTTCAAACTTTTTTAACAAACCAAAAACTGAAAAATTGGGCGTGCAAAATTATTCAGCCCCTTTACTTTCAGTGCAGCAAACTCTCTCCAGAATTTCAATGAAGATCTCTGAATGATCCAATGTTGACCTAAATGACTAATGATGATAAATACAATCCACCTGTGTGTAATCAAGTCTCCGTATAAATGTGCCTGCACTGTGATAGTCTCAGAGGTCCGTTAAAAGCGCAGAGAGCATCATGAAGAACAAGGAACACACCAGGCAGGTCCGAGATACTGTTGTGAAGAAGTTTAAAGCCGGATTTGGATACAAAAAGATTTCCCAAGCTTTAAACATCCCAAGGAGCACTGTGCAAGCGATAATATTGAAATGGAAGGAGTATCAGACCACTGCAAATCTACCAAGACCTGGCCATCCCGCTAAACTTTCAGCTCATACAAGGAGAAGACTGATCAGAGATGCAGCCAAGAGGCCCATGAACACTCTGGATGAACTGCAGAGATCTACAGCTGAGGTGGGAGACTCTGTCCATAGGACAACAATCAGTCGTATATTGCACAAATCTGGCCTTTATGGAAGAGTGGCAAGAAGAAAGCCATTTCTTAAAGATATCCATAAAAAGTGTCGTTTAAAGTTTGCCACAAGCCACCTGGGAGACACACCAAACATGTGGAAGAAGGTGCTCTGGTCAGATGAAACCAAAATTGAACTTTTTGGCAACAATGCAAAACGTTATGTTTGGCGTAAAAGCAACACCCTGAACACACCATCCCCACTGTCAAACATGATAGTGGCAGCATCATGGTTTGGGCCTGCTTTTCTTCAGCAGGGACAGGGAAGATGGTTAAAATTGATGGGAAGATGGATGGAGCCAAATACAGGACCATTCTGGAAGAAAACCTGATGGAGTCTGCAAAAGACCTGAGTGTTATGCAGGTGAGTGAGGACCCAAAAGCGACTTAACAGAAACTGAGTTTATTAAAGTCCAAACAGGGAAAACATAATCCTCAATCTTTACAGGAGATGTCCAAACAGGGAAAACATAAATCCTCTAGTTGTTGAGGAGAATTGCAGGACAAGCGGCAACAGGCTGCAGGTCCCTTCGGGTAGGCGCGGGCCGTAGCGGACAGAGACACCTGCTCACACGCAGCATCTGAAGATAAGGCAAAACACGACAGGACGGAACAAGGGCACAGCAAACAAGAATCCGACAAGGACAGAGGCAGAAACCGAGAGAGAAATAGAGACCTAATCAGAGGGCAAAATAGGGGACAGGTGTGAGAGAGTAAACAAGGTCGTTAGGAGAATGAGGAACAGCTGGGAGCAGGAACGGAACGATAGAGAGAGAGAGAGGGATAGAGAGAGAGAGAGAAACCTAATACGACCAGCAGGGGGAAACGAAGAGAAGAGAAAGCACAGGGACAAGACATGACAATACAATACATGACACTGAGACTGGGATGGAGATTTGTCTTCCAACAAGACAATGATCCAAAACATAAAGCAAAATCTACAATGGAATGGTTCAAAAATAAACATATCCAGGTGTTAGAATGGCCAAGTCAAAGTCCAGACCTGAATCCAATCGAGAATCTGTGGAAAGAACTGAAAACTGCTGTTCACAAATGCTCTCCATCCAACCTCACTGAGCTCGAGCTGTTTTGCAAGGAGGTGCAAAACTGATAGAGACATACCCCAAGCGACTTACAGCTGTAATCGCAGCAAAAGGTGGCGCTACAAAGTTTGAAATATCCAATAAATTACGTTCCATTTCATGATTGTGTCCCACTTGTTGTTGATTATTCACAAAAAAATACAGTTTTATATCTTTATGTTTGAAGCCTGAACTGTGATAAAAGGTCGCAAAGTTCAAGGGGGCCGAATACTTTCGCAAGGCACTGTATATCTCACTGATCATCCCCAAAGCCAACACCTCATTTGGCCGCCTTTCCTTCCAGATCTCTGCTGCCAGTGACTGGTCTTGGACATTGGGGAGAGGTTGGAGTCTGTTTGATTGTGTGGACATGTGTCTTTTCTACAGGTAACAAGTTCGAACAGGTGCAGTTAATACTGGTAATGAGTGGCGAACAGGAGGGCTTCTTAAAGAAAAACTAACATGTCTGTGAGAGCCGGAATTCTTACTGGTTGGTAGGTGATCAAATACTTATGTCATGCAATAAAATGCAAATGAATTACTTAAAAATCATACAATGTGATTTTCTGGATTTTTGTTTTAGATTCCGTCTCACAGTTGAAGTGTACCTATAGAAAATTACAGACCTCTACATTCTTTGTAAGTAGAAAAACCTGCAAAATCGGCAGTGTATCAAATACTTGTTCTCCCCACTGTATATACCCCTCAAGCAGACACCACGACGGCCCTCATGAAACTCCACTGGAGTTTGAAGAATTTTGAAGAATTTTTTTAAAGAATGTGCAAATATTGTACAATCCAGGTGTGCAAAGCATTTGGAGACTTATTGCCCAGAAAGACTCACAGCTGTAATCGCTGCAAATGGTATTCTCACATTTTTTTTATTCCAAGGGTTGAATACATATCTAATCAAGATATATTAGTGTTTTCATTTTAATAAATGTTTTGCCATTGTTACAATTTCACTTGTATTACTTAGTATTTTAATCCCACTTTGTAACACAACAAAATGTGGAAAGGGTCAAGGGGTGTGAATACTTTCTGAAGGCACTGTATTTGGGTATGAGATGACAGAATATGAACTTTAAAATAATGTGATTTTCACTGGACAGTTACTTTAAGCTCACATAGAGAAATCTGCTCACACATGGACCAGAGCTTATGAATTCTTAAATCTTAAATAGGCTTACATTGACATTTTTGTCATTTAGCAGACACTCTTATCCAGAGTGAAATGCAGTAAGTTTATTCACCTAGGGTATGATTAAGGACATCTCAAATGTGTCATTTGGGTCTTTAACTCGACTGGCTAATTATGTCTCTTTTCATAAGAATCTTGGTGGCATGAGTCCTATGCCTTTAGCTCAATCAAGTGGAGGAGAGAGTGTAGGCTGCTGTTCACAAATGAAAGTGTTATTTTGTTATCAACAAATGCATACTTGCCAATTTGTGTACATGACTAAGATGATGTAAGACACGACATGCTTGAAATAAGTTTGTCACGCTTGTGTCCAATAAGCCAGCAAAAAAATACAATTTTCTTCTTGAATATACAACATATATTATACTCACACACTCTCGGCCTATCTGTGCTGATTCATTAGGTGGCAATATGCATGCAAAGTCCTTTAAAATGAATTTCAATTGACCTCTTTAAACTTCAGTAAATACCAGTGACCCAATGCAAATAAGCTAAGGCAGGGATGGTCAACTAACTAGCTGCCCATGTGTAGTCTAGCAAGCTATCTAAAAATGTAGTATTAATGGTTGAATTACTGACAGGGTGGCCCCCATTGATTTTCTTAGTCACTCGCACATCATATTAAAAACTGCTAATATTTCTATCCCTACAGTATGGCAAAATGTGTAGAATTTCAGGAAATTAGCTGTACAACTGCACATTTTTCTCTCCGCTACATGGCAAAATGAATAGAATTGCATGAAATGTTTATACAATTGCTAAATCTTCTCTCCGAGCAGTGGATAAATGTGTGGAATAGCTGGAAATTAACTCTAAAACTCCAACTTCTTCTCTCTGCTGTTAAGAGGGGGGCTGCTAAAATGTTTTGCTCGTAAGGTGGGGGGCCCCCCAACAAAATTTCACTTGGGGCTCTGATTGGTTGTGGGTATGCAAACCTACAAGCCACTGTGGCCTCTCATGCTGAGACGATTTTTGGTGGCCTCCCACCCCCATCAACGTTGCCCATCCCTGGGTTAAGGCATATGGGAAACAGAACGTTGTGTGGCACAAAGATATAAAATGTGACACCATCTGTGGAATGGGATTTTCCTGATGGTTGTCAGATTCTATTATGGTCAAAAAGAGAGGTACTCTCTAAGAAGCACAGACACGCAGATCACAGGGATATCCTGTTCACTTCTTATGCTGTGGAACTGGAACCCAGTCAGCTCTTTTCAGCATTGCTGGGATTCCAGAATGGCATTGCATGTGAAAATAGCGCATATTTTTCACATCGCACTGGTCAAGTTTGTATGTTAGTGCCTATGAAGCAGGATAGCCTTTTGTCAGTCTGTTTAATAGCTTACAGTGCCTATATGGGACTGTTCTGAGAGAGATATGGGGAAAGGGTTTTATTTCACTGTGCTGTATAATTGATGGGGATAATACAGCATTGCTTTCTTTAGTATTTTCTTGAGGTCTCTGGATGCCAAAGTCACAGTTACCCAAAACATGTCATTTAATTTTATGACTCTGACTAGCCTCGTCGCAAACCAAGCGGGAAGCCTGGGAAAGATTAATGGCAGAAATCAGCTAAAGAGGGGTCGGAAAACAGTGTAAATCAGTAACGCCTCACAACACATCAGACCGGTTAAATACCTTGCTTGTGTGGAGTTACAAAGGCGCTCACCAGATTAGTACCGTAGGTGCAACAGTGCATGAGGACCAAAAATATCAACAAAACAAGCAGTGATGGGTGACTTAAGCAATAAGCCATGAATGAGGGGGTGTGGTGTATGGCCAATATCCCATAGCTAAGGGGCTATTCTTAAGCACGACGCAACGTGAAGTGCCAGGATACAGCCGTTAGCCGTGGTATATTGGCCATATACTGTACCACGGCTTTCAGCCAATCAGCATTCAGGGCTCGAACTACTCAGTTTATAAACTGAGTAGTTTTAGAACGTTTGCAACACGCTGGTTTTCACAGCATTTCTCTGTTATTCCGAGATGAGCTAAAGCTGCAGCAAGAGGAGAGAAATGGTCTACAATGCTGGTCATATCAATAATAAACATTTAGACATTTCTGAAGTGATATTTGGCTGTAAAGGCTAGCATGAGGGACAAGAAGTAACTAAGTACAATAAGGTTCATTTTCAGAAAAGTCAGCTAACCTTGTAAGCTATGTAGGTATACATAACTAACTAGCTAGCTACTTGCTAAGTCAAGTAATGTCACCATACTGTAGGCTTATGGCTGCATTGGTGATGCATGCTATATGATAAGCTGCTAAATGGGATCACATAGCGGATATACTGAGAGAGCGTGACAATCGAATAAAAAAGATTGGAGATCTTATAACTAAACAAAAAGGAAATGTTAATTTGAGAATACAACACAGAAACACAATTTTTATTGCAGGATTGTGATTAACAACATTGACACAAATTAATTTTGAATAATAGTTTAAAAATTAAAACAAATTTAAACGCTTCAGTTTATTTTGATCGTGAAACCTACCAACGATTGTTCCCCTGCTCTGCCTGTTTCTTGCTTCTGTTTTCTAGTTCTTCCCAGTTTTAACCGTTCTGCCTGCCCTGACCCTGAGCCTGCCTGCCGTTTTCTACCTTACCCCACCTTACTGGATTATTGACCCCTGCCTGCCCTGACCCTGAGACTGCCTGCCGTTCTGGAGCCTTTACACCCTCTCTGGATTACTGACCTCTACCTGCCTTTGACCTGTCGTTTGCCTGCCCCTGTTTTAGAATTAAACGTGTGTTTCTTCGACACTGTCTGCATCTGGGTCATACCTGAAACATGATACTATTATTACGAAACCAACATTTCAGGTGAACATAAAAAACTTCACACCAGCGGTGGTCAACCTTGTTAAACTGATCACTGATCTGATATATGAGCAGACTTCTATTCTAGCCCAGCAATAGCACATTATCAACGACCTATCCTATCCAATAGCCAACACTCTCCCTTTACTGACAGCTGGAGCTGCATTTTCACCCCCTTCAATGCCTGTAATCTACAAATGCATTTGGAGACTATGTTTTTAATTTACAATGATTAAATCAAGATAGCTAGCTAATGATATGTTAGCTAGCTGATAACATTTAATTTACTTAGCTAAACAGTGTGTAAAGTTAGCTAAGCTAGCTAGTAGATTAGTTGAGTTAGCCTAAAAAGTGGCTAGCTAGCTAGCTAGCTAATAATACATTGCCTCTTTACATAAAAAAATGTATTTACTTACTTGAATAGCTTCTAAAACTGCCCAAGTTTTTTTGGTCCTTACAAAAACAAAATAATGAGCAATATTCCTGATATTTTCAGTGGTAGCAAAGCATAGCCAGCAGCCATGTGGACGAACGGAGACAAGGAAAAAAAGTCTGTCACCAGAGTGTTTTAGAACGTGTTGTGACGTTTGACTTTACCAGCATAATCCACTGTCGGCCACACCTCATAACTTGAAAATTGGCACTTGAAAAGTGCATAGGCATCAAATACTTGGACGGAAAACAGTGACGCATATACAGTTGAAGTCAGAAGTTTACATACACTTAGGTTGGAGTCATTAAAACTCATTTTTCAACCACTCAACAAATGTCTTGTTAACAAACTATAGTTTTGGCAAGTCGGTTAGGACATCTACTTTATGCATGACACAAGTTATTTTTCCAACAATTGTTTACAGAAAGATTATTTCACTTATCATTCACTGTATCACAATTCTAGTGGGTCAGAAGTTAACATACAATGAGATCACTGTGCCTTTAAACCGCTTGGAAAATTCCAGAAAATGATTTAATGGCTTTAGAAGATTCTGATAGGCTAATTGACATAATTTGAGTACCTGAGGTGTACCTGTGGATGTATTTCAAGGCCTATCTTCAAACTCAATGCCTCTTTGCTTGACATCATGGAAAAATCAAAAGAAATCAGCCAAGACCTCAGAAAACAATTGTCTGGTTTATCCTTGGGAGCAGAACAACAGCAAAGGACCTTGTGAAGATGCTGGAGGAAACTGATACAAAAGTATCTATATCCACAGTAAAACGAGTCTTACATCGGCATAACCTGAAAAGCCACTCAGCAAGGAAGAAGCCGCTGCTCCAAAACCGCCATAAAAAAGCCAGACTACGGTTTGCAACTGCACACGGGGACAAAGATCGTACTTTTGGAGAAATATCCTCTGGTCTGATGAAACAAAAATACAACTGTTTGGCCATAATGACCATATTTATGTTTTGAAGAGAAAGCGGGATGCTTGCAAGCCGAAGAACACCATCCAATCCGTGAAGCACGGGGGTGGCAGCATCATGTTGTGTGGGAGCTTTGCTGCAGGAGGGACTGGTGCACGTCACAAAATAGATGCCATCATGAGGCAGGAAAATTATGTGGCTATATTGAAGCAACATCTCAAGACATCAGTCAGGAAGTTGGTCGCAAATGAGTCTTCCGAATGGACAATGACCCCAAGCATACTTCCAAAGTTGTGGCAAAATGGCATACGGATAACAAAATCAAGGTACTGGAGTGGCCATCACAAAGCCCTGTCCTCAATCCTATAGAACATATGTGGGCAGAACTGAAAAAGCGTGTGCGAGCAAGGCGGCCTACAAACCTGACTCAGTTACTCCAGCTCTGTCAAGAGGAAAGGGCCAAAATTCACCCAACTTATTATGGGAAACTTGTGGAAGGCTACCTAAAGCATTTGACCCAAGTTAAGCTATTTAAAGGCAATGCTACCAAATACTAATTGAGTGTATGTGAACTTCTGATCCACTGGGAAGGTGATGAAAGAAATAAAAGCTGAAAAAATATTTCTCTCTACTATTATTCTGACATTTCACATTCTTAAAATAAAGTGGTGATCCTAACTGACAGGAATTGTGAAAAACTGAGTTTAAATGTATTTGGCTAAGGTGTATGTAAACTTCCGACTTCAACTGTAACACACAAAACCCCTTCTACGCGGGTGTGGGGGAGGGCTCTTAAAATGTTACCTCCTATCAAAATCTTAACCATTCAAACCGTCTTTGTAATACAAAATTCTTCAGACCTCCAAAATCATGTCGTTGTCACTTTTTCCTTGGAGGTCTGAAGAATTTTGTATTACAAAGACGGTTTGAATGGTTAAGATTTTGTACATGATTTTGGATGTCTGGCAATGCGAGACTACTCTTTGACGAACCCTTTCCACAAACCTTCGTTATGTGGTTAATCTTCAGAGTGACAATTGATGGATGTGTCAGATGGTGTTAATTGATTGTGACCAAAAGAAGCATCTGAGAACACAAGAGAGAGTTTTTGTGCAAAATGGTGTCTTGCCAAAGTTTCTGGCAGTAAAATGAGTTGGTTAGTTGGTGATTCATTATGAAAGGTTGGTGTTTATCATTCCTAGTGCTCACAATGGTGCCCAAGGAATTCTGTGATGGAATATTCTGGGCCCACGGATCCTCTGTCGGAATGTTAAAGCTGATGTGCGTATTTTTTGGGCAGGTGCAACAAACCTGTGTGTGTGCTTGCACGGTGCTCTTCTTCTGTTCAACTTCATAACATGTTGCAGTGCTTACCAGGTGTACTGAAAGGACATGACCAAGGTGAGCTGTCTTTCATATCAGTTGGAAGAGCTCTCTGCCTTTGTTGCTGTAATGAAACCCAGAGTAGAGTGGTCGGGATCGATAGGTGTTTAAGGCCTTTGTACTCTCTTAACTGACAAGATACCAGTGTGTGTGTGTGTGCATGTGTGTATGTGTGTGTGTAGATGGGTGTGTATGTGTGTGCGTGCATGTACCTGGGTGGCCTTGGTCTCTGGCAGACCCTCTCACACCAATGCCACATGGCTGGCTGGTCCTCATGTCTCTACCAAACACCTCTTGACCTCCACAGTCCCAGGCACAGCCGCATGCACTAGATGTGGTGCAGTGCACACGTCCATTCCTCAAAAATATGTTGTCAGTAGTCTGACTTTCCTGCCTCTTTGTCTCAGTGTCTGCACTTGGTCATTGAAGATATAATTTCCTGCTGCTGCCGTGGATCCAAAAAGCTTGGTTGATTTACCACTGTAGCTCCCATGAAGGACAAAGGTTGTAATCTGATTTTAAGGCTCGATTATGACTTGTTTTTTTTCCTTGGTGAATATTTAGGCCAAAACGGATGCCCATGCCACAGAGTAATTATTACGTTCAACCCACTCACACGGACAACCCACACACACTGACAATGCTCCATACACATGCTCATCTACCACCCCCAAACTTCCTTCCATGCAGTCTCACATGGTTGCTTTGAAATTGTTATAAACTGTAACTATTGATAGAGGAAAATATAGTTTAATTGATCAATTATGTATTCGTTAATGATTAGAAACCATTTATTCTAATACTATTATGTTATGATATGAAAAGTAAAGGTTATTGGTTAAGCTGTTACTGAAAATGTAAGCAGAACTAATTTGATTGTCTGTGCCTCTTGGAAAGGTCAAGGGGAGAAAAAGCTTTTCAGACAAGATAAGAATGTTTGGGTTTTGTTCCATTGGTGAGAGAAATCTGTATCTTTTAGACAGGTTGTAATGTCTGGTTTATGAGGGGAGTAGAAAGCATCTCCGGACCTATACAAAAAAACAACGGGGCTATCGTGGGAAACTGATGATGTCATTTTGAGTTTATAACCTGTGGAAATCTGTGTATGGGTTAGTACTCTCTGGAATTAAACGCTCTTTAACCTGGCTTTTAAGACTGGTCTCGATCTACTTCATGCATAATTAATGAACTTACAACTCATTAAATGAATTAGAAATGAGTGCTAATTGGTTTTGGCAATTAAAACATTAAAGGAATTTAGAATTCCTCTATCAATTTGGTCCTTTGAGCCGGATCTAAACAACTCTACCTGTTATCTGAAGGTAATACGCTGAAAAATCGTGCACGGACGAGTTTTTGACTCGTTTTACTAAAGACCTGACCTCTGAATTGAGGTTAAAATTGAAACAGGCCTGCGTATTATCACGGAGGACAGGAAGGGTGACTAGATACAATGAACAATGCTTTTCCCAGTCGGCAGCAGGTAAAGTAGCCTTTATTCTCGAATTTGGGAGGGATTATTTAGGATATTTATTGATTAAAATGTTATAAAGGAGTTGAATTTGATCAATAATAGGTGCTTGAATATTCCGAACAAATAAAATGGGTTTCTACCGGGGGGTATTAACCAGGATATCGATTAAGTAATCCCTCTCACCCCACCCCCCCTAAGTTTTAGATGCACTATTGTTAAGTGACTGTCCCACTGGATGTCATAAGGTGAATGCACCAATTTGTAAGTCGCTCTGGATAAGAGCGTCTGCTAAATGACTTAAATGTAAAAAAATGTAAAAAAAGGAAGCAGGGTCCGAAATTGACCCTGAGGTAAGGTGCACTACCACCAAATAAACTAGAGCTTAATACGGCCTGGTTTTGCAAGCCAAGGATTATTAAGGAGTGATATAGTACGCATTGGAGAATTAGGACACTTGTTCCGTACAAATAGGATGGCCAATAATTCAATAAACATACCTAAATAAAGTCTTTACCTAATAGTCTATCTGTATATGGGAAGCTGACTGCGGAAAGTAGCGGATAGATATGTTAAAACAGGTGAGATAAATTAGGCTTGGTGAGAAGGCAGGGTAATTCTAGGCGAACAGAATAAATGAACCTGTACAATGCTGAAAGAAATTAATATCAAATGATAAGTGTCTAGATTAGTGAGATTCGAGACATTAACGATTGAAAGTCCCAAAAATAATATCCTTTGGGTGAAATGTTATTGTCCGATCAAAAATCTTCTATAGACGTGGTTCACAGGAGAGGTCAACTTAGTCTAGAGTAGTGAGATTTGAGACATTTTACGTTGAAAGTCCCAAAAGGAATATCCTTTGGGTGAAATGTTATTGTCCGATCAAAAGTCTTCTATGGACGCGGTTCACAGGATGGAAAATACATACTGATTATTTTTAAAGGAACACACACATAGGTAGACAGGATAGTAACTAGAAGTAACGGTAAATTACAAATTTATAGAACTGCACGCACATAGAATTTAAAATTATATAGAAAGGCATTAGATAAGTGTTTAAAAACATTGCTACTAGATACATAAAATTAAGAATGGGGAGGAATGCCTCGAAAGAAGCCCCAGAACTAACGGGAGATGAGCGATACATGGCACAGAAAGACAAGAGAAACATCGATTTCTGTCTAAGATGGAAAAAGAAATACGATTTTGATGGCCGTCTAAATGTAGAAAAGCTGGAATCCCTTATAAAACAGATACATAAGGAATGTGGTAATAATGTGAAAAAGCAGAATAAACAGGGGTTATATACGGCCGGAGTTTGGCTTTCGGAAGCAAAAAAGAGAATGGGACGCGCCGAAAAAGAGATTAAATCTAACAAGGTTCCAGTCATTGTGGAGAGGTTAACTCATCCGTTGAGATCAGCAACTCAGAGATAATGACCCATGCACACAATGCAGCTTATGCCATCATCCTCCTCTCCTCTATCTTGCTCCATCGGC
Source organism: Oncorhynchus gorbuscha (assembly GCF_021184085.1). NCBI lineage: Eukaryota > Metazoa > Chordata > Actinopteri > Salmoniformes > Salmonidae > Oncorhynchus > Oncorhynchus gorbuscha. Next base: position 22,393,774 of record NC_060198.1, on the reverse strand, counting down.
CTTCTCATTGGAGGCACTTTAAGCATTTTAAAATGTTAAAAAGAGGAGAGGGTGGCATCCAATTAAAGTATATTAGTGTAATTGTGCTGGCGACGGCGGTCAAATGAAAGTAGAGCACTCTGGCTCCACTCTCTCCATTCATCCATCCATAGGTGAATGCATAATGAAGAAAGAGAAGACTGCAGTCAATCTGTCATTGAGTAATGGAGATAAAATCATCTTTTATTCTCTTCACAAAGCGCCGGGCAGCTTGGTTCTATCAGACACCACCCACCACTGGGCACACTGGTTGAATCAATGTTGTTTCTACATAATGTCAATGATATGACGTTGAACCAACACTGAATAGACGTCTGTGCCCAGTGCACAGGGGAAATATGGCACAATTAGAAAAGGCTGTTTTTATGACAAACAAAGCACAGCGTGTTATTAGTATAATGCATGGAAAGCAATGGTATGATAAGTCACCACCTGTTATCGGTTGTTATTACTAATGTTTAATTTACACAGTGAGTGTTGTTCAAATGCAACTCATCCATAGTGTTGATGAAAAACACTGATTCATTGTGAGAGGAGGCTGGCCTATATCCTTCTGCTCCAGCTTGTAGGTGTACTACAATACTCACTCTCTAATGGTCGATTCAGTACAGGTTTGGCACTATATTTTTTTCAAATGGCAAGTACCTGTTTGCATGCAACCCCTTTTAGCACATTATCAGTTCAGGGTTTGTTTACACGCTAGCTGAGGGAGAAGCCTTTGGTTCAGATTAGCTGATGTAGGCGAAGCGAATATTAAAAAGGATCCTCCCTCCGGAACCGATAAACTGAAGTAATCTAAAATGTTGAAAAAAGAACAACAAATAATTTTCTCTCCAAATAGGTCAGACTGTCTGAGGCAAGGGAACGAGAGCATCTGAGGAGAAGCATGTTTACCTTTTTCAATGCATCACAGTAACACTCAATGCTGAGGTGGGCCTCAGAAAAATTGCTACACTTTTCAAGCACAAAAGTGTTGTGTGTTTGCCACTTGTGTGCGGGAGGGTATTTTGAATTTGTTAACTAGGAAGGCAGAGGGTGACTTGTAGTTTAAATGATTTGTTACCTTTAAGCTCTGCGTATACAGTACATTATGTGAAATATTACCGTAATGCTACCACAGAATCAAATTAGTACTATTCATCACCCCCTGGCTTGCGTGGATGTGCTTGTGTTCTTGTTGTAAAATGAATGAACCTTCTAAGAACTGTGAAAATTGGGGAAGCAGCAGGGAGTAACAAGAGGGAATTATTTTTCATTATATATCATAAATAGCAGAAGATTGCGTAGTTTTACTGATGTATCCAATCCAACCAAACAAGCTCCGTAGAGGTTTTCTGAAATTATGTGTATCCTTAAGGAGTGGTATATTCATTATACACTGCTCAAAAAAATAAAGGGAACACTTAAACAACACAATGTAACTCCAAGTCAATTACACTTCTGTGAAATCAAACTGTCCACTTAGGAAGCAACACTGATTGACAATACATTTCACATGCTGTTGTGCAAATGGAATAGACTACAGGTGGAAATTATAGGCATTTAGCAAGACACCCCCAGTAAAGGAGTGGTTCTGCAGGTGGGGACCACAGAACACTTCTCAGTTCCTATGCTTCCTGGCTGATGTTTTGGTCACTTTTGAATGCTGACGGTGCTTTCACTCTAGTGGTAGCATGAGACGGAGTCTACAGCCCACACAAGTGGCTCAGGTAGTGCAGCTCATCCAGGATGGGACATCAATGCGAGATGTGGCAAGAAGGTTTGCTGTGTCTGTCAGTGTAGTGTCCAGAGCATGGAGGCGCTACCAGAAGACAGGCCAGTACATCAGAAAACGTGGAGGAGGCCGTAGAAGGGCATCAACCCAGCAGCAGGACCACTACCTCCGCCTTTGTGCAAGGAGGAGCAGGAGGAGCACTGCCAGAGCCCTGCAAAATGACCTCCAGCAGGCCACAAAAGTGCATGTGTCTGGTCAGAAACAAACTCCATGAGGGTGGTATGAGGGCCCGACGTCCACAGGTGGGGGTTGTGCTTACTACAGCCCAACACCGTGCAGGATGTTTTGCATTTGCCAGAGAACACCAAAATTGGCAAATTCGCCACTGGCGCCCTGTGCTCTTCACAGATGAAAGCAGGTTCACACTGAGCACGTGATAGACGTGACAGTCTGGAGACGCCACTTTAATTTGGAGTGTGACTCCAAATCCAGACATCCATGGGTTGATAAATTTGATTTCCATTGATCATTTTTGTGTGATTTTGTTGTCAGCACATTCAACTATGTAAAGAAAAAAGTATTTAATAAGAATATTTCATTCATTCAGATCTCGGATGTGTTATTTTAGTGTTACCTTAACTTTTTTGAGCAGTGTACATTAGGGCAAGGGGTCCCGCTAGTGGGACAACTTCCAGTGAAGCTGGAGGACGTGCTATTCAAATAAATAATATGGATTTTAAACATTTATGTACATGTAAGTGTCTTATATCAGCTGAAAGCTTAAATTATTGTTCATCTAACTGCACTGTCCCATTTACAGTAGCTATTACAGCGAAAAATGCCATGTGATTGTTTGAGGACGGTGCCCCAGATCAACAAAAACATCCACCGGCCCAGGTTTTATACATTTACAAATATTCACTTGCTTTTTGAAAATCTTCCTCTGATTTGTCATCCAAAGGGTCCCAGCTATAAAATGTAATGTCGTTTTGTTAGATAAAATCCTTCTTTATATCCCAAAAAGTCTGTTTAGTTGGCGCCATCGATTTGAGTAATCCACTCGTTCAACATGCAGAGAAAGGAATCCGAAAAGCTACGTCTAAACTTTGTTTCAACAAGTCCTAATACGTTTCTGTTTACTCCTCAAATACCCTAAAATATATCAAACTATAATATTTTTTACGGAAAGAAGTATGTTCAATAAGAAACCGATTTTTAGCCTTCTGCTAAATCTGATATTTCTTATTTGTTACAAGCTTGAAACCTTGAACATAGACTGCTGACACCCTGTGCAAGCCATAGGAATTGCATCCAGGGTGCTAATTTTACTTTCTTTTACTTGCCTTTCTCTAAAAACAAAAATCTATTCTGGTTGTTTTTTTCCTACCATCTCTATTGTGTTATATTCTCATACATTATTTAAACATTTCTACAAACGTCAAAGTGTTTTCTTTCCAACGGTACCAATTATATGCATATCCTGGCTTCAGGGCCTGAGCTTCAGGCATTTTGGGCACATCATTCAGACAGGAAGTGGAAAAAAGGGGCCTTGCCCTAAGAAATTTAACTTAGTTGAACTTTTTCTTCTTTTCTAGTCTTCATTTTACTTAATATTTTCAATCCAACCAAACTGTGCTTTCCTCAAGGGTGGTAGATTTGTGTTGTGGATTTGGGCCTGTGTCACCTCTCAGTGTTGCTGCCTGTCTCTGTAACACTCTGTAATGGTAATGCATGTTTCTGTAACACTCTGTAATGGTTGTGCATGTTTCTGTAACACTCTGTAATGGTAGTGCATGTTTCTGTAACACTCTGTAATGGTAGTGCATGTTTCTGTAACACTCTGTAATGGTAGCGCATGTCTCTGTAAGAAGTGGTCACCACTCCTCCATCCCTGTGGACACAATCTGACTGGCATCCACAGCTACTCGATCCATTATCTGTCTATCAGTGGAGGCTGCTGATGGGAGAGCAATAAAGGCTGGAACGGAGCAAATGGAATGGCATCAAACACATGGTAACCATGTGTTTGATGTATTCGACACCATTCTGCTACAGCCATTAACACAAGCCCATCCTCCCTAATTAAGGTGCCACCAACCTCCTGTGCTGTCTATGTGGGCTGAGGCTCAGAACAGCACCCGTGCATCCCCACACTGATGGGGGGAGTAAATTGTGGTGAAGACGAAGGCCGTCTTGTTCCTCCAGCACACAGCCTGTCTGTCCTCCTCACAGCCCACAGCACCGATCTGTGCTCGCTAGCTTTTATAGCCTCATCCATCATCTACAGCCTCACCAGCCGTGCTGCTCTGCAGCTTCTGTCCACTCACCACGTCCACTTATTTATGGTGTTGACACCAAGCCAACAGCCAGGAGCCGTGTGTGTGTGTGTGTGTGCGTGTGCGCGCTGTGTTGTGCATCTGTATACGTGAGTGTGTGTGTATTCATTCTACTGTACTCTCTGCAGGGTAAGGCTCTATTGGTATTTAAGTACACGCCTAGCACTTCTGCCACATCCTCTCTACCCCCTTGCCTTCAAACACACCAAAAGGAAAACAAGAGTCTAAATACGGTTCTCCAAAGAGTCAGTCAATAAGACTCCATCTATGCCTTCAAGCTTTTTTATCTCTGGCACCGAGTGGAACCAAGTGGAACAAACAAATATAAGGGTCAAATGATTACTTGAAGACTTCCACACAGGGACAATGTAATAATAATATAGTGTCTGTCTCTCCATGTGTATGATTTTTATAGTCTATATACAGCGTGGTGGCACACTCTCTCTTTCTTTTTATTTCTCTCCCCCCTCCTCTCTCTCTCCATCTCTCTCTTCCTCTCCTTCCCTCTTCCTCTCCTTCCCCGGGTGAGTCACATGCATCCCCCAGAGAGATGTGGTCATTGATTAAAGCTTGAAATTAAAAGCTGTCTAAAAAGAGGCATTTCTGCCTCCAGGTGTATAACACAGCACCACAGTAATCAACCCTAAGGAGAAGGAGGGGTTTAAATGTCAGCTCTGGGGAGTCTTAGGGCAACCCAATGTTTCTTAATGAGTAGTATAACCAAGAGGGATTTTTATTTGTCCATTTTCTATACTAACACTCTGATCCGGCTGAGGGTGTGAGTTTGGTGTGAGGGCATTGACAGTGTAACAAAAAATAGAATGTAATTGTAGAATTTAATTTTAGAATGTAGTTGAATGAAAGGTACTGTAGGACTATTGAATGTGAGTGCTGTATAGTAACTAGTGGAGGAAAAATGCATCGACAAGGGCATTGGCTGAGAACTGACTTCATAGTACAGTGGTATAGGAAGAATAGGCTACACAGGAGAGTATGTAGGCTAAACCATAGTTATGAGAGGAGATGCTTCATTCATCCTGTGGCCAATTCCATTCTGCGCTACCTAGGGCTGTACATCTTTGCACCGGACAGAGTGATGGGGCATGATGGATGGCTGCAGCTGCTTTTGAGCCACTGCGGACATTGTAATCTCAGGATGCATGATGGGATAGAGCTAGCTCTCTGCAACCACTCAGGTCTCACACCATTTACACAATGGGCAAGTTAATTTTGCATGGCCCCTAGTGGACAGGGTTTGCTCATTTTCGTCCATTCCATTGGTCCAAAGGAAAGACATCCTCCCCCCACCCAGGGCACTGGGCCATGCTAAACGAACTTGCCCATTATAACCCAACACATGATAGAAAGAAGGAGAGGAATATATTTGCAGTGCATAATATACACTGGCAGCCAAGTATATTGGCAGCCTTGCACTTTTCTTAAAGTATTCCCTCACAAATAAGTTGAAATAGAACTCCAGACATTGTCATCGCACTGATCTAGTTAAGAAAGGTGGGGGTGTGGCTATATATGCAACGACTAAATTCCTTGTAAGTGTGGCAAAGTCAAACTATTTGGAAACTGTTTAAATATCTTGCTTTGAATATTGAGGTTTCAAAGGGTCTCTCTATAGCCGTGATTGGCTGTTATAGACCCCCATCTGCTCTCGGTGATGCATTTCTTCTCTGATGCACCTTATGCCTAAACTTCTTTACAATAAAATGGTCTAGATGAGTGACTGGTGTAAATGCATTGCTACCATTTTGTATTTGTATTTATTATGCCAAGGCAGCAGCTACCCTTCCTGTGGTCCAGCAGCTACCCTTCCTGTGGTTCAGCAAAATGAAGTTATACAGTTTTAAAAACATTACAATACATTTCACAGATTTCACAACACACTGTGCGCCCTCTGGCCCCTACTCCACCACTACCACACACCTACAGTACTAAATCCAGGTGTGTGTGTGTGTATATATAGTGCGTATGTTATCCTGTGTGTATGCATGTGTCTGTGCCTATGTTTGTGTTGCTTCACAGTCCCCGCTGTTCCGATAGGTGTTTTTTAATCAAATTGTATTGTTTGCATCGGTTACTTGATGTGGAATAGAGTTCCACGTAGTCAAGCCTCTATGTAGTACTGTGTGCCTCCCATAGTCTGTTCTGGACTTGGGGACTGTGAAGAAACCTCTTGTGGCATGTCTTGTGTGGTTTTCATGGGTGTCTGAGCTGTGTGCCAGTAGTTCAGACAGACGCCTCGGTGCATTCAACATGGCAATACCTCTCACAAATGCAAGAAGTGATGAAGTCAATCTCTCCTCCACTTTGAGCCAGGAGAGATTGACATGCATATTATTAGTGTTAGCTTTCTGGTTACATCCAAGGGCCAGCCGTGCTGCCCTATTCTGAGCTAGTTGCAATTTTATAAGACCCTTTTTGTGGCACCTGACAACATGACTGAACAGTAGCTCAGGTGCAACAAAACTAGGGCCTGATGGAACTGCCTTGCTGAGAGTGTTGTTAAGAAGGTAGAGACGTGCTTTATTATGGACAGACTTCTTAGCTACTGTTGTATCAATATGTTTTGACCATGACAGTTCCTCAACCCACGTTATTTATTTCAAGATTTAGTTGAGGTTTAGGGTTTAGTGAATGATTTGTCCCAAATATTTTAATTTTAGAAATATTTAGGACTAATGTATTCCTTGCCACCCACTCTGAAACTAACTGCAGCTGTTTGTGAAGTGTTTCAGTCATTTCAGTTGCAGTAGTAGATGACGTGGATAGTGTTGAGTCATCCGCATACATAGACACACTGGCATGTCGTTAAAGATTGGGGCGTAGACAGCTACCCTAGTCAATTCCTGATTCTACCTGGATTATGTTGGAGGGGCTTCCATTAAATAACACCCTATGTGTTCTGTTAGACAGGTAACTCTTTATCTACAATATAGTAGGGGGTGTAAAGCCATAACACAACTTTTTCCAGCAGCAGCCTATGATCAATAATGTCAAAAGCTGCACTGTTGTCTGAAGTCCACTTGTTCCCTGTGTCCAGCAAAAGAGGGGGCTCAGCAGTAGAGGGGGATATACTGTTGAGCCAAATCGCCTGCCCATCATTTCCCAGACCCCTGCTTGAGGGCAACATTGTGTGGCAGAGCCAGGCTTTTCCTCTGTCTGCTCTCATCGATTCAGGCACCGACAAGAGCTTTCTGGACCGAGGGGTCGTTAATCAGTTGGGTCGGACACTGATTCACCTCTGTAAGCCAACGCTCTCAATGGAAAGCTACTCTTCTGAGTTTTGGAGAGAACTGTTCCTGTTATCCCGCGTCTCTCTGGAAATCACCAGGAAAAGACATTACATTTCCACATAATTGACTGTCCTTACTCACCCCTGGTTCTGGGTCATCCATGGTTAAAACTACACAACCCACAGACTGACTGGTCCACCGGGAGGGTAACTACTTGGAGTACATTTTGTCATTCCAATTGTCTACATTCTGCCCTTCCACCTGCCTTGTCTGCACCCCAGTCCATTCCTGAACCCCCAGACCTGTCTTTTGTTCCTTCTGTATCATGGTCTAGCTCCTGTATTCAGTAAGCACCAGACCCCATCTCTGCCGCCTCATCGGCCGTACGACTGTGCTATCGAGCTTCAGCCTGGAGCTTGTCTTCCTAGTAGCAGGTTGTATAACCTCTCTCGCCCCGAGCAAGAGGCCATGGAAGAATACATCCAGGACTCCTTGGCTGTCAGACATGTCACACCTTCTTCCTCTCTGGTGGGAGCTGGATTTTTCTCCTCTCCAGTGGGAGCTGGGTGCCTTCTTGTCCCGCAAGCTCTCCTCCGCAGAGAGACATTTTGACATAGGTAACTGGGAACTTCTGGCTGCTAAGTTGACTCTCGAGGAGCGGCGTGACTGGTTAGAGGGTTCGGTCCTTCCCTTCATTGTGTGGACGGATCACAAAAATCTAGCCTACATCCAGACCGCCAAACGTCTGAACTCTCTGCAGACCAGGTGGGCATTGTTTTTAGGAAGATTCAACTTCACACTCACTTATCGCCCCGGATCTAAGAATACTAAGCCTGACGCCCTCTCCCATCAGTTCACCGCAGACAACACAGGTTCCGAGCCAGAAACCATTATGCCTTCCTCCCGCATCATTGTTGCTGTCTCCTGGGAAATTGAGTCCCGTGTTCGTCAGGCTCAGCTGAACCAGCCTGATCCTAGAAATGGTCCTTGTAAGGCTATGTTTGTGCCAGATTCAGTTAGTTCTGATGTTCTTCAATGGGCCCATTCTACTCACCTCACCTGTCACTCTGGCATGAACAGGACTGTTGCCTTTCTGCGTTAGGGATTTTGGTGGCCCACCATGGAGAAAAATACTCAGGAATTAATCTCAGCCTGCTCGGTCTGTGCCCGGAACAAAACCTCCTCCATCTGGTCTGCTTCGCCCTCTTCCCATACCCAGTCGCCCCCTCCTTCGTGCCTCCGCAAGAACCCAATCCCGAGCTAACCATCATCGTGCTTCAGCCCCAGTCTACACTCCAGGCAAAGGGTATGGCTTTTATCTTAGGACTTGCCCTTGAAATTCGTTTCCAAAAAACTCGCTCACCGTTTCTTTGGCCCCTTTGAGATTGATCGTGTCATAAACCACTCTGCTGTGAATCTGAAACTCGCAGACTCTCAAAATTCACCCCACCTTCCTTCTGTCCTTAATTAACCTCACTAGGGTGCGTGGGACGGTAGCGTCCCACCTGACCAACATCCAGTGAAATTGCAGAGCGCCAAATTCAAAAACAGAAATACTGATTATAACAATTCAGAAGAAATACAAGTGTTATACATGGGTTTAAAGATAAACTTCTTGTTAATCCAACCACGGTGTCATATTTCAAAAAGGCTTTACTGCGAAAGCGTACCATGCGATTATCTGAGAACAGCACCCAGCAGACAAATCTTTACAAACAGTAACCAGCCAAGTAGAAGAGTTACACAAGTCAGAGATAAAATTAATTACTTACCTTTGATGATCTTCAAAGGTAAGTGATAATATTTCAACCGGACAATAACGTTGTCAATATAAAAGATAAACAAGAAAGGGCACTCTCGGGATTGCGCATGAAAAAGCTTCCTGGATGGATTGGTCTTAGGTTTTCACCTGACAAATCAGTTCTGTTACACTCACAAACATTATTTTAACAGTTTTGGAAACGTTAGAGTGTTCTCTATCAGAATCTACCAATTATATGCATATCCTAGCTTCTGGGCCTGAGTAGCAGGCAGTTTACTTTTGGCACGCTTTTCATCCGAAGGTGAAAATAGTGCACCCTACCCTTTAGAAGTTAAACCAGTCTGCTCCAGTCCCCTCCTGCAGCTGCTCCCCCACCGCCTCGGCTCATCGACAACCATCCTGCTTACACACTGTCCGGCGCCTTTTGGATGTGCACCGTCGGGTCGTAGTTGCCAGTATCTGGTGGACTGGGAGGGATATGGGTCTGAGGAGCGCTGCTGGATGCCCCGTCATCACATTCTGGATCACTCACTTGTACAGGATTTTCATACCTCACACCATGACAAGCCGGGTCGTCAGGTGGCTTCCGTAGATGTGGGGGTGTGGGGGGTACTGTCACATCTGCTCCTGCTACACCCTCTGGTGTTCATTCGGTGTCTTCTTAACCTGCAGTACTCCCCTAGTACACTCCCTCTCACTCTCTGTGTGATTGCATGGTTGGAGACAGGTGTGTTAGAGTCAGAGCAAATCCCTTCCAGCTGCAATTCGTTACATAATCAAGTCCTCTACAGATACTCAGTCCTGCCACTTCCACTCTGCCAGATCATAATCTCTGCTCAGTCAGTTATTATTCTAGCCATTTATGATTACTCAAGATCCTGTTACTCTGTTGTGCCTGTTTCCCTGCCTGACACCGTTTATCCTCTAATTGCAGTTACCTCTCTGTCTCTGGCTCCTGTGTCCTGTTCCACATCTCACCACCCAACTACCTTGCTCTGGATTTTACTCACCATCACTACCTTGGATTCCCCGCAGGATCTGTTGACACTGTTCTACTCAGCCAACTCCAACCTCAGTCTCCACATTTGGGGTGTTCAAACCCCTGAGCTGACAAGGTACAAATCTATCGTTCTGCCCCTGAACAGGCAGTTAAGCCACTGTTCCCAGGCCGTCATTGAAAATAAGAATGTGTTCTTAACTGACCTGCCTGGTTAAATAAAGGTAAAAAAAAAAAAAAATCATAATCTGTTTTTTCTGCAACTCATCCTAACTTCACCGCATCTGCACTCCATATCTCTGTGTAACAATAAATATTTTGGTTCATTCATCCCTGTTTCCTCATCTGAGTCTGCTCTTGGGTTCCCCGGTGTCGCTCCACTTAACAGATATGCAAGTGATTTCAAAAATCTTAACTTCACATACATTCAAAGAACAGATTATAGATCAACGTCAATAACTTGGTTATAAAAAATAATACCTTAAGTCCATTAAGCTAATTACTTTCTTTAAAGAGTTACTTCAAGGAGCAGTTCTCTCTCTGTGTGTCTAATACCAAGAAATTCTGGAAAACGTTTAAAGACCTGGAGAATAAGCCCTTCTCCTCACAGCTGCCCATGTCCCATAAAGTTGATGATGTGGTTGTTACTGACAAGAACCACATGGCTGAGCTCTTTAATCACCACTTCATTAAGTCAGGATTCCTATTTGACTCATTTTTATATATATATATATGTATATTTCACCTTTATTTAACCAGGTAGGCTAGTTGAGAACAAGTTCTAATTTGCAACTGCGAGCTGGCCAAGATAAAGCATAGCAGTGTGAACAGACAACACAGAGTTACACATGGAGTAAACAATTAACAAGTCAATAACACAGTAGGAAAAAAGGGAGTCTATGTACATTGTGTGCAAAAGGCATGAGGAGGTAGGCGAATAATTACAATTGTGCAGATTAACACTGGAGTGATAGATGATCAGATGGTCATGTACAGGTAGAGATATTGGTGTGCAAAAGAGCAGAAAAGTAAGTAAATAAATACAGTATGGGGATGAGGTAGGTAAAAATGGGTGGGCTATTTACCGATAGACAATGTACAGCTGCAGCGATCGGTTAGCTGCTCAGATAGCAGATGTTTGAAGTTGGTGAGGAGATAAAAGTCTCCAACTTCAGCGATTTTTGCAATTCGTTCCAGTCACAGGCAGCAGAGAACTGGAACGAAAGGCGGCCAAATGGGGTGTAGGCTTTAGGGATGATCAGTGAGATACACCTGCTGGAGCGCGTGCTACGGGTGGGTGTTGCCATCGTGACCAGTGAACTGAGATAAGGCGGAGCTTTACCTAGCATGGACTTGTAGATGACCTGGAGCCAGTGGGTCAGGCGACGAATATGTAGCGAGGGCCAGCCGACTAGAGCATACAAGTCGCAGTGGTGGGTGGTATAAGGTGCTTTAGTGACAAAACGGATGGCACTGTGATAAACTGCATCCAGTTTGCTGAGTAGAGTGTTGGAAGCAATTTTGTAGATGACATCGCCGAAGTCGAGGATCGGTAGGATAGTCAGTTTTATTATGGTAAGTTTGGCGGCGTGAGTGAGGCTTTGTTGCGGAATAGACTATGTTTAATATGAGTCTGGAAGGAGAGTTTACAGTCTAGCCAGACACCTAGGTACTTATAGATGTCCACATATTCAAGGTCGGAACCATCCAAGGTGGTGATGCTAGTCAGGCGTGCGGGTGCAGGCAGCGAACGGTTGAAAAGCAGGCATTTGGTTTTACTACCGTTTAAGAGCAGTTGGAGGCCACGGGAGGAGTGTTATATGGCATTGAAGCTCGTTTGGAGGTTAGATAGCACAGTGTCCAAGGACGGGCCGGAAGTATATAGAATGGTGTCGTCTGCATAGAGATGGATCAGGGAATCCCCGCAGCAAGAGCAACATCATTGATATATACAGAGAAAAGAGTCGGCCCGAGAATTGAACCCTGTGGCACCCCCATAGAGACTGCCAGAGGACCGGACAGCATGCCCTCCGATTTGACACACTGAACTCTGTCTGCAAAGTAGTTGGTGAACCAGGCAAGGCAGTCATCAGAAAAACCGAGGCTACTGAGTCTGCCGATAAGAATATGGTGATTGACAAAGTCGAAAGCCTTGGCAAGGTCGATGAATACGGCTGCACAGTACTGTCTTTTATCGATGGCGGTTATGATATTGTTTAGTACCTTGAGCGTGGCTGAGGTGCACCCGTGACCGGCTCGGAAACCAGATTGCACAGCGGAGAAGGTACGGTGGGATTTGAGATGGTCAGTGACCTGTTTGTTGACTTGGCTTTTGAAGACCTTAGATATGCAGGGCAGGATGGATATAGGTCTATAACAGTTTGGGTCCAGGGTGTCTCCCCCTTTAAAGAGGGGGATGACTGCGGAAGCTTTCCAATCCTTGGGGATCTCAGACGATATGAAAGAGAGGTTGAACAGGCTGGTAATAGGGGTTGCGACAATGGCGGCGGATAGTTTCAGAAATAGAGGGTCCAGATTGTCAAGCCCAGCTGATTTGTACGGGTCCAGGTTTTGCAGCTCTTTCAGAACATCTGCTATCTGGATTTGGGTAAAGGAGAACCTGGAGAGGCTTGGGCGAGTAGCTGCGGGGGGGCTGTTGGCCGAGGTTGGAGTAGCCAGGCGGAAGGCATGGCCAGCCGTTGAGAAATGCTTGGATTTATCTAGCCTCAGTGCAGTGGGCAGCTGGGACTAGGTGTTCTTGTTCTCTATGGACTTCACAGTGTCCCAGAACTTTTTGGAGTTGGAGCTACAGGATGCAAATTTTGCCTGAAGAAGCTGGCCTTAGCTTTCCTGACTGACTGGGTGTATTGGTTCCTGACTTCCCTGAACAGTTGCATATCGCGGGGACTATTCAATGCTATTGCAGTCCACCACAGGATGTTTTTGTGCTGGTCGAGGGCAGTCAGGTCTGGAGTGAACCAAGGGCTATATCTGTTCTTAGTTCTGCATTTTGTGAACGGAGCATGCTTATCTAAAATGGTGAGGAAGTTACTTTTAAAGAATGACCAGGCATCCTCAACTGACGGGAAGAGGTCAATGTCCTTCCAAGATACCCGGACCAGGTCGATTAGAAAGGCCTGCTCACAGAAGTGTTTTAGGGAGCGTTTGACAGTGATGAGGGGTGGTCGTTTGACTGCGGCTCCGTAGCGTATACAGGCAATAAGGCAGTGATCGCTGAGATTCTGGTTGAAGACAGCGGAGGTTTATTTGGAGGGCCAGTTAGTCAGGATGACATCTATGAGGGTGCCCTTGTTTACAGATTTAGGGTTGTACCTGGTGGGTTCCTTGATGATTTGTGTGAGATTGAGGGCATCTAGCTTAGATTGTAGGACTGCCGGGGTGTTAAGCATATCCCAGTTTAGATCACCTAACAGAACAAACTCTGAAGCTAGATGGAGGGCGATCAATTCACAAATGGTGTCCAGGGCACAGCTGGGAGCTGAGGGGGGTCGGTAGCAGGCAGCAACAGTGAGAGACTTATTTCTGGAGAGAGTAATTTTCAAAATTAGTAGTTCGAACTGTTTCGGTATGGACCTGGAAAGTATGACATTACTTTGCAGGCTATCTCTGCAGTAGACTGCAACTCCTCCCCCTTTGGCAGTTCTATCTTGACGGAAAATGTTATAGTTGGGTATGGAAATCTCAGAATTTTTGGTGGCCTTCCTGAGCCAAGATTCAGACACGGCAAGGACATCAGGGTTAGCAGAGTGTGCTGAAGCAGTGAGTAAAACAAACTTAGGGAGGAGGCTTCTGATGTTGACATGCATGAAACCAAGGCTTTTTCGATCACAGAAGTCAACAAATGAGGGTGCCTAGAGACATGCAGGGCCTGGGTTGACCTCCACATCACCCATTGAACAGAGGAGGAGTAGTATGAGGGTGCGGCTAAAGGCTATCAAAACTGGTCGCCTAGGGCGTTGGGGACAGAGAATAAAAGGAGCAGATTTCTGGGCATGGTAGAATATATTCAAGGCATAATGCGCAGACAGGGGTATGGTGGGGTGCGGGTAGAGCGGAGGTAAGCCCAGGCACTGGGTGATGATGAGAGAGGTTGTATCTCTGGACATGCTGGTTGTAGTGGGTGAGGTCACCGCATGTGTGGGAGGTGGGACAAAGGAGGTATCAGGGGTATGAAGAGTGGAACTAGGGCCTCCATTTTAAACTAAAACAATGATAACTAACCTGAACAACAGTATACAACGCATATTGACGTTTGAGAGAGACATACAGCGAGGCATACAGTAATCACAGGTGTTGAATTGGGAGAGCTAGCTAAAACAGTAGGTGAGACAACAATAGCTAATCAGCTAGCACAACAACAGCAGGTAAAATGGCGTTGACTAGGCAGGGAGGGTCGGATTAACTACACACAGAGCCTGAGTGCGGCTGGGGCCGACAGATAAAACATAAACAAGCAGAATGGAGTACCGTGCTTACTGGACAGTCCAGCATGCATCAGCTATGTAGCCAAGTGATCAGTGTCCAGGGGGCAGCGGTGGATGGGGCAGGGAAGCTAGACTGGCGAGTATTATCCAGGTTAAAAAAACTGGCTGGCTGTGCAGAAGGTAAAAGCCGCTAGCAGTGGCTAACAATGACTAAATAGCTTGTAGCTAGTTAGCTTCTGGAGGTTCTTGAATGTGTTCTAAAAATTTTCAAATAATAGCGATTCCGTATCACATTGGGTGAGGCAGGTTACCGGAAGGTATAATCTAATTAAAAATTGAAAAGAGATTGAAAGTAAATATGGGTCCAGTGAGTGGTTGGGACGCGGCGATTCAGACGGTTAGCAGGCCTGTGCTAACAAGCTAACAGTTAGTAGGCCGGGGCTAAACAAGGTAGCAGTTAGCAGGCCGAATTAGCAAGCAAGGAAATAGCAAGGGCTAGAAAGTTAGCCTTTGGGGGACGTCGCGATGGGGTGAGTATGTTTATGCCTCTTCATGCGGTGACATCAATAGACCGGTCGTGGGTCCGGATATTGTAGCTCAGGAGTATGCTTCGGTGGTAGCACAGGAGCTCTGGCTGGGCTAGCTTCAAGCTAAGTGGATGGAAACGCTAGCCAGGAGTAATCATCCGGGGTTGCGGTTAGCTAGTTAGCTAGTTGTGAAGATCCAGCTGAAAATGTTCCGTTTGCGGTGGGATTCCGGGGATAAAATATAATAGGTCCGTTATGCTCTGGTTAGAGTCGTGTTGTTCGAACTGACGAGAGCTTTCTGAGCTAAAGGTTAGCTGATGACCGGTTAGCTGAAGACCGCTAGCAATGGTTTGCTGACTGATTGCTGGTAGTTAGCTGGCTAGCTTCAGTTGAGGGGTTCCGGATCCAAGTAAATATGAATACTTTAGAAAAAAACAGCAGATCCGCACTACATTGGGTGAGGTGGGTTGCAGGAGAGTATTTAGAAGTTGATGTTTAGCAAAATGTTTTAAAAGATATGCGAAGAAAAATATGTTAAAAATACGATATATACAAGGGACATGACACAGCAAGACGTCTGACTGCTACGCCATCTTGGATCACTATTGACTCATATTTTATCTCTGACCTTTTTTAACCTCTCTGGGATAAGTGGGACGCTAGCAATTTCACCTCGCCAACAGCCAGTGAAATTGCAGGGCGCCAAATTCTAAAACAGAAATCCCATAATTAAAATTCCTCAAACACAAATATTATACACCATTTAAACTTGTAAATCCAGCCACAGTGTCCGATTTCAAATAGGCTTTATGGCAAAACCACAACAAACGGTTATGTTAGGTCAGCACCTTCACAGTGAACCATACAGCCATTTTCCAGGTAAGGATAGGGCTCACAAAAGTCAGAAATAGCACTTAAATTAATCACTAACCTTTGATGATCTTCATCAGATGGCACTCACAGGATTTCATGTTGCACAATAAATGTGTGTTTTGTTCGATAAAGTCCATCATTTATGTCCAAATAGCTCCTTTTTGTACCCACGTTTAGCCCAGTAATCCAAACGCATGATTTAGCTCATGGCACTCTGCCAGACACCTGACTCAAACAGCTCTCATTCGCTCCCCCTTGAAAGTAGAAGCCTGAAACAAGGTTCTAAAGACTGGTGACAGTCATATTGCACTGTTGGAAGTGCAATATGACCCCATAGACACTATATATGATAGGCAATGACATGAAAAACTACAAACCTCAGATTTCCCACTTCCTGGTTCTATTTTTTCTCAGGTTTTTGCCTGCCATATGAGTTCTGTTATACTCACAGACATCATTCAAACTTCAGACTTAGTTGAGTTGATAAGAGTGTTCTTCCGTGAGGTATCCTTGGACATGATTGTTATTTAACCAGTTGCGGGCTACAAAAAATTCCAGATCCGTGGTACTGGTTTGATCAACAGTAGGATTGGTGAGGTTACTGTATTGAACGAGGAACTACAGTGCAGGTGACGCCTTGCGAGGGCATCTGACTTTGGTGAAGTTCAAATTTGAACTTGCATTTAATTGATCAAATGTTTTCTTAAATGAGGTAAACAGGTATGCCCTGGGTTACTATTGTTAGGTGTAATTGTGCATGTTTTTGATATTCCTGGTACTAGAAAATAAGATGTAAAATAGGGTTTTGGGACCACTAATTGGGGAATATTTTGATAATGGTTTGGGTTCCCCTGTTCATATAGACAGGGTTTGAAATCCTGTGTGGGTAATCTCTGTAGATGCGTTCTGTTTGGGTGTGGTAGGTTGACTGTGTGGGTAACATTTCAATGATGTTCTGTGTGGACATCTGACCACATCTGTGTGAGTGGTCTGACCATTCCTGTGGATGGTTATTTAGGAATGTGTGTGAGCATTTCATGAATCCTGTGTGAGTCATTATGAAGGCTCTGTGAGCCTGAGATAAATAACAGTTAGTAGATAAGTTAATGATATGAAATGGTTTAAAATGGTTAGGTACATATGTGAAAGCTATAAACCAAATCCACCTATAGAAGTATGAAAATATTCCTGCAGGTTATAAAAATATTGATTAAGTATGGTTGGGAATAGCATTGTGTGAATTTGATATGAGAGTTGTGTGAATGTGGAAATTAGTCGTAATCTGAAGTTTGGATAGTAACAGAAATATGTATAATAAAATTATTGAGATTTGAATATTAAGCTTTGATATAACATTATCTTGGTGTTCTGTTCCTTCACTGGCCATCATATAATATCACGGGCGGTTTCATTGTCCGCTAAACAAAAGTTGTTGTTTTTTTGTTTGTTTCACTGGGAGTATGTTTGGAGAGCTGCTTCGTAGCTGTGGAGAGTCCAACATAAATGGAATGGTTGGTGTGAGTACCTATGGATTCTGTGAATATATGGAAATGTGACAAATTGTATGTGTGTATAATCGATTGCTAGAGATTTGATGAAGTAATGATGGAACTAAACAATAGACAATATACTAACCTGCGCACCCAGATGTAGACGTACGTCGGGTGGGAAAATAATACATGTTTTCTGAGTTGGTTCCCTTTATGGTTAATTTGATAAGAGATAAGGTTAAAGCATTATATGACTGTCTAAATTCTTATGGGATTATTTTCCGTCGAGGTAATACATTTAGAGAAACTGCCATTAACCTCTCTGCGCACAGAACCCGTTAGCGGGATGAAATTCGACAACATACGGTGATCGCTACATAAATAGTCATATTAAACATTCATGAAAATACAATTGTCTCACATGTTTCGAAAGCCTAGAATCTTGCTAATCCAACTGCGTTGTCAGATTTAAAAAAGGATTTACTGCGAAAGAATACGATGCGATTATCTGAGGATAGAGCCCCATAAAAAAACTATTTCAACCAGCACAGGCATAACAAAATCACATCTGCAATAAAATAAATTGTTTAGCTTTCACGATCTTCCTCTGTTTGCAATCCCAATGCTCATTGTTACATTTCCATTTTTATAGCCTAACACAAAACATTTTGTGAACCGCTTGTGTCCTGAATTCCGTCTCATTCAATTTTTGCCGACACATTCGATGTAAATACACATACTAACGTGACGTTTCCAGTCATGTTTGGTTTCATTGCAATCAACTGGTTTGTTTGTAACACAACCAAACTTGATGGGACATTTCGCGGGACATATTGACCGAAAGAAACCGATTTGAAGACAACAAGTAATGACATCATTGTGCACCAATGATATGACCACTGTATTTTAACCCAATGACCACTGATCGTCTTGAAATCTAGCTGGGTAGATAGCCAATGAGCTGAGGTAAACGGCAATGTGTAATGGTTATGTGTTGGAAGACCAACCCATGTAGTAAAATCCGGCGTAAAGAGGGTCATTCGTCATTGAAGATTCATACTGAAAGGAGCTACGCATGTTATGCACAGCAGTATTTCGGTAAAGCGCATCTTCAGCTATTTTTATATCAAACTTTATGGCGACTAAGTCAGGGAAAGCAAAATCCAAGTCTAGATATACAGATGTACACAAAATGATAGGAGAAAGATTCAATTAGCAAGCATAGCTATGATTCCAAGATGGAGGATTATTTTTTCCACGGCGAGGACATCGTTTTGGACCGGTAAGTTATTCAATTTTTTTAATACCGTTGTTTGAAATTAATAATATAAAATATTATTTGTGATTTTTTACATTTGATTTGCAATATATATAAATGTAATGAAATGTGTAAAGCTATTGGCTATACATTGTGGGTGGGGGTATGTTTGTATGTGTATGTTGCATAGCCTATGTTTGTGTGTGTGTATATACAGTGCCTTGCGAAAGTATTCGGCCCCCTCGAACTTTGCGACCTTTTGCCACATTTCAGGCTTCAAACATAAAGATATAAAACTGTATTTTTTTGTGAAGAATCAACAACAAGTGGGACACAATCATGAAGTGGAATGACATTTATTGTATATTTCAAACTTTTTTAACAAATCAAAAACTGAAAAATTGGGTGTGCAAAATATTATCTGTGAGTGCCCCAGAACTAATGCTACAGGCGAAACCAAGATGAAGTTTCATACAGGAAATGCCCCAGATTCTGAAGGCGCTGTGTTCCAATGTCTCCTTATATGGCTGTGAATGCGCCAGGAATGAGCCTGCCCACCTGTCGTTTCTCCAAGGTGTCTGCAGCATTGTGACGTATTTGTAGGCATATCATTGAAAGATTGACCATAAGAGACTACATTTACCAATTGTCCGGAAAAAAGTTCATTTGGAAAAAAGTTCATTTTTTTTTATTTTTTTAAAATTTTTTCTTACCCAAACGTGATGAGGAAAACGGAGCGATTTGTCCTAAACAAATAATCTTTCAGGAAAAACTGAACATTTGCTATCTAACTGAGAGTCTCCTCATTGAAAACATCCAAAGTTCTTCAAAGGTAAATTATTTAATTTGAATGCTTTCCTGGTTTTTGTGAAACTGTTGCATGCTGAATGCCAGGCATAATCCTATGCTAGGCTATCAATACTGTTACACAAATGCTTGTTAAGGTATGGTTCAAAAGCATATTTTGAAAATCTGAGATTACAGTGTTAACAAAAGGCTAAACTTGAGAGCAAATAGATTTATTTCATTTACGATTTTCATGAATAGTTAACGTTGCGTTATGCTAATGAGCTTGCGGATAGATTTACACAATCCTGGATACAGGTTTTTTTCGTAGCTAAACGTGACGCAGAAAACGGAGCGATTTGTCCTGAACATTTGCTATCTAACTGAGAGTCTCCTCATTGAAAACATCCGAAGTTCTTCAAAGGTAAATGATTTTATTTGAATGCTTTTCTGGTTTTTGCGAAAATGTTGCCTGCTGAATGCTAACGCTAAATGCTATGCTAGCTATCAATACTGTTACACAAATGCTTGCATTTTCTATTGGTTGAGAAGCATATTTTGAAAATCTGAGATGACAGTGTTGTTAACAAAAGGCTAAGCTTGAGAGCTAGCATATTGATTTCATTTCATTTGCGATTTTCATGAATAGTTAACGTTGCATTATGGTAATGGACTTGAGGCTGTAGTCACGATCCCGGATGGCTCGAAGCAAGAAGTTAATTTTAAAGATGATGCAACAACAATAAATGAAAAAACGTATGTTTTTTTCCTTGTATTATCTAAACCAGATCTATTGTGCTATACTCTTCTACATTCCTTTCACATTTCCGTAAACTTCACAGTGTTTTCTTTCAAATGATACCAAGAATATGCATATCCTTGCTCCTGGGCCTGAGCTACAGGTAGTTAGAGTTGGGTATGTATTCAGGCGGAAATTGAGAAGAAAGGGGCGAGGCATTCCGGCGAGGCGTTCCCCTCAGGGAACTCCACCCCCCGTTCAGCTGAAAAGGTGGCGCAGGGAATGCAAAAATATTCTTTAGAAATATTTAACCCCCACACATTAACAAGTCCAATACCTCAAATGAAAGACAAACACCTTGTTCATCTACCCATCATGTCAGATTTTTTAAATGTTTTACAGCAAAAACACAACATATATTTAAATTAGACCACCACCAAACCAAATAAAAAATGTAGCCATTTTTTCCAGACAAAGGTAAAATCACAAAAGCAGGATTAGAAATCAAATCAATCACTAACCTCTTGAAAATCTTCATCAGATGACAGTCATATGACACGTTACACAGTACATTTATGTTTTGTTCGATAATATGCATTTTATATCCACAAATCTCGGTTTACATTAACGCCATGTTCAGAAATTCCTCCAAAATATCCGGAGGAATTATAGAAAGCGACGCCAGATAACAGAAATACTCATAAATTTTGACTAAAGATACATGTTGTACATATTATTAAAGATACACTGGTTCATAATGCAACCGCTGTGTCAGATTTTTTTTAAACGTTACGGAAAAGCCTAACATTGCAATAATCTGAGACGGATCTCAGACGTAACAATATTTCTCCGCCATGTTGGAGTCAACAGAAATACAAAATTACAACATAAATATTCCCTTAGCTTTGATGATCTTTCATCAAAATGTAGTGCAAAGAGTCATAGTTCCACAATAAATTGTTTTGTTCCATAATGTCCAATACTAGTCTCCAAGTAGCAGCATTTGCTACCACTTTCAGCTCACGTGCCCAAAAACTGACTTCTGGTCTAGGATAACTGTCATGAAAACTTCCAAAAGATATATTCCAGGTCGAAAAAACTGGTCAAACTAAGTGCAGAATCAATCTTCAGGATGTTATAATCATATATATCCAATAACCTTCCAACCGGATCATTCGTTTTCATCTGGGACTGATTGGAACAGCCGTAGCACTCACAGAGAAATGCGCCACAACAAAATGGCATTCTCTTGCGACATCGACTATTTTCCCTCCCATTAGGTCAAAGTTCATAGCAAATGCTCCATTACTGAATGAGGACATCTAGTGGAAGGCATAGGAAGTGTTTCCAGATCCATAACTTGTTGGGAAGGGAGGGGGCGATGACGTCAAAGTTGCCCCAACTTTCAGAATTTCAAAACTTGTCTGGAAGATTGCCTGCCCTATGAGTTCTGTTATACTCACAGACTTAATTCAAACAGTTTTAGAAACTTCAGAGTGTTTTCTATCCAATATTGATAATAATATGCATATATTAGCAATTTAGGACAGAGTGTGATGCAGTTCACTATGGGCACGCAATTCATCCAAAGTGAAAATACTGCCCCCTATCTCCAACAGGTTTTAATAAGTGATCTGTCACGACTTCCTCCGAAGTCGGGCCCCTCTCCTTGTTCGGGTGGTGTTCGGCGGTCGACGTCACCGGCTTTCTAGTCACCACCGATCCATGTTTCATTTTCGTTTTGTTTTGTCTGTATTACACACACCTGGTTTCGATTCCCATATCATGTTCCTTATTTAACCCTCTGGCATACATTTCTGTTCTGTCCGTGATTGTTGGTGTCTTAGTGGTTGTTGTAGGTGTTAGTTGGTATGTATTTTCCTATTTGGAATATTGTTTGGATTTTTGTGAGTTGTTGCTCAAACCTGTGTCCTGCGCCTGACTCCGCTACATCTCTGCACCCAATCGCTGACATGATCAGCAGTAATGGCCAGTTACTCCCATCATGGGACGTTTATTCATTGTTTTATTCTGTATTTTTACAGAATTCAACCCACATAATGCATATAAATGTTTAAAAAGTATTGAAATCTA
Source organism: Oncorhynchus gorbuscha (assembly GCF_021184085.1). Taxonomy (NCBI): domain Eukaryota; kingdom Metazoa; phylum Chordata; class Actinopteri; order Salmoniformes; family Salmonidae; genus Oncorhynchus; species Oncorhynchus gorbuscha. Next base: position 22,371,466 of record NC_060198.1, on the reverse strand, counting down.
AACCATAAAACGTGATATTTTTTAACTGACCTGACCTCAAAATGAACTTATCATTCAGCTCTACAACTGTAACAAGTATCTGCAACCTAGTTTAGGTTATCAGTCAACATTTCATGGTATTTACAAACAGCATAGGAATTAAATTATCCACATGTATTGATCACATCTTTGCTAGTACTGCAGAAATCCTCTCTAAAGCAGTATCCACATCCATCAGATGCAGTGATCATAATATAGTAGCCATATCCAGGAAAACCAAAGTTCTAAAAGGCTGGGCCTAATATAGTGTATGCGGATTTGTAATTGAAGATGTAAATAATATTTGCTGGTCTGTGGTGTAAAGAGGAGCAGCCAGATGCAGCATTTGACGCCTTGTCACGCCCTGGTCGAAGTATTTTGTGTTTATCTTCATTTATTTGGTCAGGCCAGGGTGTGACATGAGTTTTTGTATGTGGTGTGTATGTATTGGGATTGTAGCTTAGTGGGCTGTTCTAGTTAAGTCTATGGCTGTCTGAAGTGGTTCTCAATCAGAGGCAGGTGTTTATCGTTGTCTCTGATTGGGAACCATATTTAGGCAGCCATATTCTTTGTGTGTTTCGTGGGTGATTGTCCTTAGTGTCTTGATGTCCTTGGTCTGTGTGTATGTGCACCAGTATTAGGCTGTTTCGGTTTTCGTTACGTTTATTGTTTTGTAGTGTTTGTATTTAGATTTGTGTTATGTTAGTTGAATAAACATGGATCGCAATCTACACTCTGCATTTTGGTCCGACTCTCCTTCACCACAAGAGAACCGTTACACGCCTCTATGAAATTGCTTATTCCAGTTACTAATAAGCATGCACCCATTAAGAACATGACATTAAAAACTATAAAATGCCTGTGTAAAAATTGTATAGTTGAGAGGGATGAGGCATATAAGGGATGAGGCATATAAGTCTGGCTGCACAGGCAATTGGAAAATGTACTGTACATTGCGATATCATGTGACTAAACTAAATGTAAAGAAGAAGAAACTGTACAATCAAACAAAGATAAATTATATAAAGGATAATTTATTTTAACTAGGCAAGTCCGTTAACAGTGGGTTAACTGCCTTGTTCAAGGGTAGAATGACAGATTATTACTTGTCAGCTTGGGGATTTGATCTTGCAACCTTTTGGTTTCTTGTCCAACGCTTTAACCACTAGGTTACATGCCACTCCCAAATAGTAAAAAGCTTAGGAGCACTTTAAATTAAGTTTTGGGCAAAAGGTGAACTCAGCTCCATCATTAATTTAATCAGATGGCTCATTCATCACAAAACCAAGTGATACTGCCAACTATTTTAATGATTTTTTTTTAATTGACAAAATTTTTGCAAATTTAGGCATGACATGCCAACCACAAATTCTGAACCTAAACATCCATGGATAACTGACCAAATTACTGTATAAAGACAAGCGTTATCATTTTGAATTCCGTAAGTGAGTATGGAAGAGGTGAAAAAAGTATGGTTGTCAACAATGACAAGCCACCTAGGTCTGACAACTTGGATGAAAAATGACTGCGGATGATAGTGGCCAAAATTGCCACTCCTCTCTTCAATCTAAGCCTGCAGGAAAGTGTGTGACCTCAGGCCTGGAGGTAAGTTAAAGTAATTATGCTACCTAATAGTAGCAAAGCACTCTTTAATGGCTCAAACAGCTGACCATTCAGCCTGTTATCAACCCTTAGTAAACTTTGGGATATATTTTGGGACCAAATAAAATGCTATTTCATAGCTAATATATTAAAAACAGACTTTTAGCATGCTTATAGGTAGGGGGCATCAACATGTACGGCACTTACACAATTGACTAATGATTTCCTGAAAGAATTCCTAGTAATACAATTTTGGGAGCTGTTTTGTTGGACTTCAGAGCAACCTTTAACATTACCAATCATAATCTGCTGCTGGAAAAACGTACTATACAGTTGAAAGGTTTGGGGCCACTTAGAAATGTCCTTGTTTTTTAAAGAAAATCAAAAGAAATTGTTCAAATTAAAAAATTTATCAGAAATACATTTTTAGAGCAGATCCCCACCAGCTGCAACCTGTTCCATAATTAAGACCTCTACAAATACTCAGCCTTGCCATTTCCACTCGTAGCCTCTGCTCAGTCAGTTTGCGTTTTAGCCATTGGCTCACGCATAGATCCTGTTTTCATGTCGTGGACGTTTTTCGTCGCCTGACGCTGTTTTCTCTCCGCTACAGTTCCGTCCGCTCTGACTCTGGTCCCTGTCTCCAGTCCCATGTCTCGTCAGTCCTGCCACCCTGCCCAGAACACCCACTCCACTGCTTCCTTGGATTCCGCTCCGGACCTGCTTACCCGGCCCCAACTCCTCTCGCTCCAGCCTCAGCTTCAGAACCTGGCTTCCAGCAACCTGCCCAAGCTTCTCCTGGCCTGCACACCATCTTTCCCCTGATTTTCAATAAATACCCTAGATACCTTATCCCAATCTCCAAACAGTAGTTTGATGTGAATGTTTCTTGGGTTTGTCTTTGCCATTCAATCACAACAAACTAAGCTAGCTTTGTTATGAAGAGAACAAAGTTTTGAAGTTGAATGACTCGCAATCTCAAGATGGTCAGCTAAATCCGTTCTATGTGTAGGCTAAAATCTGTGCTGACCTTGTGTTTAACCAACCTGACAGCAGCTAGCTAGCATAGCTTGGGAATAGCTGCAGCTGTCATTTCTCTGTCAAATAAGTTATGGCAAGATAGCAAGAGCCGGTGTCTGGAATGTTTCATAAGACACTCATTCTACAACACCTTGCTATGAAAGTAGCTTGCAACTTAGTTTCCACGTTTGATCACGTCATGTAAATACATGTTTCCTTGGAAATGGCATCAACTGCAAGTTCATCGCCTGGTCTTTAGTCAGCTCAGCTGACCAATTACAACACAATATTCTGTCTCGTCTCTCCTTATGTCTGTTGTTAGATCTTTACCGATAGACAAATCCCAGAACTATTAATATCCATACAAAAGGTGTAGGCTATGTGTGGACAATGCACAATCATCGCCAAGCTTGAGTGTAAATACATTCATCAACAAAAAAACGTGTTTTTTCACAAAGTATTTTATGCTGTAAATATCATATTGATTTGTTTAAATGCCTTAATTAACTTAAATGCACTAAACTAGCAAATAAAAACTAGTTATGTTTAGAGTACAACTGCAGCTGTCTAACCAGAACTAGAAGGGAATTATATTTGTCTATTTGAGCATATCTAAGGATTTGGCTGTCTAACCACTCACTGACATGCACAGCTCTCTTGTGAGGTTCTGTCTTCAAGTCTCCAGTGGGTGAGGAAGTCCCTTCCATCTACTGTATGTAATATAACGCAGAAGGAATCTTTGCATCGGTCAGTAGCCTACAGAGTATATGAGAAGATTGCAATTGCTGAACAATGCAGATATAACTTTCAAGTGTAACAGTTCCATGTAAATAAGACAGGAGTTCCCAGACAAGAATACAGTACCATTCAGTTCAATGATAACAAAAGACAATGAAAAGTAATAATGTCTTGCATAATTGTATTGCTGAGTGTCAGGTCTCTCCCAATTCAGACATCAGTATCAATCTGTCTTTCAGTCAGATGACTGATTTCAAAAGCATCTCTTCTGCCTGTCTGTAGAAATAAGGAAGTGTTGATGATTGACACTATTGAAAGGGTGATATTACTAAACACTTGTGAAGTACTGTCTTATTAGTAATCAGCTTTTGTCCCTTCTGATGGGCATGGCAGCATAGATTAGCTACAGGCCCCTCTCATGGTCATGAAGGAGCCAACTTAGGCTCCGATATCTGACTCAGCACCTATCTGATTCAGAGTGGGTGGAATGCGGAAGACACATTTCGGTTGAATGCACTCAGTTGTGCAACTGACAAGGTATCCCCTTTCCATTATATCACAGAGGGAGGGAGAAAGAGAAAGACTATCCCCATACAGTCATGGAAGCCAGCAGTACACAGTTGAGCATAACCAATCAGAGACCTTGATTCACTGCTAATTCACAAGTGACATGTGCCAGCATGGCATTGGCTGGTCCTTGGCACCTCCTTACAACATACAAAACACACATACACTGAGTGTACAAAACATTATGAACATCTGCTTATTCCATGACATAGACTGACAAGGTGAATCCAGGTGAAAACTATGATCCCTTATTGATGTTATTTGTGAAATCCCCTTCAATCAGTGTAGATGAAGGGGAGGAGACATGTGTAAATAATTATTTTTAAGCCTTAAGACAATTGAGACATGGATTGTGCCATTCAAAGGGTGTATGGGCGAGATAAAATATTTAAGGGCCTTTGAACAGAGTATGGTTGTAGGTACCAGGCGCACTGGTTTGAGTGTGTCAAGAACTGCAATGCTGCTAGGTTTTTCACCCTCAACAGTTTCCCATGTGTATCAAAAATGGTCCACCACCCAAAGGACATCCAGCTAATTTGACACAACTGTGGGAAATATTGGAGGCAACATTAGCCAGCACCCCTGTGGAACACTTTTAACACATTGTAGAGTCCATGTCCCAATGAATTGATGCTGTTCTAAGGGCAAACTGGGGTTTAACGCAATATTAAGAAGGTGATACAAATGTTTTGTATGTGTATATACACAGCACTGATTACATTATCATTGGTGGTTGGGTGAATTCCAGGACAGATGGTACTTGGACCATTGACCAGCTTTCTGTAACTGCTCCTGATATGCTAACAGGGTTCCCATATGATGATGCTGAACAACAAATCCACCAGGTTTTGTACATAGCCTGTGAATTAAATTAAATATCATCACTCAATAAATATATAGCGATAACATATAACATATTTTATATGCTAATAGATTGACTGAAACTAAATAATAGATTCAGGCCGGTGATGCTGATGATGTTACTATGCAACCAGCTGTGTAAGTTGTTGAATGCTTGCTGATACGTTTCGCTATTTAATGCCAGAGCCAATTCTTATATTTGTACCATCCTTCACTTATTTTTGCCCTAGAAAATACATGATCAACTTTTATGAGAACAGGCATGTTGTTTTGGGTAAGCAGATGAAGCCCCCGAATGATAGCTAACTTGCAAATCTGGGTTAGCTATCCTATTGTCTGAGTTGAAATGAGTTGGCTAGCTAGCTAACATTAGCTAGCTAGTTTGAGCAATGAAATAAAATGGCTAAATCCTATTATTAGCCAGCAAGCTAATATCCAAGTGCCTGCCCTGTATTGACCATAAATGCCAATTGGCTACAGTTAGCTATTGTTAGCAAAGTAGCTAGCTAACGTGAGCTATGCACATCTTCCTCTGATATGCTACATCAGATGGTAAATTAGGTTGATGTCAACAAATTATTTGTAATTATGTTCCGGCCCGACTACCGCTCAATAATAAAAAAAATAACATCATCCCTCGGCTGAATTTAGTTGATGATTCCTGGTGTAGAGATTGTTTTGAAGTCTCTTAAAGCTTTATGGTAGGAAAAATATCAAGCATGATCAATGGAAACAGGATGCACCTGAGCTCAATTTTGAGTCTCATAGCAAAGCGTCTGAATACTTCTGTTAGATATCTGTATTTTATTTTGTATAATAGTGAAAATATGTCTAAAAACCTGTTTTCTTTTTGTCATTATGGGGTATTGTGTGTAGATTGATGAGGGGGAAAAATAATGTAATACATTTTAGAATAAGGCTGTAACATAACAAAATACAGAAAAGGTAATGGGGTCTGAATACTTTCCGAATGCACTGTATGTACAACCTAGTCTAATTGCCAAGATAGCGGAAAATTAATGTTTGTAGTGGAAACGAATAGACTAATCTATTTTCGCAAAGATAGTGTAGCATTCACAACTCTTACTTGTCTTCATCAGGCTTCCCTAAACTGAGAACATTGTGTGGAGATTGTTTTGAAGTTTATATAATCTAAAGTATGAGTGCTAAGATTGAGGAAAATGCATGTTCTTTGACTAATATTGAGGCTAGTGATAGTTACCCGGTGTGGATGATAGAGAGAGAGAGAGAGAACGTCTGTGACAGCATTGGCAGCGACATTTAGGCTACAACCCATAGGAATCCCCAGGGGTGGACTGGGACAAGAATTCGTCCCTTGCATTTTGTCACACCAGCCCACATCACTGCACGTCACCAACAAATGTTTCTCTCGGTGCATGGCGAGGATTGGAAAGTGGCTCTCTGGTCACAGCAGCAGGCTCTAGCGAGGGCACAGGCACATGGGCACTTTCGTTACAGGTATCATGAGGATAATGCACTTCACTGTTTGAGCAATAGTTTGTTTCAGCCGCCCAAAAAGTAGGATGTTTTGAGTGAGGTGACAATGTAGAATGTGCTCTTTCTATTTTTAAACGGCACCCATTTCCTTTTTTTGCGAACCATGATCTTGACTGTCTAACTGATGACAGAGTCAGAGCAGGTCTCTTTGTTGATGCTGTGTTTGACTTTGAATGTGAGATTGCGTGACCTCAGCTCAGCCTATCGTACCAGCCCACCCAACAACAAAAAATGGTCCAGCACATCTGGCATTTGCCAGAATGGCAAGATGGCTAATCTGCCCCTCTGAATTCCCACCCAGTTACTTTAAAATGGCAGAATCATGGTGGAAGCCCTCAATGGTGCTGCCCATGCTAAAATGGCCTTTTGGCTACTAGAGGCCTTTATCTTGCTCTATGGTGTGGATTTATCATAGCTGGTACACGGCCAAAATGATATGCGGTCACCTGGGAAGTCTTACAAGCAATACATTGCTTTATTGGTGGATTGATAATAACAATGGAAGGTGAACCTGAACCCTTGATGAATTAACATGGTATTTAATGTGTAGCATTTAGCATTTCTCACAGTGGAATCTGAGGGATTGGTGTTGTAACGGTTTTCGTCGTCTGAGGAAGAGGAATCGGACGAAAGAGCAGCGTGGTAAGTACCCACAAAAACCCTATGGGAAAAAGCTACCTAAGTATGGTTCCCAATCAGAGACAACGATAGACAGCTGAGTGTTTTTCTATCCATATACTATATACTAATAATATGCATATCTTATATTCTGGGGATGAGTAGCAGGAAGTTGAAATTGGGCACGCTATTTATCCAAAATTGAAAATACTGCAAACAGAAATGAACTACCCTCAAAAACCCTGTGGGAAAAGCTACCTAAGTATGGTTCCCAATCAGAGACAATAGACAGCTGTCCCTGATTGAGAACCATACCCGGCCGAAACAAAGAAATACAAAAACATAGAAAAAATAACAGAATGCCCACCAAAAAATCACACCCTGACCTAACCAAAAGACATAAAAAGCTCTAAGGTCAGGGCGTGACAGGTGTTATTTTTAAAATGTGCTGGTTGTGTGCATTTGCCATTATGTACAATTGGGAAAGACATCAAATAACCATAACCCTAGACTCATGTCCACATCCTGGCTCAACTTTAACAATAGCCTCAACCCTTACCCTAACCCCTACCAGAACATAGACCAGCTGTATTGACTGTATAGATACTATTTCTTATGTTGGATGATCTTTCCCTTTTCCTTCTGATTCTTCCTCCCTTCCTGGTGCCGAGAGATCTTGACTGAACTCCCTCTGCTAGATGACTATACACATTCCATCCCAGACAGAGAACACCAATTTCCCTGCCGGGATCGAGCCTCCTAACAGCTACATACAGGTACCAGGGCCCGGTTTCCCAAAATAATCTTGAGGCTAAGTTCATCGTTAGAACCTTCGTATGAGCATTGTTAAATCTCTGATCTGTTTCCCAAAACCATCGCTATTAACGTTGCACTTGAAAAACACTCAATCTAATGCCTGCCTCAGACCACTCGTAGAACAGCCATCGTTTTATGCACAGTTTATACACAAGCACACGTTATTTATACACAGAAGATCTCTGCTAAATGTAACTTCACAATGAAGTTGACTAGAAATACAAAGTTGCCAATGTCTTTGCAATTGTTACAAACAATCGAAGGATAAAAATATCCTTCCAATAAAAACCGAGATACATTGCATGTTCATTCAATTGAGTTTTATTTTGCTATTTGGCTACAGTCAAATATTTGCCTCACTATATTTCATGATGTGTAGCCTAACATGCTGACCAAACTGCTCGTGTCGCGTGCACTAATTTACACATACTGCATGTAAACTTCCAACTTCAACAGTATATATATTTACTCCGGATTCCGACATTGCTCATCGTAATATTTGAATATTTCTTAGATCCATTCTTTAACTTTTTAGATTTGTGTGTATTGTTGGAAGTTTTTAGATATTACTGCACTGTTGGAGCTAGGAACTCAAGCATGTATCTACACCCTCAATAACATCTGCTTAATATGTGTATGTGACCAATAAAATTTGATTTGATTTGACACTGTAGTATCCCACGATCGTGTAGTGTTTACTATGTAATTGTGGAATATACTGTGGAATATTATGCTACACACTGTAGTATCCCACGATCGTGTAGTGTTTACTATGTAATTGTGGAATATACTGTGGAATATTATGCTACACACTGTAGTATCCCACGATCGTTTAGTGTTTACTATGTAATTGTGGAATATACTGTGGAATATTATGCTACACACTGTAGTATCCCACGATCGTGTAGTGTTTATTATGTAATTGTGGAATATACTGTGGAATATTATGCTACACACTCCGTCACTCGAGATTCATGTCTACACACTGTAGTATCCCACGATCGTGTAGTGTTTACTATGTAATTGTGGAATATACTGTGGAATATTATGCTACACACTGTAGTATCCATCGATCGTGCAGTGCTTACTATATAATTGTGTGGAATACGTAAGGGATAATCAATGAGGGGATATGCGTTATCTGGAAAATAATGAATGACATGGAAGGTGTGTTCCATGATACGCTCGTGGAGTGGAACTAACCTTCCATGAAGTTGCATTATTTTCCAGAGAAAGCGTAAAGCCCTGAGTTGTTTAAACCATGGCTACATTTTAACATCTTTGCCTCTATAAACTTGTTAATTTGCAGTTAGAAATGTGTTCAACATCTACTGAAGTATCTAGCAAGTTTCTTACATAGCTAAGCTGTTGCTTGGTAACCAAACAAACAGATTTGCTAGTTTAGCTAACCAAACTATCAGTCCTATTTTACTGTCATGAAAATCGAATATGACATTGCCAATAAGGTTTTAAATTATTTTGCTTTCAAAAACAGCTCAATAGAACATGCAAGAATAAACTATAGCCATTGAATTCTACCTTGCGTTATAGGTAAATAATGCACGCTCTAAAATGCCCCTCAAGCCAATCAGAAACTAGTATTCAATGCCATTGTATAATGTAGAATACTACTACAAACTGCATTGACATACTAATATAGTCATTTGCATATCCCTGCCTATTTCCCCCAAAATATTAATGCTGCCACCCATGAGTGAGAAACCTATATGCCAAGTATTGACCATATTGTGTTCTTCACACGTTCTAGAAAATAAGATATACTGTTCAGACCCTAGTCCTACCTAATTACAGGTTATGGACATTTAGCTATTGTAGTTAATGCTCAGTAAGTTTTCTCAAGGAGAAAGCCAAAACAAGATAATAAAACAAAAACAAATGCAACTCTATAGCCAAAGGCAGAACCACAAATCTTGGTTCTCTTAAAGTTGTCTTCAGTATGTAGGCATACAACAACAGCAGCATGTCACCGTGCATACTTGCTTCTGAAACTATCCAGGGTCGGCCCCTGGATGGGAGATCAGATGCTGCTGGAAGTGGTGTTGCAGGGCCATTAGGAGGCACCCTTTTCTCTGGTCTATAAAAACTCCCCCATGGCAGTGATTGGGGACATTTACCTGAGTAGGGTGCTGTCCTTTGGATGGGACGTTAAACAGGTGTCCTGTGGTCACTAAATATCCCATGGCCGTTACCATAATAGGGGTTAAATAGATCAAATGAATCCATAGATCATTTTCACAGTGTTTGTCAATTTGCCTGGTTCCATATGTTCTCCAGCCAACTATTCTATGTTTATCAAGGTATACATGTTTGGCATGACAATACACAAATGCAGATAGCAGTTGCATATACAACAACGTTATGATTGGCTCCCATAAAAGTCTGGTGCTTCAATAATTTGTAAATGTCCTACATTTTTCTTGATTATCGCACAAGTATAGAGTGGAACGGTCCCTGATGGAAACAGGGAGATATTTTTTCTGAAAAAACAAATTGTCTATATGCATCTGACTTAGTTGCTATTAAATTGCTGTTGTGGGAGAATGAAATCATCAGTTTGCCAGTGCTTTGCATCATTTTAGCTGAAATCAGGTGATTCTGTATTATTTCACTTATAATAACTGCATGTCAATTTTCATACAGGTGCAGCCCATCAGTTCTCTATCCCCTGTGGCAATTACATGAAGTACAAACTAAATTTGCCTGAGTGCAAATGTCTTGTTCGATTTAAACTAGTGAATTTACACCTGTTCCTCCTCTTCTCTTGGAAAGGGAAAACCGAAACAATCGAAAAACTTGTGTTTGACAATGACATCCAATTGTGTTTGGCTGGAAGTGGTTTCCTTGTTTGTTTGCACCTGCCTCTGTTCTATCTTATCCCGATTATTTTGTTGTTATTTTATTTTACCTTATTGCTGCATTATTGAGGAGCATATTTGGCTCTATATGATTCCTATCTGCTGGATCATTTGTATTATTACAACTGAACTCACAGCGGAGCAGCCTGGTAGCAGAGCTGTGGTTATGTCCAACTTTATGACATGCAGTTGGTTGATGTTAGGTGAAGAGAGAATGAGATCATTAATACCCTGTTAGTGTTCAGAGGCCTGCCGTGACCAGTCACAACCTCATACACACATACGTTCGCACATGCAAACATGCGTGCGAACACACACACACACACACACACACACACACACACACACACACACACACACACACACACACACACACACACACACACACACACACACACACACACACACACACACACACACACACACCACACACCACACACCACACACCACACACCACACACCACACACCACACACACACACACACACACAGCCCCCCTGCAAAGCCTCCCCACACACATACGTCCCTGAAGGGATGGTGCAGTCTGAAAGGTTAGCTCTTGATTGTCACTAAGACTAATTAAAATAATTGCAATGGCTTTTGGCCCTTCCCAAGCCCACAAGCCAATGCTTTTAATAGTTCTGGAATGGGGTTGATGGTGGGATGAGAGAGGAAACATACCCGCAGGTGGCTGGTGCTGCACGGAAGACAGAACAGAGACACAAGCAAAAGTATTCATACCCCTTGGAATTCTTCACATTTAACTGTGTTACAAAGTGAGATAAAAATGGATTTAATTGTAATTTTGTGTCAAAAATCTACACAAAATAATGTCACAGTGGGAAAAAAAGATGAATAGAATATAAAATATAGTCATTGCATAAGTATTCAGCTCCCTCAATACATGTTAGTCAATACATGTTAGAACAACTTTGGCAGCGATCACAGCTGCCAGTATACTTGATCAAGTCTCTAAGAGCTTTACGTACCTGGATTGTGAAAAATTAGCCATTATTATTTTAATAATTCTCCAAGCTCTGTCAAGACTTTGGGGATCATGGCTGAACAAAAATGTTGAAGTCTTGCCATAGATTACCAAACAGATATAAGTCCAACCAATAACTTGTCCACTCAGGAACCTTCACTGTCTTCTTGTTAGCAACTCCAGTGCAGTCTTGGCCTTGTTTTGTAGGTTATTGTCCTGCTGAAAGGTGAATTGCTCTACCAGTGTCTGGTGTAAAGTTTACTGAAGCATGTTTTCCCCTCAAATCAAAAATCAAATTTTATTTGTCACATACACATGGTTAGCAGATGTTAATGCGAGTGTAGCGAAATGCTTGTGCTTCTAGTTCCGACAATGCAGTGATAACCAACAAGTAATCTAACTAACAATTCCAAAACTACTGTCTTATACACAGTGTAAGGGGATAAGGAACATGTACATAAGGATATATGAATGAGTGATGGTACAGAGCAGCAGGGATGTTCTCTGTGCTTAGCTCCATCTAATTTATTTTATCCTGAAAAACTGCCCAGTATTTGCCAATGTCAACCATACCCATACCATGATGCAGCCAACACCATGCTTGAAAACAAAGAGGCAGTTACTCAGTAATGTGTTGTGCTGGATTTGCCCCAAACATAATGCTTTGCATTCAGGACATAAAGTACATGTATTTGCCACATTTTATTGCAGGATTGCTTTAGTGCCTTGTTGCATGCAATATGCATGTTTTGGTATTTTTTGGATTCTTCTTTTCACTCTGTCATTTCAGTCATTATTGTGGCATCACTACAATGTTGTTGATCCATCCTCCAGTTTTCTCCCATCACAGTCATAGAACTCGGTAACTGTTTTACAATCACCAGTGGCTTCATGGTAACTTCCCTGCTCAGTTTCATTCCTGTCATGCAGCTCAGTTCAGAATGACGACTGTATATTTGATGTGTCTGGGTGGTTTAATAAATGATCCACAGCATCATTATTAAATTGACAATGCTTAAAGAGATATGCCTTTTCTGATTTGTTAATGTTGCCCATCTACCAATCACTGCCCTTCTTCGGGATTCTTTCGAAAAGCCACCTGGTTTTTGTTGTTGAATCTGTGCTTGAAATTCAATACTTGACTGAGGGACCTTACATGTGTTGTACATATTGGGGACAGAGGAAGAGTCAGTCCTTCAAAAATCATCACAATCCCTATCATGTCAATCCCTACACAGAGTCCATGTAATTTATGTGATTTGTTAAACCGCATTTTACTCCTGAACCCCTGATCACATTTGTATTAATAAAAAAATGTATTACACTTTGATATTACAGAGTATTTTGAGTAGATTGACATTTATTTTTACAATAAAATCTATTCTAATCCCACTTTGTAACACAATAAAAATGTGAAGGGAGGGAAACATCCGGCTCACATTATCGGCTCTTAACCAACCATGCTATTTTCGTGTTGTTTGTAACTTGTTTTGTACATAATGTTGCTGCTACCGTCCAAAAGGAGCTTCTGGACATCAGAACTGCGGTTGTTCACCTCAAACTGGACAACATACTACTACAGACACAACCAACCAGGCACAGATCCCCGTGATTTGTTGGAGAAAGAAACAGATTTAGTGGAAAAAGAGCCTCAGCAGCCTTTGGTAAGACACGGGGTGGGGGCCTATGCATATATGTGAACAACAGTTGGTGCATAAGGAAGTCTTGAGGATTTGGTCACCTGAGGTAAAGTATCTCATGATAAGACCACACAATCTACCTAGAGAGTTTTCATCTGTATTTTTCGTAGCTGTCTTACATACCACCACAGACCGATGCTGGCACTAAAACCGCGCTCAATGAGCTGTATACCGCCATAAGCAAACAGGAAAACGCTCATCCAGAAGTGGAACTCTACTGGCCGGGGACTTTAATGCAGGGAAACCTAAAGGTCCTCAATGATGTCACCATTGCCCTTCATTCTAAGCAATGTTGTGCTGCCTTTTCTATTGACTTGGCCAAAGCCAAGATACAGTATACCATCCCATTCTTGTGGGCCGGCTAAGGATTATTGGTGTCTCTGAGGGGTCTTTGGCCTGGTAAGCTAACTACCTCTCTCAAAGAGTGTAGTGTAGAAAGTCAGAACATCTGCTGTCTCAGCCACTGCCTGTCACCAAGGGTGTACCCCAAGGCTCAATCCTAGGCCCCACACTCTTCTCAATTTACATCAACAACATAGCTCAGGCAGTAGGCAGCACCTCTCATTCATTTATATGCAGATGATAAAGTCTTATACTCAACTGGCCCCTCCCCATATTTTGTGTTAAACACTCTACAATAAAGCTTTCTTAGCATCCAATTAGCTTCTCTGCTCTTAACCTTGTTCTGAACACCTCCAAAACAAAGGTCATGAGGTTTGGTAAGAAGAATGCCCCTCTCCCCACAGGTGTGATTATTACCTTTTGAGGGTTTAGAGCTTGAGGTAGTCACCTCATACAAGTACTTGGGAGTATGGCTAGACGGTACAATGTCCTTCTCTCATCACATATCAAAGCTGCAGGCTAAATCTAGACTTGGTCAACTCTATCAAAATCGCTCCTCTTTCACCCCACCTGCCAAACTAACCCTGATTCAGATGACCATCATACACATGCTAGATTATGGAGATGTAATTTATAGATTGGCAGGTAAGGGTGCTCTCGAGCAGCTAGATGTTCTTTACCATTCTGCCATCAGATTTGCCACCAATTCTCCTTATAGGACGCATCACCACACTCTATACTCTTCTGTAAACTGGGCAAGACCCACTGATCGTTGCTTATTTATACCCCCCCCCCATCTGAGATATCTACTGCAGCCCTCATCCCCCACATACAACACCAGTTCTGCCAGTCACATTCTGTTATAGGTCCCCAAAGCACACACATCCCTGGGTTGCTCGTCTTTTCAGTTCGCTGCAGCTAGCGACTGGAACGAGCTGCAACAAACACTCAAATTGAACAGTTTTATCTCAATATCTTCATTCAAAGACACTCTTCATGGACACTCTTACTGACAGTTGTGGCTCCTTTGCATTATGTATTGTTGTCTACCTTCTTGCCCTTTGTGCTGTTGTCTGTGTCCAACAATGTTTGTACCCTGTTTTGTGCTACCATGCTGTTGTTTTCATGTTGTGTTGCTGCCATGCTATGTTGTCATTTACATTTAACATTTAAGTCATTTAGCAGACGCTCTTATCCAGAGCGACTTACAAATTGGTGCATTCACCTTATGACATCCAGTGGAACAACCACTTTACAATAGTGCATCTAAATATTTTAAGGGGGGTGAGAAGGATTACTTTATCCTATCCTAGGTATTCCTTAAAGAGGTGGGGTTTCAGGTGTCTCCGGAAGGTGGTGATTGACTCCGCTGTCCTGGCGTCGTGAGGGAGTTTGTTCCACCATTGGGGAGCCAGAGCAGCGAACAGTTTTGACTGAGCTGAGCGGGAACTGTACTTCCTCAGTGGTAGGGAGGCGAGCAGGCCAGAGGTGGATGAACGCAGTGCCCTTATTTGGGTGTAGGGCCTGATCAGAGCCTGGAGGTACTGAGGTGCCGTTCCCCTCACAGCTCCGTAGGCAAGCACCATGGTCTTGTAGCGGATGCGAGCTTCAACTGGAAGCCAGTGGAGAGAGCGGAGGAGCGGGGTGACGTGAGAGAACTTGGGAAGGTTGAACACTAGACGGGCTGCGGCGTTCTGGATGAGTTGTAGGGGTTTAATGGCACAGGCAGGGAGCCCAGCCAACAGCGAGTTGCAGTAATCCAGACGGGAGATGACAAGTGCCTGGATTAGGACCTGCGCCGCTTCCTGTGTGAGGCAGGGTCGTACTCTGCGGATGTTGTAGAGCATGAACCTACAGGAACGGGCCACCACCTTGATGTTAGTTGAGAACGACAGTTTGTTGTCCAGGATCACGCCAAGGTTCTTAGCGCTCTGGGAGGAGGACACAATGGAGTTGTCAACCGTGATGGCGAGATCATGGAACGGGCAGTCCTTCCCCGGGAGGAAGAGCAGCTCCGTCTTGCCGAAGTTCAGCTTGAGGTGGTGATCCGTCATCCACACTGATATGTCTGCCAGACATGCAGAGATGCGATTCGCCACCTGGTCATCAGAAGGGGGAAAGTCATCTTAGGTATCTCTTTATGTAGTGTTGTCTCTCTTGTTGTGGTGTGTGTTTTGTCCTATAGTTTTATTTAATGCATTTTTAAACCCAGCTCCCATCTCCGCAGGAGGCCTTTTGCCTTCTGGTAAAAAATCATTTGTCCTTAACTGACTTGCCTAGTTAAATAAAGGTTTAATAAAACATGTAATAAGTGTAAATGTAACAAAACAGCTACATTGAGCTTTATAAAAGCTTGATGAATATTTGACCTACAAGGGCTAAAATGGAATGTTGCACATCAAAAGAATATGGCTATAATTAAAAATAATTTGTGGACAGGTTTTCAGTGCCATTGTGAGATGGGGGGAAAAAGTTTGTCAGGTTCTTTCCTATTCGTATCTAAAATGTTGACTGATAGAACGAATGATATCCTATACGATGTTATGTTGTCTAGCCTGGCTACAACAGGATGTTAGTACCTTGACCTCACACCTCACTATCGGTTACAGCCTTTTTGAGGCATCTATAAGTTTGATGATGTGCCTAGATCTCATATTTACATTTTCTCGAAGGGAAAATTGTTTCCATTTATCCAGAACAGATGTTTCAACCAAAGCTGTGTCCTGATTTCATTAGCATGCTCTGCCCTTCTCTGAACCTTGGATGGATAGGAGTACAGTCAGAAGGCAGTAGTGAATCACTTTGTATATGATATCTCCCTTTGTTGCTAAAACAACCAAAGAGGCTAAGCATAAGATCAAACTTTGGGTGTAATCATTCATATCTAATATGGAGTGTTATTAGTGCTAACAGAAATTTAATCTGAAGTAATTAAATATGTTTTTCAAATGTGTGTAAATAGATAGAGAACACATCTCCAGGAATAAAATAATTGAGAATTATTTAAATTGAAGTCACTTCTGAATCTCAAATCTCAGCAGATCTTGTGCAGTGTACTTGACTCAGCTCTGTGGAGACTTCTGCTAATGTGACAGAATGGGTGAAGCTCGTTTCAAGGGGAAAGCCTGACATTGTCAAAATAACACCTGCCAACAGAATTAGCTCACCCCAGTCTACACCTCTAAAGTAGAAACTTGCTTGCTGTTTACAAAGAAAAGCCAAACATTTCCAATGAATGACCCTCAACGTTAAAAGCCCTCAACGTCAAAGAGTCCAGCTTTTTTCCCCAGTGGCTCAATGTGTTGCCGTTTGTAACACTTTATGTTAACTTTCATGGATAATTATTGTTATTTATAAACTATTATCAACACGTATTTCATGATTTATAAACCTTTATTAGCATTTATATGCATTTACAATGGCTTGTTCATGAACGTTATTGTAATCTACCACCTTGGCTTTGTGTTTGCATGTTATTGCAATGCAGGTCATAGTCACATTTTTGTTATTACATTTTCAATTGTAATTCTTAATAATTGCAGGTAGGCAAAGAGGATTGTGTTTGCTCAACTACTAATCAAATTCAAATCAAATCAAATTTATTTATATAGCCCTTCGTACATCAGCTGATATCTCAAAGTGCTGTACAGAAACCCAGCCTAAAACCCCAAACAGCAAACAATGCAGGTGTAAAAGCACGGTGGCTAGGAAAAACTCCCTAGAAAGGCCCAAACCTAGGAAGAAACCTAGAGAGGAACCGGGCTATGTGGGGTGGCCAGTCCTCTTCTGGCTGTGCCGGGTAGAGATTGTAACAGAACATGACCAAGATGTTCAAATGTTCATAAATGACCAGCATGGTCAAATAATAATAAGGCAGAACAGTTGAAACTGGAGCAGCAGCACAGTCAGGTGGACTGGGGACAGCAAGGAGCCATCATGTCAGGTAGTCCTGGGGCACGGTCCTAGGGCTCAGGTCCTCCGAGAGAGAGAAAGAAAGAGAGAATTAGAGAGAGCATATGTGGGGTGGCCAGTCCTCTTCTGGCTGTGCCGGGTGGAGATTATAACAGAACATGGCCAAGATGTTCAAATGTTCATAAATGACCAGCATGGTTGAATAATAGTAAGGCAGAACAGTTGAAACTGGAGCAGGAGCATGGCCAGGTGGACTGGGGACAGCAAGGAGTCCTCATGTCAGGTAGTCCTGGGACATGGTCCTAGTCCTGGGACATGGCATCCTGGACTGGGGACCCAGTCATCATGTCAGGTCCTGGGGCAGGGCTCAGGTCCTCCGAGAGAGAGAAAGAAAGAGAGAAGGAGAGAATTAGAGAACGCACACTTAGATTCACACAGGACACCTGAATAGGACAGGAGAAGTACTCCAGATAAACAAACTGACCCTAGCCCCCGACACATAAACTACTGCAGCATAAATACTGGAGGCTGAGACAGGAGGGGTCAGGAGACACTGTGGCCCCATCCGAGGACACCCCGGACAGGGCCAAACAGGAAGGATATAACCCCACCCACTTTGCCAAAGCACAGCCCCCACACCACTAGAGGGAAATCTTCAACCACCAACTTACCATCCTGAGACAAGGCCGAGTATAGCCCACAAAGATCTCCGACACGGTACAACCCAAGGGGGGAACCCAGACAGGCCGACCACAACAGTGAATCAACCCACCCAGGTGACGCACCCCCCCAGGGACGGCACGAGAGAGCCCCAGCAAGCCAGTGACTCAGCCCCGTAACAGGGTTAGAGGCAAAGAATCCCAGTGAAAAGAGGGGAACCGGCCAGGCAGAGACAGCAAGGGCGGTTCGTTGCTCCAGAGCCTTTCCGTTCACCTTCCCACTCCTGGGCCAGACTACACTCAATCATATGACCCACTGAAGAGATGAGTCTTCAGTAAAGACTTAAAGGTTGAGACCGAGTTTGCGTCTCTGACATGGGTAGGCAGACCGTTCCATAAAAATGGAGCTCTATAGGAGAAAGCCCTGCCTCCAGCTGTTTGCTTAGAAATTCTAGGGACAATTAGGAGGCCTGCGTCTTGTGACCGTAGCGTACGTGTAGGTATGTACGGCAGGACCAAATCAGAGAGGTAGGTAGGAGCAAGCCCATGTAATGCTTTGTAGGTTAGCAGTAAAACCTTGAAATCAGCCCTTGCTTTGACAGGAAGCCAGTGTAGAGAGGCTAGCACTGGAGTAATATGATCAAATTTTTTGGTTCTAGTCAGGATTCTAGCAGCCATATTTAGCACTAACTGAAGTTTATTTAGTGCTTTATCCGGGTAGCCGGAAAATAGAGCATTGCAGTAGTCTAACCTAGAAGTGACAAAAGCATGGATTAATTTTTCTGCATCATTTTTGGACAGAAAGTTTCTGATTTTTGCAATGTTACGTAGATGGAAAAAAGCTGTCCTCGAAATGGTCTTGATATGTTCTTCAAAAGAGAGATCAGGGTCCAGAGTAACGCCGAGGTCCTTCACAGTTTTATTTGAGACGACTGTACAACCATTAAGATTAATTGTCAGATTCAACAGAAGATCTCTTTGTTTCTTGGGACCTAGAACAAGCATCTCTGTTTTGTCCGAGTTTAATAGTAGAAAGTTTGCAGCCATCCACTTCCTTATGTCTGAAACACATGCTTCTAGCGAGGGCAATTTTGGGGCTTCACCATGTTTCATTGAAATGTACAGCTGTGTGTCATCCGCATAGCAGTGAAAGTTTACATTATGTTTTCGAATAACATCCCCAAGAGGTAAAATATATAGTGAAAACAATAGTGGTCCTAAAACAGAACCTTGAGGAACACCGAAATGTACAGTTGATTTGTCAGAGGACAAACCATTCACAGAGACAAACTGATATCTTTCCGACAGATAAGACCTAAACCAGGCCAGAACATGTCCGTGTAGACCAATTTGGGTTTCCAATCTCTCCAAAAGAATGTGGTGATCGATGGTATCAAAAGCAGCACTAAGGTCTAGGAGCACGAGGACAGATGCAGAGCCTCGGTCCGATGCCATCAAAATGTCATTTACCACCTTCACAAGTGCCGTCTCAGTGCTATGATGGGGTCTAAAACCAGACTGAAGCATTTCGTATACATTGTTTGTCTTCAGGAAGGCAGTGAGTTGCTGCGCAACAGCCTTCTCTAAAATCTTTGAGAGGAATGGAAGATTTGATATAGGCCGATAGTTTTTATATTTTCTGGGTCAAGGTTTGGCTTTTTCAAGAGAGGCTTTATTACTGCCACTTTTAGTGAGTTTGGTACACATCCAGTGGATAGAGAGCCGTTTATTATGTTCAACATAGGAGGGCCAAACACAGGAAGCAGCTCTTTCAGTAGTTTAGTTGGAATAGGGTCCAGTATACAGCTTGAAGGTTTAGAGGCCATGATTATTTTCATCATTGTGTCAAGAGATATAGTACTAAAACACTTGAGCGTCTCTCTTGATCCTAGGTCCTGGCAGAGTTGTGCAGACTCAGGACAACTGAGGTTTGGAGGAATACGCAGGTTTAAAGAGGAGTCCGTAATTTGCTTTCTAATAATCATAATCTTTTCCTCAAAGAAGTTCATGAATTTATCACTGCTAAAGTGCAAGTCATCCTCTCTTGGGGAATGCTGCTTTTTAGTTAGCTTTGCCACAGTATCAAAAAGGAATTTCGGATTGTTCTTATTTTCCTCAATTAAGTTAGAAAAATAGGACGATCGAGCAGCAGTAAGGGCTCTTCGGTACTGCACGGTACCGTCCTTCCAAGCTAGTCGGAAGACTTCCAGTTTGGTGTGGCGCCATTTCCGTTCCAATTTTCTGGAAGCTTGCTTCAGAGCTCGGGTATTTTCTGTGTACCAGGGAGCTAGTTTCTTATGAGACATTTTTTTAGTTTTTAGGGGTGCAACTGCATCTAGGGTATTGCGCAAGGTTAAATTGAGATCCTCAGTTAGGTGGTTAACGGATTTTTGTCCTCTGGCGTCCTTGGGTAGGCAGAGGGAGTCTGGAAGGGCATCAAGGAATCTTTGTGTTGTCTGTGAATTTATAGCACGACTTTTGATGTTCCTTGGTTGGGGTCTGAGCAGATTATTTGTTGCAATTGCAAACGTAATAAAATGGTGGTCCGATAGTCCAGGATTATGAGGAAAAACATTAAGATCCACAACATTTATTCCATGGGACAAAACTAGGTCCAGCGTATGACTGTGAGAGTGAGTGGGTCCAGAGACATGTTGGACAAAACCCACTGAGTCGATGATGGCTCCAAAAGCCTTTTGGAGTGGGTCTGTGGACTTTTCCATGTGAATATTAAAGTCACCAAAGATTAGAATATTATCTGCAATGACTACAAGGTCTGATAGGAATTCAGGGAACTCAGTGAGAAACGCTGTATATGGCCCAGGAGGCCTGTAAACAGTAGCTATAAAAAGTGATTGAGTAGGCTGCATAGATTTCATGACTAGAAGCTCAAAAGACAAAAACGTCTTTTTTTTTTTTTTTGTAAATTGAAATTTGCTATCGTAAATGTTAGCAACACCTCCGCCTTTGCGGTATGCACGGGGATATGGTCACTAGTGTAGCCAGGAGGTGAGGCCTCATTTAACACAGTAAATTCATCAGGCTTAAGCCATGTTTCAGTCAGGCCAATCACATCAAGATTATGATCAGTGATTAGTTCATTGACTATAATTGCCTTTGAAGTAAGGGATCTAACATTAAGTAGCCCTATTTTGAGATGTGAGATATCATGATCTCTTTCAGTAATGACAGGAATGGAGGTGGTCATTATCCTAGTGAGATTGCTAAGGCGAACACCGCCATGTTTAGTTTTGCCCAACCTAGGTCGAGGCACAGACACGGTCTCAATGGTGATAGCTGAGCTGACTACACTAACTATGCTAGTGGCAGACTCCACTATGCTGGCAGGCTGGCTAATAGCCTGCTGCCTGGCCTGCACCCTATTTCATTGTGGAGCTAGAGGAGTTAGAGCCCTGTCTATGTTGGCAGATAAGATGAGAGCACCCCTCCAGCTAGGATGGAGTCCGTCACTCCTCAGCATGTCAGGCTTGGTCCTGTTTGTGGGTGAGTCCCAGAAAGAGGGCCAATTATCTACAAATTCTATCTTTTGGGAGGGGCAGAAAACAGTTTTCAACCAGCGATTGAGTTGTGAGACTCTGCTGTAGAGCTCATCACTCCCCCTAACTGGGAGGGGGCCAGAGACAATTACTCGATGCCTACACATCTTTCTAGCTGATATGCACGCAGAAGCTATGTTGCGCTTGGTGATCTCTGACTGTTTCATCCTAACATCGTTGGTGCCGACGTGGATAACAATATCTCTATACTCTCTACACTCGCCAGTTTTAGCTTTAGCCAGCACCATCTTCAGATTAGCCTTAACGTCGGTAGCCCTGCCCCCGGGTAAACAGTGTATGATCGCTGGATGATTCGCTTTAAGTCTAATACTGCGGGTAATGGAGTCGCCAATGACTAGAGTTTTCAATTTGTCAGAGCTAATGGTGGGAAGCTTCGGCGTCTCAGACCCCGTAACGGGAGGAGTAGAGACCAGAGAAGACTCGGCCTCTGACACCAACCCGCTGCTTAATAATGGGGAAAACCGGTTGAAAGTTTCTGTCTGCTGAATGAGCGACACCGGTTGAGCGTTCCTACAGCATTTCCTTCCAGAAACCGTGAGAAAGTTGTCCGGCTGCGGGGACTGTGCCAGGGGATTTATACTACTATCTGTACTTACTGGTGGCACAGATGCTGTTTCATCCTTTCCTACACTGAAATTACCCTTGCCTAACGATTGCGTCTGAAGCTGGGCTTGCAGTACAGCTATCCTCGCCGTAAGGCGAGCACAGCGGCTGCAATTAGAAGGCATCATGTTAATGTTACTACTTAGCTTCGGCTGTTGGAGGTCCTGACGAATCGTGTCCAGATAAAGCGTCCGGAGTGACGGAGGTCCTGATATGATATTGACACTGAACTATTGCCAGTGGTCTTTCAGACAAAATGTTCCTTCTCTCTTCTCTAAGATTCAGCATGCTATTTTTCATTGTTTGTCTTGCTTAGAAAGGTTAAGAAAAGACATCAATAGTTTTAGGGCTCAAAGCTAGAGGTGTAACCTGTATCCCTTAGAAGAATAAACAGCCAATTGACTTTATACAGTATGTTCCCGAAACCAAAGTACTAAGTCAGTTGGTGGGATTCATATGTCTGAGCAAATTCAAATGTCAGTGTGGTGTCCTGGTGAGAACCCCTTTATCATGCCAGCATTACCTCAACAATTGCTTTCTTGTAATACTGTTTATTTTCCCAAGATAGATGGCTCAAACCCTGGCTAAGTTCAAGGCCCATACACACATAAAAATGTGTCAGCGTGATAAACCGTTCAGTTTGCTGTTATAACAGAACCTGCTTGTCTTAAATGTGGTGGTATGCTCCCACGTCTGTTTATGTTAGGCAGAGGATAGTGATTTACAGGTGTTCCATCATTCTTTTAACTGAATAGTGTTTTTCTACAATGATTAGCAAAGCAGATATGGGACCTATTTTTTTATAGGTCTCATTCAAAAAAATATGTCAGACGTCTGCCAACTTCGGTCTCGTAAACAGTGATTATTGTTTAAATGCTTGACCACATTTCCCTTATGTTATTTTTTTTCTTGGTATCCTTGAGACAAACTACTCTGTCTCAAGGATACCAAGAATGATGGCGGGGATTGAGTTAGAGGGAGAAAATTGCTGTAACTATTGACAGCTTACTATATCTTTTCTTTTATATACACTCAGATGTATATTGTGACAAACAACATTTAAGTGTCTCTTTTGATACCCCGCAAGATATTGTACTAGGCTGATTTAATACACATATGCACAATGTTCTGACATTTTTTATTGTCGTTGTTAACCCACAGTCCTTTCTGGAAAACCCCTCATTTTCAACCGCTGAGTCTCTGAGTATACTGCTGCACTGAATATAAAAATATATACATATATAGGAACACAAGAACATTGTCGCAATTATATGTCTGTATCTCCCCCTCTCTCAGTGAGATCATGGAGGTCTCAGCTAAAACAAAATCTCTTGTGTATAATACCTGAAAACAACTATTTTCTAAAAACCATCCAGTGCTATACTTGGACTGAAATAGGTGCCGGTACATTTTACATTTGGTGCAGGAGCTCCACAATATTTGTTGCTTCTATTCGAGGTATCGGTACTCCTGCCCATGTCAAGCACCAAAAACTTCACCTTGTTTTCAGGAGAAAACAGCCCTATTGAACCCTAATCCTTAATTAATAATACGGTAGGTCTCTGATATCGCACAATAGCATACACACAGCCATCGAAATGCGTCAGTATCTACTTACAGGTTTGAGGTTAGGTTGCTGAAAATAGGTATAATACTTGAATTCTGGAATTTTGAAATGCTGACACAGTGTCATATTCCTCTACCCTGAGAAGAGAATATATCCCCACAGATGAGTCTGCATGTAACGGCTTTCGTTTGTTGCATGTAACGGCTTTCGTTTGTAGCATGAAGAGTGGACCAAGGCGCAGCATGGTAAGCGTACATCGTATCTTTATTGATGACACCAAACTAAATAACAAAGTAAAAAAAACAAAAGCGCACAGTTCTGTCAGGCTAATAGACTAAACAGAAAACAAGATCCCACAAAACCCAAAAGGAAAATGACAATTTATATATGATCCCCAATCAGAGACAACGATAGACAGCTGCCTTTGATTGAGAACCACACTCGGTCAAAAACAAAGACATAGAAAACGTAGACATTCCCACCCGAGTCACACCCTGACCTAACCAAACATAGAGAATTATAAGGATCTCTAAGGTCGGGGCGTGACACTGCATGGTCAGATGATACACCCGGAGGAATTTCAAAACCTATTTCCTTCCCCAAAAACATCCTATCGTCCTAAGAATTATGATTATGAAGTGTATTGGAAGAGCTTTCATAACATGCAAATCAATCAAGTAGGTATTTTTGGGCTGATGGCCGCTCATCAGCACTTTTTTAATAAATATATATATACACAGTGCCTTCAGAAAGTGTTCAGACTCCTTCCCTTTTTCACATTGTTATATTACAGCCTTATTCTAAATTTGATTTTTTAAAATCCTCAGCAATCTCCACACAATACCAATAACGACAAAGTGAAAACAGGTCTTTACACATGAAATACCTTGTTACATTAGTATTCATACACTTTGCTATGAGACTCGAAATTGAGCTCATGTTCATCCTGTTTCCATTGATCATCCTTGAGATGTTTCTACAACCTGATTGGGGTCCACCTGTGGTAAATTCAATTGATTGGACATGAATTGGAAAGCCACACACCTGTCTAAAAAAGGTCCCAAAGTTAACAGTACATGTCAGAGCAAAAGCCAAGCTATGGGGTCGAAGGAATTGTCCGTATAGCTCCGAGGTAGGATTGACAAGACGTAGATCTGGGCCACTGAAGGTCCCCATGAACACAGTGGCCTCCATTATAATATGGAAGAAGTTTGGAACCACCAAGACTCTTCCTAGAGCTGTATCCGGGTAAACTGAGCAATCAGGGGAGAAGGTCCTTGGTTAGGGAGGTGACCAAGAATCAGATGGTCACTCTGACAGATCTCTAGGGTTCCTCTGTGGAGATTTGGAGAACCAACCAGAAGGACTACCATCTCTGCAGCACTCCACCAATCAAGCCTTTATGTTAGACTGACCTTTATGTCAGAAGCAACTCCTCAGTAAAAGGCACATGACTGCCCACTTGGAGTTTGCCAACATGCACCTAAAGACTCTCAGACCATGAGAAACAAGATTCTCTGGTTTGAAAAAACCAAGATTGAACTCTTTGGCCTGAATGCCAAACGTGCTGTCTGGAGGACACCTGGCACCACCCCTACAGTGAAGCATGGTGGTGGCAGCATAATGCTGTGCGGATGTTTTTCAGAGGCAGGGATTGGGAGACAGGTCAAGATTGAGGCAAAGATGATTTGACCAAAGCACTTAGGACCTCAGACTGGGCCGAAGGTTCACCTTCCAACAGGAAAACAACCCTAAGCACACAGCCAAGGAAACGCAGGAGTGGCTTCAGGACAAGTCTCTGAATGTCCTTAAGTGGCTCAGCCAGAGCCCGGACTTGAACCCGATCAAACACCTCTGGTGAGACCGGAAAATACCTGTGCAACAATGCTCCCCATCCAAACTGACAGAGCTTGAGAGGATCTGCAGAGAATAATGGGAGAAACTCCACAAATACAGTTGTGCCAAGCTTGTTGCGTCATACCCAAGAAATCTTGAGGCTGTAATCACTGCCAAAGGTGGTTCAACAAAGTACTGAGTAAAGGGTCTGAGTACTTAAATAAATGTAATATTTCAGTTTAGAATTTTTTTATAAATTAGCTAAACATTTCCAAAAACCTGTTTTTGCTTTGTCATTATGGGGTATTTTGTGTAGATTGATGAGGGAAAACAAAAACTTTTAATCAATTTTTAAATATCTGTCACGACTTCCTCCGAAGTCGGCCATTCTCCTTGTTCGGGCGATGTTCTGCGGTCGACGTCACCGACCTTTTAGCCATCAATGATCCATTTTTCATTTTCCATTGGTTTTGTTTTGTCTTCCTACACACCTAGATCCAATCCCATCAATTAAATGTTGTGTATTCAACCCTCTGTTTCCCTTCGTGTCCTCGTCGGAGATTGTTTGTTGTATGTAAGGTGTTTATTGTTATTCTGGTGCACCCTCTATTTATTATTTTGTATACTTTGGTATTCGGAGGATTTGATATATATTAAACAGCTCCGTTTTTACCAAGTTCATTCTCCTGCGCCTGACTTCCCTGCCACCAGCACGCACCACATTACAGAATCTCCGACCATACTATGGAGTTAGCAGGAGAGGGTACCCCGGCCAATGAGGTGGAGGAGCGCGTCCAGGAGCATGCAGTTATTCTTCACCATCTTGGCGTTGCCATGGATCGCGTTGTCCAGACTATGGACCACTGGGAGAGACAGGGAGTTCTTCCAGCGCCTCCACCAGCACAAACGGGGCCTCTCTTGAGCGCCCCTTTCCCGGCTGAACCCAGTGGGATCCGTGTCTCCTTGCCCCAGGAGTATGACAGGAGGGCTTCGAACTGCCAGGAGGTTTTACTGCAATTAAACCTTTATCTGGCCACCGTCCACCCGGGCTCTATCTGATTGTGAGAGTATGTCCACCCTCGTCTCATGCCTCACTGGGAGAGCTCTGAAGTGGGACAAGTTTGAGGAGTTCACCCGCCAATTCCGGGCAGTCTTCGACCACCAGCCCGAGGGTAGAGCGGCGGGTGAGCGCCTCTACCATCTGAGGCAGGAGACGAGGAACGCCCAAGAGTTCGCCCTGGAGTTTAGGACCCTGGCTGCTGGCGCGGGATGGACCGACAGGGCCCTGATCGACCATTATCGTTGCAGTCTGCGTGAGGATGTCCGCCGGGAGCTGGCCTGCAGAGACAGCAACCTCACGTTCGACCAGCTGGTAGGTCTGTACATCCGGCTGGACAACCTACTGGCTACTCGTGGACGTCCAGATCGGGCTCTGGTGATTCCCATCCTCTCGCAACCCCTCTCCGATGCCTATGGAGCTGGGAGGGGCGGTGCACAGGGAGACCGGAGGGGGTTCCCACTCGTGCACCATCTGTGGCCGCAGAGGTCACACTGCCGGTCGGTGCCGGGTTGGTTCCTCTGGCAATCGAGGCAGCAGGCGCTCTGGCGACACCCCAGGTGACCCGGCACCATTCTCTCCCAGAGCCCTTTGTCTGTCACCTTTCCTGAGTTTTCTCCGTATTCCCAGCATAAGGCGCTCGTAGATTCAGGAGCGGCTAGGAATTTAATTGATAGAGCATTAGCTCATAGTTTAGGGACCCCCATTTTTCCTGTGGATGTGCCCTTCCCTGTTCACACCTTAGATATTCGACCATTAGGGTCAGGGATAATTAGGGAGGTCACCGCGCCGTTGGGTATGGTGACCCAGGGGGGTCATATGGACAGAATTAGTCTCTTCCTCATTGACTCTCCTGCGTTTCCCGTGGTGCTGGGCCTACCCTGGTTAGCTTGTCATAACCCCACTGTTTCTTGGCCACAGAGGGCTCTCACAGGGTGGTCGCGAGAGTGCTCAGGTAGGTGTTTAGGGGTTTCCGTTGGTGCTACAATGGTGGAGAGTCCAGACCAGGTCTCTACCGTGCACATTCCACCTGAATATGCCGATTTGGCTCTCGCCTTCTCTAAAAAGAAGGCGACTCAATTACCACCTCATCGACGGGGTGATTGTGCAATAGACCTCCTGGTAGATGCTGCAGTTCCCAGGAGTCATGTGTGTCCCCTACTCACAGGCGGAGACGGAGGCTATGGAAACATCTCTCCGAATCCCTGCATCAGGGGAACATTCGGTCCTCCACTTCACCCGCCTCCTCAAGTTTCGTTTTTGTGAAGAAGAAGGATGGGGGTCTGCGCCCGTGTATTGACTATCGAGGTCTGAATCAGATCACGGTGAGGTAGTAACCGCTCATAGCTACAGCGATAGAGTCAATGCACGGGGCGCGCTTCTTCACCAAACTAGATCTCAGGAGCGCTTACAATCTGGTGCGTATCCGAGAGGGAGACAAGTGTAAGACGGCCTTCAGTACCACCTCTGGGCACTATGAGTACCTTGTCATGCCGTACGGGTTTATGAATGCGCCCTCAGTCTTCCAAACCTTTGTAGACGAGGTGCAGCAGTTCATAGGGTGTGGCAACTACTACAGGAGGTTTATCCGGGGTTTTGGTCAGGTGGCAGCTCCCATTACCTCACTGGTGAAGGGAGGCCCAGTGCGCTTGCAGTGGTCAGCTGAGGCGGACAGGGCTTTTAGTCACTTGAGGGATCTGTTTACCTCTGCTCCCATGCTGGCACAGCTGGATCCCTCTTTGGCGTTCATAATGGAGGTGGACCGAAGCTCCGCCCCTATGCCTTATTCTTGAAGAAGCTATGATGTGGGGGACCGGGAGCTGTTGGCTGCCATCAAGGCATTGAAGGCGTGGAGACATTGACTTGAGGGGGCTAAACACCCATTTCTCATCTGGACTGACCGCCGTAATCTGGAGTACATTCGGGCGGCGAGGAGACTGAACCCTTGCCAGGCAAGGTGGGCCATGTTTTTTCACCCATTTTGTATTTACCCTTTCATACAGACCAGGCTTTCAGAACGCTAAGGCAGATGCATTGTCCCGGTTGTATGATACAGAGGAGAGGCCCATGGATCCTTCTCCCATACTCCCTGCCTCTTGCCTGGTGGCACTGGTAGTGTGGGAGCTGGACGCGGACATTGAGCAGGCGTTGCGTACAGAGCCCGCTCCCCTTCAATGTCCGGGCTGGGTATGCTTTCGCCGAAAATCATTTTATAAATATGACACTGTGGTTGCTTTAACAAGAAGTTCATCTTTAAAACTATGTAAAATATGTTTTGTTTTCTGAATTTTTATAATGAGAATTATGTGCAATTGCAAACCGTCGTCTGGCTTTTTTATGGTGATTTGGAGCAGTGGCTTCTTCCTTGCTGAGCGGCATTTCAGGTTATGTCGATATAGGACTTGTTTTACTGTGGATATAGATACTTTTGTACCTGTTTCCTCCAGCCTGTTCACAAGGTCATTTGCTGTTGTTCTGAGATTGATTTGCACTTTTCACACCAAAGTACATTAATCTCTAGGAGACAGAACACGTCTTCTTCCTGAGCTGTATGACGGCTGCGTGGTCACATGATGTTTATACTTGCGTACTATTGTTTGTACAGATGAACGTGGTACCTTCAGGCGTTTGGAAATTGTTCCCGAGGATGAACCAGACTGTTAAACCAAGCAGTTTAAAGGCATAGTCAACTTAGTGTATGTAAACTTCTGACTCACTAGAATTGTGATACAATTCATTCAATGAATTATAAGTGAAATAATCTGTCTGTAAACAGTTGTTGGAAAAATTACTTGTGTTAAATACAAAGTAGATGTCCTGACCGACTTGCCAAAACTATATTTTGTTAAAAAGAAATGTGTGGAGTGGTTGAAAAACGGGTTTTAATGACTCCAACCTGAGTGTATGAAAACTTCCGACTTCAACTGTATGTGTACAGTACCAGTCAAAAGTTGAATCACCTACTCCTTCCAGGGTTTTTCTTAATGTTTACTATTTTCTACATTGTAGAATTATGGTAAAGACATCAAAATGATTAAATAACACATGTAGCAACCAAAAAGGTGCTATAAAAATATATCCTATATTTGAGATTCTTCAAAGTAGCCACCCGTTGCATTGATGACATATTTGCACACTCTTGGCATTCTCTCAACCAGCTTAATGAGTTAGTCACCTGGAATGCATTTAAATTAAAGGGGTGTCTTGTTAATTTGTGGAATTTCTTTCCTTATTAATAATGCATTTGAGCCACTCAGTTCTTATGACAAGGTCAAGTCAGAAGATAATTCTGTTTAGTAAATAAAAAAGTCCACATTATGGCAAGAACAGCTCAAATAAGCAAAGATAAATGACAGTCCATCATTATTTTAAGGTCAGTCATTTGAAAGTTTCTTCAAGTGCAGTCACAAAAACCATCAAGCTCTATGAAGAAATTGGCTCTCATGAGGACTGCCACAGGAAAGAAAGACCCAGAGTTACATCTGCTGAAGAGAAAAAGTCCAATACTAAATGACACCTATAAGAAGAGGCTTGCTTGGGCCAAGAAAAGTGAGCAATGGGCATTAGACTGTTGGAAATCTGTCCTTTGGTCTTATGAGTCCAAATTTGCGATATTTAGTTCCAATTATTATGTCTTGGTGAGACGCAGAGTAGGCGAATGGATGATCTCTGCATGTGTGGTTCCCAACTGAAGCATGGAGGAGGAGGTGTGATGGTGTGGATGTGCTTTGCTAGTGACACTGTCAGTGATTTATTTATAATTCAAGTCACACTTAGCCAGCATGGCTACCACAGCATTCTGCATCGATACACCATCCCATCTGGTTTGCGGTTAGTGGGACTATAATTTGTTTTTCAAGAGGACAATGACCCAACACATCTTCAGACTGTGTAAGGGCTATTTGACCAAGAAGGAGAGTGATGGAGTCCTGCATCAGATGACCTGGCCTCCACAATCACCCGACCTCAATGCCATTGAGGTGATTTGGGATGAGTTGGATCGCAGAGTGACAGAAAAGCTGCCAACAAGTGCTCAGCATATGTAGGAACTTTTTCAAGACTGTTGGAAAAGCATTGCAGGTGAAGCTGGTTGAGAGAATGCCAAGAGTGTGCAGAGCTGTCATCAAGGCAAAGGGTGGCTATTTTGAAGAATCTCAAATATAACATATATTTTGATTTGTTTAACACTTTTCTGCTTACTACATGATTCCATATGTGCTATTTTTTGTTTTTATGTCTTCCATTTAATTCTACAATGTAGAAAATAGTAAAAGTAAATAATCCCTGGAATGAATCAGTGTGTCCAAACTTTTGACTGGTTCTGTGTATCTTAGCTCTATAGTCAACAACTTCAATAAATTAATTATGGCACATTACAACCAAAGCAGTTCATACATTCTAATAGATCATTATATAATGTTAACATTCTATAATATGGGAATTAAGGGGTGAGGTTGTGCACTTCTTAAGATTGACATCAATGTTCAAGCATCTACAGGAATAGACAAATACATAAACTTACAGTGGGGCAAAAAAAGTATTTAGTCAGCCAACAATTGTGCAAGTTCTCCCACTTAAAAAGATGAAAGGCCTGTAATTTTCATCATAGGTACCACTTCAACTATGACAGACAAAATGAGAAAATAAATCCAGAAAATCACATTGTAGGATTTAATTTTATTTATTTATTTGCAAATTATGGTGGAAAATAAGTATTTGGTCACCTACAAACAAGTAAGATTTCTGGAACTCACGGACCTGTAACACCTTCTTTAAGAGGCTCCTCTGTCCTCCACTCGTTTATGTGCCATCAAATTAAGGAATATATTTTGCAAGATTTTAAGAATATATATTTTAAAGTAGTGTCCTTTAAAAAAATAATAATACTTTGCCTTACCTGTATTAATGGCACCTGTTTGAACTTGTTATCAGTATAAAATACACCTGTCCACAACCTCAAACAGTCACACTCCAAACTCCACTATGGCCAAGACCAAAGAGCTGTCAAAGGACACCAGAAACAAAATTGTAGACCTGCACCAGGCTGGGAAGACTAAATCTGCAATAGGTAAGCAGCTTGGTTTGAAGAAATCAACTGTGGGAGCAATTATTTGGAAATGGAAGACATACAAGACCACGGATAATCTCCCTCGATCTGGGGCTCCACGCAAGATCTCACCCCGTGGGGTCAAAATGATCACAAGAACAGTGAGGAAAAATACAAGAACCACATGGGGGGATCTAGTGAATGACCTGCAGAGAGCTGGGACCAAAGTAACAAAGCCTAACATCAGTAACACACTACGCCGCCAGGGACTCAAATCCTAAAGTGCCAGACGTGTCACCCTGCTTAACCCAGTACATTTTCTGGCCCGTCTTAAATTTGCTAGAGAGCATTTGTATGATCCAAAAGAAAATTGGGAGAATGTCATATGGTCAGATGAAACCAAAATATAACTTTTTGGGAAAAACTCAGCTCGTCGTGTTTGGAGGACAAATAATGCTGAGTTGCAATCAAAGAACACCATACCTACTGTGAAGCATGGGGGTGGAAACATCATGCTTTGGGGCTGTTTTTCTGCAAAGGGACCAGGACGACTGATCCGTGTAAAGGAAAGAATGAATGGGGCCATATATCGTGAGATTTCCATCAGCAAGGGCATTGACGATGAAACGTGGCTGGGTCTTTCAGCATGACAATGATCCCAAACACACCGCCCGGGCAACGAAGGAGTGGCTTCGTAAGAAGCATTTCAAGGTCCCGGAGTGGCCTAGCCAGTCTTCAGAGCTCAACCCCATAGAAAGTCTTTGGAGGGAGTTGAAAGTCCGTGTTTGCCAGCAACAGCCCCAAAACATCACTGCTCTAGAGGAGATCTGCATGGAGGAATGGGCCAAAATACCAGCAACAGTGTGTGAAAACCTTGTGAAGACTTACAGAAAACGTTTGACCTCTGTCATTGCCAACAAAGAGTATATTGAGATAACTTTTGTTATTGACCAAATACTTATTTTCCACCATAATTTGCAAATAAATTCATTAAAAATCCTACAATGTGATTTTCTGGATATTTTTTTCGCATTTTGTCTGTCATAGTTGAAGTGTACCTATGATGAAAATTACAGGCCTCTCTCATCTTTTTAAGTGGGAGAACTTGCACAATTGGTGGCTGACTAAATACTTTTTTGCCCCACTGTATATAGCCTACACATATAAATGCATAAATATCCAGGACCGGTGCACCGGACACAGACCAGGCCCCTGGTCGAAAAAGCACAACCAAATTAGGTTTCCAGGACCAAGACCAATCCATGTCTGGAAAACCGGACCTCAGTCATCCACACATCCAACCTCAGTTATTGGAAGAGATTGGTATCATAAATCAGGCCTGTAATTGCATCCCACATCTTACCACATAATTCAAAATACAGGACCGTTTTTCCAACATAAGTGT
This sequence comes from Oncorhynchus gorbuscha, assembly GCF_021184085.1. Lineage (NCBI taxonomy): Eukaryota > Metazoa > Chordata > Actinopteri > Salmoniformes > Salmonidae > Oncorhynchus > Oncorhynchus gorbuscha. The sequence continues at coordinate 22,338,142 of NC_060198.1, read as the reverse complement.
GTCCAGATAATTTCTGATCCTCATTTTCTCTGAAACATTATTCTTCCAATTCAGTGACTGTCACACCCTGATCGGTTTCACCTGTCCTTGTGCTAGTCTCCACCCCCTCCAGGTGTTGCACATCTTCCTCATTATCCCCTGTGTATTTATACCTGTGTTTTCTGTCTGTCTGTGCCAGTTTGTGTTGTTTGCCAAGTCAACCAGCAGTTTTCTCCTAGCGCCAGTTTTTCCCTAGTTGCTGGTTCTCTCGTCCTCCTGGTTCTGACCCTTGCCTGTCCTAACTATGTGCCCTTCTGCCTGACCGTTCAGCCTGTCCCCCTGTATCATTTTTGGACATGACCTGGTTATGAACTCTTGCCTGTCCCTAACCTGCCTTTTGCCTACACCTCGGACTATAATAAATATTAGAGCTCAAACCATCTGCCTCCCGTGCCTGCATCTGTGTCTCGCCTTGGGTCGCTATAGTGATGTTTAGTACACAAAAGGGACATCATCTTATTTTGTTTGCAAGATGATTTAATAGACATATAAAAGGGACAGATATAATTGCTGAAACTGATTTCAATACCGTGGACCAGTAACAGATTAATTTAGGGAGTTTCCGGATCAAATGTTTAAGTCGTCCATTGCCCCCGCTACAGTGCTAACATTTGCCAGACACTTTCACTTTCCTAGGAGTCCTTCCTTATTTGTAAGTAGAGTAGGAAGTATTTATTAGGTCAATTGAATTTATTTCTGAGTTGTTCAAGCAATCTCATGTTTGTCAAAGAAATCAGAGTCCATGGAAATGGCCGCTTGTCACCCTGATTTCAGAAACACGGAATGTGTCCTGTTGAGTCAGAGACTACTCTAAATAGTTTTCTTTCCCCATCTCCTGTCTGTCATTACCACTAAGTCATAGGACTGGATAGATCTACACAAAGACCTAGAGTGCCAGATGGATGGGATTTGCACTTTTGTGACTATTCCATCAGTTGCACCAGGTAATCTAAATCTAGCCTATTTGAAGCATCCACAATGAATTGATTAGGCCTGCTGAGCTCCTTCCGTCAGGGTAGTTCAAGACCATTGTTATTGAGATTGGGAGATGGATCATGAGGTGTTGGTGGCAGCTGAGTGCTAAATGAAAGAAGAGGTGGATGACAGTGGAGAGGGTGGATCAGGGTTGCCTCAGGGGTGGATGACAGTGGGGTGGGGACATCAGTACTCACTCCAGCAATCTGAAGCTAATATGGATGACGCACATGAGTGGTGACCTGCCAAAGTCACCGTAGGTGTTCATCTTTATCACAGCGGCTTCTTGCCAGTGAGGTGGCCATATGTCACTAAGCACACGGATGGATCGGCACAGCCTGTGCCTTCTGAGGGTACAGCCCACCAACCCAGCACAGAGGCCTGAGGTCTGTTCAGGAGGGTGAAACTGTAGGACTTGAGAAACAAAACAGAGCACACATAATTGGACTAACCTGCACATTTATTGGAGTTCTGTGGTGCGGAAGAAATTTACCCTAGGATATTCTGAACATTTTATCACATTGTTTGTTGTGGTTTGTGTACTGTACCGTTTTAAAAAGAGATTTCACCATGTCATTTCAATTTAAAATAAAAACTATAATTTAGAACTTTACCTCTGACTCTCTGGTGTCTGTGTTGGTGTGGCCTGTATTCCTAGAACCCGAAAGGAAAACACATGTGTTTAGTAACTGCTACAAACCATAAGTGAAGAAGCTTTGATCATCACTGTATTAGATCCAAATGGAATTCTAGCAGGACTATGGAAGACGTTTAATGTCATCGCCTTTGTGAAAATGGCCTGTTTCAAATTAATTTGCCTATCCCTTTTGTCAGGTAAGGCCTCTAAATAGGGTAACCAGAGGACAGAACACAATAGAAAACCAGGGACTCCTTCAACAACCTGCAATTCATTGCTAGACACCTTGAGGTTTAGGATACAAACGGTGATGTACACAGTGACAGCCAGTCTGTATAACACTGTTCTGTTACAGCTTTCTGGGCTATGTTTATTTTTAGAGCAGTATCCTTGGAATTTCTCCTGAGTTTTTTGAAGATTTTTTCTCAATGACTTCCCTGAGGAAGGAGACACCATACAAGAGTAATGCACTGTATAGGGCATAGGATGCCATTTGAGATGCAATCCAAATCTTTTATTCCTTAGAACAATTAACAAATAGGATAGTCTACAGAAGTACATTAATAGCTTTTGAAAATAAATATACTGTCTGTTCTGAAAAGTCTAAACGAACACACAAATACCCCTAAAGCATCCCGGGGGGTATTATTTTTATAGAATCTTGGGTTAGAACGGATGAATGAACCATTCCATATTATACCATTCATTTCTAAGGCAAAAAGATCGTACAGTAGACCTCCACCATACACGCAACTGTTAAAGGCTTAGAATTCCCGACTCTCTGTATCAACAACACACCAGACCTGAAGTTCTGTCTCAGTTCTGTCAAGGGGGAGCTCATGGAGAAAGCACATTGGACAAGTCACTTCAAAATTATTTCCCTTTCAGGTCGGGATTATGGGTGATATTATGGGTGGGCTGCTCCCCTCTGTCACATATGTGATGTGTGACTGTGAGACATTGGAGGGGGTGGTGGGAGGAAGGTAGCTGGTCAAAGGTGTAGACCTGGTTTACAGTTCATGAGCATTCAGGCTTCGGCACATATTTACACCTGGTTAAGTTTACTAATTGGGTTCAAGCAGAGGTGGAGACTTCATAGGTATTTCAATTGGAGCTGAAGTACAGGTGTAGACCTGGTTTGTATGAATATTGGGGCTGACATTTAGCAGTAGACTTGTTTTTAGGTGGGTTATCAATATTTGATTAGACGTGCAGATGTACACCTGGTCTGTAAGAATTTTGGGTCTGAAGCATATCCATGGGAAGTAGTTTGGATGTGCTGTTTTTTTTAAACAGTTGAAGTCGGAAGTTTACATACACCTTAGCAAAATACATTTAAACTCAGTTTTTCACAATTCCTGACATTTAATCCTTGTAAGAATTCCCTGTTTTAAGTCAGTTAGGATCACCACCTTATTTTAAGAATGTGAAATGTCAGAATAATAGAGAGAATAATTTTTCAGCTTTTATTTCTTTCATCACATTCCCAGTGGGTCAGGAGTTTACATACACTCAATTAGTATTTGGTAGCATTGCCTTTAAACTGTTTAACTAACTTGTTTAACGAGGTGGAATTGAGCTACAGTGGCAGTACAGGTGCAATGTTTAACCATCTGAAAGGGAGGCACCATGAGACCCTAATTGGCAGCAGTGCAGGCCCCCAACAACAGACATTAGACAGGCTCTTCACATGAAAGATGTGCAATGAGAGAAGGAGTGAGAAAATCACAGCATTGACTACAGAAATGATAGCTGTTGATACGTAGCCATTGTCACTGGTAGAGGATGTTGGCTTCACAGTGTCCTGAAATGGAACGCCATTAGGGTCTTTGGGTGTCGAAAAAGTAAAATATCATTATTTGAAGCTTCAAATATCACGACTTGGCACGTCAAATAATCTTGTTGATCAATCAGGACCGGAATCTGACGTCACATAATTACACGTTCATAACTTTATGTTAAGGTACGGTCAAGCCACACTAGCCAGATGAAGTTAGCTAGCTGTTTAGAACGTTAGCCTAGGGCAACAGAGCTAGTTAGCTGGCTAACTTGTTTACAGTGAGGTCCAAAGTGTTAGGTTCACACGATGTGGATGAAAATACCCTCAAATTGAAGCTGACAGTCTGCAATTTAACTTCATAGTCGATGTTTAATTTAAAATCCAAAGAAAGTGCTGGAGTACATAGCTGAAAAAACAAACAAAATTGTCACTGTCCAAATACTTTTGGAGCTCACTGTAGTTTGTTATCTAGCTTAGGTGGTGGGCTGTAGTAAGCCATCTGCTTTAGTTCTTGAGATATTCGGATCTATGTCAAGGGAGGAGCTGGTTTTAACATGTTGTGTATATTTATTTATTCTGAATATATTTCTGTTTTGTCAATGTAAAATGTTTTTTTTTAAATCTAAATTCTTACTTTTATGTTCTCTAGCTGAACAGGCAAACACTGCTGAGTACTAAACTGTAAACCAATCAAAAATGGTGTACCATCTATCATACTATCTCTGCGGATCACGCCTGCCAATCATGTTATCCAAGCATATGGCTTCTTCTTCTTTGGATGAGTCAGTGTGCTGGGCTACCCTGCCCAAGGCCCTTCTCCCCAGATTGCTCAGTTTGGCCCGGCTGCCAGCTCTAGGAAGAGTCTTGGTGTTTCCAAACTTCTTCCATTTAAGAATGATGGAGGCCACTATGTTCTTGGGGACCTTCAATGCTGCAGAATGTTTTTGGTACCCTCCCCAGATCTATGCCTCGCCACAATCCTGTCTTGGAGCTTGACTGCGTGGCTATACACACCTCCAACTCAATCATCAAGTTTGCAGACGACACTACAGTGGTAGGCTTGATTACCAACAACGATGAGACGGCCTACAGGGAGGTGGTGAGGGCCCTTGGAGTGTGGTGCCAGGAAAATAACCTCATACTCAATGTCAACAAAATAAAGGAGATGATCGTGACCTTCAGGAAACAGCAGAGGGAGCAGCCCCCTATCCACATCGACGGGACAGTAGTGGAGAAGGTGGAAAGTTTTAAGTTCCTCGGCATCAGCAAACTTAATAAAGTCTATCACAGTGCCATCCGTTTAGTTATCAAAGCCCCTTATACCATCCACCACTGTGACCTGTATGCTCTAGTCGGCTGCCAGACCCACTGGCTCCAGGTCATAAGTCTATGCTAGGTAAAGCCCCGCCTTATCTCAGCTCACTGGTCACGATAACAACACCCATACCACCCATAGCACGCCTCCAGCAGGTATATCTCACTGGTCATCCCCAAAGCCAACACCTCCTTTGGTTGCCTTTCCTAACAGTTATCTACTGCCAGTTACTGGAATGAATTGCAAAAATCGCTGAAACTGGAGACTTATATTTCCCCCACTAACTTTAAACATCATCTATCTGAGCAGCTAACCGATCACTGCAGCTGTACAACGTCCATCTGTAAATAGCCCACCCAATCTACCTACCTCTTCCCAATATTGTTTTTATTTACTTTTCTGCTCTTTTGCACACCAGTATCACTACTTGCACATCATCATCTGCTCATCTATCACTCCAGTGTTAATCTGCTAAATTATAATTACTTCGCTACTATGGCCTATTCATTGCCTTACCTCCTCACGCCATTTGCACACAATGTATATAGACTTTTTTTCTATTGTGTTATTGACTGTACACCTGTTTATTCCATGTGTTACTCTGTGTTGTTTGTTTGTAATAGCTTTCTTGGCCAGTTGTAAATGAGTTTTCACAGTTGTAAATGAGAACTTGTTCTCAACTAGCTTACCTAGTTAAATCAAGGTTCAATAAAAAAATGCATATTTTTAAAAATGTACGCATCACAGACAAACTGAAATGGTCCACCCACACAGACAGCATGGTGAAGAAGGTGCAGCAGCGCACCTCAGGAGGCTGAAGAAATTTCGCTCGTCACCAAAAACACTCAAAATTGTACAGATGCACAATCGAGAGCATCCTGTCGGGCTGTATCACCACCTGGTACAGCAACTGCTCCGTTCACAACCGTAAGTCTCTCCAGAGGGTAGTGAGGTCTGCACAACTCATCACTGGGTGCAAACTACCTGCCCTCCAGGACACCTACACCTCCCGATATCACAGGAAGGGCTAAAAGATCATCAAGGACAACAACCACCCGAGCCACTGCCTGTTCACCCCGCTATCATCCAGAAGGTGAGGTCAGTACAGGTGCATCAAAGCTGGGACCGAGAGACTGAGAAACAACTTCTATCTCAAGGCCATCAGACTGTTAAACAGCCTTCACTAACATTGAGTGGCTGCTGCCAACATACTGACTCATCTCTAGCCACATTAATAAATACAAATTGGATGTCATAAATGTATCACTAGCCACTGCATTACTCATCTCATATGTATATACTGTACTCTATACCATCTACTGCATCTTGCCTATGCCATTCAGCCACTGCTCATCCATATATTTTCATGTACATATTTTTATTAATTCCTTTAACCTTGTGTGTATAAGGTAGTTGTGAATTTGTTAGATTACTTGTTAGATATTACTGCATGGTCAGAACTAGAAGCACAAGCCTTTCGCTACACTCGCATTAACATCTGCTAACCATGTGTATGTGACAAATAAAATTTGATTTGGATTTACAGACAATTCCTTCAACCTCATGCCTTGGTTTTGGCTCTGACATGCACGGTCAGCCTTATATAGACACGTTTGTGCCTTTCCAAATCTTGTCCAATCAATTGAATTTACCACAGCTGCACTCCAATCAAGTTGCAGAAATATCTTAAGGATGATCAATGGAAACAGGATGCACCTGAGCTCAATTTCGAGTCTCATAACAAAGGGTCTGACTACTAATTTGCTTTGTTATTTGGAGGGTTATACAAAAATACAAAGCCACAGGGCCTATGTGTCACGCCCTGACTATAGTAAGCTGTTTATTCTCTGTGTTGGTTGGGGCGTGATAGTGACTTGGGTGGGTCATCTAGGTGATATTGTATTTCTATGGTGGCCTGATATGGTTCCCAATCAGAGGCAGCTGTTTATCGTTGTCTCTGATTGGGGATCATATTTAGGTAGCCATTTCCTAATTTGTGTTTGTGGGATCTTGTCTATGGATAGTTGCCTGTGTGCACCAGTAGCGTCACAGTTTGTTTCTGCGTGTTTGTTTTGTTTTGCTGAGTTTCGGTTATTAAAAATGTGGAACTCTACGCACACTGCGCCTTGGTCTACTCATTACGAGGATCGTGACACTATGACTACGTAATCCGGCCCTGATCCCGAGTAATAATTTAAGACTACAAAAATCTATTGGACAAGATGTGTAAATCTAATACAGTCAAGGCAGGACCCACTAATTCCATTCATATTGACAAATAAGAAATGCCTCATTATCTCTGTCAATAGTTGGGAGTAGGATGATTGCAGAGCAGCCTACCTCAGACTGTCAGGATGTTCATTTAGCTTAACTGCATTCCTTTGTTGTGATGATTTATTTGATTTATTCTTATCTCACATGTTTCCAGAGATCAACCTAGTGCTATTCACCAAGCAGGGGCTGATTCATTCATATGTGAGGAGAACCATCCTACTGCAGTTTTAACTATCCCTGCTGTCACTATTTAAACATTGGGACCACATATGCATTTGCCTGTTTTAATTTCTGGATTTTGTCTTACAGTCTAGTGCATCTTAGAGTTGAACACCCACTACAGACGCACATACTTGTTTGAGCATCATTATTCATGATTGTCTCACTTTTCTCTCCCATGATCTATTCACCAAGTCCTTCAGTTTGAACTTGCCCTGTCGTCACTATTAAGACATTGAAACCACATATGGCAGTTAGTAGGGTTGGGCCTAGTAACTGAATGGTTGCTGGTTTGAATCCCTGAGCCGACTAGGTGAAAGAAATCTGTTGATATGCCCTTGTGGAAGGCACCTAGTTCCAGCTGCAAGTCGCTCTGGATAAGAGTGTCTGCTAAATGACAAATGTCATGTAAATGTCTCTACATCAATCAGCTACATTGGTGACGAGGGTGGGATCCTTTCGATATGCCAATGGAGCTTGGCACACAAATGTTCCTAGAGAGAAGCATGTGTTGACGACAGTCCTACAGTCTCCATCAGCGGCCTAGGCTTTTGGCATAGATGGTAAAGCTCTCATTTCTGGACTGCAACATTATAGGATTGTGCCTTCCACAGCACTTGATATACATTGATTGGTAGGTTACACTACTGAACAAGAATATAAACGCGACATGCAAAGTGTTGTTCCCATGTTTCATGAGCTGAAATAAAATACATTTTTCCATATGCACAAAAAGCTTATTCGTCTCCAATTTTGTGCACAAATTTATTGACGTCCTTGTTTGTGAGCATTTCTCCTTTGCCAAGATAATCCATCCAACTGACAGGTGTGGCATATCTAGAACCTTGTGCTGCGGACAATAAAGGGCCACTCTAAAATGTGCAGTTTTGTTACAAAACGCAAAGCCATAGATATCTTAAGATGAGGGAGTGTGCAAATTGCATGTTGACTGCAAGAATGTCCACCAGAGATTTTGCTAGAGAATTGAATGTACATTTTTCTACCATAAGCCGCCTCCAACATAATTTTACACAATTTGGCAGTACGTGCGAACGGCCTCACAACCGCAAACCACGTGCAACCATGCCAGCTCAGGACCTCCACATCCTGCTTTTTCACCTGCAGGATCGTCTGAGACCAGCCACCCGGTCAGCTGATGAAACTGAGGAGTATTTCCGTCTGTAATAAAGCCCTTTGTGAGGAAGAACTCCTTCTGACTGGCTGGACCTGGCCCCCCAGTGGGTGGGTCTATGCCATCCCAGGCCCACCCCTGGCTGTGCCCCTGCCCAGTCATGTGAAGTCCATAGAATAGGGCCTAATGAATTTCAATTGACTGATTTCTTAATATGAACTGTAACTCCATTAAAATTGTTAACATTGTTACAGGTTGCATTTATATATTTTTTCAGTATAGATACTTCAAATACTGCCTGAGACACCTTAGCTATTTACTTCGGTACTCAATACATAAAACACTATTTGTGATGGTGTTCTTTGTATATGCATGAAATGTACATTATGGAAAACATCTGTCATAGTAGAATAATGAATGGATTGGCAAGATTTTGGCAGTGTTCACTTTTAGTTAAGTTATTAATTTAAACCATCTATATATACTCACATTCACTGAACATGTAGTATTTGAAACTCAAACATTCATTTCCCAATTGTGTTTTATATCATCTTAAAGGATCTTGATCATTCTCCATACGTTATATTCCAATGCATCCAACATTATGCATGCCCACCATGGTATTAGGAACTGTTATGGTTTATTATCTGAATTAGAAATTTAACTCTGGTTATCTTATTGCAAAGCACATTGTATAACTGTTATAAGAGAAGAATGTATTGCAAGGTATGCTATGTATTACAGGTTTCAGTTTTTCCATTTATGTTTTGAGGTTGGACTTTTAGCAGGTACAGCACGTAAACGGCACTGGTGTCACCTCGTTAGTGAGGTGTTTGAGCAACATTTTTGGTTTTATTACTGGGAAACTTCACATGTATGCGCTAATATGCATATGCAGCTGTCATTCAAGCAAACACACACACGCATGTTTATCTACATGCTTTTAATTGGGTTCCTATACAGAGTATACACTGAGTGTTTCAAAACACTAGGAACACCTGCTCTTTCCATGACAGACTGATCAGGTGAAAGCCATGGCACCTTATTGATGTCACATGTTAAATGGACTTCATTCAGTGTCGGTGAAGGGGAGGGAGGCATGTTAAAGACAAGTTTTTAAGCCTCGAGACAATTCGGTGTGTTTGCCATTCAGAGGGTGAATGGGCAAGAGAACATATTTAAATGCCTTTGAACGGGTTATGGTAGTAGCTGCCAGGCGCATCGGTTTGTGTGTGTCAAGGACTGAGACACTGTTGGATTTTTCATGCTCAACAGTTTCCTGTGTGTATTAAGAACGATCCACCACCCAAAGGACATCCAGACAACTTGACCCAACTGTGGGAAGTATTCGATTCAACCTCTGCCAGCATTCCAGCTTTGACACCTTGTGGAGTCCATGCCCCTATGAATTGAGGCTGTTCTGAGGGTAAAAGGGTGTGCAAATCAATATTAGGAAAATGCTCCTAATGTTTTGTACACTCAGTGTATGATTGAATGTTTCTTGAAGCCTGCAGTTAGTTACTTGAAATGAGACTCACTGTATAATCTTGACAAAACATGAGTCAACTATTGAATTCACTGACAGAGATAGCTAATGAAACACAAATGTACATTTACAGTGGCTGGCTAGGCTAGTCTGTAACATTGGCTAGCTTTCAATGAATTGGACAAATGGTCAACGGTGTTACCTCTTAATATGATTTTAGACCATTTGTATTGAAAGCTGCATATTTCAAGTGCACTCAAACAGATTTATCTTATTTCAGTCTGGGAGCTAGCTAGTTATATCTGTTCATTTTCATCAGACAGCTGCTTGCATTTTCAAAAGAGGCTATGTTTACATTGTATTGGCTGCCTTTATCGCGAGGGGTCTGTAATGGAGTTCTGATTGGTTCCAAGTTTAGTTGTTCAGCAGGGCCGAGTGCTGAAATATACTTTGAGTAACTGTGCAAGAATTGAAGGTGCCAACAAATGTTATAATATTTTACTGTCATATACAAAATAAATCTGCTCCTCACTCGAAGGGATCGATCAACTTCATGTTTAAAGGCCTCGACCCATCACCTATCTAGCTAGTTATTTTCATAAACTGAAGTTTATGAAGAACAACAAGTGACTGCCTAGCTAATACTCAGTCACATGGATTCCTAAATCATTGCTTAAGAGTATTGAAAACGATTGCAGTTTTCAGGTTGGTTACATTGGCGCTAGCGCTAGGTACCAACTAAAGCTAGTTTGCTGCAATGCCTTCATTCATTCATTCACTGCCACCCATTTGTTTTGTCACTTGCCTACATACAATACCCCATAATGTCAGTGGAATTGTTTTCAACATTTTTACAAATGAAATAAGTATTCAACCCCTTTGTTATGGCAAGCCTAAATAAGTTCAGGATTAAACATTTGCTTAACAAGTCACATAAGTTGCATGGACTCACTGTGTGTAATAGTATTCAAAATGATTTTTGAATGACTAACTCATCTCTGTACCGCACACTTACCTGTAAGGTCCTTCAATCGAGCAGTGAATTTCAAACACAAAGACCAGGGAGGTTTTCCAATGCCTCACAAAGGGCACCTATTGGTATATGGGTAAAAATTTAAAAAGCAGACATTGAATATATCCTTTGAGCATGGTGAATTTATTAATTACACTTTAGATAGTGTGTCAATACAACCAGTCACTACAAAGATGTAGGTGTCCTTCCCAACTCAGTTGCCGGAGAGGAAGGAAACAGCTCAGGGATTTTATCATAAGGCCAATGATGAGACTTTTTAAAACAAACAGTTGGTGTTCTCCTATCACAGCCATTTTAAATCTAAGGATAGATCAACAACATGGTAGTTACTCCACAATACTAACCTAATTCACAGAGTGAAAAGAAAGCCAGAACAGAATAAAAAATATTATTCTAAAACTTGCACTCTGTTTGCAAAAAGGCAATAAAGTAATACTGCAAAAAAATTGGCATAACTAATATTTTTTTTGTCCTGAATACAAAGTGTCATGTTTGGGGAAAGTCCAATATCACCATGCTTCATATATTTAAGCATAGCGGTGGCTGTGTCATGTTATGGTAAGCCTGTAATCATTAACAACTTTTTCAGTTTTTTTCAGGATACATTTTTTTTAAAGGAATGGTAAAATCCTAGTGGAAAACCTGTTACATTCAGTTTTCCACCAGACAGATGAATTCACCTTTCAGCAGGACAATAACCTAAAACAAGGCCAAATCTACACTGGAGTGACTTACCAGATCAAATCCATTTTTATTGGTCACATACTGTAAGGGTTTTCCTGTGGTGAAGTAGAGGAGGACCAAACCGCAGCGTGATTATATTGATTCATGTTTAATAAAAACAGATAAACATGAACACTACAAAACAATCAATGTGGAAAACCAAAAACAGCCCTATCAATCACCCACAAACACACAGTGAAACCCAGGCTACCTAAGTATGATTCTCAATCAGAGACAACTAATGACACCTGCCTCTGATTGAGAACCATACTAGGCTGAAACATAGGAATACCCAAAACCTAGAAAAACAAACAGACTGCCCACCCAACTCACGCCCTGACCATACTAAATAAATACAAAACAAAGGAAATAAAGGCCAGAACGTGACAGTACCCCCCCCCCCCAAAGGTGCGGACTCTGGCCGCAAAACCTTAGCCTATAGGGGAGGGTCTGGGTGGGCGTCTGTCCGCGGTGGCGGCTCTGGCGCGGGACGCGGACCCCACTTCACCATTGTCTTAGTCCACTTTATTGTCCGCCTCCGTGGCTTTCTAACCATGGCCACCCCTCTCAATGACCCCACTGGACAGAGGGGCAGCTCGGGGCAGAAGCTCGGGACAGAGGGGCGGAAGCTCGGACAGAGGGGCAGAAGCTCGGACAGAGGGGCAGGGGCTCTGGCGCCTCTGGTCTGAGGGGCTCCGGCAGCAGCGCCGGACAGGCGGGAGATTCAGGCAGCATCGCCGGACAGGCGGGAGACTCCGGCAGCAGCGCCGGACAGGCGGGAGACTCCGGCAGCAGCGCCGGACAGGCGGGAGACTCCGGCAGCAGCGCCGGACAGGCGGGAGACTCCGGCAGCAGCGCCGGACAGGCGGGAGACTCCGGCAGCAGCGCCGGATAGGCGGGAGACTCCGGCCACAGCGCCGGACAGGCGGGAGACTCCGGCAGCAGCGCCGGACAGGCGGGAGACTCTGGCAGCAGCGCCGGACAGGCGGGAGACTCCGGCAGCAGCGCCGGACAGGCGGGAGACTCCGGCAGCAACGCCGGACAGACAGGACCACCTGCAGGGAGGAGACAGAGAGACAGCCTGGTGCGGAGGGCTGCCACCGGAGGGCTGGTGCGTGGAGGTTGTGACGGATAGACCGGACCGTGCAGGCGCACTGGAGCTCTTGAGCACCGAGCCTGCCCAACTTTACCCGGTTGAATGGTCCCGGTCGCCCTGCCAGTGCAGCGAGGTGGAATAGCTCGCACTGGGCTATGCAGAGGCGAACCGGGGACACCGTGCGCAAGGCTGGTGCCATGTAAGCCGGTCAAAGGAGACGCACTGGGGACCAGATGCATAGAGCCGGCTTCATGGCACTTGGCTCAATGCTCACTCTAGCCCGGCCGATGAGGGCTAGGGCCATTGCTCCAGAAATGTCTGGGAACTTGCAGGTGCCTTGGTGGAAGAGCAAGAACTGGAAAGTCTTGTGCAGTCCATGAGGAGGAGATGCACTGCAGTACTTAATGCAGCTGGTAGCCACACCAGATACTGACTGTTACTTTTGACCCCCCATTTGTTCAGGGACACATTATTCCATCGCTCTTCATCACGTCTGTGGAACTTGTCCAGTTTGTCTCAGTTGTTGAATCTTATGTTCATACAAATATTTATACATGTTAAGTTTGCTGAAAATAAACTCAGTTGACAGTGAGAGAACTTTTTTTCCCCCTGAGTTTACATATGAGATGAGTAATGCAAGATATGCAAACATGATTAAATGACTAAGATACCGTAGAATATTATAGAATTCAGTATATACATAGTCACACTAAAGTGACTAGTGTTCTATTCCTTAAAGTGGCCAGTGATTAACAGTCTGTGCCAAAAGGCAGCAGCCTCTAATGTGCTAGTGATGACAGTTTAACAGTCTGATGGCCTTGAGATAGAAGTTGTTTCTCAGGCTCTCGGTCCCAGGTTTGATGCACCTATACTGACCTCACCTTCTGAATGTTAACGGGGTGAACGAGCAGTGGCTCAGCTGGTTCATGTCCTTGATGATTTTCTTGGCCGTCCTGTGACATTGGGTGCTGTAGTTGTCCTGGAGGGTGGGTAGCTTGCCCCCAGTAATGCATGGGGCAGACCACACCGCCCTCTGGGGAGCCTTGTGGTTGAGGGCGGTGCAGTTGCCATACCAGGCTGTGAGGGTTTTTAGTTTGTGAGGGTTTTAGGTGACAAGCCAAATTTCTTTAGCCTCCTGAGGTCGAAGAGGCTCTGTTGCACATTCTTGTGGACTTCAGGAAACAGCAGAGGGAACACCCCCCTATCCACATTGATGGAACAGTAGTGGAGAGGGTAGTAAGTTTTAAGTTCCTCGGCATACACATCACAGACAAACTGAATTGGTCCACCCACACAGACAGCATCGTGAAGGAGGCTGAAGAAATTCGGCTTGTCACCAAAACCACTCACAAACTTCTACAGATGCACAATCGAGAGCATCCTGGCGGGCTGTATCACCGCCTGGTACGGCAACTGCTCCGCCCACGACCGTAAGGCTCTCCAGCAGGGTAGTGAGGTCTGCACAACGCATCACCGGGGGCAAACTACCTGCCCTCCAGGACACCTACACCACCCGATGGCACAGGAAGGCCATAAAGATTATCAAGGACAGCAACCACCCGAGCCACTGCCTGTTCACCCCGCTATCATCCAGAAGGCGAGGTCAGTACAGGTGCATCAAAGCTGGGACCGAGAGACTGAAAAGCAGCTTCTATCTCAAGGCCATCAGACTGTTAAACAGCCACCACTAACATTGAGTGGCTGCTGCCAACACACTGACTCAACTCCAGCCACTTTAATAATGGGAATTGATGGGAAATGATGTAAAATATATCACTAGCCACTTTAAATAATGCTACCTAATATAATGTTTACATACCCTACATTATTCTTCTCATATGTATACGTATATACTGTACTCTATATCATCTACTGCATCTTTATGTAATCAAAGCTGGGACCGTATCATGTATCACTAGCCACTAACTATGCCACTTTGTTTACATACTCATCTCATATGTATATACTGCACTCAATACCATCTACTGTATCTTGCCTATGCCGCTCTGTACCATCACTCATTCATATATCTTTATGTACATATTCTTTATCCCCTTACACTTGTGTCTATAAGGTAGTAGTTTTGGAATTGTTAGCTAGATTACTTGTTGGTTATTACTGCATTGTCGGAACTAGAAGCACAAGCATTTCGCTACACTCGCATTAACATCTGCTAACCATGTGTATGTGACAAATAAAATTTCATTTGATTTGATTCAAAAGTCTTGTGTCTAAGCCAGTCGGCGGTTTTGTGCCCGTCGCCAGTTACCAGTCGCTTGCTATGGTTAAATACGTCAATTCAAGCTATACACTTCCTTATGAACTCAGTCACCATATCCGTGTATGCGTCTAGATGATTTTCATAAGATACCCGGAACATATCCCAGTCCACATGATTAAAACAATCCTGAAGCGTGGATTCCGATTGGTCAGACCAGCGTTGAACAGTACGACGCACAGGCACTTCCTGTTTGAGTTTCTGCTTATAGGACGGGAGGAGCAAGATGGAGTCGTGGTCAGATTTTCCAAAAGGAGGGCGGGAGAGGGCCTTGTAAGCATTCAGGAAGTTTGAATGGTCAAGAGACTTTGTAGCGTGAGTAGGACAATCGATATGTTGATAGAACTTCGGCAGCCTAATCCTCAGATTTGCTTTGTTAAAATCCCCAGCTTCAATAAATAAAGCGTCAGGATATGTGGTTTCCATTTTGCACAAAGTCCAGTGAAATTCTTATTGGGCTGTTGAGGTTTCGGCTTGAGGTTTAAACGACTGCGGCAATGACGGAGGATAATTCTCTTGGGAGATAATATGGTCAGAATTTAATTGTGAGCTATTCTAGGTTGGGTGAACAAAATTACTTGAGTTCCTGCATGTTCCTAGAATTACATAATTAGCCATTAATCATTTAACACCCCCTTCCGCCCTTCTGCTTCCGGAGAGATATTTATTCCTGTCTACGCGATGTAGTGAGAATCCTGGTGTAACGTCGTTCATCTGTTGTATGAAGAGAGTCAGACCGAAATGCAGCGTGTAGGTTACTCATGACTTTAATGAAGATAATAGCGGTACATGAAATAACTGTATATGAAAACAACAAACGAAACGAAAACCTATTACAGCCTATCTGGTGACTACAACACTAAGACAGGAACAAACACCCACAAAATACAACGCAAACTCAGGCTGCCTAAATACGGTTCACAATCAGAGACAACGATAAGCAGCTGACTCCAATTGAGAATCGCCTCAGGCAGCCAAGCCTAACTAGACACACCCCTAATCATACACAATCCCAAATACTACAAACCCCAATACGAAAACACAACATATAAAGCCATGTCACACCCTGGCTACCCAAACATATACCAAAAACACAAAATATAATGACCAGGGCGTGACACCTGGTGGCTCTATCGACTCCCATAGAGTATCCCAAGAGAGCCATGTTTCCATGAAACAAAGTATGTTACAGGCCCGATGTCTATCTAGAAAGAAATCCTTGCTCTAAGCTCATCAACTTTGTTTTTCCAAAGACTGAATATTAGGGAGTAATATGTTCGGAAGTGGTAGGTGGTGTGTGCGCTTCCTAAGTCGAACCAGCAGGCTGCCTCGAGTGCCTCTCCTCCGCCGGCGATGTTTTGGGTCGGCCTGTGGAATAAGTTAAATTGAGAGTGAACAAAGGATCTAATCCAGGGAAGTCGTATTCCTGGTTGTAATTGCTGGTAGTTCTGGTGAGTTACCGCCGCTCTAATATCCAAACATTGCCTGAGATAATAATGTAAAAAATAGTACATAAAAAACTAAATACTGCAAAGTTTCCTAAGAGCTAGTTGCGATGCTGCCATCTTCGTCGGCGCCATCCTGTGTGTATGTTCCCATAAAGATATAAAACTGTATTTTTTTGTGAAGAATCAACAACAGAATTGCAAAACAGCTCGAGCTCAGTGAGGTTGGATGGAGAGCATTTGTGAACAGCTATTTTTTCTTCTTATCCTTGAATAAACTTTTAAGTATGTGGCTTGGATGCATTTGTGATCTTCAGGTCAAAAAGGTCAAACTCAGTGATTAAAGACATTTTCCATTCCCATGAGCACCCCTGTGCATAGGAGGTAAATGTACTGCTATGACCAGTCCAGTCCTGAAAGCATTTTATCAAAAAAGGTCCCACCTCCCTGTTTTTCCACATAAACATGGTCGGCTGAAATTTCCAGCCCTCACTTTTTGAGGTAGCCTCTCGAGAGGACATTTTGGAAATAAAGCCCTGAATATCCCTTCTGATTTAATGCCATTCTGGTCATGAAGAGCCAGATGATGAAGAATGGTCTAGAAGACCGATCTGGACTGGAGTATCCTCTGTGTCCGGTGTCCAACACTAACCTATTCTCCTGTACAGACAGGGTGAAGATACAGTGCATTGCGAAAGTATTCGGCCCCCTTGAACTTTGCGACCTTTTGCCACATTTCAGGCTTCAAACATAAAGATATAAAACTGTATTTTTTGTGTAGAATCAACAACAGAATTGCAAAACAGCTCGAGCTCAGTGAGGTTGGATGGAGAGCATTTGTGAACAGCATTTTTAAGTTCTTTCCACAGATTCTCGATTGGATTCAGGTCTGGACTTTGACTTGGCCATTCTAACACCTGGATATGTTTATTTTTGAACCATTCCATTGTAGATTTTGCTTTATGTTTTGGATCATTGTCTTGTTGGAAGACAAATCTCCGTCCCAGTCTCAGGTCTTTTGCAGACTCCATCAGGTTTTCTTCCAGAATGGTCCTGTATTTGGCTCCATCCATCTTCCCATCAATTTTAACCATCTTCCCTGTCCCTGCTGAAGAAAAGAAGGCCCAAACCATGATGCTGCCACCACCATGTTTGACAGTGGGGATGGTGTGTTCAGGGTGATGAGCTGTGTTGCTTTTCCGCCAAGCATAACGTTTTGCATTGTTGCCAAAAAGTTCAATTTTGGTTTCATCTGACCAGAGCACCTTCTTCCACATATTTGGTGTGTCTCCCAGGTGGCTTGTGGCAAACTTTAAACGACACATTTTATGGATATCTTTAAGAAATGGCTTTCTTCTTGCCACTCTTCAATAAAGGCCAGATTTGTGCAATATACGACTGATTGTTGTCCTATGGACAGAGTGTCCCACCACAGCTGTAGATCTCTGCAGTTCATCCAGAGTGATCATGGGCCTCTTGGCTGCATCTCTGATCAGTCTTCTCCTTGTACAAGCTGAAAGTTTAGAGGGACGGCCAGGTCTTGGTAGATTTGCAGTGGTCTGATACTCCTTCAATTTCAATATTATCTCTTGCACAGTGCTCCTTGGGATGTTTAAAGCTTGGGAAATCTTTTTGTATCCAAATCCGGCTTTAAACTTCTTCACAACAATATCTCGGACCTGCCTGGTATGTTCCTTGTTCTTCATGATGCTTTCTGCGCTTTTAACGGACCTCTGAGACTATCACAGTGCAGGTGCATTTATACAGAGACTTGATTCCACACAGGTGGATTGTATTTATCATCATTAGTCATTTTGGTCAACATTGGATCATTCAGAGATCCTCACTGAACTTCTGGAGAGAGTTTGCTGCACTGAAAGTAAAGGGGCTGAATAATATTGCATGCCCAATTCTTCAGTTTTTGATTTGTTAAAAAAGTTTGAAATATCCAATAAATGTCGTTCCACTTCATGATTGTGTCCCACTTGTTGTTGATTCCTCACAAAAAAATACAGTTTTATATCTTAATGTTTGAAGCCTGAAATGTGGCAAAAGGTCGCAAAGTTCAAGGGGGCCGAATACTTTCGCAAGGCACTGTACGTCTCTCTCCAGTATAAACAATCTGGAGACCAGCTGAGCGGTTTATTGAGTCCCTGCTCCATTTATTGGTTCCCCATCAGAGAAAGGTCCTCAATCTTGAAATAATAATCAAATCACATTATTTGAGTGGAGTGTCATTGCATAGTATGCATACAGTACATACCTGGAACTCAGCAGGTACAGCATACTACGGGGAGAGAGTCGAGCTAAATATTCCATCATTTTAGAATATCCGTCCAACACGATGAGACAAGGAGTATGTGTCATATACTGTATTTCAACTTGGACTCTTCACGGTGATATGAAGCTTCAGCGAGGATTCCAAGTATCAGCATAAAGTATCTCAGCGAGCACATTGTGGTTGGTTAATGGGATGTGTTATGGTTAGTATTTTTGACCATAGAGAATAACGTACATTTTTTGTTTTTTATCACTTTGTCATGTTACATGTTGTCAATTTTGACAAAGGCTACTAGAATACTTGTGAATAATTGTGCAAATGTATCTACTTTTGTCTTTAATGATGAATATGACATTTTACAAATACGGACATAACGGTTCTTCTAGTGCTGAAAATGTCCATTTAAGTTGGAAATTTCAGACCGTATTTAGCTCATGCAAATTGAACGTAAGTGTTTTGAACTGTTTGAAAAAAATCTACCCTGGTTCCTCTCTAGGTTTCTTCCTAGGTTTTGGCCTTTCTAGGGAGTTTTTCCTAGCCACCGTGCTTCTACACCTGCATTGCTTGCTGTTTGGGGTTTTAGGCTGGGATTCTGTACAGCACTTTGATATATCAGCAGATGTAAAAAGGGCGATATAAATACGTTTGATTTGATTTGATTTTGATTTGATGTATTATTCAAGAACTATTGAGCACTCTGTTCCAAATCAGGGATTTTATAGATAGCAAAGACAAGCACAGCCCCTGTAACTAAAGCAACTGAATGGAGAGGAGTGACTGATAGAAGCCCTAATAGTCTGCCACAGTTCACTGTAAAACCTCTCTAGGGCTCCTGCTGATGATCACCGTCTGCCATTTAGCCATGGGAATCACTCTTTATCAAGCAATTGACCAGTTGAACAACACCCCTTAGCGACACTACTATTTATTCAGCAATTAGGTTCCAGTGAGCACTCCTGGCTATCACTAATCATCCCAGAGCCGGAAAAACTGGAGACCTTGGAGCCTGGCGCCTCGAGCCTCGATCACATGCCACTTGCCTGCCAACATAAGCTTCTCTCCCCATCAGCTCTTATTTCAATGTCATGTCAGAATACAATAGTATGTGAGGCGCCATGAGGTTGTTGGTGTTGGTGTTCCACTGGACCACTGCCGTTTCTCTATTCAACAGCCTGCCTCTCTTGGATTCTTCCTGTCTCAATCTCTATTCCACGCTCTTGTATAGTAAGTAACATGTCAGAAATGTGAACTAACACATTGTGCAATTAATTGGCTTTTCATGCCATCTTTATAAATTGACATGTACACTTAAACAAGATCATGGATATCCTGAGTTGTTTGATTAGGCTCACTGCTTCGTGTTGGTGGGGGCAATGAAGCTGTTTTAAACGAGTGCAGATGTTACCAAGGTGATATCAATTATGTGCAGACTTACAGTAGGAGAGGGATTTGTTGTCATGTTTTTAGCACTGCTTATTTGCAAAGCAAACCTGGAGCACTATATCAAAGCACTGAAAGGATTAATGAACTACGTTGTATTTTGAGAGAGGACCTGATGAGTGGATGAGCATAAGCCTGCTTACTGTAGTTCCCCCAGGACAAGTTTTGGTGAATACTACTACAGTACATCTGACTGAGCTGGTCTGTTTCAAAGAAACAACGTTGCCCTCTAGTGAAAATAGTCTTTAAATGCATGCTGTTCAACGTGTCCTTTTAAGCTGGTTTACTGGCTGTCTGAAAGACATCTGATTACATTATAAAACAAAGGAAAAGAAAAGGACTAACATTTAAGCAGTCATCCATTTCCATCCCTCGTTTCCATATTGATAATATCAAGGGTACATGACTGACGCATAGCTAATGATTTCAATGATTGTTCAGTGTACCAAACATTGCATGAAAACAAGTCAATGAAACCACATTGACATTTTACCACATTTATGATTGGCTTACTACAGCACAGAGGCCCTTTCAAAAAAATATTTTCAGTCGTGCAATAAAGTGTTTATGATTCCTTCATTAGATTATTTAAACTGCAATAAAACAGCCAGAGAAGC
Organism: Oncorhynchus gorbuscha; assembly: GCF_021184085.1. Lineage (NCBI taxonomy): Eukaryota > Metazoa > Chordata > Actinopteri > Salmoniformes > Salmonidae > Oncorhynchus > Oncorhynchus gorbuscha. The sequence goes on along the minus strand of NC_060198.1, from coordinate 22,317,372 downwards.
TCACTAATAAAATCTCTGCTTAGGTCTGACCATTTCGTTCTGGCAGTGTGCATTACGACTTCTGACTCTGCTGCCAAGGTCATAAAGCCATCACTAAAATACAACTTAGCTGCTACATGATGTTGGATGCGTCGCAAATGGCACCCGTAGCCCTTGGTCAAAGGTAGGAGTGACCAATGGGCTCTGGTCAAATGGAGTACACTATATAGGGTGTCATTTGAGACGCAAACCTGTGACTCAGTGACGATCAGACCAAAAAGCGCACATTGGAACAGGGGTCATTGGGACTGATCACAATTTACAAGCCGTTTGCATTTGGCATAACCCAACCCGGGACAGACCAGGGGCCCCGAACTAGCCTGTATCAATGAAATTATTGTGATTGTTTGAAGGGCCCCAAGGTGGACTCATACACCGCTACTGTGCCTTCGGAAAGTATTCCGACCCCTTGACTTTTCACACATTGTTAGTTTACAACCTTGTTGTAAAATGTATTAAATAGCTTTTTTTCCTCATCAATCTTATTGTGGGGCAAAAAAGTATTTAGTCAGCCACCAATTGTGCAAGTTCTCCCACTTAAAAAGATGAGAAAGGCCTGTAAATTTCATCATAGGTACACTTCAACTATGTCAGACAAAATTAGAGAAAAAAAAATCCAGAAAATCAGATTGTAGGATTTTTAAATTAATTTATTTGCAAATTAGGGTGGAAAATAATTATTTGGTCAATAATAGAAGTTTATCTCAATACTTTGTTATATACCCTTTGTTGGCAATGACAGAGGTCAAACAAGTTTTTCACACAACTATTGCTGGTATTTTGGCCCATTCCTCCATGCAGATATCCTCTAGAGCAGTGATGTTTTGGGGCTGTTGCTGGGCAACTGTAACGGCGTTCGTCTGTTGAAAGAGGAGCGGACCAAAATGCGGCGTGGTGGTTACTCATGTTCTTTAATGAAAAATGAATGATACATGAAATAACTAAATATACAAAACAACAAACGGAACGTGAAAACCTATACAGCCTATCTTGTGACAACAATCACAGAGACAGGAGCAATCACCCACAAACACACAGTGAAACCCAGGCTACCTAAATATGGTTCCCGATCAGAGACAACGAGAATCACCTGACACTGATTGAGAACCGCCTCAGGCAGCCATAGACTATGCTAGACAACCCTACTCAACCACAATCCCAATTCCTACTAAACCCCAATACAAAAACACACCAAAATAAACCCATGTCACACCCTGGCCTGACCAAAAAATAAAGAAAACACAAAAAACTAAGACCAGGGCGTGACAGAACCCCCCCCCCAAGGTGCGGAGTCCCGGCCGCACACCAAAACCCATAGGGGAGGGTCCAGGTGGGCGTCTGTCCACGGTGGCGGCTCCGGCTCGGGACGTGGCCCCACTCCAACCAAGTCTTAGTCCCCCTGTAACGCGTCCTTTGATTGGCGACCCTTGTCGCCGACCTAGGCCTAATAAGGACCCCACTGGACTGAGGAGCCTCTCGGGACTGAGGTAGAAGCTCGGGACTGAGGGGAAGCTCGGGACTGAGGGGAAGCTCGGGACTGAGAGGAAGCTCGGGACTGAGAGGAAGCTCGGGACTGAGAGGAAGCTCGGGACTGAGAGGAAGCTCGGGACTGAGAGGAAGCTCGGGACTGAGAGGAAGCTCGGCACTGAGAGGAAGCTCGGCACTGAGAGGAAGCTCGGCACTGAGAGGAAGCTCAGCACTGAGAGTAAGCTCAGGCAGGGAGTTGGCTCCGGCAGAACTTGGCTGGCTGGCGGATCTGGAAGAGTCTGGTTGACTGGCAGATCTGGAAGAGTCTGGCAGATCTGGAAGAGTCTGGCTGACTGGCAGATCTGGAAGAGTCTGGCTGACTGGCAGATCATGGCTGACTGGCAGATCTGGAAGATCATGGCTGACTGGCAGATCATGGCTGACTGGCAGATCTGGAAGATCATGGCTGACTGGCAGATCTGGAAGAGTCTGGTTGACTGGCAGGTCTGGAAGAGTCTGGCTGACTGGCAGATCTGGAAGAGTCTGGCTGACTGGCAGATCTGGCTGTTCCATGTAGACCGACAGCTCTGGCTGCTCCATGCAGGCTGGCAGCTCAGGCTGCTCCATGCAGGCTGGCAGCTCAGGCTGCTCCATGCAGGCTAACAGCTCAGGCTGCTCCATGCAGGCTGGCAGCTCCGGCAGCGCTGAACATGCGGGAGACTCCGGCAGTGCAGGAGAGGAGGAAAGCTCTAGCTGCGCTAAACACGCGGGAGACTCCGGCAGCGCAGGAGACGAGGAAAGAGCTGGCTGCGTTGAACAGGCGGGAGGCTCCGGGAGCGCTAAACAGGTGGGAGACTCCGACAGCACTGGAGAGGAGAAAGGCTCTGGCTGCGCTGAACAGGCGAGGCGCACTGAGGCCTGGTGCGTGGTGCTGGAACTGGACCGAGGACACGCACAGGAAGCCTGGTGCGGGGAGCTGCCACCGGAGGACTGGTGTGTGGAGGTGGCACTGGATAGACCGGACCGTGCAGGCGCGCTGGAGCTCTTGAGCACCGAGCCTGCCCAACCTTACCTGGCTCGATGCCCACTCTAGCCCGGCCAATACGAAGTGCTGGTATGTACCGCACCGGGCTATGCACCCGCACTGGAGACACCGTGCGCTCCATAGCATAACATGGTGCCTGCCCGGTCTCTTTAGCCCCCGGTAAGCACAGGAAGTTTGCGTAGGTCTCCTACCTGGCATAGCCATACTCCCTGTGAGCCACCCCCCCAATACATTTTTGGGGCTGACTCTCAGGCTTCCATCCGCGTCGCCGTGCTGCTCATGTTCTTTAATGAAAAAATGAACGATACATGAAAATAACTTAAATCTACAAAACAACAAATGAACCGTGAAAACCTATACAGCCTATCTTGTGACAACAAACACAGAGACAGGAACAATCACCCACAAATACACAGTGAAACCCAGGCTACCTAAATATGGTTCCCGATCAGAGACAACGAGAATCACCTGACTCTGATTGAGAACCGCCTCAGGCAGCCATAGACTATGCTAGACAACCCTACTCAACCACAATCCCAATACCTACTAAACCCCAATACAAAAACACACCACAAAATAAACCCATGTCACACCCTGGCCTGACCAAATAAATAACGAAAACACAAAATACTAAGACCAAGGCGTGACAGCAACACGGACTTTCAACTCCCTTCAAAGACTTTCTATGGGCTTGAGATCTGGAGACTGGCTAGGCCACTCCAGGACCTTGAAATGTTTCTTACGAAGTCACTCCTTCATAGTCTGGACAGTGTGTTTGCGATCGTTGTCATGCTGAAAGACCCAGCCACGTTTCATCTTCAATGCCCTTGCTGATGTTAGGCTTTGTTACTTTGGTCCCAGCTCTCTGCAGGTCATTCACTAGGTCCCCCCGTGTGGTTCTGGGATTTTTGCTCACTGTTCTCGTGATCATTTTGACCCCACGGGGTAAGATCTTGTGTGGAGCCCCAGATCGAGGGAGATTATCAGTGGTCTTGTATGTCTTCCATTTCCTAATAATTGCTCCCACAGTTGATTTCTTTAAACCCAGCTGTGTACCTATTGCAGATTCAGTCTTCCCAGCCTGGTGCAGGTCTACAATTTTGTTTCTGGTGTCCTTTGACAGCTCTTTGTTCTTGGCCATAGTGGAGTTTGGAGTGTGACAGTTTGAGGTTGAGGACAGGTGTATTTTATACTGATAACAAGTTCAAACAGGTGCCATTAATACAGGTAATGAGTGGAGGACAGAGGAGCCTATTAAAGAAGACGTTACAGGTCTGTGAGAGCCAGAAATCTTGTTTGTTTGTAGGTGACCAAATACTTATTTTCCACCATAATATGCAAATAAATTAATTAAAAATCTTACAATGTGATTTTCTGGCTTTTCTTTCACATTTTGTCTGTCATAGTTGAAGTGTGCCTATGATGAAAATTACAGGCCTCTCTCATCTTTTTAAGTGGGAGAACTTGCAGAATTGGTGGCTGACTAAATACTTTTTTGCCCCACTGTAAGCTTGACACACCTGTATTTGGGGAGTACAGAGACCTGTCCAGAAGCCGCTCCTGCATTGTCTGGCTGGGTGCTTAGGGTCATTGCCCTGTTGGAATGTGAACTTTCTCCCCAGTCTGAGGTCCTGAGCGCTCTGGAGCCGGTTTTCATCAGGGATCTATTTGTACTTAGCTCTAGGAAGTGTCTAGGTGATTCCAAACTTCTTCCATTTAAAATTGATAGAGGCCACTTTGTTCTTGGGGACCTTCAACGCTACAAACATGTTTTGGTACCTTTCCCCAGATGTGTGCCTCGACACAATCCTGTCTTGGAGCTCTACGGTCAATTCCTTCAACCTCATGGCTTAGGTTTTGCTCTGACATTCACGGTCAACTGTGGGACCTTATATAGACAGGTGTCTGCCTTTCTAAATGATGTCCAATCAATTGAATTTACCACAAGTGAACTCCAATCAAGTTGTAGAAACATCTCAAGGATGGTCATTGGAAACAGGATGCACCTGAGCTCAATTTCGAGTTCATTAGTAAATGGTCGGAATACTTATGTAAATTAGGTGTGTGTGTATATTGTATATATAAATATATATATATCCAATCTATTTATTGTTCATAAATGTGCAAAAAAATCTAAAAATAACTACTCTGACAATCATAAATAAGACTACAATCACATTACTCTCCCTTTTAAAGCAATAACTTACATGGTCATTGACAAATCTACATAGTAGATTTCATGACAAATCTACATAGTGAAGCCACCATCATCACAAGTACGGGGGAGCACAGGGAGTGGTGCTTGTAGCAAGAACTACAAACGATAACCTGCAACCCTGAACACAGGGTGAGCTATGTTTAGGATGGATGCCACTATGAGCTAGCTCCAGCCAGAGCTCCCCTGCTCAGACCTTTGTAGTTTTGCCTGCCCGCTTGTACTCCAGCACACTCCCGCTCCCCAAACTGCCCTCACAGATGTTCACCCCAGCTTATATAGGTGGCAGAGGGCGTGAACTGCAATGAAAGAGACAGTATTTTAGGGGATGCTCCAATCACAGGAGGAGGGAACATTGCAGGAACATTCACTATCATCTTGGTAAGCAAGTCCAGCGTGTATTTGACTTTGTATTTTACGTTATTGTCCTGCTGAAAGGTGAATTTATCTCCCAGTGTCTGTGCTCTATTCCGTTTATTTTTATCCTAAAATACTTCCTAGTCCTTGCGGATGACAAGTATACCCATAACATGATGCAGCCACCACTATGCTTGAAAATATAAAGAGTGGTACTCAGTGATGTGTTGTGTTGGATTTGCCCCAAACATAACACTTTGTATTCATGGACAATAGCGTATTCAATAGAAAGGAAATACAACGAAGGGTGCGCACACGGTCACGCGCAAACCAGCACTGCATGCTTCCTCAGTCCACTGACAGAAAGGTCTCATTCTTCTACATTTTTCAGAAAACAAGCCTGAAACAATGTCTAAAGACTGTTGACATCTAGTGGAAGCCATAGGAGCTGCAATCTGGGTCCTAACCCAATTAGATACTCAATAGGCATTCAATTGAAAACTACCCACATCAAAATAATCCCACTTATTGGATGGATCTTCCTCTGGTTTTTGCCTGCCATATCAGTTCTGTTATACTCACAGACATTATTTTAACAGTTTTGGAAACTTTAGAGTGGTTTATATCCAAATCTACCATATATTATATACATATCCTAGCTTCTGGGCCTGAGTAAGAGACAGTTTACTTTGGGCATGGTTCTCATCCAGATGTCGAAATACTACCAAGCCATAAGAAGTTAACGAACGTTCCAAAGGTGCAGGTTCAATAATTGTTTATGGTTCATTGAACAAGCATGGGAAACATGCTAGATTCGACCACAAAGACCAGGGAGGCTTTCCAATGTCTTGCAAAGAAGGGCACCTACAGTATTGGTAGATGGGTGAAAATGTAAAAGGCGAACATTGAATATCCCTTTGAGCATGGTATAAATTACACTTTAGATGGTGTCAATACACCCAATACATCTAGCCTCCCCCTAGACACAGGACGTCTAGTGGGAGGCTGCGCCACCTTAAGGCAATGTGAGTGACAGAACCGGCTCCAACCCAGAATTGAACCCATTGTCCAGTCAATATCAGGGTTGTGCTGAAGAAAATCCCAAAACATCAGGAACGTGGGGAGATTCAATGAGGGGAAACTGAATTGACTCACTGTGATTGCCAGATACCCGCAGATTAAGGGGAACTGTGCTGTGCATGACCCTGCCAATGGAGCGGCCGTCCAGAGCTCTGGCGTTCATGGGAACGGAGAGGAGTTGAGTGGGGATACTGTACCTAACTCAGATACCAGGGTAGCGTCCATAAAACTCTCATCTGCCCCAGAGTCGCTGAGCTAGTTAGAGAACTCCCAGTCTGGGGCCCCAGTGTACTCGTTCCTATTAATGAGCCTGGTCTCTTTACTGGGCAGGTGGCTGTGTAATGCCCTGTGGCACCACAATGCAGACAACAGTTGGAGCTTAGCCTTCGTGAACTGTCCTTATGCGATAATCTAGCTCTGCTCTGTTCCATACGCTCCGGAGTACACGAGTCCCCCATCGGCTCCTCTCGGAAATCCAGATGTCGGGGACTTCTGGGTTTCTTCGGGAGGGGCGCAAGCAGCAGCGAAGGACCGTGTGTGACCGAGAACAGACCCCCTCTCCCTCCTGCGTTCCCATAGACAATGAGGGAATCCAGGTCCAAAGGTAATTCCCGAGTTGCAAGCTCATCTTTTTTCTCCTCCGACAATCCGTGAAGGAAGGCACTCTCAGCGGCCAACGTGCGAAAACCTACTGTGTAGTCTGCCACGCTACGGGAGCCTTGAGGTAATGGAAGTAGCTTTCGGGCCGCCTCTCTCCTGGATACAGTAGAATCGAACACCTTCCTCACCTCCACCATGAAATCTTCAAGATGACGAAAAATGGCAGATTGTTGCTCCCAAACTTACATAGCCCAGGAGAGCGCCCTTCCGGCCATTTGCATAATCAGATACGCTATCTGCGACCGATCCGAAGGGAACGAAGATGGCTGCAGCTCAAAAATGAGGGGGCACTGAGAAAGAAACGCCGGTAGATTCCAGGATCCCCGGAATATCACTTCAGAGGAGGTAAGTGGGGTTCTCTGGGATCCGGGGTAAGCTGTACAAACCCACCACTGGTATGGGGAGTTACTGAGCGACTGGGAAGTCTCTGTTGTGGCATGCTGCCTGTGACAAAATCCACGGAATTACTCCAGTAACATCTTGAACCCCTGGTCATGGCATTCCGCGAGTGAATGGAACCCCTCCATTAGGTTCAGAAGAAGCTCCTCATGTCTTCCAATAGTGACTCTGTGCATGGACACAGTGTTGTGGAGCTGGTCCGAGGCTGCTGGGTCTGTCATCGCCAGTTTGTACTATAACTACACAGGGCGAGACCCAGATGCAGACACAGGAGGCAGATAGTTTGAGGCGGCAAGAGGCAGGTCGATATTAGCGGAAATGTTTTTGTTCCTTATGTTGATGAATTGCCTGGTCCAGGGGTCCGAAATTGGATCGCCTTATCTGCTTCTTCCAGTGTTTCTGAACAGAGTAGAGCAGATATTGCCTGTTATAATTCTGTCTGATTCAGTCGTTTGACTGAACAAGCTGAAAAGATCTGCATCAGTAAAAAAAGAGATGAACTCAGTGGCAGTGCATGTGCGCGATGACGTCTGGTCGAAACTAAGGAACTAAGACAGGGAAGCAAGAGAATGGGGAGACAAGGAGGCAGGAATCGGTATAGATGATTGAGAAATGATTAATGACTGAAGGATAGCAGATTCTACACTAACTCAATTCATCTACATACTGTATTTCATTGCTCAGTATCTTCACAGTAGGGTACAATGAATCCCACCTAGCCATTCTTAACTTTTGTTCTAATTATAAGGAAGAAAAGACTGTCCGCTACCTTCTGAAGATGCCCACCTCATGTTTTTATATGAAGAACCTTTCATATATGCATGCCTCAATAGCTTCCCCTTGTTAATTAACACACACACCAACTTATACTTTGTAGTCTAAAGGCTCATTCTGTAGTCTTCTATTTTTGAGTATAGAAGAATGGTATAGAAGACTGGTATTCCCTGTCATCTACATTCATCCCCCACATTTTGTTGAAACACAATCTCGCCTTACCATATTTTACACAGTTATCCCTGTCCTTACTCAACCAGTCTCAGCTACTATATCAATTTCCATGACCTTGGTAGGAAGCTATCTCTGCAGGGGAATCTCAGTATAACTGTACTGCCATTGGCCCTAACTGACCTTTTACATGCTTTACTGTGGTCGTTTTTAATTCCCCCCACCCTCGCTTAGTCACCCTGTTACAGTAAAACTTCCCTGGCCACTCTCTGTGATGAGAGAGCTCCCTTGTTTTGGGGTGGACAGAATATACAGTATCTTGATCAGTTTATTTAAAATTACATAAATTGATCCTAAACTCTGGTTGACCCAGGTCAAGAAAATACAAATTTTGGATGAATCCCAGGGCATCACTAATTGCAAATCAGTTAGTTGGCTTTGGCTTGTTCAGCTCAATCCTCAGCCACACTCCTCTTCTATCTGAAAGATAGAAAGCTTCAGGTGACCCTATAATCCTCTGTGGTGAAGCACTTTTCTTTGAGAAACAGAGGCAAGGGTGTATATGAGAGAGTTAGCAGCAGGGAGAAGGAAGAGGGGAGACCCCCAGCTGCAAAGAGAGACCAGAAGCTAGCGGCCCCTAGCTAGTGGCCCCTCATTACCTATGGGTAAATCTATGGCCTCCCCGGAAAGAAGACACCACTCGACATTTACCGGCAGCCATCTGAGAGTATGGAAAAGCAGAAAGCCAAAATATGCATTGGCTAAGCTAATGTAAGCCTCCTCACCTCCCCTTCAGCCTTACCCACCTACAGTACACATCACAATACAAGCAGTATACTGAGGGGACAGGTGAATAATCTCAGCGGGAAAAGAAAGAGACCACCTTTCTGATATATGCGTGACACAGCGGTAGGTGTAGGTTCCCATTGAAGTCCCTTGTGGTTGTTTGGTTCTGCTGCTGCTGACTCCTGGATGTGTTTCATGGCAGAGCAACAAACAAACAGAGAAACAGGACAACAGAGAAACAGAGATTCATTCATCCATCATGCAAATCCTTTCCAGTCTGGTGCTGGTTCTGAAAAACGTTTGGACACTCTCCTTCCTCTGGGACCTCCTGTGTGAATTTGTGGGCACTGCCATCTTCCTCTTCGCCAGTCTGGCCTCGGTGGTACTATGGCCCCAGCTTCCAGCCTGGGATGGGAGCCTCTCCAGTCCCACCAGTGATCATCATCTCCATGCCTTGTCTTCCGAGTCAGACCCATCCTTTCATTCGGACGCCCACCCCCTCTCCGAGTGCCACCCTGACCCCCTGCATGTGGCCCTGGCGTTTGAGGCCTCTGTGGATTTGGTGACTGTGTGCGTGGGTCCTGCTACCTCTGGAGGAGGGGTCCACTTGAACCCGGCTGTGACCCTGGCTCCGGCTGCAGGACTGAGGGTGAGCCCCTGGAGAGCTGTCCTCTAAGTGGGGTGCTTTCTATGCCTGTGCCCTTCTCATGGGAATGGTACCTGCCCCGCTCAGAGCGCATCTGGGGCTGAACAAGGTGAGTCACGTCTAATTCATTTTTATTTGATTCCAGGTTATAGTGAAGTATTGTGTTTCTGTGTTATTATAGCTTCCGAAAAGTCATTATTAGAAATGTTTTGCCAATAATATCTTTGCATTTTTGTGTGGGCTTAATTGATTATGTTTGTTTATTTAAAAAATGATTACTCAATGAGTACAGGTCTGATATCTGTAAAATGTTTCTTTTTCCAGGTAGCCTTGGGTGTCCACCCATGCCAAGCCTTCTCAGTGGAAACAGCCATCACCTTTCAGCTGGTAGTCTGTGTCCTCGCCACATCTTGACCCAAATCAACCTTCCACCTCCTGGGTCCTGTAGTGGCCGGCTTGTCTGTCACTTTGGGAAATCTAGTAGCGGTAAGGAAGATGCCAGATCCTATTTGTGTTAGTTCTAATTCTGTCTGACCATAATATAGTTTATATGGGTAATTTGATGGATTTTGCCAATTAAAACATTTTGTAGATATTTTCATTTCTCCTATGACTTATCTTTTGATTTCATGCCCCTCACTCTCTCTCTCTCTTTACCTTCTACCTCTGACCAGATATGGTACACTGGCTGTGGCATGAATCCAGCTAGATAATAACCATTGGGTGAGTCTGGCCAAACACAAGCTGACTATCTCTCATTGTGCTGCATGAAATTACAAAGTATATTGACGCTGTTTACTAAGATCACACAACAGTGCACACATACAAATCTACTTACAAAAAAGTATCTCTCTCTGCAGGTGTATTGGGTGGGGCTGTTGGTGGGGGGGTTACTACCTGGTCTAATAAAAGAAGCTTCCCTCAGGGCCAGAGAACTCAGTGAAGTTAACCAGGTTTAGATTTAAGGTGTCAGAGTAATGTGGTAGAGCAAATAGCAGGAGACCCATCATTTGTATTGATGTATGAATGCGATGTTCCTCCATCTTTTTCAGCTCTTCTCGATCTCTGTCAACTCCCTCACCTAAAGGAAAGTACCCTCACTGCAAGTAATCCAAATTTCTTGCCAAATGTGTTCTTCCTATGTGAGTAATTCTTATCATCTTCGTCTGTTTCCGCAAGGCAGGGAACTTACACAGTAATGTCGAAAGGCCTGTCATAGGTAGTGCAGAGTTGTTGATGTGAGTTGAAGGATTTTTTTCTTGCTAAGCGAAATTTATTTGCGGCTCTCATTGCATTGTAGTGAGTGGAGTGTAACTAACTGCTTCCTGTAGATAGGATTTTGCAGAGAATATTTTGCACAATGAAGTGAAGATATGGGAGTCTGTCAGAACAGAACTGCAACTCTCACACACATTAGCACATACATGTATAGTGTTATATTAACTTGTAAACAATGTCTCTCATAGTACATAAATTAATTTTAAAAAATTGCATTAAGTACACGATTCAAGAGTGTGTATAACCAACGTATAAAACTATTGTGATATTGATCCAAATACAATGTTTTCTATTTTCTTCTCTCAGTTGAGAGTGAGAAAGAGAGAGAGAGGGGGAGAGAGAGGGAGAGAGAATGACAGAAGCACACACCGATACAGACACAGATACAGGCACACAGACACATGCACAGTTCAGGGTTGCTGGGTTTGAGAGATTAAGGAGTCAATGGTCAATTACACCCAACCCTTTCCTTCCCAGATGAGTCCTCCCCAGGGCATTCATGGAAACAGATGGACAATTTAAGTGGACCTGACACAAAATGACTCCTGTAGCTTCACACTCATTTAACAACCCCCTTGTCATGTATTGTCATATATTGTCATGTCTTGTCCCTGTGCTTTCTCTTCTATTCGTTTCCCCCTGCTGGTCTTATTAGGTTTCTTTCCCTCTCTCTATCCCTCTCTCTCTCTACCGTTCCGTTCCTGCTCCCAGCTGTTCCTCATTCTCCTAACGACCTCGTTTACTCTCTCACACCTGTCCCCTATTTTGCCCTCTGATTAGGTCTCTATTTCTCTCTCGGTTTCTGCCTCTGTCCTTGTCGGATTCTTGTTTGCTGTTTGCTGTGTCCTTGTTCCGTCCTGTCGTGTTTTGCCTTATCATCAGATGCTGCGTGTGAGCAGGTGTCTCTGTCCTCTACGGCCCGCGCCTACCCGAAGGGACCTGCAGTCTGTTGCCGCTTATCCTGCAATTCCCCTCAACAACTAGAGGATTTATGTTTTCCCCGTTTGGACATTTCCTGTGAAGGATTGAGGATTATGTTATCTCTGTTTGGACTTTAATAAACTCAGTTTCTGTTAAGTCGCTTTTGGGTCCTCACTCACCTGCATAACACCCCTACCCTGTACACATGACTCATAAGTTTGGTATGTTCAGCTTTAATAAACTCTTGCACATAGGACATGAAAAACATTACAGTATGTTCATTTCAATATAGTGAAAAACAAATGTAAAATTAATTATATAATAAAGAACATTTTACTGAGTCATACAGTTGTCATTTAAATATGTATTACAGGACAAACCCCATGATAGTGTTATATAAAAACAGATTTCATAGTGATCTGTCCCATAATGTGAATGACTACACAGCTGGTACCCCTACTTGACCCCTTCAGACCTGAATGAAATCACCTTGGACACTCATTAACATTTCTAGGCTTTGGTCTGAATATAAATGATCTGCTTCTATAGATGGTTCAACACCTCCGAGGTACAAAGATGGACAAACAACATGATTGTGAAGAACCTGAGATGGTGGATTAGTGTTTTGTTCAGTTCTTAAATGTATCAGAACTAGCCGGAAAGGAAAAAAACAGTGGACAAATACAAAAGAGAGGGGAGAGCTGTCTCCAAGAAAATATAGCAGAATATATTATTATAGCTTAATTGTAGACGTGCATGAATAATGTAGATGTGTACAACTTTCAGGTTTCTTAACTCATCAGTACTTATGTACACCAGTGGTCAGATATCAGATAATGGTTTGTGGTTCACTGGTCAACTGTGGTCAATGGTTGGAGAATGGTTAGAAAATGACTTCAATCTCTACTACTCCACGGTGTGTTCCAAGATTTGTTTGGGTCCTTCAGAAACAGTTCTTTAAACTCTGGAAACCAGTACCCCAGGGCAACCCCATCGTGGGTGGAGCACGAGATCATGTGGTAGGCCAGCTAGTAACGCACACGGCCCCACCCAATACACCTGCAGAGGAGAGAGATACATACAGTAGGTCAATTTGGTGAGTATATTTGAATGTGTGCACTCTTTGGTGCAATGTTAGTTTATAGCATCAATATACTTTTGTAATATGTTTGAATATTTTCATGCAGCTCTCACACACTATCATGTGAATGATTACACAGCTGGTACCCCAACTTTAACAGACCTGAATGAAATCACCTTGGACACTCATTAACATTTCTAGGATTTGGTCTGAAGACGGTTCAACAAATGAAGTTAAACTGACAAACAACATGATTGTGAAGAACCTGAGATGGTGGATACGTGTGTTGGTCAGTTCTGAAATATCACAGAACTATCCAGAAAGGAGACGAGTCAGTACATTCCGGAAAAGAGAGGAGAGAGCAGTCTCCCAGAGAATACAGCAGAGTATATTTTCCCAGCAACATTGAAGATGTGCATGAATACTGAAGATGTGTACAAAAATGTTAAGTTTCTTCACTCAGTGGTACTCAACGATGGACCCAGCTAGCACGATCACTTGTGTAAACCAGTGGCAAGTGGTCAGATATCAGAGAATGGTGTGTTGTCACCTTTGCTGAATGGTTAGAGAATGGTAAGAGAACTGCTTCCATCTCTACTCCAACGTGTGTTCCAAGGTGGTGGGCTGTGTGAGTGGATCCTTGGGAAACAGTTCCTTAAACTCAGCCAACCAGTCACCAGGGCAGCCCCATCTTGGGAAGAGCACAAGGTCTTTGGCTTCTCTGCAGATTTCTATCAGTTTAGCAACTAAACGTAAATATTGCAGTGTACTATTTGTTAAGTTTTGACTTTGCATCATTCAGTAGGCGTTGCATCGTTTTTATGGTATCTGTTAAACTACACTGTATACATGAAAGTAAGTAAAAACATGTGGATTCGGCTATTTCAGCCACACCCGTTGCTGACAGGTGTATATAATTGAGCACACCGCCATGCAATCTCCATAGATTGACTTACTGAAGCGCTCAGTGACTTTCAATGTGGCACTGTCATAGGAGGCCACCTTTCCAACGAGTCAGTTTGTCAAACTTCCGCCCTCCTAGAGCTGCCCCGGTCAACTGTTATTGTGTAGTGGTAAAGTCTATGAGCAACAAGTGCTAGTGCTAGGCCACACAAGCTGACAGAATGGGACTGTTGAGTGCTGAAGTGCGTAGTATGTAAAAATCGTCTGTCCGCGGTTGCAACACTCACTACCGAGTTCCAAACTGCCTCTGGAAGCAACGTCAGCACAATAACTGTTTGTCGGGAGCTTCATGAAATGGGTTTCCATAAGCCTAAGCTCACCATGAGGAATGCCAAGCGTCGGCTGAAGTGGTGTAAAGCTCGCCGCCGTTGGACTCTGGAGGAGTGGAAATGCGTTTTTTTTTTTTGAGTGATGAGTGACTTTTTACCATCTGGCAGTCCATCAGACGAATCTGTGTTTGGCGGATGCCAGGAGAACGCTTCCTGCCCAAATGCATTGTGCCAATTGTAAAGTTTGGTGGAGGAGGAATAATGTTCTGGGGCTGTTTTTCATGGTTCGGGTTAGGCCCCTTAGTTCCAGTGAAGGGAAATCTTAACCTCTTTGGGATTTCAGACAAGCATCTGATGAAAAGCCATTCCAGCTCCACATACCTTGCCCAATTTAATATGAGTAATACCAGCATAGACACTACATGACCAAGTGTATGTGGACACCTGCTCGTCAAACATCTCATATCCAAAATCATGGGCATTATTATGGATTTGTTCTCCACTGTGCTGCTATAACATACACCACACTTCTGGGAAGGCTTTCCACTAAATGCTGTAACATTGCTGCAAGGACTTTCTTCCACTCATCCACAAGAACATTAGTGAGATTGGGCACTGATGTTTGGCAATTAGGTTTATCTTGCAGTCGGCATTCCAATTCATACCAAATGTGTTTGATGGGGTTGAGGTCAGGGCTCTGTGCAGGAGAGTTCTTCAACACCGATCTCGATAAACCATTTCTGTATGGACCTCGCAATGTCAATGGGACATTGTCATGCTGAAACAGGAAAGGGCCTTCCACAAACTGTTGCCACAAAGTTGGAAGCACAGAATCTTCTAGAATGTTCTGTAGTGTTAATGTATTTTCTTTCCTCTCGCACTGTCATTCTCCTTCTAACATTTTGTTTCTCCCGACCACCGACCCCCCTCTCTTTTTATACCAATGTTTGTATGCCTCTGGTCCTTCTTAATTTACTTTCTTTCTCTTGCATCACTTGTCATTCTCTACATCACTTTGATTTACCCTTCTCTTTTTCTCTATATCACTTTCATTCTCCCCCTCTTTCTCTTTCTCTCTCTCCTCCCTTCTCTCTCTCCCTCCATCCCCCTGCGCCAGGCCTGTGCCCCCCTGTTCCACTGGAACATGATAGACGTGGGTGAACATGATGAGGCCCAGAACACTCCAGCGGGGAACTGCCTAGTGTTGAACACACTGACAGGGGAAACGGTCAACTTCTCCCCCTGCAGAGACATCATGACTGAGAAGGTTTACAAAGTCCTGAAGTACAGTAAGAGATCTTAGATATCCCATTAGTACCTGTACAGTACAGTAACAGGTTCCTCTGTTGTCCACTCAAAATGAGGATTATTGTCCCTGCTATGCCACAGAACTACTAGGGTATTCCTTCTTAAAACAGCAGTTGACTTCATGTTCACAAGTTTGCCTGCTGTTTTTTTTCCACTCTGTGTGCTTTCATCTTTGATCCTAATATTGATTCTCAGATAACGACAGACGATACTGTGAAGTGGGATTTATCTCATCAAACTTGATCCTTTTGATTAATATAAGGTTGTATATTACACAGTAATGTAGCAGATTAGATCAGTAATGGTTAGATCCACATAGTTTATAATTATTATTATATATTATGATACTGTCATGTAGTAATTACGCCACCAGTGTTATGATACCATCTATAACAATGATTTGATTTGTTTCTTGCTGTACTATTCTAGGAGGGAAGGCTCCTTATTGGTGCCCCTGGAGCCTACTACTTTCAAGGTAATATGTCCCATCTGGTGTTTCAGAGTGTGTAAATAAAATGATTAACCTGGTTAAACTAGATTGCCTACCACACTGATGTAAAACTGCTAGGGCATAAAATTGCTGGGGCATAACATTTGCTGCTGGGTCATTGGAGCTCAATGCCACACTTGCTGAGGCTGCTGGGAAATGCTTCTGCTGCTGGAGCATTGACCAAAAATGGGGTGGACAAACACTAAAATGCAAGAAATATAAAATGTCACCATACATGGTTCTGAGGCTGGTGGCTTCCATAATTATGGTGGCTTCCATAATTATTGTGGCTTCCATTATTATGGTGGCTTCCATTATTATGGTGGCTTCCATTATTATTGCTTTCATCAACACTCCTAGGATAAACGTGTACATTAACAGCCCTGTTGTTAGGATGTCTCCGGGAAGGTTGATGATGACTGAGCATGATGAATTATCAAATTACTAGTCCTGGTAAACAATGTCAAACAGTGTTCATGTGGGAGGCAACCTGTCTGCTTTAGTTTACTAGTATTTCCGTGGAATATTATGGAATACATATGTATAAATATGTATAAACATTACTAAAGTGTCTTCTCAAAATGCTGTTTGCGGTGCTTAACCTTTCTGTTGCAGGTCAGATCATCAGTGCAGGACTGCCTGACATTGTCAACAGTGCCAAGAGCCAGAATGCCAAACCTTATGTGGCTGGACAAACCCATTCCCCTGAGACTGGTGGATACAATCGTTACCATGGTAAGAGAGTTACACGCAAGACTTCTGGTCTAAAGCAATGGTTTTCATGCCCCTTCTCAGAGACGCCCAGATGTTTCACAATGTTGTTGTAGCCCTGAGCTAGCAAACCAAATTCACCTAATCAAGGGTTTGATGATTGAGCTAGCAAACCAAATTCACCGAATCAAGGGTTTGATGATTAGTTGACAAGTTGAATCAGGTGTGCTACCCCGAGAAGAGGTTTGAGAACCACTGGCCTAAAATATTCGGTCCATTGATATTCAGAGACATTATAATTTAGTTCAATCAACCAGAAAGGTTGATGCATTACACTGGTTCACCAACAGGTTATTCTGTGGCCGCTGGTGAGTTTACTGGAGACTCCATACCAGGTGAGAAAGAAAGTTTCTGTCAAAAGTGTTCACACAACCAGATAATTACTAACCTGGTCCCAGTTTGTACTTTCATTCCAACTCATTGTCATGCCAAACATTGGTTAATTTTTGCCATGACGAGGATTGGAATGTTAGCACATTGGGCTACAGAGTGGTGCCCAGGCTATAAAATTACACTTCCTACACTTTATGTGACTGGTAGAGATAGTGCCAGCTGTACAAGATGCAAAAGGTTGAAACATTTCTCAATAATGAATGAATTAAGTCTGTTTTATTGTGTTTAAAATCCAGTACAAGTATGTATTTTCTGTTTCAGATTATGTGGTTGGAGTGCCTAATGACTGCAACACAGCAGGCTCAGTAAGGGCTCCCGATGGTGTTATGATCATTTACTTTTAATGTTAATTTATTAGAGTGATGTAAGCTAATGTTTTGGTTTTGTATCCAGTTCAAAATCTATAATGGAAATACAACTGACATTTTGGGAGTGAAATACACATTCTTAGGCTCTCAGGTGAGACTATTCATATTTTATTTTTATTTACTTGTTTACGGGAGAGTGATGAAGAAGTGATCACTATGTGACATGTCTATACAGATAGGGCTTTGTGTTGATATCTGAGTGATGAGCAATGTAAGTCCACTCAAAACCACATGCAACTTTCATCTTGCAGGTGGCCTCTTACTTTGGCCACAGTGTTGCAGTAACTGATATTTAACAACGATGAGTATGTCAGAACTCTCTTACTTAATTTTTTTGTCCATAATCATTGAAGCATTAAACATGAATCAACCATCTGATAGCAAACATCTATCGAATGTCCAGCCATTCTTGCTCTGTCCTCTGTTTACCACAGACGAGATGGCATCCTAATCGGGGCGCCCCTCTTCATGGAGCATGTGTCGGGCCAGCAGTTGCAGGAAGTGGGCCAGGTGAGTGAAAACCTGATGAGCCCTGGGTGATGAAAAAGATATCAAATAAATCTATAACATCATGTGAGCATAGTGTGCAGTCTCCATTCACCTTTTATTAACAATGTTTTTTTATATACCCAGCACTTGCTCCGAGATAATGGATGTGTGTAATCCTTTCCCAGGTGAGTGTGTACCTGCAGGGAGGGCGCTCCACCTTCCACTCCAAGCCAGACCAGAAGCTGACAGGTTCCCAGGTGTATGGACGCATTGGCAGCACCATCGCCCCCCTCAGTGACCTGGACAATGACAGTTTTAATGGTGAAGCTCTGATATACAGTCATTTGACTTATAATATATGTATCTTCCCTTCTAATATAGTAACTGCCTCAGGGGCAGCAAAATCAGTAGTATCTGTTTTTCTCTGTAACTTAAACAAGGAATGATATTAAATGTGAAAACATCCTCTGAAAAACACTTTAATCTCCTTTCTGAAACAATCTTTAATTTCATGATTGAAATGCTCCATTTTCTGATGGTGGGGAATGCTTTTGTTATAGCAGTGTTTCAATGCGCTCTGTCCGTGGATTACTCATCACTATAAAGCGTTTCTGTCTCTTTCGCTCTCCCCCTCTCTCTCAGATGTTGCTGTGGGAGCCCCATCCTCAGGCTTTGAAGGAAGGGTTTTCATCTCCATGGGAACTAGCGATGGACTGTCTCCCCAGTATACCCAGGTCATTGAGAGTCCCTTCCGGTCCCCAGGCTCTCCAGCACAGTTTGGCTTCACCCTAAGAGGAGCCACTGACATTGATTTAAATGGCTACCCAGGTTAGTCTGAAAGCAAACTCTTCGTAAACTGTGGGCTTGCTTACCTTGATTTAAAATAGATGTGGATTTGATTATATTTGGGTTATACATGTGTTTTGACTCGAATTAATTCATTCTAGCCCACAATCGTGAAATAATAATCTCATCAGGATCTGAGAAGTTATGGAACAACAAACCTTACTCCGCCAACAATTCCCAACAATGTCCCTACCTCTCTTGTCAAGCCACAGTGTCAATCCTGCCAAGACCACTTGGAGATGTCAAACTGTAAGATCACTTGGAGGTCACTCTGTTCCCTTACGACTCCAACCATCAGCCTCTGGCGCAGTTCAACGACAGCAACAGCAACGATTTCTGTTGTCCTTTTCTTTGTAGCTGACTACTACCCAAGGACATATTGCCACGACTTAACAAAGTCCTCGTTCCTTTCAGCCCCAGTAAAAACGTCCCCTGGAGGCAAAGGCAAAGTTTCTTGGACACACGAGAGAGAAACAGAAAGGTCACTCATCCAGTGGAGGGGCCGACATTTATCCGGGGGAGAGAACCTAATGGAGATACATTTGGTGTCCCTTGGAGACTAGTGAGCTACTCTCAACACAGCAATGCTTTTTGATGTGCAACACCTCTGGCTTTTAAAGACACTCCCCAGCGAGGCCGTTACAGTTCAACTCTTTGAGACAAACTGGTCACTGTGAAAACTATTTTTTTGTTTGTTTTTCAGCTGACCTCTTTCCTTGAAAATAGTTTTGTTTCCTACATTGAGTTTCTTAGGAGTCACTGTGATATGAAAGCAGAGGTCCTGGCTGTTACCAAAGGGCGATCAATCCCATTGACTATTTTTTGGTACCCTTTCATGAGAAAGTGCTATCGATAATGTACATTCCAAAGCTGTTTCATGACCCTATATTTCTTATTACTATCTATCTTTGTGGCCTCACAGATCTAATTGTTGGTGCATGGGGAGTCAATAAGATTGCTGTGTACAGGTACAGTAGTGTGAGGTAAACAAACACTTTATTTGTTACTTTAAATTAACTTGAGAAATGTTATCTGTCGAAGTTTGATATTTGCATTCACAATGTACCCAGGATATCTGTTCTCTGTCTGTGTGGGGTTGTACCAGGGCTCAAGCCGTGGTGATGGCAAAGACCCAACTCTCCCTCTACCCTGACTTCCTGAACCCAGATGTGAAGGAGTGTGAGCGCACCACCACCAACGAGCCTGTGGCCTGGTAAAGGTTATTCTCATACCAGAGTATCATACCGCTAGTGTCGGCATTAACCATAGCCACGTGAAGTTGTTTGGGGGTGGGGGTGTTGCGTTAATTATGATGTATATTTGATATCCCTTCATTTGACATCCCTTCACTACAGACACTATATTGGCCCGCTAATACGGCCCTATTAAAGGTCCAGTGCAATACATTTGTGACCATTTATTTTGTTTTTTTTAATCAATATTATTTTTTATTCTGATTTTTCACCCCTACCTCCCGTGACTATGGCATTAACCAAACTCACTGCTGCAGGAATATTTTTGGCCAACTGGGAAGAACATTTCTGATGGACAAATGTTGGTGGGCACAGCAAGAATGCACGTATTGGCACTATGTAGAATTCCTGTAGTGTTCCTCTAGGTGCCTAACATATTACTGAGATGTGTGACATGCCTGGACAGTTCCTGGTTGTGTGAGACTGGTCTTTCCCGTGGTGTTGTGTGAATTTGTTATTGTAAAATCAGAATAACATTATGACTGATGTAGTCTGTGTCTCTCCTTACAGCTTCACAGTCATGATGTGCATTAGTGTGTCTGGCCACAGCATTCCAGAGGAGATAGGTAGGAGACGCATACTGAAGTGATTTGTTCCTGAGGAAACATACATATTCTCCTTGAGTTTGAGTTTTCTGTTTGTTCAAGATACTCTAAATCCACTCTTGTAGTTCTAGATGCAATTACGCAGCCAATGGCCAGGAGGGCCATGTTTCTGCACACAAATCTGCCAGAGAGTATTTCCAGCTAACCATTCAGAGAGATGTGGGAGTGGTCTGCAGGAACCAAACCGCTTACCTAAGGGTGGGTTGCTTGTGCCAATTTAGCCAATTTATAGGCCTGTATTTTGTATTACAATGGTCAGAGCTCAAAACCTGAAATAAAACCATCATGCAGCTGTCTTCTTATCAGGCTTATGCTCCCAAGTGGCCATTCACTGACGTGACACTAGAACAGGCTCCAATCACAATATAATTAGTAACCTCACAAAAATGTTGCCATTGTCAGTGGCAACAGAAAAAGTTGAAAGGGGAGTAGATTGATATTGTCTTAACACTACATGATCCACTAAACTGCAGTAGATCTTTACTGAATTTAAATTGAATCGAGGGTAAATTGCATCAATGTCAGTACTGCATCCTGTCTCTCTTTCCAGCATGAGTTAGAGTTCAAGGACAAGCTCAGCCCCATCTTCATCTCCCTGAACTACAGCCTGTCCAACTCCAACTCCCAGGAGACCATACTGCATGGCCAGAGAGCTGTGGTCACACAGGTGACATCACACATTACATTCTTAATGTATTGATACATTTTAGTTTGCAAAGGAATACCATTTTTATAAGTGGTAATTACATAGTTGCAACATATGAATTAGCAAATGTGTTTGTTTCTTTGGGTATAAAAAGGTGTGTATGTGTCTGAGTGTTGTGCAGACCAGGATCATTCTGGACTGCGGAGAGGACAATGTCTGTGTCCCTGACCTGAGGCTGACTTCTGAAGCGTGAGTGTCAAACACCCCTGAGTTCCACATCACTCAGTAGTGTCATCTGTTTTCTTGGTCACTCTACATTTTCAAGACATTGGCCAAGGGAGATCTCTTGAGATTAGTGTGATGGAAAATAGGGTTACATTTGACTTTTTATTTGTACTACGAACCATGCAGGTAACTGAATATCAGGGAAATGATTGTCTAGTTAGAGCATTTTATTCCTGTCTACTATACAACCCTTTACAGCATTACCTATTGACCCTATGTAAAACACACTGTCTGAATCTGAAATGGCACCCTATTCCCTATATACAGCAGTGCACTACTTTTGACAAGAGCCTCATGGGCCCTGGTCAAAAATAGTGTACTATAAAATGAGTTTTCCAACTCTCCCGGGGCTTCAGCAGGTTGATCTGTGCTCAGAAGAAGGAGAACCAGACAGTGGTGGTGGTCTGTGAGCTGGGGAACCCAATGAGGCAGGGCCAGAAGGTAACCACCATGTAATTAAATATAGTGAAAGTAAAAACCCTTGCACGTACCTTGCATGAACCAGAACAGCTCATTGGAGCAGGAGCCTATCTCCTGTTTCTGTAGTGTGAGGCAGCTTGAAAGACAGGACACTATTCTAATCTCCTTAATGCTATCTGAGTGCCAAGCAGAGACCGATGGAGACCCATTGGCATAGAATTACACATAGAATAATAGTAATTCAATAGGATTTCTGTGGTAACCACTAACCATAGCTAGTGCAAGGGGAGAGGTGTGAATGTGTTACCCAGACATGTCACTGTGTGCTCTGGGTTCCTGTGAATGTGTGAAAGCATCAAGGAGGCTTCCGGCCGTTCTGGGTCTTTACTGTCAACGGACGTGGATGACATGTGACTATGTGTTTGCAATAGCTCTGTTGTCAGTCTGAATAATACTGTACAGTATGTTTTTCTCTCTGTCTGTCGTAGCTCCAGGCTGGTCTGTTATTCAGCGTGGGGAACCTGGAGAAGGTGGAGAGCCACGTGTCATTCACATTACAGATCAAAAGGTTGAGAACAACACTTTCGTCCCATCTTGTGACTTTAATGCCCTCGATGCTACCAAAGCATTGTTTTTCTGTTTGTAATACAACATTTTAATGGGGAAATCAACACAATATAAGGCATATTTAGAGTCTCTGAGATACATATAGTTGACATGCTTGTTAATCCAGTTGTCTGTATTTTAGACATTCAAGGTGTCACCTGAAGATTCGTGGCTTTTCTAATGACACAAGGGAAATGTTCAACATTCGTTCAGCTTCTTCCTTCCTTTATAATCTCTAGCAAGAACAGCCAGAATCCTGACAGTAATGTGGCCCATCTGAGGATCGATGTCAGCGCTGAGGCAGCTCTGGAGATGTGGGGGTGGGTGGGCCTTCCTTATTGTCCTCCAATTATCCTCAGAGCCATAAACTGTGCTGTTTTGTTCTACCATGGAAATGAGCACTCCTCCTGGTCACACTTTCTGTGTGACAATTCAGAGCTGCCTTGCTAGACTAGTAGCAGACTGAATATCTAACATCCAAAAGGGATTAGTGATGTTTGCCATTGGAAGATGTTGTCCTAATGTGAGCGTATTACGGTACAGTAACAGCATGGTTTCCTCTTGTCCTTGTAGTTATTGGCTTTCCCAGGACATGTAGTTACTAATTATCACCAGGACTATTTAACTATATGACTAAGAGGTGCAAATGAAGCATCCTGAAGCAGTCTGATCCCTATATCCCACTAAGATCAGTGAGAAATGAGGCAATCTATTGGATGCCGGATCTACTGTCTGCACCGCCATGCATGACAACAACCATATAAGTGTTGTTAAGACAGTATAAACCTATCTAGGACCAGGCTAATGTTCTCAGTGTTGTCCTCAGCGTTTGGTCCACCTTTGTAGCCTGCTGTTTTTTGGACATGGGCTCCTCTCCACCTGAGTGTGTCCTGCCCATTGCCAAGTGGGAACAGAAGGAGCAGCCTGCTGACCTGGAGGAGGTTGGCCCGCTAGTGGAACATGTCTATGAGGTAACCTTATATGGTTCACTCAGAAAAGAAACAAAGCGTTTAAGACATCGTCGGTCTCTCTGAGGTTGGTGCAGTTTTAGGCCAAAATGCATAACATCTATTTGAAGAGTTCAAAAGGTCGTTATAGAGTACGTCTGTGTACGTTATTTCATATTTATACAAAGAGAATGAGATACAACTTAGTGAGTGAAATCTGAAAGCACGTGTTTTTGTGTTGAAACACTCCGTTGAGAAACCTGGGTCCGAGCATGGTCAACGCCAGGGTGGTAGTAGAGCTCCCCACCCATCACCATGGAGACTTACTACTCGATGTGTTCGCTAACTCCTCAGAGGATTTCCTCATCTGCCACACTGACTCCCCTGACATCGACCCATATCAGGTGCGAGAGGTAGCCATGTTGTGGCCTGCAGTGTGCCAGACAGCAAATCTTTCTGTAACGGAAAAACCACGTTGTTTTTTCCATTCATTATGTTATAATTAAAGGTTAAGCAAAACCATATTTTCTATTGTTATTTTGATGATGTTTTGGTTATATGAAATTGTGGAACACTCTTTTGTTTTGGCAGTTGGTTAAGACCGGTAATGCTACTGTTGGTAGAGTGTACAAGGTTAAACAGAATGAGGTGGAACAGCCGGAGCCTCAGCACAAAGACACCGTTCACGTGGTAAACAAGTGTCGCTTCATGCAATTAACATAATGGCATGCATCCGGGTACAATCAAACTGTCTTGTCTTTAGTTGATGCTGTACAGTAGGCTAGTTCCACTTTACTGCAATTTCAGAGACAACTTGCAATATTCTATATATGCCACAAGAGGGGGTTGTACAACAAAATATTGCATCTCTCAAGTGGATAGGGACATTCCATTGATGTGTCATGGGGGAAAACGTTGACACTTCGGTGTGGTCCTCTCTCGATTTCTCCACAGAACTGCACCAGTGGAGATACCTGTCTGAGGTTTGTGTGTGAGGCCAAAGGTCTGGAAAGAGACTGGAGCGCTGTGGTGAAGGTGATGTCCCGACTCTGGATACAAACCTTCCTGGAGGTGAGAAAAAGAGAGAGAGAGAGAGAGACTAATACGGGAGCCTATACCATATCACAGTGACATATTTTCCACACAATATTTCACCATAGCTACAATCATAGGCAGAAAGGAAATGTGCTCCAAGACAGCTCTGCATCAAATTGAGAAAGCATTTTGTAGGATCTTACTTCTTTGACATTATTCCATAATGATTATGAAACCCTCATTCTGTTTCCCCTAGAGGCCTTATGAGAATTATGTCCTCCACTCTACAGCACGCTATGCGGTTATAGATATGCCCTCTAAGATCCAGCCTGAAGAGCTGCCAAGTGGACAGGCTGAGGTAAAAAATGAACCAAAGTTTCCCATTTCCACTTCTGCTTGTGTGTAGACAACATTTATTCACTAATGACGTAAATGACTTACTTGAGGCATGTACACACAACCATATCTCACAAAGTAACCATTTCTTCAGTAGTCATTGGACAAATTGAATTGGAGCCAGTTGATGTGTGTATATGTGTGAAGACCCAGACCAGTCTGGTGTGGAGTTTTCCCGATGGAGAGAAGGAGGTGCCGGTGTGGTGGATCATTGTGGCTGTGGTCTCTGGCCTTTTTCACCTCGCTCTGATCTTCTGGAAGGTAATGTACTGACATAGTTAAAACAGCAGATGGTGCAAGATTGGGCCCCATAACTGGGTAGCATTTAGATAATATTATACACAGCTACACAGCTATCATCTAAGTATTGATCACTCAGTCTTTTTGAATTATATGTTTTTCTCAAACCTGTAACTATTGGTTGGTGTGGAGACAAAAAAAGGAAGGGAGAATGAGAATGACCTCAATGACACACAAAGGAAACCTGAATCAGAAAATAATATGTGGAAATGTAAATGTTTTGTGTTTGTGCTTCAGGTGGGGTTCTTTTAATCGCAACCGACCCCCGTGTGATGATAATGATAATGCAGAACAGCTAGCTGGGGCTGGACAGTCTGAATACGCTGAGATGCCCCCAAACACAGAGGACAAGCAAGAATAAACAACTACTGTTTCACCCTGGAAACCCTGGTGTTTTATATATTTATTTGTTTCGACACAGACGCCAACCCTTTTTATGAGTTTTAAACTGTTTCACACGGTTTGTAAATGTTGCAATGGGCTTCTTGTTCAAATCTAATCAAATCAACGTTTATTTGTCACGTGCGACGAATTCAACAGGTGTAGGTAGACCTTACAGTGAAATGCTTACTTACAGGCTCTAACCAATAGTGCAAAAAAGGTATTAGGTGAACAATAGGTAGGTAAAGAAATAAAACAACAGTAAAAAAGACTAGGCTATATACAGTAGCGAGGCTATAAAAGTAGCGAGACACTGGTTAGTCAGGATGATTGAGGTAGTACTATTCTACTCCCTATAACTGCACACTTTCTAAAGATGCATCATTTAAAAAAGGGTATCTTGTAGCTATTCTATTTTGTATTGAAATAAACATATCATCTTTACCAACTTGATTTAGCACGTTGTGTCCTTTTGTAGCCAAACTGGCCTTCCAGTGTTCACAGAGGGGATATCCTTGTTAGTGTGATGGCAACGGCCTGCTTTATAAGCAACCATTGTGTTAGGGAGACCATCATGACTCACTGAAGGCTGAGCCAGCTTCCTGTTATTGTAGAGGGGAGACCCTCGAGTGACAATAACACTCAAATCAAATCAAATGTTATTTTTCACATGCGCCGAATACAACCTTACCATGGAATGTCTACTTACAAGCCCTTAACCAGCAGTGCAGTTCAAGAAGAGTTAAGAAAATATTCACCAAATAAAGTAAAGTGAAAATTATAAAAAGTAACAAAAATAAAATAACAATAAGGAAGCTATATATATATATATATCTGTATAATTTGTACATGTAGGTAGGGGTGAAGTGACTATGCATAGACTAGGCAATCCTGTGTTTATGCAGCTCATGGAAAAATAATAAATACCCAGATATGGCAAGATGGGTACAGTACTTATACCTATTGGTGATTTTCTGTTACACCGACATTTTATATACATTTCAAAACACATTTGAATGAATAGTGGCTATTTTGCAGACAAACCGCTAGGTAGCCAACTTTTAAGTGAAATGGAACACTGTGTACTTACATTGTAATTACACTGTCCTCCTAATGGGAGTTCGAGATGGACTTATAAGGTTCCATAGACCTTCATGGGGGCCCATCTGTGCACACACTCTACTTTGGTACCGTTAGGGGGCGATCACGATCACCAACAAGGCAGAGCAAGCGTCCCCTCCCACGTAGGACAATGGAATTGTGAAGCCACTCCGGTTCGTGAGCCGAGCAAGGAGTGGACATCCGAGGCAGCGCGAAAAGGGAGCAGTCAATGCCAACCTCAAATCAGTATGGATGAATGGCCACCTAAGTGGAATTGATGATGTCGCAGTAAGAATGCCACCGCCGCACACATCTCGTCTTCTTTTTCTCTTTCTTTTTCTCGGCAATCTTTGGGAAGGACTTGCTAAATCCATTTCGGACCAGGGAGCACTTGGTGAGTTATTCGTAGAGATTCGGCAAGATTCGAGTTTTGAGGGGAAAGTCTGTGATGGTGAATTGGCTGCTACAGCTAACGCATTGGCTGTGCATTGGCTGTTATTATTTGTGTCCCTTGTCAGTGATGAGGATGAGTTATTATGTAACCGTCGCATTTATTCAGCTATAATAGGCTACGCACGAATGGATACAATTTAGTCGCCGCTTGCTCTAGTCTTGTGGCTACTTCTTTGCATTCGATAATGGAATAGGGCTTCAGTTTTGAAACAAAGGATCCTGAACTGTAGCCCCCTTCCCTGATGGGCCATCTGTAGGCTCAATCTGTAGGTAAATCTAACCTAACGCGAGGCTATATAGCCTATCAATAGTAGTTGTATTATTCCCGTTCCATGTGCGAGCTGAGTTGTGCGATAGCAATTCAGCTATGATGAGGCGTCAGTTTAAGTTCCAACTTCTATCCACGTAACTCTGGAAGATGCCAACTAGATATTTTCAATTAGAAAATGGTCAATTGTCAGACACCAATGGTTAGTAGAACTATTTTTAAAAAAATCAAAATCAATTCCATGCTAGAAAAATAGGCCAATAAGAGTATAGCACGAGCTAGTGTGCATTTGTGAATGCCAGATGGACGACAAGCTTGTTTTGGTTACTGTCAACTGCACGCACCCGTTGTTGACATTGTTGTTGTTGTTGTTGTTATTATTTCCCAAGAGTCCTCATGAATGGCCAAAGGACATTATAATTTGAACAATGTTTGTTTTGGGTTCCCAGGACGTTTGATACATTTCATATATCCTATTTTCATTCACTTTCTCTGCAGGAGTATTTTCACAATTTTATACCCATATTATTATTACTATTATTATTATTCTTATTATTATTATTAAATAGGCCGCCCTGAGACAGTAGACTATAGTGCTTGACGTGGATGCTAGTGTCAATGCTTGGTAGTGCTTTAACCTGTCTCTCCCATACAGTCCCCTATCCTTCAACTGGGCCAAGCACGGTTTAGTTCCGATGCCTTCAATATGTTGCAATTCCTTGTAGATGCCTCTTTTTTTTATATATATAGCTAAGCAGGCTTTTAAGAAGTCGTGTCCATTATCTGTATTTCATTAGCTACGTTTTTTTGCGACCAAAGAAGCCTATTTCTGGAAGATGTGCTTATTTCTTAGTGCTTTGGACACGCTTGTCAAGTTCGGTGTACTTTAATATTTTACCTTCTCTAATATTATCTATGAATAATCATAGATTATCCATGTGAATTCCATTAGTTTCACCGACTGAGCAAACTGGTTGTGACGACTCGTCAATCAGGGCAGGTGGGGTTTTGAGAACCACACTTTTAGGTAGAAAATACATTTAAAAAATAATAATAATATATTATTATATTTTTTTGGGGGAGCTTGTCTGTTTTGCTTGTCACATCAGTTTGCAAACAATGTAAAAAAAAAGTCATCGAGTTAATAAAGCCGCATACAAACATGGTCTCTTTTTTGAGTAAGGCAGCTCAACAATGCTGGTGTTTCAGCCTAGCTCAGTGTTTTCTGTGGTGTTGGGGCTAGCCAGCAGAAAATACAAAGTGTTGCGCCTGATTGGCTCAGTTTTCTGTCATGATTGGCTCCGTTTTCTGTCACTAGTGGGACAGTACGTCATCCCCAATTCTAAGGTTAGAGCTCAAAAATGTTAGGTGCTTGGGTTCTGTCATAGAGTTATAATAGAAGTGCCCATCCAAGAAGGCTCAAGGTAATTCGCCACAGATACAGTTCCTTGCGAAAGTATTCGGCCCCCTCGAACTTTGCGACCTTTTGCCACATTTCAGGCTTCAAACATAAAGATATAAAACTGTATTTTTTTGTGAAGAATCAACAACAAGTGGGACACAATCATGAAGTGGAACGATATTTATTGGATATTTCAATTTTTTAACAAATCAAAAACTGAAAAATTGGGCGTGCAAAATTATTCAGCCCCCTTAAGTTAATACTTTGTAGCGCCACCTTTTGCTGCGATTACAGCTGTAAGTCTCTTGGGGTATGTCTATCAATTTTGCACATCGAGAGACTGAAATTTTTGGTTCGTGGCCCACTATGTGATTGTTTGGCTACTTTTTATACAGCTTTGACAGTGCTACTGATAGTAGTTGTGGTGCTTGGCTTGCGCGTGCAAATTCATTACACACAACATTCTATAATATAATTGTGTTTTTTGACATGTCAAATTAAAAGCTTATTTAACGCGTCAAATAATGTTATATGACGTGCATATTTTTTGACACGCAAAGACCCAAATGGCGTTCAATATGCCTCATCCTAATAATTTGGTCTATTTTCACCTCTTAATTTCGCCTACTGTTCTAACTTTGTGGTGCACAAATAGCCTATAAACTGTTTTAGAGAAATGTAATCATAGAATATTGTAAGAGCTTTCATAGTCTGTTTATATGCCCCCTTTATTTATCCTACGGTTCTGACTTGTACAAGGAGAACATTGTAAGAATGGCCCATGTTCTGAATTCTGTCGTTGTACATTTCAACAGTGCTGAACAAATAGTTATATTGACTACGTCAGTCGTCTCTTGCTCATTAATGTCTTAATCGAAATGACGGATTGCCTCTTATCCACTTGTCGTCCCCTTATGCCATAGTTTGTACATCTCAATTGTCAGTAGAATCCACATTTTTTAAAGCAAGTCTGCATATCAACTATGTTTTTATGTGTAATGGCTTTGCTGGCATACCTCCCCCTTTTTTTTGCCCCACCAAGATGTACATGCTAAAATGGCCACAGCCTTGCAGTTTAGCTGTATAGATTAAACTTTCTTGAAACACTTTCAAATGGGAAATGACATCAAAGTCTCTAACACCTTGTCATTATACCATGCTTTTACACCATGTGTTGATAAAAAGGATCCCAACTGGAGAGACAGGAAATGTTGATTCATTCATTTGAAGGTGCTATCATCAACCACGACCCCACCTTCACCTCATATTGATTTGTCAGACTGTGTTCTTCCATTACTTTATCATAGAGCTCATGACCTCAATCTCTCCTCAGAAGTAAAGGTCCCTTTGAAGTCAGAGAGCTTGGATGGTAAACTAAGTCGAGTCGCTGAAAGAATTTGGCGCTTGTGGATTGAGTTAAGGCCGAGAAGCTTGGTTAAAAAGCTTGAGTGTCTTTCTTTTTTGTCATAGTTGAAATTCCTTTCTTTTAACAGCACAGTGACTTGCAATGTTCTTTCGGCTCAGTAGCTCAGCAAGAATGAGATGAATCACCACAACCTATCAAAAAAAGTATGCTATTACCAATTAAATGCTTGGTCTAGGAAGAAAAAGGAAATTATTTCAGAGATCAGTGGAGGGTGATGCTGTGGACATATTCAAATTGTGCCAGACTCTCTTCTTGTATCAGCTCAGCTCCTTTTGAAGATGGATATTTAGTTACAGGTAGATGTTGGGCAAATGGCCCAACTGATGGCACCCTATTTCCCATATGGCCTGGTTAAAAGTAGTGCACTTCATAGGGAATAGGGTGCCATTTGGGATGCAGCTTTTCGGTACACACTCTCTGCAGCATCAGTAATCAAGGCATACATGTTAATTATATACTGTTGAAATGAATTCAGAATGGATTGAACCCAACCATGGGGATGTTATTTATTCAATGAATTACATAATTTAGTCTAATAGCGCAAAATTCAATGTAAGCCTGACATCCCCAGAGAGAAGGTTTGTATGTTAGAGGAGTTAAGGGTACTTTGAAATACTATATATGAATACTATATAGGAAAACATCAGAAATCCTCATATCTGAATTATTGTCCTGAAAAGGAACTTTTGATACAAGGCCATCTTCAGTTTGATGTAAACTGATCTTGGTTATCTTAACATTATTTCATGCTGAATTCTGCAGATCGGAGTGGCTGACTGGAAAGTGTCTTCTCTTTGTCCTCTCTCTGTCACATTATGCTATTGCCATGGTAATCTGTCCATGGTGAATCCTGCCCCTTCCCCTCTCAGTGACCTCTATGTTGCCTCCTACCCAATTGAGGCGGTTTGTCACATGTCCATTTGTGGCATTCTTTTGAAGGTCATGTTTATCTGTCTTACAAGAGCCAGGTGCTGTCTGTCATTCAAGGCTGAAAGAAAGCCTAATAATGTCATGTCCAATCACAACTGAGATACTCATGCGATCGTAGATCCTTCTATGGTATGTCTCCTTGAATTATCAAACATCTATGGTGTATTGCTGGCCACTTAGAGCCTGAAGTTGATTTAAAAACTATTTTGTGAAGATGGAGGCAGTGTTGCTGTTGTTGAGATCAGAGGTTTATGTAAAAGCATCAGATGTGCATACTTGCTGACTGACTGTGCCCACTGCCCAAAGCAACAACCAAAGTATGAAAAATGTGTTATTCTTGGGCTGTTTCTGCATGAGCAACACCTGACTGTCCTAATCGTCTGATAACCTGTGCAGCCTGCCCCGGTGTGCGGACAATAACCGGCTGAGGCCTGGCCAGGCCTGAGTCTAATGTGAGCTGACTGCCATTGCTTTGTGTTGTCTGTACCCTCCCATCTTTCTCTCCACTGCCGCTGTGCAGGTGAACCATACAGTACAGTTCCCAATTTGTAAGTCGCTCTGGATAAGAGCGTCTGCTAAATGACTTAAATGTAAATGTAAATGTACAATCTCAAATTCTTAATTGTTCAGATTCATAATTGTTTGGCAGTACAGTCCCTTCTGTACCTTTTGTACCCTGAGATCTAGGTATTATTGTATTTTTATTACGCAAAATTATCCATTTTCTTGTTTGTTTTCTATTGATGTCATGGGGTCGTTGTAGTGGTCTGGGTGTAGCTGGTGCAGAGGAGTCAGGTGCAGGACAGCAGAGATGAGTAACACAAGTAACTTTACTCAAATATTCCAATAACATGTCGTAATACCTAGCCCACAATAATGGACCGAACACACATTAAACAATTACGCATAAAAACCATGGGGTAAACAGAGGGTTAAATAATGAACATGTAATTGGGGAATTGAAACCAAGTGTGTAAAACAACAAGGACAAAAACAAATGGAAAATGAAAAGTGTATCTGCGATGGCTAGAAGGCCTGTGACGTCGACCGCCGAACGCCGCCCGAACAAGGAGAGGGACCGACTACGGCGGAAGTCGTGACGGTAGTTCAGTCACAGGGTGGTTGTCCTGTATAGCTGCACTTCAGGGGTAGTCTGTCCATATCTATACACTGCTGCACTTTGAGCCTCTATGGCAGGGGTCGGCAACAGGCGGCAAGTGGGTCCAAAAAAAGCTTTACAGTCACCAGTAATTTAACTAAAGTTTGTTTAAACCTCTTAGGGATTGTGAGACGCTAGCGTCTCAAGTGGCCAATAGCCTCGGGAAATGCATAGTGCCAAATTCAAATAAAACGCGATAAAACTCAAACTTTCATTAAATCACACATGCAGGGTACTCAATTAAAGCTACACTCGTTGTGAATCCAGCCAACATGACAGATTTTAAAAATACTTTTCGGCGAAAGCATGAGAAGCTATTATCTGATAGCATGCAACCCCCCTGAACCACCTGAACGAGTTGTAAACAAAATAATTAGCGTAGCCGGCGCTACACAAAACGCTGAAATAAAATATAAAACATGCATTACCTTTGATGAGCTTCTTTGTTGGCACTCCAATATGTCCCATAAACATCACAATTGGTCCTTTTTTTAAATTAATTCCGTCCATGTATACCCAAAATGTCCATTTATAAAGCAGATTTGATCCGGAGAAAAACAGCTTTCCAAAATATAACGTCACTCAAAACATTTCAATGGTTGCCTATAAACTTTGCCAAAATATTTCAAACTACTTTTGTAATACAACTTTAGGTATTTTTAAACGTTAATAATCGATCAAATTGCCGACGGGGCAATCTGTATTCGATAGAGAAAGTAAACAAAACATACACCATTTTCCCTCTTGCGTAACTATCAACAGTGTAACGTTGTTCCAGGATGTGCCTTTTCTTTGTTTCACCAATGATTAACTTCAACCTAATTCCAAAGACTGGTGACATCCTGTGGAAGTCGTAGGAACTGTAAAATGGGTGCTATCTAATTTCCCTTGGCAAAGACAACTTAGGGAACTGTCAGAGTATGTTTTATTCTGAAATGTTTTTCCTTGGGGTTTTGCCTGCTACATAAGTGCTGTTATAGTCACAGACATGATTGAACCAGTTTTAGAAACTTCAGAGTGTTTTCTATCCACAACTACTAATCATATGCATATAATATATTCCTGGCATGAGTAGCAGGATGTTGAAATTGTGCACGCTATTTATCCAAAAGTGGAAATGCTGCCCCCTATGTCTAAGAAGTAAATTTAGAAAAACCGTTCCCATTAATAAAAAATAAAAAGACATGTGATTAAGGGATGAATTGATAGTTATTTTCAAATACAATCTATTTTTGTCCTTAGTTGTGGTAAATTTGCAGTGTAGAAATTATTTATAATTAAGTTTCCGGCCCCTGGACCATATGCTCCAACAAAAATCATCCTTCAGTTGAATCTAGTTGCCTACCCCTGCTCAATCGGTTGGAGTTTCATATTTTTATGCGTCCAGCATCCATATGCAGTTATTCTGGAGTTTTTCATTGTGGTCATAGTGGTTAGAACGTTGGACTAGTAACCGGAAGGTTGCAAGTTCAAATTCCCGTCTGCTTGTCTCCAGATCTCAACCCCATAGAAAATCTTTGGAGGGAGTTGAAAGTCCGTGTTGCCCAGCAACAGCCCCAAAACATCACTGCTCTATAGGAGATCTGAATGGAGGAATGGGCCAAAATACCAGCAACAGTGTGTGAAAACCTTGAAGACTTACAGAAAACGTTTGACCTCTGTCATTGCCAACAAAGGGTATATAACAAAGTATTGAGATAAACTTTTGTTATTGACCAAATACTTATTTTCCACCATAATTTGCAAATAAATAAATTAAAAATCCTACAATGTGATTTTCTGGATTTTTTTTCTCATTTTGTCTGTCATAGTTGAAGTGTACCTATGATGAAAATTACAGGCCTCTCTCATCTTTTTAAGTGGGAGAACTTGCACAATTGGTGGCTAACTAAATACTATTTTGCCCCACTGTATGCATATTCTTGCATCTTGTCCTGAGAAATAGCCTGTTTACTTTGGGAATGTTATTTTTCCAAAAATGAAAATACTGCCCCCTAGTCTCAAGAGGTTAAATCAAATCAAATGTATTTATATAGCCCTTCGTACATCAGCTGGTATCTCAAAGTGCTGTACAGAAACCCAGCCTAAAACCCCAAACAGCAAGCAATGCAATGCAGGTGTAGAAGAACGGTGGCTAGGGACCCCTTTTTCTTATGGATTAGGACTACAATGTCTCCAGGTCATATTATTTGATATTTATTCACTACAAATCTGGATTGTGGATCTTTTGAGAATCTCAAAAATGGCTGGCCATATTGTGATGTGAAAATGCTGTCTAGGGCCTCAGTGGCAGTGGTTAAGGGCGCTGTACTGCAGCGCCAGCCGTGCCATCAGAGACTCTGGGTTCGTGCCCAGGCTCTGTCGTAACCGGCCGTGACCGGGAGGTCCGTGGGGCGACGCACAATTGGCCTAGCGTCGTTCGGGTTATGGAGGGCTTGGCCGGTAGGCATGTCCTTGTCTCACCGTGCACCAGCGACTCCTCCTCCTGTTAAGAAGCAGTGCGGCTTGGTTGGGTTGTGTATCGGAGGATGCGTGACTTTCAACCTTTGTCTCTCCCGAGCCCATACGGGAGTTGTAGCGATGAGACAATATAATAGCTACTAAAAAACAATTGGATACCACGAAATTGGGGAGAAAAATGGGTCAAATTAAAAAGTATATATAAAAAAAAATGCTGTCTCACTAAACCATCCAGGGGAAGTAGCAGGCAGTGTAGAGTAGATATATGGTTATGTTAAATATGGAAGCAATGTCAAGCCGAGGTCAGTCCTAATTAGCAATTCAATCATTTCTTTAATTATGCATTCTACTGCTGGGAGTGGAGCTGAGGCCTGTGCAAATTAGTTGGTTTCTACTGAAGAATGGTAGCCTGGATCCAGATCTGTTTGTGCTGTCTTGCCAAATCATAGGGTCACAATGACCATAGGAGTTGGCAAGACAGCACAAACAGATCTAGTACCAGGCTAGAAGAGCGGGTCTGTCTGACTCACAGACTTTTGCTCTGACTGACATCCTGTATTGGGATTCAGAGCACCGTGGACCAGGACCAACCAGGCTGTTTTGCTGTAGTGGTAGCCTATTGAAGGTGGGCTGGCTGTCTGCCGAGGTATTTTTGCTCAGGCAGCTGTACAGTGGGAGGAATCCGACTGTTGACACCTAAACACCCTCTCTCCTCTCAGAGGATACTAGTAGAGCTGTCTAGACACAGCATAGAGGCACAGCAGAGCACCCCTTTGGAAATATAGACAGCATAACACACCCGCCGCAGTCCTGCTAAGACAGGGACCCGCCCTACTCATTGAGTACTCAATCTTTGATTTACTCAATAGAATGTCTTTATTGGTTGTTCTTAAGCACAACAAAAGTCATGTCCATACATGGATTACTTCACAGCAAAAGTTTTCAATGGCTTTTGTGTGCAGGGCACAGGTTAATAATATAATAATAATAATAATATATGCCATTTAGCAGACGCTTTTATCCAAAGCGACTTACAGTCATGTGTGTATACATTCTACGTATGGGTGGTCCCGGGAATCGAACCCACTACCCTGGCGTTACAAGCGCCATGCTCTACCAACTGAGCTACAGAAGGACCACTGCTCCTTATTTATTAGACCATACAATACTGTATATATATGGTAGGTGGACTGTCATTCAGGTTATACACACATACACATATTCTTCCTAGGCTGATGATAGCATATTTGAACACATATAATTCGTACTGGACATTTTGTTGGCACTGGTTGCATTTCTTTTTTAAAATCTTTTAAAACCATCACCTGTTTCTTGTTTCTGCACAATGGGTGGATCCCTGAACCATGGCTCTTTCCTCAAATTCTTGCCTTGTGAATTTATTTTCCTCCTAATGACAAGTTATTCTGGAATGAGATTCATTCACATCAAAATTGAGCCTGAAAACATCTCAACAGTCTGCCGTGTCTCTAAACAAGGACTGCCAGCAAACAATACTTAAATATATAGATTGACTTGCTATATAGTATTCAGTTTGGCTAGGATACTCACAGTCCATATACAACCTTAGTAAAGGATGAAATTCTACTCCTTGGGAAATTGGATGTTTTGAAAGGCTTTCAGTAAGAAACTATATCAAATCCTTTGTCGACTGGCATTTAACACTCAGTCCCCTCAGTATTTTCTGTTTGTGCTGTATTATCTCACATCTGTTATGTGGGATTCCACATTTTAATCTGGATTATGTTTGAGAACAGTTGACTAATTTGGCATGTAAGCCTATTTGCCACACATACCCTTTTTAGAAAATGTCCGAAGATACTTTTCTTGCATATTCCCAAAATACAGTTGGAGCACAACATATTTTGTAAAGAAAGAATGACACAAAAAGACTGGTACGCGAATAACACATTTTAGTCAACGCTCTTATCCAGAGTGATTTACAGGAGCAATGAGGGAGGGTTAAGTGCCTTGTTCAAGGCTACATCTAAAGGTTTTTCACCAAGTTGGCTCAGGGATTTAAAACGGCGACCTTTCTGTTACTGGGCCCAAGACTCTTACATGCCGCCTTATGACATTGCAGTGAAAATACAAAACAGTGGCAGGAAATGATGGACACAATAATGTTGTAAGTTTCTCAACTACCCTTTCTCGGTGTGAGGGTGGGTAAGCTACATTGTCGAATAACCATCATGATATCTTAACCTTGATTTATTATGTTGTTAGGTTAACGCATGATCAGCTATAATTAAATCCTGAGATACTGACACTGTACAAAGTGGTTGTATTTACAGTTGAAGTCGGAAGTTTACATACACCTTAGCCAAATCCAGGGAAATAGCAAAGGACATTGTGCAGATGCTGGAGGCAACAGGTACAAAAGTATCTATATCCACAATAAAACGAGTCCTATATCGACATAACCTGAAAGGTCGCTCAGCAAGGAAGAAGCCACTGCTCCAAACCACCATTTTAAAAAAGCCAGACTACGGTTTACAACTGCACATGAGGACAAAGATCGTACTTTTTGGAGAAATGAACTGTTTGGCCATAATGACCATAGTTATGTTTGGAGGAAAAAGGGGGAGGCTTGCAAGCCAAAGACCACCATCCCAACCGTGAAGCACGGTGGTGCCAGCATCATGTTGTGGGGGTGCTTTGCTGCAGGAGGGACTGGTGCACTTCGCAAAATAGGTGGCATCATGAGGCAGGGAAATGATGTGGATATATTAAAGCAACATCTCAAGACATCAGTAAGAAAGTTGTAGCTTGGTCGCAAATGGGTGGTTGAAAAATGAGTTTTAATGACTCCAACCTATGTGTATGTAAACTTCCGACTTCAGCTGTATATCAGTGCCATATACTGTATGGAGACACTGTATGAAAGGCTCTGTGTATGTAATTCACCTCCACATGATAGTTTCTCTAGCTACTCCTCTTAATCCTCTCACTGACCACATGCAGTACAAGCGAATGTGATGTCCCAGGCCAGCTTGAAACATCTTGGCTAGGCTGCAGAGATCTAAAACATCTGGACATGATGACCAAGTTGTATTACTGCATCCCAGCAACCTACCCGTGGCCTGCGTTGCATATAATCGATGCAGTACGCTTTCTCGAAAAAGGAATGTCGTTGCTCCAATGTGTACCTAACCATAAACATCAATGCCTTTCTTAAAATCAATACACAGAAGTATATATTTTTAAACCTGCATATTTAGCTAAAAGAAATCCAGGATAGCAGGCAATATTAACCAGGTGAAATTGTGTCACTTCTCTTGCGTTCATTGCACGCAGAGTCAGGGTATATGCAACAGTTTGGGCCGCCTGGCTCATTGCGAACTAATTTGCCAATTCTACGTAATTATGACATAACATTGAAGGTTGTGCAATGTAACAGGAATATTTAGACTGATGGATGCCACCCGTCAGATAAAATATGAAACAGTTCCGTATTTCACTGAAATAATAAATGTTTTGTTTTCGAGATGATAGTTTCCGGATTCGACCATATTAATGAACTAAGGCTCGTATTTCTGTGTGTTATTATGTTATAATTAAATCTATGATTTGATAGAGCAGTCTGACTGAGCGATGGTGTGCACCAGCAGGCTCATAAGCATTCATTCAAACAGCACTTTTGTGCGTTTTGCCAGCAGCTCTGCTGTTTATGAATTCAAGCCTATCAACTCCCAAGATTAGGCTGGTGTAACTATGTGATGTGAAATGGCTAGCTTGTTAGCGGGGTGCGCGCTAATAGCATTTCAAACATCACTCGCTCTGAGACTTGGAGTAGTTGTTCCCCTTGCTCTGCATGGGTAACGCTGCTTCGAGGGTGGCTGTTGTCGATGTGTTCCTGGTTCGAGCCCAGGTAGGAGCGAGGAGAGGGACGGAAGCTATACTGTTCCACTGGCAATACTAAAGTGCCTATAAGAACATCCAATAGTCAAAGGTTCCACTGGCAATACTAAAGTGCCTATAAGAACATCCAATAGTCAAAGGTATATGAAATACAAATGGTATAGAGAGAAATAGTCCTATAATTCCTACAACCTAAAACTTCTTACCTGGGAATGTTGAAGACTCATGTTAAAAGGAACCACCAGCTTTCATATGTTCTCATGTTCTGAGCAAGGAACTGAAACGTTAGCTTTCTTACATGGCACATATTGCACTTTTACTTTCTTCAACACTTTGTTTTTGCATTATTTAAACC
The DNA here is from genome assembly GCF_021184085.1 of Oncorhynchus gorbuscha. Lineage (NCBI taxonomy): Eukaryota > Metazoa > Chordata > Actinopteri > Salmoniformes > Salmonidae > Oncorhynchus > Oncorhynchus gorbuscha. The sequence continues at coordinate 22,278,249 of NC_060198.1, read as the reverse complement.
AAATTGAACATGTTTCATTATTTATTTGAGACTAAATTGATTTATTATATTAAGTTAAAATAAGTGTTCATTCAGTATTGTTGCAATTGTCATTATTACAAATACATTTTAAAAATCGTCCGATTAATCGGTATTGGCCTTTTTTGTCCTCCAATAATCGGTATCGGTGTTGAAAAATCATAATTGGTCAACCTCTAAACCAGATCATGCATTTGTGGTTTTTCCCTTCCAGCAGCTGTTTGATTCAGATACCACTCTTTTGCTCAGAGTGCTATGAGTGCCTGAACACCACATAGATTCAACAATCTTCTGTGACTAATGTATGTAACACAAAAACGTTTGATACCATTAATATGTACTAGCCAGTGTTTTGTGTGGGTGCGGGTGCGGGTGAACGTGTTCTTGGATGATTGCCATGGTAACACATTTCCACATTCAGCCTGTTGTGTTGACGTTAGGTTCTGTGGAATCGTGACTGTAAACTATGGAAATATCAGTAATTTACACGCCACTCTGTTGTGGTGAAATCTTGTGATTTTATTCGATTGTTCACCACTTCCTTGTGCAAATGAGTAGAAACAATTACTGTTACCCAGGAATGAAAAGCAATGACACCTTAATGATATGAATCACTGTTGATAATTACAGAGCAGAATTTACTATTGGTTTCAAATGGAAAAGGATGACACCGGTAAAAAAAAAAGCAGGGACTTTATGTTAACTCTGAGTTGATTGTAACAGTTATTTTTCTACTTTATCAATCAGAAATTGTGTCGTCTGTTTGTTGGTGTGTCTTATCCTGTTTACTCATATCAAGTGTATGTAGTGTCCTCTCCTTTCTCCTCTGTGATAAACAAGGGAACTAGCCTCTTGTCCACTGGGATCCTGCCTCTCAAGGAGATCACAGTGGGGAGAACTGTTTGTGGACTTTGGCTTGAAACTTGGAACTGCGTTTTCCTGTTAGAACAGCCTTGATGTGTCCTGTGAGGCTGTGATTCCACGTGGAACAATGCCCTGCACCAGGGCCAACACACTCTAAATGGTGGATGGGTTTCCTCTCTGGGGACACTCAGCAGTAGTTTATAACACTTGGGAATCATCCATATTAACATATCAACCTGGGTGTACTGTACTGTCAACCTGCTGCTGAGGAAGCTGAAATCTTTTTGATTTAATAGAAACCTTTACACGTGTAATGACAAGCTAAGTAACAACAAGCTATCATCGCTTGCTGAGTTAGTCAGAAACTTCCATGCATGTTACGACAAAAGCACCAAACCATTCACTTTCTAAGCTAACAATTCATGCTGGCTATTAGTGGATAGTGGATCTGTCGTTATTCTGAAATGTCTTGGTAAAGATCCCAATGTTACACATTAAGTGCTTTCGGGGCCCTTCTTGTGTGTAACCAAAGGTAGCTTTTTTTTCGCCTTGTAGGTGGTAGGGTTCAAGCTGAAACTCATCCAAAGCTGTAACCCAACTTTAAGGACCCCTAAAAACCTTCACAGCCCATATAACTCTCCCTCTGGGCCCGAGTAGACAACAGAGGCCTGAGAGAGACCCTCTCTACTGACGTGCTCCAGCTGTGGATGCCCCTCTCTTTCCCTCTCTGCACTCTCTCTCTTTCTCTCTGTCTCTCCTCTCCCCTCTATGTGCAGCCTGAGGAAGTCCCTCATGATGACTTCCAGCTGGTATATACTAGTCTATAGGAAGGAGGTGGATCTGATTTGGTTAGATTTATCTCCTCTTAACTCAATCCTCGCCCTTGACGCCTCTACCTCAAACCCTTTGTGTTTCATTTGGGTTTACAAGTGAGTCTCCTTAGATCAAAAATGTTTCCAGGGAGGTTTGACCTTGCTCATAGGAGAAGGATAGACTGGGATTGTAACACGTCAATCTACCATCCTATCTGCTCTCTCAGGAAACTCCCCCAAACAGCTTTACAAGGCTGTCCAGATTGAGAAAGCCCTTATGGAAAAAAACATATGATTTCACATGTGGAAAATCACCAGATTTCACGAGTGAAATTTCCACGTTTTGCACATGCAACAATTTATTTCATAATGTTATTATTATTGTAAATAATTCAAAAACCGTGTGGCTTTGGAAAACTTTACTTGTGATGCTATTTCACATGAAGTTTCACATATGGATTTTCACGTGATCACACAATTTGAACATGATGCCCTACAAACAAAAAGTTGTTAGGAAGTCCCAGGGAAAGTCATAAAATAGCTGTAGTGTTTCGCACTTACATATGACACATTTTAACAATGTGTATGTTTATTTACACAGTAATTATTATTCAACGTCCTCACTTGTGGTTTACACTCACAACCTCTTGGCTCACAGCATTCTGAACATCCTGCTACACCACCATGTCTGTGTCAATGACTGATTTCACCTATATTCCTACACTTTGGACTTCAAAGGAAATCTCAGCTTTGTATAATACACTCAAAAAAGTTACTATATTTATCATAGTGATTCAGTAGTACTGTAACATTAAAACAGAATAATATGCCCCACCAACATTGCCTAGTTAAATAAAGGTGAATATAATCAGTTAATCTGACTATTCTCTCATCAGTTGATTTTATTTACAAACATTGCTTGTAATTATGGTATGAAGGTTTGGCTTGGAAAGGTTTTTTTGCTTGATTTGAGACAGCGGATGTGTTGTGCACTGAAGTCCACAAGCGAAGGGCAAAGGTGAGAGAAGGAGAGTGCGTAGATGTGAGAAGCAGTTATACAGCGAACAAAAATGATCATGCTGTTTGTATGTGGCTGCTATGAAAGTGAACTGTGTTTGCGTGTGATCAAATGTGTATTCATTCCGCCGATTCTATTGAAAAACGTTTCTTAGATGGAAGCAAACGGAAGGAAACTGGGATATACATACTGGAATTTGTCCAGTAGAAATTGTCGTTTGCAACTATTGGACTAATGATTACACCCTAGATCAGCTAGATGCAGGCAAGAGTGTGCAAGGCGGTATTGAATGTGTCACCTCTGTCTGTCACCTTGATAACTCAAATGATTTATCTTGACAATATGTTGTACACTTTCATTCATAGGCTAAGTTAGGTTGTAGCAACCTCATGATGGTTTTAGGGAAATTTGAGTATCATGTAGTAGCCTAAACCTATCGATGTCACATTGAGCTGGGTGAATGGAATATGAATGACAGTCATATTCTGTCATAGAAATAAGGCCATGCTCATTTTAAACGTCACCTACTGCCACTATCACTCATTCACATCCCCTAAACCTCATCATTAGTAACCCACACATATGCTTGAATATGTTTGTGCATCATGTCTGGGGAGGCTAAAGAAAGAATGTGTGTGAACATTGAATAACAGCTGATTTCTATTCAAATAGCCTACCTCAATTGGCAATATCACCCATTTAAATTGAGTTGTGTAGTGTGAGAGAGGTGTGAAGTGACTGGATGAGATTTGGCCCGTTGCCAGAATGATATGGCTCAGATCAGATCGTGGTGGGTGATGTGTGTGTTAAGCAATGGAATGGAAATGAGCCTACTGTACATACAGGAAGAGCTGGCTGTGAGCAAACATGGAAATGGGACGTTATTGGAATGGAGGAATACTTATCTTCCTATTCCAAGGCCACCCTGCTGCTCCGCTTCCCTCAGCCTTTCCTGAATGCCCATCTGCAGAGGGAGGAAAGGAAGGAGGGAGAGAGAGAGAGAGGTACCAGAAAGGAAGGACAGGGGGGGAGAGAGGGGGGGGGGGCTATTCTCATTGACGAAAGTTGAAGGAGAGGCACCGCAACGAGATTTTTTTTGGCATAATAGGTACATACACTTTTCAATTTATACATCGCGTCTTTGCCTTACCTTTCGTTGTAGCTGGCAACATGACATTCTTGCTTCTGCTGATCCAATTTACTGTAAACATCACAGTAGCCACTAGCCAGTAACTAAGTATAATAGAGTTAAGAATGTGCCATAAACTCACTCCAGAGCTAGCTGGAAATGTCGCGGGTGGAGCCATCAAACTGTTGGTACGTTGTCAAGGAGGGCAGTCACGTGTGTTGCGAAGCATAGGATCACTGTTTCGAGCCCAGTATGGGGCAATTGGACAGTGGAGGAAGCTAAGCAAACTGATGCCCGCAAGCAACTTTTCATCTAAAACATACCGCTATTAAACTCTTGAATAATGCAACCAAACTATATTACACTCTTGAATGTTGCAACAATTAAAGGTTTTATTTCTTGTTCGTACACACATTAAATTAGCTTGCACAGCTACTGCTAGCTAATAACGTTTGTGTATCAAACATGAATGTCGACGCCTCTCGTAGGAATATAAAGGTACAGTAACTTTATCATATAGTGTCGTTCATAGTATAATAGCTACAGAGCTTGCTAGGTAGAAAACTAAACAAAAGTATTTCTGCATTCTCCTCCACTACATCATAATAGCTGCATTACCTAGTTAGCTGAATGTTGACATTATCTAACATTAGCTGAACCATAGCTAGATAGCTCTTAGGCCTACTACTTCAGCGTGTTACATGAAATGTTCACCCATTTTGAGTGTTATGTTGTTTTTGTGCGTCTCTGAGTGATATTCTATTGATTCCCTAGGTCATTTCCTGTTTTCACGTGTATGTGATTTTTTGGGGGTTCAAAGCTGGCTGTTCAAAGCTATGTTGAGAGTCTATCACAGCCAATAAAAGCAACTGTTAATTGCAAAATTTCTGTCAATAGACCTTGGACTGTGTGTGTGTGATCTTATGATCATGAGAGAGGATGTTTTCCATGGAATATATTCTTGAACTCAATAACTGGAATTGTTCTGAACAGTTTTGAGGAGTATGCCTGTATGATCCAGGTCATCACCATGGGTACTAGAAAGCACATGGTCATTGCAGTGGAATCAGCCAGCCATTCTCACCCTCCAGACAATTTGGCTGGAGTTTGGAGGATCAATCGATTCTGATGGCAGAAGTCCCAGAATGTCCTAATAGGGTCGGGCACTAGACCACTAAACTCTATTAAATGCTTTTTGATCTCATGGTTAACAACGATGAGTCATCATGACTTGTCAGCTGAGAACTAGAACACCTGAACAGAGACAAGCTTGCCTTGTCATTTGCTTTATTTAGGGCAAGATGACACTTGAATTTGTTATTTAAGAACAACACATTTCCTATCGTTAGCTACAAGGGAACTTAGAAACTACAACCCAACTATATGTGAAAAAGCAGAACAATCTGCGTGCTCTCAGATTGAAATAAGAGTTCATTGTGGAACTTGTATGATGGCTTACAAGTTTAGCCTCCAACTTTTAATCAAAACCAAACAATACTTTTGTGCATTCATTGCAAATGATCCTGTAGGTTTCTGATTTAGTTTGAATAATTTAATAATTCTCGTTCCTGTCTCTCCACAGAGGTGCTCATCAGAGTCCAGGTGTTCGACAACAGTGACCTTTCACCTCTGGCAGAGGCTGCAGTGGATGTTTATGGGAACCAAACTACCTTGGCATCCAGCAAGGCTGGCAAAGATGGCGTCGTCATGGTCACCTTCCTGTACCGCCCTGGCACCTGGGTCATTGTCACGGCAACAAAACAGGGCTTTGTCACTAACTCCGCCCCCTGGCATGCCAGCCGCATCCCCCGTGAGTATTGTGTTTTATCCCGAACTATCACCTTTTCACCTCAGAAATGGAAAGAATGTAGTGTTGTTGTGGTTTACCACCATTCCATCAGTCTTATTCATACTACTTTGTGAGGTCACGTTATGAGAACTTACTCCTCACAAAGTTATATTTTAAATACTGATGGCTAAGCTATGCAAGTAATGGATGAATTACAATACTAATTACCAGAATCCTTTGGGACATTTGATGGAATCAGAGGCCAGGATGTCATCATAAAGGAATGTCCAACAAGCCGTCTCTGCCGATCTGTCCTCTGTGGGGTGTGGACAGTCCTATCCAGTTGTCAAATTCCACACCCCATTTCCCCTCCATTGCCTCCTCCTCTCTGGGGCCACTGCCAGGGTGTTACCCCTGCGTTGGCACACCCCAGATGACTCCCACCGTCTGCAGTATATCTGTCTCCACCAGCCCACCCCATCTAACCCAGTTGTTGCTGTAGTTATATCCCACCCACTTAGCCTAGGCTAGTCATCTTCCTACTGAATATGAAACAAAAAAATGTATTAAAAAAAGACATGAAGTTTGATGAAATTTTAAAGTAAAAAAATCAAGAGAAAGATAGTGAATCGAACCCAAAACCACCCGGATAACTATCAGTGTCAGAGGAGAGAAGTGAAGGGCAAACTGCTCCTGATTGCGATGCCTTAGCTAGCAGCGCTGCTAATCCTGCCAGTTCAGCACCACCACTGGCACCTCCACTAGCTAGTAGGCCTACGAGCGAGTCAGACTCGGTGGGAGAGGGGGACGGGGAGCTGGACAGTGGATCTACTAATGAAGTGCTCAGAGCAGGTGCAGTTTGGATGGAAGCTCAGTTCAAGAACATAACCCCTGGCTTTTCATGCAAAATTAAAAGCTGGGCTGTACAACATGCAAAAAGGTACAGTAGGGAACTTGGGTCTAGAAAAGACTGGAGGGATTAAATTAGCAAAAGATTAGGTGGTCCTTCTGTAGCTCAGTTGGTAGAGCATGGCGCTTGTAACGCCAGGATAGTGGGTTCGATTCCCGGGACCACCCATACGTAGAATGTATGCACACATGACTGTAAGTCGCTTTGGATAAAAGCGTCTGCTAAATGGCATATATTATTATTATTATATATATATTATAGGTGGAATGTACAGTAACATCCTCTGCCACCGACGTAAAAAAATATATATATGTTTTTGAACATAGCTGAACCAAGGTGCATTTGGTGGTCGCAAGCATTGTCGACAAGGCTAAAGAGGGTACCCAGCTTATAGTTAACATTCAAAATAGAAAAATAGACGCTACAGACAGAATCTTTCAAACAGCCTTACAAGGAGTCTGAACATCATGGCTTTGAGCAAGAAACTGACTGTTAGGAGTTAAATGGATATGACATGGGTAGAGTCACTGTGGGAGATTTTGAAAACTAAGGTAGAAACACATTTTTCCTTCACAAACTTATTCTGTACTGTGAAGTTAATCTGAATATGCACTTCATACTTTGTGGTGATTTCATTGAGTCGTCTGACTCTTGGATGTAATCCTCCATGGCCTGGGCCTCAGCCACCGACAGAGGATAGATGCGTCTGCGTGGAGACGCTGAACCCGCAAACAGGTCAATGGCACAGTCCCAGGGGCGATGAGGAGGAAGATAGGTGGCGCGGGTCTTGAAGAATACCCCGCGCAGGTCCTGGTATAGCTTTGGGATGTTGGGCTGAAGTGCAACCGCAGGACTCTCAACTGACGTGAAACCACAGGGAATGGGATTCGGGTGGCCAGTCTAATTCTCATCCTCGACCATGAGATTTTGGGGTTATGGTGTTGAAGCCAAGGGAGGCCGAGGATGATGAAGATGGAGTACTCACTCTTTCCCCAGGAGGTGGAAGATCACGTGACCATCCCTCTGCTCTTGTGGATCCCGGATTAGGAAGTGCCGGACATCGCTGGAGCTGGTGCCCTCCTTGACCACAACACAGACAGAGCCCCAGCTGTCTCCGTCTTCGCCGCTCCGCTGCGGGGATGCTTGTGACCCCTTCCTCCATGGGTTCAGGCTCTGATCGAGTGTTCACTAAGGGAGGGAGAGAAGCGACGAGAGTACCGATGCTCCGGAAGAAGGTTATCCAGACGGATGGCCATCGCAATGAGTGCGTCCAAGGAGAGCTTGTCATCTCGACAGGTAATTTCCGTCTGGACCTCTTCGTGCAGACCTCTTCTGAATAGCTGGCTCATTCCATCTGCTGGATGCTGCTACTGTCCGGAAGGTGAGCGTGTACTCGGCAGCCGTCTGGTCCCCCTGTTTTAATTGGAGTAGGGGCTCACCCCCCTCTCTGCCCTCCAGGGGATGATGGAAGACACATTTAAACAAAGCCATGAACCCCTCATAAGAATCTAGCCCCTCCTCTCTGCCAGATGGCCGTGGCCCATTCCAACGCCCACCCAGTCAGCGTGATGTCAGGTGACTTCGAATGCTGGAGGGGAAGAGCGGGAAGAGCGGGAGTAGACACTGGTACCTCAGAGCCCCCCCGGATAACGCCCTCTCTCCCACTCACTATGTGCTCCGGGACCTCCCGATCTACAAATTAAGCAGAGTACATTGTTAGTGCACCCCAAACTCTGATCCCAGGGTTGGGTAAATTACATTATAAATTCAGTTAATTCAGGAAGTAAAGTTTAAGTTAGTATTGGAATAAAAAGTTGGCGTTGGAATATAAGTTTCCTTCCTGAACTAACTGAATTGAAAAGAATACTTCCAAACCATGTTTGATCCCTTCACTGATCTGGCTACTTACCTTAGACGGTGGTGGGAATATTTCTTCTTGTTTCGTCGTAATTCATACCCCATGCCATTTGAGTTCTGAAAGCATCTGTTGTCACTCGAACAGCCAGGCGGATTGATCCAGCACACATTTCTTGTTGATAGTCTCTCTGCGACCTCCAAGCTTTTAAAAGGCCAATAAGCTTTTAACTGCCATTCATTTGCGGGCGGAGAGCTGCTTCAGAAGGGATGGAGTGTTACTGGAGCTCTTTCCTCCATTATACCAACCGCAGCACAGCACCTTTTTGTTCCAACGCTTTTTTTTACCAGCTCTCTCTGATACGGTAACCTACATTTCAATGACATATAGTCATAATGATTGAATGAGAAACCATGTTCATCCAAGTGGTAAACCTCTTTCTTGTATTTTTGGTTTGATTTTTTGGTTTTCTGTTTTTGTGTTTCTTTTTGTGTTTCTCCTTTTCACAAACCGTTTTAATTGCTCTTCCATTTCATGCCTGCGTTTGTCCCCAGCCGGTGTTGTCTCTGTCAACAAGTTCTCTCCACAGAGCACACACACTGTCAGCAGACTTAACATTGTAATTATGGGTATACAGAAATAGACAAACTTCAATGTTCCCAAGTTATCCCCCTGGGCCCTGCCTATTACCCCAATTAAGTTTCCACTGATTCTGGAATCATTCTGAAGTGAACTGGATTGATTAAATTATCTTCATTTGGAATATATTTCATAATATATTTATTCTCTATAGGTCAGTACTATAATCCCATTCTATTTAATTACAGTATATCCATTTAAATTCCTGAGACATTTTAATAAGGCACTGTATGGAAATTGGAGAGGGCTGCAGAGTGCTGACAACAGAACAGAATAATGTCTTTGATGATTGTGATAATGAGGGTCTGTTTGCATTTCACAAATTTTTATAGACACTTTTTAAGCCATTATGATATTGCAGAAATCTGAAAAGAGATGCTAGCCTGATCCCAGATCTGTTTATATAGTCAACTCATATGATCGTTATCATAGGGTAGGATTTGGCAAGACAGATACAAACGTATCTGGGACCAAGCTGGAGATATACAGCCGTTTTGTCCCTATCACAATAACGACCATATATGTTTAAAACACAAGTTAAACAATAACTATGTGTAAACTGTTAATGTACTATAACCATGACTCAACAATCTGAGAGAGGATGTGGGTCGGCCCTGCATCCTTTATCCCTTATGCTTTCAAACCCAAGAAGCCTTCCCCCTTTGAGAGATGTCTCTTCAACAGTCTCTGTCAGTAGTGTTCTGTTCATCACTGACTATCTCCTTGCATATTTTATTACCATCGGTCTAAGAGAAACAGCCCGGCTAGGCCATCCCCTCCAGCCCTTCCATAATCTGTGGTTGTCATGCAAGTCCCAGTCCCAATATGCTTTTCAACCAAAGCTACACAAGCATTTGTGTAAGAATATTGATAGCCTAGCATAGCATTAAGCCTAGCATTCAGCAGGGAACATTTTCACAAAGACAAGAAAATCATTCAAATAAAATCATTTACCTTTGAAGAACTTCGGATGTTTTCAATGACGAGACTCTTAGTTAGATAGCAAATGTTAATTTTTTCCAAAAATATTATTTGTGTAGACGAAATAGCTCCGTTTTGTTCATCACGTTTGGCTAAGAAAAAGACCGGAAAATACAGTCACTTACAACGCCAATTTTTTTTCTCCAAATTAGCTCCATAATATCGACAGAAACATGGCAAACGTTGTTTAGAATCAATCCTCAAGGTGTTTTTCACATATCTATTCGATAATCTATCAGTGGTGGCAGTTGACTTCTCATCAGAAGCAAACGGAAAAATACTGCAGCTGGAGAATACGGAATAATTGCGACGGAGGACACCAAGCGACCACCTGGTCTCTTATGGTCAATCTTCCAATGATATGCCTACAAATACATCACAATTCTGTCGACACCTTGGGGAAGCAACAGAAAGCCTAAGCTCATTCGTGGCCCATTCACAGCCATATAAGGAGTCATTGGCATGAGGCGGTTTTACAAAATGCGGTACTTCCTGATTGGATTTTTTTCTGGTTTTTTTCTGTAACATCAGTTCTGTGGCACTCACAGACAATATCTTTGCAGTTTTGGAAACATCAGAGTGTTTTCTTTCAAAAGCTGTCAATTATATGCATAGTCGAGCATCTTTTAGTGACAAAATATCTTGTTTAAAACGGGAACGTTTTTCATCCAAAATTAAAATATTGCCCCCTATATCCAAGAAGTTAATCAGAGAGTCAACAAAGAGACCAAAGATAACCCTTAAGGAGCTGAAAAGCTCCACAGCGGAGATTGGAGTATCTGTCCACAGGACCACTTTAAACCATACACTCCACAGAGCTGGGTTTTATAGAAGAGTGGCCAGAAAAAAAGCCATTGCTTAAAAAAAAGCAAACATGTTTGGTGTTCGCCAAAAGGCATATGGAAGAAGGTACTCTTGACTAAAATTGTAAAATTGAGCTTTTTGGCCATCAAGGAAAACGCGATGTCTGGCACAAACCCAACACCTCTCATCACCCCAAGAACACAATCCCCACAGTGAAGCATGTTGATAGCAGCATCATGCTGTGGGGATGTTTTCATCGGTAGGGACTGGGAAACTTTATTAAATTAAATTCTTTAAGAATTTAAGGAATGATGGATGACGCTAAATACAGAGAAATTCTTGAGGGAAACCTGTTTCAGTCTTCCAGAGATTTGAGACTGGGATGGAGGTTCACCTTCCAGCAGGACAATGGTCCTAAGCATACTGCTAAAGCAACACGCAAGTGGTTTAAGGGGAAACATTTAAATGTCTTGGAATGGCTTAGTCAAAGCCCAGACCTCAATCCAATTGAGAATCTGTGGTATGACTTAAAGAAGGCAGTACACCAGCAGGAACCCATCCAATTTGAAGGAGCTGGAGGAGTTTTGCCTTGAAGAATGAGCAAAAATCCCAGTGGCTAGATGTGCCAAGCGTATAGAGGCATATCCCAAGAGACTTTCAGCTGTAATTGCTGCAAAAGGTGGTCTACCAAGTATTGACTTTGGGGGGTTGAATAGTTATGCACGCTCAAGTTTTCTGTTTTTGTGTCTTATTTCTTGTTTGTTTCACAATAAAACATATTTTGCATCTTCAAAATGGTAGGCATGTTGTGTAAATCGAGTGATACAAACCCCCCAAAAATCTATTTTAATTTCAGGTTGTAAGGCAACAAAATAGGAAAAATGCCAAGGGTGGTGAATACTTTCGCAAGGCACACTGTATGTTTTATTGTGCAACGAGACGAGGTGCCTCTTGCTTACAGCTCTGATCGACTCAGCTGAAGTCAGGGGGCCAAACCTGAACTGGACACATCCTGGAAGGATGGATGATACAACTGATGTCCCGGAGGCATTTTAGCATTGTTTTATTGTAATGTTCACTCTCTGTCCCCTAATGTGGATTCTCGCTCTCTCTCACTTTTCCATCTCCATCTGTCTTTCCTCCCCACCCCCCTTTCCTTCTCCCCTGTGTCAAATGCACCCGTTTCTTTTATCCCCTGTCAGTCTTTTCTGGCTCTGGCTCTTGTCTCTCCCCCCATCTGTGCCTCAGGCCCAATGCTGTATATGCTCTGCTCTGACAAGCAGTCACCTTTCCTTTTTTTCTGCTTCCCACGGTGGAGAATATTAAGCACTTTGGGATCTGTGTGTGTGCGTGTGTGATCTCTGAGTGTGTGTGTGTGGTGTGCGTGTGTCCGTTTGCAATCTGTGTGCGTGCGTGTCTGTGTGTGCGTGAGAGAAAGGGGTGAATGTCCCAGTTCTCTCAGTTGAAGCAGCAACTGTGAACCTGGGGTGGCGTAACCTGCCCGGCTCGCTCTAACAGTAGCTACTAGCTGTTGGAAAGCATCCACCCACTCAAAGGGCATACTCATACAGCCTAATAATTCAAGCTGCAGGGAACGGTGTAAACTGCATGCTGCATCGACTTTCTTTCTAAACCACAGTGACTGCAATACAGACATCTGCACACAAAGCGTTCCCTTTAACGTACAGGACACAGTCTATATCTTTCCAAGCTGTAGACATATTGTGCATCCAATAAAATAAAATAAACCATGATCATTTGAATTATTGTATTTTTAGCTCTTGCAGAATGCATCAAGCAAATGACAACTGTATACCAATTGACCAATGCAGATGAGTGTGCACTTGGTTTTACATTGAGGATCTGTGCAATAACAAAATTCACAAAAAGCATGAAAAATGTTTTGAGTCCTTGAGTACATGATGTCTCTGCTGCTGCCTTATGCACACAGACTTACACAGTGGGGAGAACAAGTATTTGATACACTGCGGATTTTGCAGGTTTTCCTACTTACAAAGCATGTAGAGGTCTGTAATTGTTATCATAGGTACACTTCAACTGTGAGAGACAGAATCTAAAACAAAAATCCAGAAAATCACATTGTATGATTTTTAAGTAAACAATTTGCATTTTATTTAACCCCACGCCAGGTGCAGTGTTGTCTTGCTGCATAGCTGGAAACACTTTGTGAAGGGAGAAATGTAGGTCATGACTGTCGCTCTGGGTTTGATAAACATTGTTTTGTTATGACTGGGGGGGGTGAGGACCATAGAACAGCAGTCAACAGAGACAGGTGTCTGTCTGATTGATGACTGATCTGTCAAAACTAACTCATGTTGGTTTTGTTTCTCACTTTCTCCTCTCTCTTTCCCTTTTCCACCTCACTTTTCCTTCCTCTCTCCTTTTTCCTCTCTCTCTCTCTCTCTCTCTCTCTCTCTCTCTCTCTCTCTCTCTCTCTCTCTCTCTCTCTCTCTCTCTCTCTCTCTCTCTCTCTCTTATCTTCTCTCTCTCTCTCTCTCTCTTCTCTCTCTCTCTCTCTCTCTCTCTCTCTCTCTCTCTCTTTCTCTCAGTGTATGCTTCAGTCAGCCTCTACTTGCTCCCCCAGCGGCCTGCGACCCTGATCCTGTATGATGATGTAGTCCAGATCCTGCTGGGATCCCCAGGTGAGTCTCTACATACTATACCTACCTGTACCTGCCTGGTCCTGTATGTGGTTCTGTATGGCTCAGTTGGTAGAGCATGGCACTTGCAGCACCGGGATTGTGGGTTTGTTTCACGGCCCCCCGTATAACACATAAAGCATAGTATTAAGTTCAGTGCACAGACAGAACAGATACTGTATTATGGCCCTACTATGGCCATCGGGTGTCCGGCATTGCAATCAGCCATCAACCGCTGAGGAAATGCTTCCTTTGAAATCAATGAAAGCTGCTTCACTGCCCGTGTTGCTTTCACGTTGCGTCACGTCCAATGACCGCGTTCAAGTTCAAAGATCGGCAAGGTAAAATGTTCAATGTCTAGCTAGGTTCAGGACAACCACTAGCAACAATTTAAAAGTGCATTATGCAGAAATCACTCCGCCATTTCCTGGTTGCTAGACTTCAGTTTATGTGACAAAACAAGCCCAGAGAATCATTGTACCATCTAAACTGTTGTGAAATATATTTTCAATAACTCAAAATATTGCATTTTCAGCTTTTTGAAGCTTGGCATACAAAACCGAAAGTAAAAGACGCAAAAACAAAACTTAAGAATGGGAAGCATAGAAATAGAGCACATACTGTAGAGCAGATCTACCACTTCTTAGACTTGTTTTCAAAGAGAATGACCGATCTATAACTCTTGAGAATTTGGTCAGGTCGCCCAAAAAGTTACATATTGTAGATTTAATGAGTACCCGTGAGAAACTGGACCAAAGCTATTGTATTCATGCACAATCAACAGTAGGCAAAATAGAATAGAGATGCTCTCCCCCTCTGCTCCTCTCCACTCTCAAAACAAAGCTCTGTGTAGCAGGTAAAATGCAACAGCAACACGCGTATAGTGGAGCTGAAGAGTAAGTGGCAGAACAAATGGAGCTTGCTGTCCTCTAACAACGCAAGCCTCTCTGTGTTCAAAGCCAGTTTCATCACTAGTACATCACCCGGCCGCTAAACTACAGCAAAAGAGAAACATGCTTTTATTGCCAAATCAGGTAATCGCAGCTCTTAGTCGTGTGTGTGTGTGTGTGTGTGTGCGTGCGTGCGTGTGTGCGTGCGTGTGTGCTTGCGTGCGTGCGTGCCTGCCTGTGTGGATGGTGTGTCTGTACATGCATTCATGCTTTTGTGTGTGTGTGTGTGTTTATTACTCAAATCCAATAAAATACACAGCTTTCCACATTATTGATAGGGCCAATAAACCAGCAATACAGAAGACGAAGCACCCAAATTAAATCGACCTAGATACAACACTGTATCTGCCTCAAGGCATTTCTAGGCAAACCAAACAGGCTATAAATGTCTTCCAGGATTTACACCTGTTTAGGAATGGGCTGGGTGTAAAGTGCCTGCTTTGTTCATCTCTATGACCTCAATTAAAGAAAGACCTGTAGATTCACCAGTCATATTTCCGTATGATTTTAATAATTGCTTTCACAGTGGCACCAGTGCGTACTATTGTTGTGTTGTTATAGTCCACATCATGGGATGTGATAGATAAGTCTCAGTTTAATGATTGCCTCTGGGGGTGAATATCTAATTCAATCATGTGTATTTTTAAAGCCCTTTTTACATCAGCAGTTGTCATCTAGTGCTTTACAGATGCCCAGACTCAACCCAAAAAGAGCAAGCAATGCAGAGGCAGATGCACAGTGGCTAGGGAAACAATCATGGGGATGTGGGGGATGTGTTTTGGGTAATGCTGGGTAGGAACAATACCCGATAATTTCAGAAAATAATGTTCTGTCTTTACCTCTATATTCCTCTTAAATATTCAATATGAGGTGTTAGTAATAATCAGTGTACACCTCCCTGTCTTCTCGCCCTTCAACCTCATTCTCTTCATCTCTGTCAGTTTCTCTGCTTACGCCGACAGTACAGTGCTGTACGTGGTGCCACAGCCGAGTGAATTAAATATACAATCATGGCGTCATCCCTCAACGTCCTGTCACCTTTCCAGTCCAATGGGGGAGCCAGAATGATGTAATCCGCTCCAACCAAGGCCCCCTCAGGAAAGCTGTACACGTGACACGCTCACACTTTCTCTGTAGTTCATGCACTCTCTATTTATCTCTCTCTCTTCCTTTCTCTCTTGCTCTCTGTCTCAGACCCACACAACACACATTCTCTCTACTGTCTATCAACTGAATCTCCATACCTCCCCAACCTCCTCTCTCTCGCTCTCCCCCCCCTCTGAACTGTCATGCCCAGGGCCCCTGACCCAGCAGTTTTCTCTTATCTCCTTAATGATCCCATGAACAGCCTCAATGAGAGCCCTGTCTGTTCCCTTTAATTATGCCCCAGACAGCTTTCTCTCTTCCTCTGCTCTTCCCTCTGTCAAGAGGGCCTTTCATGACATAATTGACTACATATTACTGCCCCCCCCCCTGTGGGGTTTTAGTAGTGTGTTGGGTATTTATGTGGCAAGGGGAGGCATCCTTTACTTGTTCAATTGATTTGGGTCTACCTGAGGTAGTTGTATGTACAACTGTTGTACAAACTTACCCCACCAGACATGCCCCCGCCAAATCCAGATAAAACTCCCTTCTCGTCTCATTTTGCTGAAAGGAACAGCCAAGCTGGTTTCAAAAACCAGATAAAGCAAAACCTCACGGCACAACGCCTCTCCCCTATTTCACCTAGATATTTTTGTGTCCTGTATGTATTGATATGTAGGCTATGTATGCCATTTTTTATTTATTTATGTAGTTATTGTCCTTGAGCTGTTTTTCTCTCTTAATGTTCTGTATTATGTTTCGTGTTGTGTGTTTTGTGTGGACCCTAGGAATAGTTGCTGCTGCTTTCGCGAAAGCTATTGGAGATACTAATAAAATGCAAAAAAATACCAAACCGGCTCCAATGACCAGCAACCCCTGTGTTCTTAGTTAGTTAGTCAGGTTGGAATACTACTTAATTATATCAGGGTGAGATACAGTCACACAACTCTCTTGTTAGTTACCCGTTGGAGCATCTGGCAACTTTTATAGGGGGACATGAATGGAGGATGTGGTCGTTTTGCTGACACACTTACACGTACACACTTACACATACACTCTCTCTCACTCTCTCGCGCTCTCTCTCAATGCCTCCAGAGTATTCTCGCTCAGTCAGTTAAGCAGCAGTTCAGCACGTTTTCTCTGCTGTCTCTCTAAGCGGTAGAGCCGAGTCGCTCAGAAGGACGAAGCACGGCAGTGTACCACAGCGAGGGCCCTAGTAACAGGGAGAAGAAAGACAGTAGATCCCTGTGCTGATGGATTGGAACTGATGAGAGGCCATCTGAAAGTGCAGCTCTCAGTGCTAAGGCTGGTCACCATGGAGACAACCGGCGGCAAGAAACGAAAGAGTTTTGAAAAGGTGGAGGAATGCCAATGAGGGGGGAGAGGAGCTTTTCAAGCTGTGTTTGACAACACCCAAAATGCTGTCTTTGGTAGAATGGGATTGTTAGTGTGGCTGTGTACTGTGTACTTGAAAGCATGCAGCACATGATTGGTGTAATTAAGCTCTGTAATCACAAGGTATGTTAGGTATTTGGTCAACATTGTAGCCTGTTTAATTGTTATTCCACTCTGTGTTAATGACATTATGGTTGAAACGTCATTGCACACGTAGTAGCAGCTACTGGATATCATTCAAGGACAGCCTGCAATAAAGGCATCATTGTACAACCTTGATATGTTTACCTCTTTTGTTACATTGTCTTTAAAGATGATTCAATATACGTTAACCACATAACACATCCACCAACCACATTCACCTCTACGCAGACGACACCATTCTGTATACATCTGGCCCTTCTTTGGACACTGTGTTATCAAGCTTCAATGTCATACAACACTCCTTCCGTGGCCTCCAACGGCTCTTAAACACTCTTCAACCGATCACTGCCCGCACCCGCCTGCCCGACTAGCATCACTACTCTGGACGGTTCTGACTTAGAATATGTGGACTACAAATACAAATACCTAGGTGTCTGGCTAGACTGTAAACTCTCCTTCCAGACTCATATTAAGATACCCTCGTAAAACTGACTATCCTACCGATCCTCGACTTCGGCGATGTCATTTACAAAATAGCCTCCAACACTCTACTCAGCAAACTGGATGCAGTCTATCACAGAGCCATCCGTTTTGTTATGCTCTCATCGGCTGGCCCTCGCTACATACTCGTCTTCAGACCCACTGGCTCCAGGTCAACTATAAGTCTTTGCTAGGTAATGCTATCCCTTATCTCAGCTCACTGGTCACCATAACAACACCCATCCATAGGACGCGCCCCAGCTGGTATATCTCACTGGTCATCCTCAAAGCCAATTCCTACTTTGGCTGCCTTTCCTTCCAGTTCTCTGCTGTTAATGACTGGAACGAATTGCAAAAATCGCTGATGTTGGAGACTTACATCTCCCTCACAAACTTTAAGCATCAGCTATCTGCGCAGCTTACCGATCGCTGCAGTTGTACATAGCCCATCTGTAAATAGCCCATCCAACTACCTACTTCATCCCCATATTGTTTTTATTTACTTTACTTTTTTGCTCTTTTGCACACCATTATTTCTTCTTGCACATCATCATCTGCACATCTATCAATCCAATGTTAATTTGCTAAATTGTAATTACTTCACTACTATGGCATATTTATTGCCTTTACCTCCTTACTCCATTTGCACACACTGTGTAAAGATTTTTTGATTGTGTTATTGACTGTACTTTTGTTTATCCCATGTGTAACTCTGTGACGTCCATCACGTGGACTGGGATATGTTTCGTATTGCGTCAGTTAACCTCTTGCTCCTACCTGGCATGCAGGCGTCCCATCTAGAGATCTGGAAATGCAAATGCGCTACGCTAAATGCTAATAGTATTAGTTAAAACTCAAACGTTCATTAAAATACACATGCAGGGTATTGAATTAAAGCTACACTCGTTGTGAATCCAGGCAACAAGTCAGATTTTTTAAATGCTTTTCGGCGAAAGCATGAGAAGCTATTATCAGATAGCATGTAACACCCCAAAAGACCCGCAGGGGACGTAAAACAAAATAATTAGCATAGTCGTCGCTACACAAACCACAAAAATAAAATATAAAACATTCATTACCTTTGACCATCTTCTTTGATGGCACTCCTAGATGTCCCATAATCACTATTGGGTCTTTTTTTCGATTAAATCGGTCCATATATAGCCTAGATATCGATCTATGAAGACTGTGTGATAAACGGAAAAAAATAGCGTTTCATAACGTAACGACATTTTTTTAAATTAAAAAAGTTGACGATAAACTTTCACAAAACACTTCGAAATACTTTTGTAATGCAACTTTAGGTATTAGTACACGTTAATAAGCGATCAAATTCATCAGGAGGCGATGTAAATTCTATAGGTGTCCGTCTGGAAAAAAATTCCGGATATTTCTACACCAAAACATCCGGTCGGAGACCGGAGGGAATCGGTTCCCTTGATTCGGTTTGACCAAGAATCAGAGGCGAAGCAAATGTCAAGACTCTAGACATCGTGTGGAAGTTGTAGGTACTGCAACCTCGGCCTCATTTAATTCGGTTCTTCTTGAACAATTCCTGGAAGTGGCGCATGGATATTTATTTCCATTTTCAGTGACGGGCTTATACTATATTCCTGGCATGAGCAGCAGGGCGCTGAAATGTTGCGCGATTTTTAACAGAATGTTCGAAAAAGTAGGGGGTAGGAGCAACAGGTTAACAATATTGACGAATACGCTGATTCGGTGTGCGAGTTCATTAGAACGTGCGTTGAAGATGTCGTTCCCATAGCAACGATTAAAACATTCCCTAACCAGAAACCGTGGATTGATGGCAGCATTCGCGTGAAACTGAAAGCGCGAACCACTGCTTTTAATCAGGGCAAGGTGTCTGGTAACATGACGGAATACAAACAGTGCAGCTATTCCGTCCACAAGGCTATCAAACAAGCTAAGCGTCAGTACAGAGACAAAGTAGAATCTCAATTCAACGGCTCAGACACAAGAGGCATGTGGCAGGGTCTACAGTCAATCACAGACTACAGGAAGAAATCCAGCCCCGTCACGGACCAGGATGTCTTGCTCCCAGGCAGACTAAATAACTTTTTTGCCCGCTTCGAGGACAATACAGTGCCACTGACACGGCCTGCAACGAAAACATGCGGTCTCTCCTTCACTGCAGCCGAGGTGAGTAAGACATTTAAACGTGTTAACCCTCGCAAGGCTGCAGGCCCAGACGGCATCCCCAGCCGCGCCCTCAGAGCATGCGCAGACCAGCTGGCCGGTGTGTTTACGGACATATTCAATCAATCCCTATACCAGTCTGCTGTTCCCACATGCTTCAAGAGGGCTACCATTGTTCCTGTTCCCAAGAAAGCTAAGGTAACTGAGCTAAACGACTACCGCCCCGTAGCACTCACTTCCGTCATCATGAAGTGCTTTGAGAGACTAGTCAAGGACCATATCACCTCCACCCTACCTGACACCCTAGACCCACTCCAATTTGCTTACCACCCAAATAGGTCCACAGACGATGCAATCTCAACCACACTGCACACTGCCCTAACCCATCTGGAAAAGAGGAATACCTATGTGAGAATGCTGTTCATCGACTACAGCTTGGCATTCAACACCATAGTACCCTCCATGCTCGTCATCAAGCTCGAGACCGCCCTGTGCAACTGGGTACTGGACTTCCTGACGGGCCGCCCCCAGGTGGTGAGGGTAGGCAACAACATCTCCAACATCTCGGTCCTTCTGTAGCTCAGTTGGTAGAGCATGGCGCTTGTAACGCCAGGGTAGTGGGTTCGATCCCCGGGACCACCCATACGTAGAATGTATGCACACATGACTGTAAGTCGCTTTGGATAAAAGCGTCTGCTAAATGGCATATATATTTTTTTATATATATATCTCCTCCCCGCTGATCCTCAACACTGGGGCCCCACAAGGGTGCGTTCTGAGCCCTCTCCTGTACTCCCTGTTCACCCACCAACTCAATCATCAAGTTTGCGGACGACACAACAGTGGTAGGCTTGATTACCAACAACGACGAGACAGCCTACAGGGAGGAGGTGAGGGCCCTCGGAGTGTGGTTTCAGGAAAATAACCTCACACTCAACGTCAACAAAACTAAGGAGATGATTGTGGACTTCAGGAAACAGCAGAGGGAACACCTCCCTATCCACATTGATGGAACAGTAGTGGAGAGGGTAGCAAGTTTTAAGTTCCTCGGCATACACATCACAGACAAACTGAATTGGTCCACACACACAGACAGCATCGTGAGGCTGAAGAAGGCTTCAGGAGGCTGAAGAAATTCGGCTTGTCACCAAAAGTACTCACAAACCAGGCTGTATCACCGCCTGGTACGCCTGGTACGGCAACTGCTCCGCCCTCAACCGTAAGGCTCTCCAGAGGGTAGTGAGGTCTGCACAACGCATCACTGGGGGCAAACTACCTGCCCTCCAGGACACCTACACCACCCGATGTTACAAGAAGGCCATAAAGATCATCAAGGACAACAACCACCCGAGCCACTGCCTGTTCACCCCGCTATCATCCAGAAGGCGAGGTCAGTACAGGTGCATCAAAGCTGGGACCGAGAGACTGAAAAACAGCTTCTATCTCAAGGCCATCAGACTGTTAAACAGCCACCACTAACATTGAGTGGCTGCTGCCAACACACTGACACTGACTCAACTCCAGCCACTTTAATAATGGGAATTGATGGGAAATGATGTAAATATATCACTAGCCACTTTAAACAATGCTACCTTATATAATGTTACTTACCCTACATTATTCATCTCATATGCATACGTATATACTGTACTCTATATCATCGACTGCATCCTTATGTAATACATGTATCACTAGCCACTTTAACTATGCCACTTTGTTTACATACTCATCTCATATGTATATACTGTACTCGATACCATCTACAGCCTATGCTGCTCTGTACCATCACTCATTCATATATCCTTATGTACATATTCTTTATCCCCTTACACTGTGTATAAGATAGTAGTTTTGGAATTGTTAGTTAGATTACTTGTTGGTTATTACTGCATTGTCGGAACTAGAAGCACAAGCATTTCGCTACACTCGCATTAACATCTGCTAACCATGTGTATGTGACAAATAAAATTTGATTTGATTTGATTTGAGACGTTGCTTTTTGTCGCTTTGCTTTATCTTGGCCAGGTCGCAGTTGTAAATGAGAACTTGTTCTCAACTGGCCTAACTGGTTAAATAAAGGTGAAATAAAATAAAAAATAACACTCACTCTATGCGTGCCCATAAAGCCTACATTTCTCTTTCCCTCAGAATCCCCCCCATTGTCATGTGGGTTCAGAACAAAGCTACTGAAACAGGCCATGTTTGAGTTGACTCTCCTATATCCTGTTCAGGATACCACGGTTTACTGCCCCTTCTGGAGGATTTGGGTACCCATATAAAACAGGATACATTTTTTTCAAAAGTTGCTAATATTTGCATATTAAAAATATTATCGAATAGAAAACACTCTAACAATTCTAAATCCATTTAAATTTTGTCTCTATGTAAAACAGAAGTGTCAGGGCATGCATTCTCCCAAAATCTCTCTTGTAATGGAAAAAGTTGCCTCTGCTTTGACGTCATATTTAACGCACTTCCCAAAAGGCTACCACTCTGGGAACAGTTTCTACGTGTTCAGCGTGAAGGCTGCCTTCTATGGGGCTTGTCAGTGTGTGAATCGCGCGCTTACGAGACGTTGAGCGTGCCGAAAGGTCTCGGTCACGCCAAAAAAACAGTGCCCTGAAAGCGCGCTCTGTAGATTTTCTCTCTTTCCCTCAGGATCGATTAAAAGACGTGTGTGTTTCGCTTAGTCCTCACAATTGCTGTAGACCTTTATAACATGTTAAAGCTTAATTATGAACATAGTTTGACAAGTTTACTCGACATATTATATATACTTTCGAAGTTTTGGTGCGCAACCACTTCAATTTTGACTACATTTTTACCAAAATCAGGCTATTTTGAGAACCGAAAGACGCAGACTTGAAAACTGAACGCTAATTTGGTGAGTATAATCCCTTACAGGTCGTTTGATGGAAGAACAACAAAGGTAAGGGAATATTTAATGTATTAATTTTGGGTTTCTGTCGACTCCAAGATAGAGGAGTCATTATGCTACTGTGGGAGCGCCGACTCCATATTATAGTCTAGTGAACGCAAAATGTAACGTTAAAATTAAATGTAACAATGCAATTGCATTTAGAAGAAGTGTATCATGCTATACATATGTAAAACATGCATATTTAGTCAAAGTTTATGATGTGTATTCCTTGTTAGCTGACGTTATCTGCCGGGGCTATTTCTCAGGACATTTGGGTAGCATTTTTTGAACGATGCATCATTGTAAACAGAGATTTATGGATATATATAGCATATTATTGGAAAAAAATGAATGTACTGTGTAACATGTTATATTACTGTCATCTGATGAAGATTTCAAAAGGTTAGTGAAATTATTTTTATTTTAATCCTGCGTTTGTTGATTGCATATTTTTTCCTACTTGGCTATGCTAATGAACTATGTCTGCGGTGGTGGTTTGACATAAATATGTGCTATGTTTTCGCCGTAAAACATTTTAGAAATCTGACTTGCTGGCTAGATAAACAACTTGTTTATCTTTCATTTGAGCTATTTTACTTGTTAATGTGTGGAGGTTAAATATTTTTAGGAATATTTTTGCGCATTGTGCGTTATGGTAATGAGCTTGAGCTGTAGTCACCCTACCAGCAGAGGAATAAAACTCCCTAAAAGGATATTTTGTGTTGCATAGCGTGTGTTAAGTCTCTTGGCTCAGACATCATACTAATGCGTTACTGGGGATGAATCAGTGTTACACACAATTAATTGGAGCTACACGGGAGGCGTAGTTATCCCCTCGACAGTCCTTTGGTGAAGGCATATTCAGGCTCTGAAGGTACTTTGCTATGAGTGGTTGTTAGCCAGTCATAGGCCCTAGAAGTGTGTCTTAACCTTTACTCATCTGGTTGTGTGTCTTATCTGTGTGCTTCGTGATAGAGACCATAGCAGGGATATCGACAAGGTTATTTCTCAGCTATGGCATTGAGCCTGATGTGTCCACAGCTACAGAAAAACCTCCAGGGAAGTCAATTGGTTGTCTCAAAAAATGGGGAAACACATACAGTGTCAGCAGTAAGTGACTGCAACCTAGCTAACATGAATCATGCTGTGATTCAATCATCGCATCCCAGCTGCACTTCTAACTCAAATGTCAAGCCTTTACAACACACACACACACATAACATTATTTACAGCAGCCTCCGCCTCTGGCATATGCTGCTCTTTAGTGGCTACACTCAATGGTCACGCTCTCCCATCATGCCTCCCTCCATATGCTCTGCCCCCTCCATTGTTTCTGTTGTTTCTCTGTGATGTCGGACTGAACACCTGGGCCTTGTCCGTTGGTATGGAAACAAGGGAACAAAGGGTACAGAGCGTTCACAAAAAGCACACTTGTCCTATCTCATTCCGCTGTCTCTAAGCCAAGCCATGTCCCAGCATCAAGCCACTTTATATGTTGATTAGTTCTGTGGCGTATAGCACAATTATTCAGCAGCACCAATTTAGTGCGAAGCCCTGTCTTTGTTTCTGGATGAGGTAAGGGGCATGCATTGTCATGCGTATGGAACATTTTTGGGATATTTTATTTCAGCTCACGAAACATGGGACCAGCACTTTACATGTTGCGTTTATATTTTTATTGAGTCTATACAGTCGTGGCCAAAAGATTTGAGAATGACACAAATATTAAGTTCCACAAAGTTTGCTGCTTCAGTGTGATATTATTGTTGTATGTTTCTATGGAATACTGCAGTATAATTACAAGCATTTCATAAGTGTCAAGGCTTTTATTGATAATTACATGAAGTTGATGCAAAGAGTTTTTCAAGACCTCTGCAATCCGCCCTGGCATGCTATCAATTAACTTCTGGGCCACATCCTGACTGATGGCAGCCCATTCCTGCATAATCAACGCTTGGAGCTTGTCAGAATTTGTGGGGTTTTGTTTGTCCACCCTCCTCTTGAGGATTAACCACAAATTCTCAATGGGATTAAGGTCTGGGGAGTTTCCTGGCCATGGACCCAAAATATTGATGTTTTGTTCCCTGAGCCACTTAGTTATCACTTTTGCCTTTTGGCAAGGTGCTCCATCATGCTGGAAAAGGCATTGTTTGTCACCAAACTGTTCCTGGATGGTTGGGAGAAGTTGCTCTCAGAGGATGTGTTGGTACCATTCTTTATTCATGGCTGTGTTCTTAGGCAAAATTGTGAGTGAGCCCGCTCCCTTGGCTGAGAAGCAACCCCACACATGAATGGTCTCAGGATGCTTTACTGCTGGCATGACACAGGACTGATGGTAGCACTCACCTTGTCTTCTCCGGACAAGCTTTTTTTCCGGATGCCCCAAACAATCGGAAAGGGGATTCATCAGAGAAAATGACTTTACCCCAGTCCTCAGCAGTCCAATCCCTGTACCTTTTGCAGAATATCAGTCTGTCCCTGATGTTTTTCCTGGAGAGAAGTGGTTTCTTTGCTGCCCTTCTTGACACCAGGCCATCCTCCAAAAGTCTTCGCCTCACTGTGTGTGCAGATGTCACACCTGCCTGCTGCCATTCCGCAGCCGAATCAACTTTAGGAGATGGTCCTGGCACTTGCTGGACTTTCTTGGGCACCCTGAAGCCTTCTTCACAACATTTGAACCGCTCTCTTTGAAGTTCTTGATGATCCGATAAATGGTTGTTTTAGATGCAATCTTACTGGCAGCAATATCCTTGTCTGTGAAGCCCTTTTGGTGCAAAGCAATGATGACGGCACGTGTTTCCTTGCAGGTAATCATGGTTGACAGTGGAAGAACAATGATTCCAAGCACCACCTTCCTTTTGAAGCTTCCAGTCTGTTATTCGAACTCAATCAGCATGACAGAGTGATTTCCAGCCTTGTCCTCGTCAACACTCACACCTGTGTTAACATGAGAATCAATGACATGATGACGGCTGGTCCTTTTGTGGCAGGGCTGAAATGCAGTGGACATGTTTTGGGGGGATTCAGTTCATTTGCATGGCAAAGAGGGACTTGCAATTAATTGCAATTCATCTGATCACTCTTCATAACGTTCTGTGGTGTATTTAAATTGCCATCATATGAACTGAGGCAGCTGACTTTGTGAACATTAATATTTGTGTCTTTCTCAAAACTTTTGGCCACGACTGTACAGTTGAAGTCGGAAGTTTACATACACTTAGGTTGGAGTCATTAAAACACGTTTTCAACCACTCCACAAATTTCTTGTAAACAAACTATAGTTTTGGCAAGTCGGTTAGGACATCTACTTTGTGCATGACACAAGTAATTTTTTCAACAATTGTTTACAGACAGATTATTTCACATATAATTCACTGCATCAGTTTTCCAGTGGGTCAAAAGTTTACATAAACTAAGTTGACTGTGCCTTTAAACAGCTTGACAAATTACACAAAATTATGTCATGGCTTTAGAAGCTTCTGATAGGCTAATTGACATCATTTGAGTCAATTGGAGGTGTACCTGTGGATGTATTTCAAGGCCTACCTTCAAACTCAGTGCCTCTTTGATTGACATCATGGGAAAATCAAAAGAAATCAGCCAAGACCTCAGAAAGATTGTAGACCTCCACAAGTCTGGTTCATCCTCGGGAGCAATTTCTAAACGCCGGAAGGTACCGCGTTCATCTGTACAAACAATAGTACGCAAGTATAAACACCATGGGACCACACAGCCGTCATACCCCTAAGCAAGGAGACGCGTTCTGTCTCCTAGAGATGAACGTACCTTGGTGTGAGAAGTGCAAATCAATCCCATAACAACAGCAAAGGAACTGGTGAAGATGCTGGAGGAAACAGGTACATAAGTATCTATATCCACAGTAAAACAAGTCCTATATCGACATAACCTGAAAGGCCACTCAGCAAGGAAGAAGCCACTGTTCCAAAACTGTCATTAAAAAAGCCAGACTACGGTTTGCAACTGCACATGGGGACAAAGATTGTACTTTTTGGAGAAATGTCCTCTGGTCTGATGAAACAAAAATAGAACTGTTTGACCACACTGACCATCATTACGTTTGCAGGAAAAAGGGGGAGGCTTGCAAGCAGAAGAACACCATCCCAACCGTGAAGCACAGGGGTGCCAGCATAATGTTGTGGGGTTCTTTGCTGCAGGAGGGACTGGTGCACTTTTTGAAGCAACATCTCAAGACATCAGCCAGGAAATTAAAGCTTGGTCGCAAATTGGTCTTCCAAATGGACAATGACCCCAAGCATACTTCCAAAGTTGTGGAAAAATGGCTTATTGGAGTGGCCATCACAAAACCCTGACCTCAATCATATGAATAATTTGTGGGCAGAACTGAAAAAGGGTGTGCGAGCAAGAAGGCCTACAAATCTGGTTCAGTTACACCAGCTCTTTCAGAATGAATTGGCCAAAATTCACCCAATTTATTTTGGGAAGCTTGTGGAAGGCTATCTGAAATGTTTGATCCAAGTTAAACAATTCAAGGCAATGCTACCAAATACTAATTGAGTGCATGTTAACTTCTGACCCACTGGGAATGTGATTAAAGAAATAATAGCTGAAATAAATTATTCTTTCTACTATTATTTTGACATTTCACATTCTAAAAAAATAAAGTGGTGACCCTAACCTATAACAGGGAATTTTTGCAAGGATTAAATGTCAGGAATTGTGTAAAACTTAGTTTAAATGTATTTGGCTAAGGTGTATGTAAACTTCCGATTTAATCTGTATATTCACTACCGTTGAAAAGTTAGAAATGATTAAGATGGGCAAAAGAACACAGACACTGGACAGAGGAATTCTGCCTAGAAGGCCAGCATCCCGGAGTCGGCTCTTCACTGTTGACGTTGAGACTGGTGTTTTGCGGGTACTATTTAATGAAGCTGACAGTTTTGGACTTGTGAGGTGTCTGTTTCTCAAACTAGACACTCTTATTCAGTTGTGCACCGGGTTCTCCCACTCCTCTTTCTATTCTGGTTAGGGCCAGTTTGCGCTGTTCTGTGAAGGGAGTAGTACACAGCTTGTACGAGATATTCAGTTTCTTGGCCATTTCTCGCATTGAATAGCCTTCATTTCTCAGAACAAGAATATTCTGACGATTTTCAGAAGAAATTTCTTTGTTTCTGGCCATTTTGAGCCTGTAATTTTCTAATAATCATTAAATCCTTTTGAAATGATAAACTTGGATTAGCTAACACAACGTGCCATTGGAACACAAGAGTGATGTTTGCTGATAATGGGCCTCTGTACGCCTATGTACCTATTCCATAAAAAAATCAGCCGTTTACAGCTCAATCAAGATTTACTGTCATGCGGGTGAAAGAGGACACAAAAGCGACTTAACAGAAACAGAGTTTATTCAAGTCCAAACAGAAAACGACAAATCCTGAATCCTTAACAGGAAATGTCCAAACAGGGAATAACAGAAATCCTCTAGTCTGTAGAGGGAATAACAGGAGAAGCGGCCACAGACTGCAGGTCGCCGGGTAGGCGCAGGCCGTAGCTGACAGAGACACCTGCTCACACGCAGCATCTGATGAAGGCAAAAACACGACAGGACAGGGCGATACACAATCACAGCACGGTGAATTCTAAACAAGGAACCGACAGGACAGGAACGGAACACAAAGGAAGAAATAGGGACTCTAATCAGGGGAAAGGATCGGGAACAGGTGTGGGAAGACTAAATGATGATTAGGGGAATAGGAACAGCTGGGAGCAGGAACGGAACGATAGAGAGAAGAGAGAGCGAGAGAGTGAGAGAGGGAGGGGGAGAGAGAGGGATAGAAAGAGGGAAAGAACCTAATAAGACCAGCAGAGGGAAACGAATAGAATGGGGAGCACAGGGACAAGACATGATAATAAATGACAAACATGACAGTACCCCCACTCACCGAGCGCCTCCTGGCGCACTCGAGGAGGAATCCTGGCGGCAACGGAGGAAATCATCGATGAGTGAACGGTCCAGCACGTCCCGAGACGGAACCCAACTCCTCTCCTCAGGACCGTAACCCTCCCAATCCACTAAGTATTGGTGACCCCGTCCCCGAGAACGCATGTCCATGATCTTATGTACCTTGTAAATAGGTGCGCTCTCGACAAGGACGGGAGGGGGGAGGGAAGACGAACGGGGGTGCGAAGAAAGGGCTTAACACAGGAGACATGGAAGACAGGATGGACGCGACGAAGATGTCGCGGAAGAAGCAGTCGCACAGCGACAGGATTGACGACCTGGGAGACACGGAACGGACCAATGAACCGCGGAGTCAACTTACGAGAAGCTGTCGTAAGAGGAAGGTTGCGAGTGGAAAGCCACACTCTCTGGCCGCAACAATACCTTGGACTCTTAATCCTGCGTTTATTGGCGGCTCTCACAGTCTTCCCCGCAGACAAAGGCAGACCGGTAATGAAGTCTAAGGCGATGTGAGACCATGGTCGAGAAGGAATGGGGAGCGGTCTGAGACGACCGGCAGGAGGAGAGTTACCCGACTTAGTCTGCGCGCAGTCCGAACAAGCAGCCACGAAACGGCGCGTGTCACGCTCCTGAGTCGGCCACCAAAAGCGCTGGCGAATAGACGCAAGAGTGCCTCGAACACCGGGATGACCAGCTAACTTGGCAGAGTGAGCCCACTGAAGAACAGCCAGACGAGTGGAAACAGGGACGAAAAGGAGGTTACTAGGACAAGCGCGCGGCGACGCAGTGTGCGTGAGTGCTTGCTTAACCTGTCTTTCAATTCCCCAGACTGTTAACCCGACAACACGCCCATAAGGAAGAATCCCCTCGGGATCAGTAGAAGCCACAGAAGAACTAAACAGACGGGATAAGGCATCAGGCTTGGTGTTCTTGCTACCCGGACGGTAAGAAATCACAAACTCGAAACGAGCGAAAAACAACGCCCAACGAGCTTGACGGGCATTAAGTCGTTTGGCAGAACGGATGTACTCAAGGTTCTTATGGTCTGTCCAAACGACAAAAGGAACGGTCGCCCCCTCCAACCACTGTCGCCATTCGCCTAGGGCTAAGCGGATGGCGAGCAGTTCACGGTTACCCACATCATAGTTGCGCTCAGATGGCGACAGGCGATGAGAAAAATAAGCGCAAGGATGAACCTTATCGTCAGACTGGAAGCGCTGGGATAGAATGGCTCCCACGCCTACCTCTGAAGCGTCAACCTCGACAATGAATTGTCTAATGACGTCAGGAGTAACGAGGATAGGAGCGGACGTAAAACGTTCTTTAAGAAGATCAAAAGCTCCCTGGGCGGAACCGGACCACTTAAAACACGTCTTGACAGAAGTAAGAGCTGTGAGAGGGGCAGCAACTTGACCGAAATTACGAATGAAACGCCGATAGAAATTAGCGAAACCTAAAAAGCGCTGCAACTCGACACGTGACCTTGGAACGGGCCAATCACTGACAGCTTGGACCTTAGCGGAATCCATCTGAATGCCTTCAGCGGAAATAACGGAACCGAGAAAAGTAACGGAGGAGACATGAAAAGAGCACTTCTCAGCCTTTACGTAGAGACAATTCTCTAAAAGGCGCTGTAGAACACGTCGAACGTGCTGAACATGAATCTCGAGTGACGGAGAAAAAATCAGGATATCGTCAAGATAGACAAAAACAAAGATGTTCAGCATGTCTCTCAGAACATCATTAACTAATGCCTGAAAAACAGCTGGCGCATTGGCGAGACCGAACGGCAGAACCCGGTACTCAAAATGCCCTAACGGAGTGTTAAACGCCGTTTTCCACTCGTCCCCCTCTCTGATGCGCACGAGATGGTAAGCGTTACGAAGGTCCAACTTAGTAAAGCACCTGGCTCCCTGCAGAATCTCGAAGGCTGATGACATAAGGGGAAGCGGATAACGATTCTTAACCGTTATGTCATTCAGCCCTCGATAATCCACGCAGGGGCGCAGAGTACCGTCCTTCTTCTTAACAAAAAAGAACCCCGCCCCGGCCGGAGAAGAAGAAGGCACTATGGTACCGGCGTCAAGAGACACAGACAAATAATCCTTGAGAGCCTTACGTTCGGGAGCCGACAGAGAGTATAGTCTACCTCGAGGAGGAGTGGTCCCCGGAAGGAGATCAATACTACAATCATACGACCGGTGAGGAGGAAGGGAGTTGGCTCGGGACCGACTGAAGACCGTGCGCAGATCATGATATTCCTCCGGCACTCCTGTCAAATCGCCAGGTTCCTCCTGAGAAGTAGGGACAGAAGAAACGGGAGGGATGGCAGACATTAAACACTTCACATGACAAGAAACGTTCCAGGATAGGATAGAATTACTAGACCAATTAATAGAAGGATTATGACATACTAGCCAGGGATGACCCAAAACAACAGGTGTAAACGGTGAACGGAAAATCAAAAAAGAAATAGTCTCACTGTGGTTACCAGATACTGTGAGAGTTAAAGGTAGTGTCTCAAATTTGATACTGGGAAGATGACTACCATCTAAGGCAAACATGGGCGTAGGCTTGTCTAACGGTCTGAAAGGAATGTTATGTTTCCGAACCCATGCTTCGTCCATGAAACAACCCTCAGCCCCAGAGTCAATCAAGGCACTGCATGTAGCACCCGAACCGGTCCAGCGTAGATGGACCGACATAGTAGTACAAGATCTAGATGAAGAGACCTGAGTAGTAGCGCTCACCAGTAGCCCTCCGCTTACTGATGGGCTCTGGTCTCCTACTGGACATGAATTAACAAAATGTCCAGCAACTCCGCAATAGAGGCACAGGCGGTTGGTGATCCTCCGTTCCCTCTCCTTAGTCGAGATGCGAATCCCTCCCAGCTGCATGGGCTCAGTCTCAAAGCCAGAGGAGGGAGATGGTTGCGATGCGGAGCAGGGAAACACCGTTGATGCGAGCTCTCTTCCACGAGCCCGGTGACGAAGATCTACCCGTCGTTCTATGCGGATGGCGAGAGCAATCAAAGAGTCCACATCTGAAGGAACCTCCCGGGAGAGAATCTCATCCTTAACCACTGCGTGGAGTCCCTCCAGAAAACGAGCGAGCAGCGCCGGCTCGTTCCACTCACTAGAGGCAGCAAGAGTGCGAAACTCAATAGAATAATCCGTTATGGACCGTTCACCTTGGCATAAGGAAGCCAGGGCCCTAGAAGCCTCCCTACCAAAAACTGAACGGTCAAAAACCCGAATCATCTCCTCTTTAAAGTTCTGGAACTTGTTAGAGCAATCAGCCCTTGCCTCCCAGATAGCTGTGCCCCATTCTCGAGCCCGGCCAGTAAGGAGTGAAATGACGTAAGCAACCCGAGCTCTCTCTCTAGAGTATGTGTTGGGTTGGAGAGAGAACACAATCTCACACTGCGTGAGAAAGGAGCGGCACTCAGTGGGCTGCCCGGAGTAGCAAGGTGGGTTATTAACCCTAGGTTCTGGAGGCTCGGCAGGCCAGGAAGTAACAGGTGGCACGAGACGTAGACTCTGGAACTGTCCAGAGAGGTCGGAAACCTGAGCGGCCAGGTTCTCCACGGCATGGCGAGCAGCAGACAATTCCTGCTCGTGTCTGCCGAGCATGGCTCCTTGGATCTTGACGGCAGTGTAACGAGCGTCTGAAGTCGCTGGGTCCATTCCTTGGTCGGTTCCTTCTGTCATGCGGGTGAAAGAGGACCCAAAAGCGACTTAACAGAAACAGAGTTTATTCAAGTCCAAACAGAAAACGACAAATCCTGAATCCTTAACAGGAAATGTCCAAACAGGGAATAACAGAAATCCTCTAGTCTGTAGAGGGGAATAACAGGAGAAGCGGCCACAGACTGCAGGTCGCTTCGGGTAGGCGCAGGCCGTAGCTGACAGAGACACCTGCTCACACGCAGCATCTGATGAAGGCAAAAACACGACAGGACAGGGCGATACACAATCACAGCACGGTGAATTCTAAACAAGGAACCGACAGGACAGGAACGGAACACAAAGGAAGAAATAGGGACTCTAATCAGGGGAAAGGATCGGGAACAGGTGTGGGAAGACTAAATGATGATTAGGGGAATAGGAACAGCTGGGAGCAGGAACGGAACGATAGAGAGAAGAGAGAGCGAGAGAGTGAGAGAGGGAGGGGGAGAGAGAGGGATAGAAAGAGGGAAAGAACCTAATAAGACCAGCAGAGGGAAACGAATAGAATGGGGAGCACAGGGACAAGACATGATAATAAATGACAAACATGACATTTACAACATTAACAATGTCTGAACTGCATTTCTGATCAATTTGATGTTATTATAATGGCCATAAAAAATCTAAGTGTATGTAAACTTCCGACTTCAACTGTATACAGTACCAGTCAAAAGTTTGGACACATCTACTCATTCATTCACCCTAACTTGTCACAACACAACTGATTGGCTCAAATGCATTAACCTTTGTGTAGTCTTAACATTCTGTATTTTCCCCTTGTCCTAAGGGTAAAAAATGACCCACGTTCACTAAACCTCTAAAATAAAGCGATGTTTCACTTTTGCCAATGTTGGGGTCACTCTAGGAAAAGTCATCAAATTTCAAGTTGAAAAAATATAATTTAGGGGGTTTTCTCTGCTGTAAAAACATAGTGACGGGTCATTTTTTACAATTAAGAAAACACAAGGGTTAAGAAGGAAATAAATTCCACAAATTAACTTTTAACCAGGCACAACTGTTATTTGAAATGCATTCCAGGTGATTACCTCATGAAGCTGGTTGAGAGAATGCCAAGAGTGTGCAAAGCTGTCATCATCAAGTCAAAGGGTGGCTTCTTTGAAGAATCTCAAATATTAAATATATTTTGATTTGTTTAACACCTTTTTGGTTACTACGTGATTCCAAATGTGTTATTTTTTAGTTTTGATGTCTTCAATTCTACAATGTGGAATGTAGTAAACATAAAGAAAAACCCTTTAATGTGTAGGTGTCCCCAAACATTTGACTGGTACTTGTATATGTATATATATATATATATTTTTTTTTTTTTGTTAGGGGGTGAAAGTCTATGGGCATCACCGTAATAGAAGATGGTCCTGATATTTTTCAGAATTGCTAGACTGTTTATCGTCCCATGCCATTGGAACTTGGACACAGTGTGTCCAGCATGATAAAATACCTAGAGAGAGTGCCTCCAAACAGACACTGGGAAGCCAAACCATCCCAGATCACAGGCACTTCAGCCAACCACCGAACTCTAATCTCAATGGGGTTAGCATTAGCATTGGCTTTACAGCGCAGAACACAAAGCCCAGTCCTCACTCCCGTGTCTTTTCCAGCCTAGTTGACAGATGGCTCGCTTTAGCTGAACTTTCACCCACAGCCAACAACTGGCTATGGGCTGCATTAATAAGATAAGATCACACAATGCAGGGCACCTCCATTAATTTGTCACCTCTGATGGCGGTACCCCCTCAAGGTCAAAGGCACTCGGTTGTATGCCTGCACCTTTAAGGCAGTCTTCGGTCTTCTTTGCATGTACTTACTTTTGGTGAATAAATGGCCCAATGAAACTCCAACACGCTTTGTGAAATGGAGTGCAATACTTTTAACTGATGAATGGCTGGGTGGGATGAATCAGTGTCCTATTCCCTCTGGGGGTCTCTTCTTAATCTCACTCAACCAGGCTTTCAGCGGGAGGACATTTTGGTGATGGATGGCTCATGTTCTCCCTTGGGACCCCCACTGCCACTCTCCCCCTTAGGCCCCTGCAACCACCCTACCACTCCCTTCTCTCAGAGCAGAACCCAAGGAGTGACCCAGTCTGCCTGCCTTTCAGGGCCATTGCAGAGTCCTTTGAGGTTTGTTTGTGAGAGTCTTCATACCCCCCTCTCCTCAGTCATCTTCTCTCTCCATCTTTGCTTTATGCCATAGCTTCCTCCTTAGTCTGGCTGGGATCCTGCTCTGCTTAACAGACATGCACTGTTCAGGGCTCAGAAAGTACCCAGAGAGCACCCCCTGTACCAACCAATCAGCTCTGTGTTTTCTAGAGCCATGCCCCAGATCACGTCGCTGTCCTGGGCTGGCTTCAGTGAAGGAAGGGCAGCGGCTTGGCCTCTCAGATGGAGGGCGGCTACGGAAAGGAGGGAGCAGAGAGGCAGGAAATAAATGGTGGAGAAGAACACGTTAAAGCACAGCTCTGAGGCGACATAGTCTGATACGGAGTGGTCTGGCCTCTGTGAGGAAGTCCACTAGTCACAGGACCATATAATTATACTGAACAAAAATATAAATAAGAAGCATGATCATTACACAGGTGCACCTTGTGCTGGGGACAATAAAAGGCCACTCTAAAATGTGCAGTTTTTTCACACAACACAATGCCACAGATGTCTCAAGTTTTGAAGGAGCGTGCAATTGGCATTCTGACAGCAGGAATGTCCACCAGAGCTGTTACCAGAGAATTGAATGTTAAGTTCTTTACCATACGCGTTTTAGGACCGCAGACCAGGTGTAACCACACCAGCCCAGGACCTCTACATCCGACTGATCTTCTGAGACCAGCCACACGGACAGCTGATGAAACTGAGTATTTCTGTCTATAATAAAGCCCCTTTATGAGGAAAAACTCATTCTGATTGGCTGGGCCTGGTTCCCACGTGCCTCTGCCCAGTCATGTGAACTCCATATTTTAGGGCGTAAAGACATTATTTCCATTAACTGATTTCCTTATATGAACAGTACCTCAGTACAATTGTTCCATGTTGCAATTATATTTTTGTTCAGTATACATATAGAATCAATTTCTGTCAAACAATCCTACTAAATTACTAAATCATACTAAATTACAGAATTTGGTAGAATGTTTCAAAGGACTGAATGACATTACATTTGTATTGGGTAGGGTGCTGAGTACACCTCCCACACCCTATTTAAGAAAATGCTCAAGACTTTGTTGGAGTGCCAACGTAAATGAGAGCCAATTTGGATCAGGAAAAGTGAACTAAAGAGACTTGAGCGTATCAGAAATCTCAGCTGTGGAATCTTACCCCTGGTTGCCCATGACAACCTAATTGAGTCATTTGGTGTGATTTGGCAGTCGCTGCGTTGTCCAGTAGTATTGCTGGTTTGTTTGTCTGTTCTTCACTTGATCTGAGCTGAGTAACAGTTTGTTTGGGTGGATAGGGTTATCTATTCTGGTTACTTATTTCATTGACATTCACACTGATACTATATAGAGCGAAAATGATTATGCTTGGTTGCAAACATGACGAGTATTGCTATGCAATGTAAAGAATGGTTGTATAGGGGAAATTAAAGACATTGTGATTAAACATTAGCACTTGGCGGCTGCTCTTTTGAGGTAGTTTCACATTTGAGCATGGGTTGTATCATGAGTATATTATATATCATCCCACCATGCGGTAATGTGATCCTCTGTCAAAGTTCACAGAAGTTCACAGAAGATGAGTGACATAGAGCAATGCCTAGTGTTGGTGGAGAGGTAAATACAAAATAACGCTATGAGCAGCAATGAACGGGGTTCACAGGATGACAGAAAGGATACAAAAACATGTAGGATAACAAAGCAAGTACTCTATCATGGAGAAAATATCTTCCTTTATGTGTTATCAATGAAATCAAAATGATGACACAAGTGAAGTTTAGTTTAGTGCTGTAGGTCTGAATTCAGAAGATAATCATTCTTAAAGCCATTACTTAACCTGTTGCGACGAGCAATCCCGTATCCATAGCCTCAAGCTCATTACCATAATGCAACGTTAACTATTCATGAAAATCGCAAATGAAATGAAATAAATATATTGGCTCACAAGGTTAGCCTTTTGTTAACAACACTGTCATATCAGATTTTCAAAAAATGCTTTTCAACCATAGCTACAAAGGCATTTGCATGAGTATTGATAGCTAGCATAGCATTAAGCCTAGCATTCAGCAGGCAACATTTTCACAAAAACAAGAAAAGCATTCAAATAAAATAATTTACCTTTGAAGAACTTTGGATGTTTTCAATGAGTAGACTCTCAGTTAGATAGCAAATGTTCAGTTTTTCCAAAAATATTATTTGTGTAGGAGAAATCGCTCTGTTGTGTTCATCACGTTTGACTAAGAATAAAACCCGAAAATTCAGTCGTTACAACGGCAAACTTTTTTCCAAATTAACTCCATAATATCGACAGAAACATGGCAAACGTTGTTTAGAATCAACCCTCAAGGTGTTTTTCACATATCTATTCGATGATAAATCACTCGTTTGGTTTATCCTCTGAACAAAATGGAAAAATGCACGCACCTGGAGATTATGCAATAATTTCGACGGAGGACACCGAGCGGACACCTGGTAAATGTAGTCTCTTATGGTCAATTTTCCAATGATATGCCTACAAATACGTCACAATGCTGCAGACACCTTGGGGAAACGACAGAAAGTGTAGGCTCATTCCTTGCGCATTCACAGCCATATAAGGAGACATTGGAACACAGCGCATTCAAAATCTGGGCCACTTCCTGTATGAAATTTCATCTTGGTTTCGCCTGTAGCATTAGTTCTGTGGCACTCACAGACAATATTCTTTGCAGTTTTGGAAACGTCAGAGTGTTTAATTACGCTCCCGGATACGGGATTGCTTGACGCTAGAGGTAAAGAGGGTGTGAACGATGTTGAATGGGTGTAGACAAAGAGCTCTTCACTAGATACCAAAACATTCAAAGGCCATTTTCTCAAAAGTGAGTTTAACAAGTTTATGAACTTTCAAAGCAGAATTACTTTCCCATATTTCCTAAAAAAAATGCAATGTATTATATTCCATTTTGTAACTCTGAATCTCTACTTTTATCCAATGTTAAAAACACAATTTAAAATTTTGCTACATAAGACAGAATCCAGTCACATATACCAATTCTGGGTCAATTTGCCTAATGGTTTATGTTTACATTATGGCAGTGAGGAGCCCTTTATCTACTTCCACAGAGTCAGATAAACTTGTATTGTATTTATTTATCTGTTATTTTATCAGGTAAATTGACTGAGAACATGTTCTCATTTGCGGCAACGACATGGGGAATAGTTACAGGGGAGAGGAGGGGGATGAATGAGCCAGTTGTAAACTGGGAATTATTAGGTGACTGTGATGGTTTGAGGGCCAGATTGGGAATTTAGCAAGGACACCGGGGTTAACACCCCTACTCTTAGGATAAGTGCGATGGGACCTTTAATGACATCAGAGAGTCAGGACACCCGTTTAACGTCCCATCTGAAAGACGGCACCTTACACAGGGCAGTGTCCCCAATCACTGCCTTGGGGCATTGGGATATTTTTTTAGACCAGAGGAAAGAGTGCCTCCTACTGGCCCTCCAACGCCAGTTACAGCAGCATCTGGTCTCCCATCCAGGAACTGACCAGGACCAACCCTGCTTAGCTTCAGAAGCAAGCCAGCAGTGGTATGCAAGGGTGATATGCTGCTGGCTTCAATGATTTTAAGTTAAATGTAGTTGCGCTAATGGCTGGAATTCTATGGGTATCTGCTAGCATACTAGCATGTACCCATAGACCTAGGGTATCTTATAGCATAGAAGATACCCATAGACTTTCAGCCATTGCGCTAACACTAGTTAGCATTGGCTCACGAAACTACCTCTAACTTCCTTCATACTGGACACAAAGGCATACAAAATGTACCCATGAGTTCATCTGACTCTGGGGAAGTAAATAAAGGGCATCATGGCCAACATACCAAAGTATCCCTTTAAGATGAGTGAAAAATTTCAGTGTACGTGTATTGGTGTATTAGGGAATATTATAATAAATAAAGTGTTTCATACATCTATCTGTCATCACATTTGCAATGTAGATTAGATAGTCATGATTTAAGCTCATAGTATATCTCGATCATTGTTCTCAAAAAAAGACTGCAATGTTCAATGCGTGACTGAGTGTACTTTCTTTTTGTGTATATAAACACATTTAATGCAATTCTACTGCACTTTATATGACTGGGGACATTAGTATAGGCCTATAGGCTACAGTTCAATAAAAAACGAACTCGTCTGCAACCATCTAATCTAGGCCTAAGAAAAGGGGAGACACAAATTGTACAATGTGCCATCCATCTAACCTGGAGGAACAAATGATTGTCCAAAAACAAAGTTTCAAGTGGCACTGACCCAATGATAAAGAGTTAATATGTGCACAGCTCTCTTAACGGGGATATTGTTTCGATCGATTCGATTTCTTGGGCCGCAAGCGAGTAGTAGCCTTGAGCATATACCATGGTATTTGCAAAAAGCCACAGGATGGTTTTGCAATACTGTCAATACCATCTAAACTATTTCTTATAAGTTTTTCTTTACATTTGAATATTTGTAGCTACTTTTTAATAAAAACCTGCAGTCAACTTGTGCCATGTGTTAGGAGAGGAAGCAGATTCCGTTCTTCATTTCACCTGTCACATTATTTTACACTATGAAGTTTACCATAGTTCCCCAGAACAGTTGAGCCAGACACGTTTGTTTGTAAATAGCACAATGGGAGAAAGCGGGATCTGGTCCATAGCGTTGTATATCTATCGGCGAGTCTGATGTGCAGCGCACATGAGGTGTTGAAGTTGCACTTG
This sequence comes from Oncorhynchus gorbuscha, assembly GCF_021184085.1. NCBI lineage: Eukaryota > Metazoa > Chordata > Actinopteri > Salmoniformes > Salmonidae > Oncorhynchus > Oncorhynchus gorbuscha. Next base: position 22,239,054 of record NC_060198.1, on the reverse strand, counting down.
TATGCAATTCTGTTCTAAAGGTTTGACATCAGATATCTTACAGTGGTTTTCTACCAGAACTCAAAGAGCGCTAGATGAGTTATATGTACAGTTGCCATTTTTTCCCTGTGCTTTGTTTCTCTCCTCCAATCATCTCCCCTCTGCTTTGTGTACACGTTCTTCTCTTCCATCTTAGCTACTAGCTATGCATGTATAACTTCATGAGCTGGATTTGCCTGTCTTTGCAATTCGTTTATGTTAGCATGTTAGCAATTTTCACAAAATTTAAAAGTACTGTGATGAAAACACTTTTAAATATTTAACCGATTAAAAATAGAGATCACATAAAATGGTGAATCATAAAACACGGGACGAGATGTTAAAAACTGTCCATTGTGCCAATAGATGGAATGCACTCGCATGAGATTTGCCGTGATGTTGACAGAGTGGCATGGGAGGTTTATTTCTTAGACTGGGGTAAGATGTCAATTTTTGGGACACATCCTCAGTAGTGTGCCTTCGAATCAGTGGGTGTTTCGGCCTTTAATCACTAAACACCCTCATCAAAGGTGGCCAGCTAAAGGGTGATCAAGCCTTAGCTTGTGTCCCATGCCCAATTAAGATGTCCCACAGGACTGTGCAGGGCAGGGGCGTCCTCTTCTCTGAGCCAGCCATACAGCTGACCGCATACCTCATATGCCCTCCTCAAGTTGGAGGGATCTGAATTGAGTTCTCAGGTGGGGGTGAGGGGTCATGAAGTTATAGCCCAGCAAGGGTCCTTCCGTTTGATCCAGATCCACTGGCTACCTCTTTCAGCTGCTTGAGAAACTGCTCTGACGGTCTGCCGCAGAGCCTGTCCATGGATTCCAAGTTCTTTCAGCAACCTGATGATGGAAGAAGCCACGAATCCTCTGCATCCCACTTCAACTGGCCAGACTTTTGCATTCCAGCCACGCTGAGTTGCGTCTGCTGCCAACTCTGTGTAACGCAGTTTCTTACGTTCGTAGGCCTCTTCAACAGAGTTTTCCCACGGGACTGTGAGCTCTATGATGTACACAGCCTTTCGTGAAGGGGACCAGAGTACCATGTCTGGCCTAAGGTTGGTAGAAGCAATCTCAGGTGGAAAAATGAGTTGCTGGCCAATATCGACAAGCATCTTCCAGTCCCGGGCCATAGCTAGGTGTCCAGTTTCTGGCTTTGTAGGAGGATACTTGGGCCTTTTCTGTCCCTCCCGGATGAATGTTGTTGTTTTGACGGGATTGCTTGTTTTTGGAGGTAATGAATTGGTTGCACTCCTCTTGGTCTCAAGTGCTGCAGCCAGGCTCTTGAGGACCTGATTGTGCCTCCAGGTGTAGCGGCCTTGTGAGAGGCTGGTCTTGCAACCTGTCATTATATGCCTGAGAGTCGCTGGAGCTGGGCAGAGGGGGCAGGTCGAGTCCTCGCCATACCATTGATGTAGATTTTTTGGTGATGGAAGCACATCATAAACAGCTCTTATGATGAAGCTGATGTTGCTTGCCTCCATTTGCCAAAGCTCACTCCAGTTGATCTTTCTCCTCTCCAGGCCTTCCCACCGCGTCCATTGCCCTTGTTTAGCAAGAGAGACAGCCTTTGCACTTCTTGCAGTCTCCTCCTGTCTGCGCACCTCCTCGACCACCAGCTTCCTGCGTTCAGATGTTGTTGCCTTATGGAACGTTGGTTTGCTTGCTGCCAGGCCAAAGCCTCCTCTTCCATGCTGGATATTCCCCACAATGTCTTGGTGTCTCAGGGCTGATGTTGCTTGCTGCACAGCATTGGATGATGTCCATTTCCGTCCAGTTTGTAGGGGAGGTGCAGCCTTGCTAATGGTCTGGTCTTTGGAGTCCTTCAATGTCATCTGAAGTCTTACTTTAGAGCACTTGTACTCCTCCGTTAGACTTGTAAGAGGTAGTTCAAGGACCCCTTTGCCATAGAGGCCGATGTTACTCAGGCATCGTGGGACACCCAGCCATTTCTTCACGTATGAGGTAATGGTTCGCTCCATCTTCTCCACTGTTGTTATTGGGACCTCATAGACGGTGAGTGGCCACATTATCCGGGGAGAAGTCCAAACTGTAGGCACCAGAGCTTGAGCCTCCCAGGCAGTAGGGTCTTGTTGATGTTCTCAAGACCGTCGGCGATGTCCTGCCTTACTTGCTGCACTTGATCTTTATCCCGGAGGCTTTCGTTGTACCATCTACCCAGGCTCTTGATGGGTTGCTCAGACACCGTTGGTATCGGGTCATCTCCAATGCAGAACCTCACATCTTTAAGCTGTCCCTTGACTATGGAGATGCTTCGAGATTTGCTTGGCTTGATTTTCATCCGTGCCCACTTGATGTTATCCTGCAGTTTTGCAAGTAGCCGCCTGGTGCATGCTGCAGTGGTGGTCAGTGTAGTCATGTCATCCATGTATGCTCGGATAGGTGGGAGACGGAGCCCTTCCTTAGTTCTCTCACCACCGACCACCCATCTCGATGCCCTGATGATGACTTCCATGGCCATAGTGAAGGCCAGAGGAGAAATTGTACAGCCTGCCATTATGCCTACTTCCAAGCGCTGCCATGTTGTTGTGAAGTCAGGTGTTGTGAAACACAATTGCAGGTCTTGGAAATAGGCCTTTACCAGTGTAGTGATGGGTTCTGGTACGTGGAAAATGTTGAAGGATTCCCAGAGGAGTTCATGGGGAACTGAGCCAAAGGCATTGGCCAAGTCGAGGAAGATGACATAGAGGTCTCTCTTGTCCTTCTTAGCTGTTTGGATCTGGTGCCAAATCATACTAGTATGTTCCAGGCAACCAGAGAAACCAGGAATGCCTGCTTTCTGTACAGATGTATCAATGTACTTGTTCCTTTCCAGATAAGTGGACAGCCTCTGTGCTATTATACTGAAAAAGATCTTCCCTTCGACGTTGAGAAGGGAGATTGGTCGGAATTGACTGATGTCTGTCGCATCCTTCTCTTTCGGGATTAGCACACCACCAGCCCTTCGCCATGCCTTTGGTATTATTTCCTTCTGCCACACTATCCTCATGAGCCTCCAAAGAAAGCGTAGAACATCCGGGCGTTCTTGTAGAGCTTGTATGGTACTCCATTAGGCCCAGGAGCCGAGGCCGCTCTTGCTCTTCGGACAACGTTCTCTACTTCCCTCCATTTTGGAGGGTCAGTGTCCAGATTGAATTCTGGTGGTTGAATAGGTGGGATGTCATGTGGGATGATTATCTGCTCATGCCTTTTCATGTCCTGGTGGACCTTTTCCAGATGTTCTTCCAGTTCAGGCTTTGTAGTTTTTAGGATTCCGCACTTTTCCTTTGCGAAGAGATCTTTGACAAACTTAAAGGGGTTTTTATAGAACCGTGTTCTTGAGTGTTCCTTCTTCCTACGAAGTTTCCTTAAGTTTTCCGCTCTTCGCAAGGTTGCCAGCCGACATTTAATGTCTGCTTGGAGTAGCATGAGACCTTCTCTCTCTGCATCAGAGGCCTTCTTCCACTGCTTCCTCAGCTGCCTTCTCTCTCTGACAAGTATCTCGATCTCCTGCTGTCTCCTAGATTTGGCTGGCGCGGGAGGTGTCTTGCCACTTCTCCTTTCGTTTACGCCAAAGCGCTCTTCTCCGTAGTGGTAGATAATGTCTCCCATCCTTTCAAGCTTTTTCTCTGCTTTTCCTACCTGTTGTTCCAAGATTTTTGTCAGGTCGTTGTTGATTGTTTCCCACTCTCTCTTTTCAACGGCTTTGGGCCACTTCACACTCGGTCTGTGCCCTTTGATCTTTTCCTCTTTTAGAGGTCTCTGTGGTTGGGTGAGTTCATCCACCGGCATTTCTGTGCTTGTGTTATCCTCCTCAGTTACAGGGGTGCTGATGCTCTGCGAACTTTGGTTTGCGTCCCGTCGCTGTGCTTCATTCGACTGATTTGACTGGCTGCTTCGTAAGAAGTACTGGTCAATGCGAGGTCCCTGTCTCTGCTTCTCTAACAAGCACCTTTTCCTCCCTTGATGGATCCTTAACCCCCTTGCCGATGTTACTCTCTCCCAACCACAGCTGCACACCTGAAGTGTGTGTCCTGCTGCTGTTATGGTTGTCTCATGTGCTGTGTTCCTACTCGTAGTCGTTTCCGTTCCTGGGTCCGTAACCGTGTGATCAGTCGTTGAGCCATCTTGCGCCCCAGCTCTCGCAGGCTCTAGGGGTATGTTCCTTTGTTGACTTTCAGTAGCACTTAGCGGGTGTCTCCAACATACTGAAACAGCGTCGGAGACTGCCAACATGGGTAGCTAACCCATGACAGCCCCAGTGGGGTCTATTCCCTCCGGTCAGCTGTCTCTCCAAGCTGTCACACAGACTTTCCTATGTTGTCAGCTGTCCTTTCACAGCAGTCACTGGACTGGTCCAGATAATCAGAATCATAAAACACGGGACGAGATGTTAAAAACTGTCCATTGTGCCAATAGATGGAATGCACTCGCATGAGATTTGCCGTGATGTTGACAGAGTGGCATGGGAGGTTTATTTCTTAGACTGGGGTAAGATGTCAATTTTTGGGACACATCCTCAGTAGTGTGCCTTCGAATCAGTGGGTGTTTCGGCCTTTAATCACTAAACACCCTCATCAAAGGTGGCCAGCTAAAGGGTGATCAAGCCTTAGCTTGTGTCCCATGCCCAATTAAGATGTCCCACAGGACTGTGCAGGGCAGGGGCGTCCTCTTCTCTGAGCCAGCCATACAGCTGACCGCATACCTCATATGCCCTCCTCAAGTTGGAGGGATCTGAATTGAGTTCTCAGGTGGGGGTGAGGGGTCATGAAGTTATAGCCCAGCAAGGGTCCTTCCGTTTGATCCAGATCCACTGGCTACCTCTTTCAGCTGCTTGAGAAACTGCTCTGACGGTCTGCCGCAGAGCCTGAGAAGGTATAACGTAAGCCCTGATGAGAAAGCAGGGGGATTTAAAGGTGGTGTAATTATGGTATATATATATCTCAATATCTACATCTATGTGATTTTTATATAAGTTTTGTTAGCATTCTGGTAATAGAGGCCCAATGGGCGTTTCTTACGTTTTTGTATGCAATAATGGTAAATAATGTAAATCCCGGGATGAGAGAAGGACGTTATGACAATATAAAAATTTGGATACCGCCCAAGCCTACAAGGGAGTCGTGTTCAGAGACGAAACACAACTCGTAATGGTGTGCTTTACAAGTTGATCATTGAACACACATACAATCTACCCAAGGAACGGGAATGAGTTATGAGAAAAGACAACTGGATGTTGGATACCATTCAGAATAAGATCATTCAACTGTCTCACGCCATGCAGAGGGAGATTGTGCCGTGCGTACCAGAGTGTCCCTTCTATGAACTGAATGGCACCACTGAACAATTTTCATGCAATCTCCACTACGTCGACCAGAACCTGGAGTCACACCAGGTTTTGGGGGATCTATAATGCCCCCGACTCTACTGCCAAAACTCAGTTATTTAGTGTGATCAGGAGTGCAGGCTCGACTCTATGTGAACTGCGTTCCCTGGATCTGGTTTAGCAAGAAGTTGCATGTGAGTTGAGTCTACACGCGAGGTGAGCCTTGTGGCTGACACCGTGAACTTTGTGCAGGCTGTGGCAGTTGTCATACGGGAGTCACACAAGCGCCAACAGTTGTACGAGTCACTATTTGGTGTGGAAGAAGTATTGACCAACATCCGTGGCCTGTGTCCAACCAGGTGGTGCAAGCGCACGAAAGCCAATCTTGAATGTCTTCTCCGCATACAGCACTTTCCTCTTCACACTTGACATTCTGAAGGATGACAAGAGTGACAAGAGTGTCAAGGGGGAAACGAGTGCAAAAATCATCGGGAGACTGCACAAGCAGGCGATCAAGGAAAGAATGTACTTTTGCACACTGTGTTGGGAAGCACTGTTCGGGCCACGTGCGGCAGTATCCAGGACCATACAGAGCACCCTCAAATTTGCCAATGTGCTGAGGGAATGGGTCAGGACACGGAGAGATGACAGTGTCATGGAGGAGATGGCAACCAAGGTTTGTATTAAAATACAATTTAATTAAATAAATGACACACATAGACAACACGTGCAAAACATAATGTATCGTGTGCTGCAATGTATTATTTCTAATGCTTGTGTGCTTTGGTGGGAGGTGAGTCCACTTTGCTGGATTCAGTGTCATGCAGGTGAAAGAGGACCCAAAAGCGACTTAACAGAAACAGAGTTTATTCAAGTCCAAACAGAAAACGACAAATCCTGAATCCTTAACAGGAAATGTCCAAACAGGGAATAACAGAAATCCTCTAGTCTGTAGAGGGGAATAACAGGAGAAGCGGCCACAGACTGCAGGTCGCTTCGGGTAGGCGCAGGCCGTAGCTGACAGAGACACCTGCTCACACGCAGCATCTGATGAAGGCAAAAACACGACAGGACAGGGCGATACACAATCACAGCACGGTGAATTCTAAACAAGGAACCGACAGGACAGGAACGGAACACAAAGGAAGAAATAGGGACTCTAATCAGGGGAAAGGATCGGGAACAGGTGTGGGAAGACTAAATGATGATTAGGGGAATAGGAACAGCTGGGAGCAGGAACGGAACGATAGAGAGAAGAGAGAGCGAGAGAGTGAGAGAGGGAGGGGGAGAGAGAGGGATAGAAAGAGGGAAAGAACCTAATAAGACCAGCAGAGGGAAACGAATAGAATGGGGAGCACAGGGACAAGACATGATAATAAATGACAAACATGACAGTACCCCCCACTCACCGAGCGCCTCCTGGCGCACTCGAGGAGGAATCCTGGCGGCAACGGAGGAAATCATCGATGAGTGAACGGTCCAGCACGTCCCGAGACGGAACCCAACTCCTCTCCTCAGGACCGTAACCCTCCCAATCCACTAAGTATTGGTGACCCCGTCCCCGAGAACGCATGTCCATGATCTTATGTACCTTGTAAATAGGTGCGCTCTCGACAAGGACGGGAGGGGGAGGGAAGACGAACGGGGTGCGAAGAAAGGGCTTAACACAGGAGACATGGAAGACAGGATGGACGCGACGAAGATGTCGCGGAAGAAGCAGTCGCACAGCGACAGGATTGACGACCTGGGAGACACGGAACGGACCAATGAACCGCGGAGTCAACTTACGAGAAGCTGTCGTAAGAGGAAGGTTGCGAGTGGAAAGCCACACTCTCTGGCCGCAACAATACCTTGGACTCTTAATCCTGCGTTTATTGGCGGCTCTCACAGTCTTCCCCGCAGACAAAGGCAGACCGGTAATGAAGTCTAAGGCGATGTGAGACCATGGTCGAGAAGGAATGGGAGCGGTCTGAGACGACCGGCAGGAGGAGAGTTACCCGACTTAGTCTGCGCGCAGTCCGAACAAGCAGCCACGAAACGGCGCGTGTCACGCTCCTGAGTCGGCCACCAAAAGCGCTGGCGAATAGACGCAAGAGTGCCTCGAACACCGGGATGACCAGCTAACTTGGCAGAGTGAGCCCACTGAAGAACAGCCAGACGAGTGGAAACAGGAACGAAAAGGAGGTTACTAGGACAAGCGCGCGGCGACGCAGTGTGCGTGAGTGCTTGCTTAACCTGTCTTTCAATTCCCCAGACTGTTAACCCGACAACACGCCCATAAGGAAGAATCCCCTCGGGATCAGTAGAAGCCACAGAAGAACTAAACAGACGGGATAAGGCATCAGGCTTGGTGTTCTTGCTACCCGGACGGTAAGAAATCACAAACTCGAAACGAGCGAAAAACAACGCCCAACGAGCTTGACGGGCATTAAGTCGTTTGGCAGAACGGATGTACTCAAGGTTCTTATGGTCTGTCCAAACGACAAAAGGAACGGTCGCCCCCTCCAACCACTGTCGCCATTCGCCTAGGGCTAAGCGGATGGCGAGCAGTTCACGGTTACCCACATCATAGTTGCGCTCAGATGGCGACAGGCGATGAGAAAAATAAGCGCAAGGATGAACCTTATCGTCAGACTGGAAGCGCTGGGATAGAATGGCTCCCACGCCTACCTCTGAAGCGTCAACCTCGACAATGAATTGTCTAGTGACGTCAGGAGTAACGAGGATAGGAGCGGACGTAAAACGTTCTTTTAGAAGATCAAAAGCTCCCTGGGCGGAACCGGACCACTTAAAACACGTCTTGACAGAAGTAAGAGCTGTGAGAGGGGCAGCAACTTGACCGAAATTACGAATGAAACGCCGATAGAAATTAGCGAAACCTAAAAAGCGCTGCAACTCGACACGTGACCTTGGAACGGGCCAATCACTGACAGCTTGGACCTTAGCGGAATCCATCTGAATGCCTTCAGCGGAAATAACGGAACCGAGAAAAGTAACGGAGGAGACATGAAAAGAGCACTTCTCAGCCTTTACGTAGAGACAATTCTCTAAAAGGCGCTGTAGAACACGTCGAACGTGCTGAACATGAATCTCGAGTGACGGAGAAAAAATCAGGATATCGTCAAGATAGACAAAAACAAAGATGTTCAGCATGTCTCTCAGAACATCATTAACTAATGCCTGAAAAACAGCTGGCGCATTGGCGAGACCGAACGGCAGAACCCGGTACTCAAAATGCCCTAACGGAGTGTTAAACGCCGTTTTCCACTCGTCCCCCTCTCTGATGCGCACGAGATGGTAAGCGTTACGAAGGTCCAACTTAGTAAAGCACCTGGCTCCCTGCAGAATCTCGAAGGCTGATGACATAAGGGGAAGCGGATAACGATTCTTAACCGTTATGTCATTCAGCCCTCGATAATCACGCAGGGCGCAGAGTACCGTCCTTCTTCTTAACAAAAAGAACCCCGCCCCGGCCGGAGAAGAAGAAGGCACTATGGTACCGGCGTCAAGAGACACAGACAAATAATCCTCGAGAGCCTTACGTTCGGGAGCCGACAGAGAGTATAGTCTACCTCGAGGAGGAGTGGTCCCCGGAAGGAGATCAATACTACAATCATACGACCGGTGAGGAGGAAGGGAGTTGGCTCGGGACCGACTGAAGACCGTGCGCAGATCATGATATTCCTCCGGCACTCCTGTCAAATCGCCAGGTTCCTCCTGAGAAGTAGGGACAGAAGAAACGGGAGGGATGGCAGACATTAAACACTTCACATGACAAGAAACGTTCCAGGATAGGATAGAATTACTAGACCAATTAATAGAAGGATTATGACATACTAGCCAGGGATGACCCAAAACAACAGGTGTAAACGGTGAACGGAAAATCAAAAAGAAATAGTCTCACTGTGGTTACCAGATACTGTGAGAGTTAAAGGTAGTGTCTCAAATTTGATACTGGGAAGATGACTACCATCTAAGGCAAACATGGGCGTAGGCTTGTCTAACGGTCTGAAAGGAATGTTATGTTTCCGAACCCATGCTTCGTCCATGAAACAACCCTCAGCCCCAGAGTCAATCAAGGCACTGCATGTAGCACCCGAACCGGTCCAGCGTAGATGGACCGACATAGTAGTACAAGATCTAGATGAAGAGACCTGAGTAGTAGCGCTCACCAGTAGCCCTCCGCTTACTGATGGGCTCTGGCCTCTTACTGGACATGAATTAACAAAATGTCCAGCAACTCCGCAATAGAGGCACAGGCGGTTGGTGATCCTCCGTTCCCTCTCCTTAGTCGAGATGCGAATCCCTCCCAGCTGCATGGGCTCAGTCTCAAAGCCAGAGGAGGGAGATGGTTGCGATGCGGAGCAGGGAAACACCGTTGATGCGAGCTCTCTTCCACGAGCCCGGTGACGAAGATCTACCCGTCGTTCTATGCGGATGGCGAGAGCAATCAAAGAGTCCACATCTGAAGGAACCTCCCGGGAGAGAATCTCATCCTTAACCACTGCGTGGAGTCCCTCCAGAAAACGAGCGAGCAGCGCCGGCTCGTTCCACTCACTAGAGGCAGCAAGAGTGCGAAACTCAATAGAATAATCCGTTATGGACCGTTCACCTTGGCATAAGGAAGCCAGGGCCCTAGAAGCCTCCCTACCAAAAACTGAACGGTCAAAAACCCGAATCATCTCCTCTTTAAAGTTCTGGAACTTGTTAGAGCAATCAGCCCTTGCCTCCCAGATAGCTGTGCCCCATTCTCGAGCCCGGCCAGTAAGGAGTGAAATGACGTAAGCAACCCGAGCTCTCTCTCTAGAGTATGTGTTGGGTTGGAGAGAGAACACAATCTCACACTGCGTGAGAAAGGAGCGGCACTCAGTGGGCTGCCCGGAGTAGCAAGGTGGGTTATTAACCCTAGGTTCTGGAGGCTCGGCAGGCCAGGAAGTAACAGGTGGCACGAGACGTAGACTCTGGAACTGTCCAGAGAGGTCGGAAACCTGAGCGGCCAGGTTCTCCACGGCATGGCGAGCAGCAGACAATTCCTGCTCGTGTCTGCCGAGCATGGCTCCTTGGATCTTGACGGCAGTGTAACGAGCGTCTGAAGTCGCTGGGTCCATTCCTTGGTCGGTTCCTTCTGTCATGCAGGTGAAAGAGGACCCAAAAGCGACTTAACAGAAACAGAGTTTATTCAAGTCCAAACAGAAAACGACAAATCCTGAATCCTTAACAGGAAATGTCCAAACAGGGAATAACAGAAATCCTCTAGTCTGTAGAGGGGAATAACAGGAGAAGCGGCCACAGACTGCAGGTCGCTTCGGGTAGGCGCAGGCCGTAGCTGACAGAGACACCTGCTCACACGCAGCATCTGATGAAGGCAAAAACACGACAGGACAGGGCGATACACAATCACAGCACGGTGAATTCTAAACAAGGAACCGACAGGACAGGAACGGAACACAAAGGAAGAAATAGGGACTCTAATCAGGGGAAAGGATCGGGAACAGGTGTGGGAAGACTAAATGATGATTAGGGGAATAGGAACAGCTGGGAGCAGGAACGGAACGATAGAGAGAAGAGAGAGCGAGAGAGTGAGAGAGGGAGGGGGAGAGAGAGGGATAGAAAGAGGGAAAGAACCTAATAAGACCAGCAGAGGGAAACGAATAGAATGGGGAGCACAGGGACAAGACATGATAATAAATGACAAACATGACATTCAGTTGGGTGGCACAGGCCGTATTCTGCATGGAGAGCTCGGAGCTCTGTTTTGTAAGCGGTGCGCTCATGATTAATGCTCTTATCTATTCAGTTGTGGGGGTTGGAGTCGGACACACACATTCTGCTGTACGATAGACAGTTTAGTTTGAGTTGAGTCAAGTCTCTCTGTCTCCCTCTCTGTTCCTCTCCCCCTCTCTCCCTTCTCTTCCCCTTGTGGTGGATATCAAGTGATCTGGAGCAGTGGTCGCTATAGTCTATGACTTTTTTTCTGTTAGTTTACAATTCTAAACTTGGCGACCGGGGAATGGGCACAATATCAAATTAGGAACATGGCATTCTCATGCCCTTGGCTTGCAGGCCTGCGCCACTCATCTTAAACATGTAGGCTGATTAGCCCACTAAGCTGCACCGTGCTGGGTGCGGCCCAGTGAGTGGTGCTTTCCACCCATGGTGCTGGATCGAGGTGAGCACCTTTCTCTGCGATGGATGTCCATGGTCCTGAAACTATTTTTTCTCAAGAACATTAAAGACAGATGTAATGAGTCTATATACAAAATCCGTAGTGAATCTGACATATGGTTCATGAGAAGATGATTGCAGATGATTTGGAGCATTAGTGTTACACATGCAAAGAATGAGTTGTTAATAGTTTCCTTGTGTTTTGAGATATCAATACCGACATCGGTGTGGTTCACTGTAGGGATGTCCATGATAGCGATGACAAGTTTCAAGATCATAGACCACTATGGGGTGGATTGTCATGCAGGTGAAAGAGGACCCAAAAGCGACTTGGCGAAAACAGAGTCTTTAATCCAGTAAAGTAAATACAAACAAAAAACACAACTTTCACTCGAAATGACGAGGACAAACTGGAGACTCGATCTTGAACAGCAGGTGAACAGCAGGTTGCCTCGGGAAGGCACTTGAACCGGACAGACTCAGACACCTGCTCACCACGCAGCATCTGAGGAAAACACGACACGACAGGGCGAAACACAAACACAGCACGGTGAATTCTAGACAAGGAACCGACAGGACAGGAACGGAACACAAAGGAAGAAATAGGGACTCTAATCAGGGGAAAGGATCGGGAACAGGTGTGGGAAGACTAAATGATTGATTAGGGGAATAGGAACAGCTGGGAGCAGGAACGGAACGATAGAGAGAAGAGAGAGCGAGAGAGTGAGAGAGGGAGGGGGAGAGAGAGGGATAGAAAGAGGGAAAGAACCTAATAAGACCAGCAGAGGGAAACGAATAGAATGGGAAGCACAGGGACAAGACAAGATAATAAATGACAAAACATGACATGGATTTACAGTGGTTTAAATGGACACGTAAAATTCATTTTTTTATTGTCAATAACTCAGCCATCTTTTGGCCAAATCCCTTAGCTTTTTTTTCTCAAACTATGTTAAAAAATGTACCATTTAGTATCATTTGGCTATATGGTTCATGAGAGGAAGGCAATGCTACAAAATACTAATTGTGTGTATGTAAAATTCTGACCCACTGGGAATGTGATGAAAGAAATCAAATCTGAAATACATCATTCTCTCTACAATTATTCTGACACATGTATGTAAACTTCCGACTTCAACTGTATATCGGGAAGTTAATCAGGGAAGTGATGGAGTCCAGGTGAGTCTGATGATGTGCAGGTGCACGTAACAATGGTGGCAGGGGTGCACTATAATGAGCAGCCTGGTGACCTAGAGACCGGAGAAGGAGCACACGTGACAGTACCCCCTCACGAACACGCAGCTCCAGCCGCAGGACGCCAACAAAAATGACAATCCCTGGGATCAGGAGCGGACTGGTCACCTCTGCTAAGGCACGGAAACCTTTCAGTCCGGCTGAGACGTGGGAGCCTGTCTCCGGCAGGGGCACGGGAACCTGAGAGACCGTCTGATGCAGGGGAGCCTGGCGATCTGGAAAAGGCATGAAAGCACGACGAGCCGTCTGAGGCATGAGAGCCTAGCAATCCGGCTGAGGCATGAGAGCCTAGCGATCCGGCTGAGGCATGAGAGCCTAGCGATCCGGTTGAGGCATGAGAGCCTAGCGATCCGGTTGAGGCATGAGAGCCTAGCGATCCGGCTGAGGCATGAGAGCCTAGCGATCCGGCTGAGGCATGAGAGCCTAGCGATCCGGCTGAGGCATGAGAGCCTAGCGATCCGGCTGAGGCATGAGAGCCTAGCGATCCGGCTGAGGCATGAGAGCCTAGCGATCCGGTTGAGGCATGAGAGCCTAGCGATCCGGCTGAGGCATGAGAGCCTAGCGATCCGGCTGAGGCATGAGAGCCTAGCGATCCGGCTGAGGCATGAGAGCCTAGCGATCCGGCTGAGGCATGAGAGCCTAGCGATCCGGCTGAGGCATGAGAGCCTAGCGATCCGGTTGAGGCATGAGAGCCTAGCGATCCGGTTGAGGCATGATAGCCTAGCGATCCGGCTGAGGCATGAGAGCCTAGCGATCCGGCTGAGGCATGAGAGCCTGTAGCAGCTCACAGACCTGACATCATTCCCACCGGGAAAAAAAAGCAAGTTCAGGGAGTGAGTGTTTTAATAAATAAACGTAACATAATATAAAACATGAAAAACGCACAGAACTGACACAGGAACAGAAACAATAACGCCTTGGGAAGGAACCAAAGGGGGTGACATATATAGGGAAGGTAATCAGGGAAGTGATGGAGTCAAGTGAGTCTGATGATGCGCAGGTGTGTGTAACGATAGTGAGAGTTGAAATGCTCACTAACAGGGATGTAAAAAAAATTGTGCACAATATTTTGGAGGAATAAGCTTTTTGTGCGTTTGGAACATTTCTGGGATATTTTATTTCCGATGGGACCAACACTTCACATGTTGCGTTTATATTTTTGTTCAGTATAAATGGACACGTAAAATCAGATTTCCAGATTTTTCAATAACTCAGCCATATCTTAACCAAGCTTTTCTCAAATTAAGTAAAGAGATGTTCCATGGGCCTACTACATACCAAATGTTTTGTTATTTGGACTTATGCTTCATGAGAAGGAGTTCCAAGATGGAGGAAAATCCATCCTGACAGACCTAATGGGTCTTTGAGGCAAATTTGTTCAGGATGAGGAAAGACACCTACATACAAAGTTTCAAGTCTTTAGATATGAGGGTTTAAGTGAGACCGCTTATAGCAATCGATGGCATTCTTTTTGACCAAGTTACTTATGGCATCTAGTTTCTGTGTGCCAAATTAGAAAAATAGTGACCAATCTATGCTTGAGTTATTTGACAATGTCAACAACTATGCTGTGAACCCGTAATGAGAGTAGAAAAAAGATAAGTGAGAGATGTAATGTCCAATTCAGGGACAGGGAAGTGTCACATGTTTCACTGAGATTTACAAAGAGAACCTGAGAAAAGAAGTGGCAACAAGCTACTCTAGCGATGAGGTGGAATGGAGCGATGAGGTGGAATGGAACGATGAGCACAGGAATGGAATGGATACACACAGTTCATTAGAGAAAGAGAGATGAGATAGAGATAGAGATGGATGCTACTACAATACAGCCGGTATAGTATATAGTATATAGACCCGCTGCATGGACACGCTTGCCTGACTGTCTGCACAGATCAGGCCCCATTGCTCACCAAATACTAATCATGTCAGACATGTGGCACCGTTACGAGGTGCCAGTGTATTTTTAGGCCCCTTTTTTCCTTTGTGGCAAGCCAAATCAAACAGGGAGAATGGGATTATAGTTTGACAGGCAGGGAGACTAGGGGACCGTTGTCCAACCTGCAGGGTTAGTCTCTGTTGTCTTACTATAGACCAGCAAATCCTGCTAGCTGCCACTATTCCTGGATGCTCCTACTGTACTGTATGTGAGATTGGTTGTCATTTCAATTTGAGGGTTGGGTTGATCCCGTGATTGTTTCTGTATAATCTGAATAAATTAGAGATAAATGATTTGGTGTCTGTCTAAAGCTGATTTGTGGGGAGGAAATATTTCTATTCTATTATTACTAGGATTATGAACAGTACTGTCTTCAGCTCTTCACTTTGGGTGATCAACTTTCATAGGCCATATGATTGCCACGGCAATGCTGTAACCTTTATGCTTCATCTTCAGTTGCACCCCCAATCTCACAGACTCCCTCTTTCTTTCCCCTCCTTCCCCCACTTTTCCCCTCTCTCACCCCTTCCCCCTCCAGGTGTCAAAAACCAGCCATGGATACAGCTCCAGAGGAAAGCAGTGGCTCTGGCCATCAACTCTACCAACCCAGAGCTCTCTGCTGTGCTGACCTCCGCACAGAGTCAGTATGAGATAGGAGGTTTCCCCTACCCACTGGGCCTGGAGAGCAATGCCACAGGTGAGACATGGAGGGAGGGAGGGAGGGAGGCAGGGAGGGAGGGACAGAGCGAGGGGGGGAGGGAGGGACAGAGCGAGGGGGGGAGAGAGAAGGAGGGAGGCGAACAGCGAGGGTTGAAAAGGAGAGGCTAGGAGGGAAACAGGAGATGAGATAGGAAGAGAAGAAAGGATGAAGGGAAAGTACATGGGTAAAAGACTGGCTGAAAAAGTAGAATTGCTCAAGTGGAAAATCCAGAGATTTTGACCGAAATAGATTTCTGTCAAAAAGTCCCAAATGATGAGAAGTGATGGCAGGAAACCAGGGGGAAAGTTTGATTACATAGTCTTATGTCTGAATGTGTCATGAATGATGAGAAGCACACTATTGTCAGTTGAAAAGACTCTTCTGACCTAGTGGGAACCAGGTCAACCATGACGATGATGATGAACATTGTGATGTTTGCACGATGATGGTAGCATTAGCATGGTAGCAAGCCTTTTTGGGGATTTTCTACGGTTGGGTTGTACACCACACTGGTCGGTGGTCTAAAGACCTTTGTGCCGTCTCTCCCCAGGGGCTAATAGTAGCTGGATGGAGCTGACGCCGGTGGCGGCGGTCAATGCCCAGCTCTTCAGTCGTAACGGAACCGGTGTTCAGGTGTGGGACCCCGTCCATATCTGCATTCCCCTGCCCTTAGACACACCCCTGCAGACAGCCACCAGTGTCCCTGTGTGGAGGTTCGACGACAAGACAGGTAAGGGGGACACGCCCACCATCATAGCTGACCAAATACTGAGAGCCCTCCATGTACAAGTGTCATCAATCTGTTTGATAGAGTGCCGACTCTTGAGTGCTGTCAGTTGAAAATGGTTACCTTAAAAACAAATATCCTTGTGTAACAGCCACATACAGAAACATCCTCGTACATACTTTAGCCAGTTTCATTTGTTCATCAACAGTGGGCTTTCTGCTACACTGAAATACATACGTAAAAATGCCTGTCAATTAAAAACTGCCGTTGATAGTAAGGCACCGCCCCGTCGAACCACAAATCGTTTATCCCAGCTAAATCCACTCTAAGGCGTATAAATGGCAGTGGTCTGAGCTTGGAAGGGGCGAATAAGAGGAACCTCCAGTCCATCTGCTCTAACTATGGCTGCCTGGACTCCCAGCTGGTCACAGCTAGCCTGGTTCAACCAGCCTGAACACTGTGCTCAGCAGTGTTTTCCTCAGTTCAGTGTGGTATACCCAGGCTAGGTGATCTAGACTCACATGGGGTTAATCTTCCTCCTCGCTGCTCCTCGGTGTCTGGAATATTGCAGCTCACATGGCTGACAGAACTGTTATACAACTGCTGTGCATGCTTTCACAGGGAGGGAGCCACACAACTCTCTCCATCTCTCTCTTTCTCTCTCTCTCTTTCTTTCTCTCTCTCAAACATTTCTTTCTTTCTGTCTCTCTCTCTCTCTCTCTCTCTCTCTCTCTCTCTCTCTCTCTCTCACACACACACAAACACACTCTCTCCCTCTCTTTCTCTCTTGTTCTCTGTCATTCTGTCTCCCTCTCTCTCTCGCTCTTTCTTTCTCTCACATACACACTCTCTTTGCCTCTCTCTTGCTCTGCCTCCCTCTCTCTCTTTCTTTCTCTCTCTCTGCCTCTCTATCTCTTTCCTTCTCTCGCTCTCTCTCATACATTCACTTTCCCCCCTTGCTTTATGGAACCGATGCCTAAAAACGCCAGGCCAGGGTTGTTTCTTGTCTTGACAAACGTTCCGGACCTCCCATGGTAACTATCATTCCAGTGTGTCTGAACTGGGACATGCAGATCACTACAGATCTCATTGACATGCCTGGCATTTCCCTACCGAGATTCACAATACCATAACTATGCTGAAGAAGCCCTGGTAAAATGCTTCCTATGAATACCCTCTTCATAACGCATTATGTATTTAGTCATAGACGTTTATGAGCAGTTATTAGTGTCTGTGTCGTGCATCAGTATGCATGATTCATAGCTCAGGCGTTCTAAATGTGTTTATAATGCATTATGAAGAGGGTATTCATAGGAAGTGTTAATGCAGCCCCAAGCCTATTTCTACAGATCTCCACGATAACCTCAACTTCTTGAAGTGGGATTTCAAGGATGGTACAGTGCACAAGGAACTGAGAAGAGCAAGCCTAATGAATAAAAAGTAATAGCCAACCAGTCTGGATATGTCTTCCCAAGGGTAGATGATGAAGCACCTATCTGGCAGGCTCTATTTGGATTCCCAGCAGCCTTCCGCGGTGGTATCTCAAATACGGAGAGCAATATGCGTGCGCAACTCGGGAACTATCGCATTTAGAACTCATGGACATGTATTGATCGGTGGATCCCAATGCACAAAAGATGGGTGTGTCATTCGGATACTGTAGTTGTGGGTTCAATGTGCAGAAAACATGAAAAACAGACTTTGTGTAAACACCCCTTTTTAACACCTTGTGTAAAACTGCAGCTGTAGAGTGTTGTTCTCCTGAAGCCTGGTGATGTGATTAGTCCTGTTATGTAGCTCTAGGAACCCTGGGAGAGAGGAGGCAATGTTCCCCGCCTCTCTGGCCTCATGTTGCCACGGTAACATGTTATGAGATGCAAACAGAGACACAGATGGATGGATGGATGGGAGGAGGGGAGGAGGAGAGGATTTGGAGGGTCAGTGTTTTTGAGTACAGGAGAAAGGGGACAACAAAGCTGTCGTGGACGGCGAGATTTTGAATAGTGTGATGAGCTTGTCTGTTGGAGTTAGCTGTACGCTATTGCTCACCTCATGTTAGGATGGCTTAGATGATGTGAGGATTAATGGTTGTGACTCTCTGTACTAAGTGCAGACCCTAACATTCGGTATTGAGCCAAAATAGGTTACTGCAATTGACTAGGCACCCCCCACGAAGAAAAAAAAAACATTTCTCACTCTCTCGCTCCACTACATGGCATATATTGTGGGTTTTCGTGGGTGTTGAATTTAGCAGTTTGCTAAAGATTAAATGTATGAAAATTTTTTACTCTGTACAGTAGCTGAGAGTAAAATCAAATCTTTACAATACAGCACAGGATTTAAGCAAACGGATTAGTCAAACAGAGCGTTGCAGCGTTAGGTTCATGCATTATTTAACTCTGTGAATTTTTATTCAACCGTCCACTAAGTGGGAGACTCAGCCAGCGCAGAGCTCACATCTCATTTTCTGCAGTAAAGAATGAACAGTCAGCCAGGTGGTGAGAAGCTTGCTGATTATAATGTGGACACCATGGTGGATGTGTTGTTAACTGTGTCATCTCTAAATGTTTTGCCTCTAATCCCAACGCACACACACACACACACACACACACACACACACACACACACACACACACACACACACACACACACACACACACACACACACACAGTGAGATAGCTCTGGGGGTGTGGGTTTTTATTTGCTTAAGAGGGAAGAATGCCCCACACTGACCCTCATGTAGTACTGCAGCAAGTACAGTGTATATTGTACTTGTTTCAGTATATATTGTATACATAAAGGCTGGTTAACTTGTGGGTGACAGCATTTAGGCATAAATCATTTTTTGTATCCATCGTGGTTTAACTTACGTCCAACAAAGTAACCTTTTTCTTTTCCCCGACCTATGCAGAAGCAGTGAACCTGGAAGTTTCTACTCAAAACAAATCAAGTAACATCGCAGGTTCACCCAATGTCAACAAGTACTAGATATGTAGAATCCCACACGGAGCAATGAAATATACTCCTGTGCAGCTTAAGATCAGTGTTGAGTAGAAAAATGGTCCTCGAGTATAGTATCCCCAGGGGCTCCTCTAGATTTACGAGTTAATGTAAGTCTGGATGCACAGGCCTCTCTTCCAGAGTCAGCTTTGACACCAGATTCTTCTCTCTCTCTCACACACACACACACACACACTCCACTCCTCCAGCGTGCCAGGTTACACTTGCAAGACTTTAAATCCACCATGAGTTTTGTAGATATTTGGGGAGGTTGGGGACACCTGCCAGGAGCACTCGGAACACTCTAGCAAATAGAATCAGGTGCTGCAGCGGAAGCCTTTAATTGGTGGGTGCTGTGGAACACTGTGGAACGCTGTGGCACTATGACAGGACTATCAAGGGAGAGCTAAGTGGGCTGTAATACAAGGCTGCTGACTGTCAGTCAGGATTGCGACTGAGAGGAAATATGGAGCGTGGGTGGATATTGCCACTGAAGAGAGAAATTGATTTGTTTTGGACTGAATCACAAGTTTGTGCATATGTGGGTGTGCATATAGTCTGTGCCTAACCATTTGCATGACAAATGAGTACAAGAGAACAGTGTGATGATGAGTCCAAAAAGTTGAATCAAAGTTGAACATGACCCCTTTCGTCAGTCAAGAGGAACACTCTCTCTTTCTCTCTCTCTCTGTCCTTGATGACCCCTCCTATGTGATCTCCTCCCATCCTCCTCCTTCAAGGCGTCTTTAAAAGAGAAAGGAAGAGTGTTTCTTGTTCCGTATAGCCCAGGAGACTCTAGATCAGAGGCTCCATCATCTCTCCTGACTCTGTGTGTGACAGAGGAAAGGATATGAGTCTGTGTTTGTTTTGGAGACGGATGACACACACAAACACACATGGACTCGGCAGAAAGACAAGCAGAGGCTGTATAATGCGCATACTCTATCAGGGGATAGTGTGGGGGTGGTTTGGAAATGCCCCTGCCTTATGATGAGGAGATTAACAAAAGCTCCTGCTACTGTTCGTCTGTGTGCATGCTGACCCCTAGTGGTCGACATGTAACACTACATCCATGGTCGGACACTTCCTAGATCAGTGACCTGGCATGACACACATCAATTTACTCTCAAAACACATTACGCTACCGAATCCTGACCCTCTCCTCAGGGCACCTGGCATCATGGGAAACGTATTTTTTTTTGTTTCTTTTTTTTGTGGCCAAGTTTTATTTGTTTTGTCATTTTTCGTTCTCTTCTTTTTTTCCTTCTTTTTTATTGCTCCTCATTCATTATTGTGGTTCGGGTCGGAAAAGCATCTGCCTGGACTCAAAGCTGTCTCCCTTCCCCCGAATCACGTTATTCGCATCATGTGTGTGTTCTATCCCGACAAGCTAGACATCACTGGATATGAATGCATAACACCGCCTGGCCTTATCATGTAGAGCAATAGATTCACAGCACACGTCCAGTACAGTAACTATGGAGCTCTTCCATCTGCTCACTCCGGGATTAAAAATAATATACTGATTATCCATGAAATGACTGTGTACAGGGATTATGAGCAAGCATTGGCAAAACATAGGCAAAAAAATAGGTTGGAAATCACTATACAGTTTTTAAAAATATATTTTGGATTGATAAGGATCTTAAGGGACATCTACACACACACTCTGAAATTGTTAAGGAAGTTGACATACAGTGTTTACTGTAATTATAACTCTCCTCTAACTAATTCTGTACTCATGTTGACTTGTACTTCAACAGGACTCTGGGTTAGGAAAGGAACCGGATACATCAAGAAAGGAGGAGCACAGTTGACATGGAGTTTTGTGGCCAACCAGCTAGGATACTGGCTGGCTGCCTTTCCCTCAACCACAGGTACGGTAACTATGTCCAGAGATGGGCAGTATTTCCGTTACATGTATTTGAAATATGTATTTAAATTACTTCTGAGTATTTTGACATTTGTATTACACTGGGATGAATTAGACCCCCAATATATTTTGTAACAAGATACTTTCGAGAGCTGTAATTTATTTTTTCAAAAATACTTTTCTATACCATTTTGTAATAGCTGTTCACAATTCTGTGGCTCCCTTTCGCCCTACATTGGTATCGGAAGTCTGATGGCACTGTAGTGTGATAAGAGCATCTGCTAAATTAACTAAATATAAATGTACATGTAAAAATGACATGCGAAGCATGCTGAGCGTTATTCTAATAAACTCCGTCCCGAAACAAGGCCAATAATAATACCCAGTGTGCTTTGCATTTCATTATACTATGATCACATATACATTTTGGTCATTTAGCAGACACTCTTATCCGGAGTGACTTACAGTCAATGCATTCAACTGAGGTAGATGAACAACAACATATCACAGTCATAGCAAGTAAGACGTTTCTGTAACCGTTACTGAGAATGTTGTTGCTGTTCGGGCCAGCTACTTCCAAATTCCATTTCTTATTTTAAAATACATCGTATTATATACATAATATGCATCATATTTTAATGAAATAGATGACAAAATACGAGTATTTCATAATTGATTTTGATACTTTGATTTTTATGGTGTTTTGTAATTGTATTTTGTCATTTTCGACCATCCCAGACTCGGGACTGCATCAGTCTGACATTTGTTCTATAGCCCCACTGGCATCTTGGTTCCCTTAACCCTTGTGTGGTGTTCGAAAAGAAGTAAAAATTCAACATAAGATTTGCTGTGTGCCTTCACTCTGTCTTCCTCCTCCCTGGGCCTGCTGTTTCAACATAGCACCAAAAACCTGTCTGCCTGTGTCCCACTTTTCTTGCACTCCTTACTCTTTGTAGTGTGTGAAATATTCTGGGAACCTGCACAATGTTATTACAATACATTATTTCGATACATTGTAAAGAAATCTGTATTTTCCCACACTCTATCACAGCCAGGTGCAAATTGGGGGAGGGCCACAACAAATAAATAGTTTTGCACGTGTGGCTCCTTACCACAATCAATCAGTATGGCAAAAATAATCTCTGTACAGAAGGCCTTAGAAATCATTTTTGCAGAGAGGGAAGCACACAAGAAGAAGCGCTGTGATATGTGTGGACCCAAGAAGGACAAGAAGACACAGTACAAATGCATGAAGTGCAAGAAATACATTTGCAAAACACACACACACAGTAAAACTCTGTCCCTCATGTGGTGTGCCTTAATTTGTGTTCAATGGGGATCATTTATCATTTCCGTAAAATGTGTGCTTTCAATTTGTTCATTTCAAAGCAATAAACATCAATAGTGATGAAAACCTTGTTTTATCATTTGTTAAAGATTAACATGATGTATTCCACCCATTTCTTGATTATAATTGATTTTTGTTTGCAAAGCAGAGCTTTTATTGATAAATGTGATCTAGCAGAGGTAAGTGGCAAATATTAACCATGTATGCTGTCTATAGTTCTTGCTAGTCTATAGTTATTTTGATGTAGATTGTTATGGCGTTATTGTTTTAAAAACCCAATAATGGTGTGGGTCCAACAGACCCGCAAACACTGGGTGAAGAACAATAACATGAACATGTTTTCTGAGCAAAAATAAATACTTTTTTCATTTTGAGAATCTGTTCCAAAGTATTCCCACAGATAATAGAGCAAGATATGTGATTGTATACATTTATCAGCAAGGTTTCACATTATTATGCCTTAGTTAAATATGATATCTGTTTGAGCTTTGTGAGGTCAATTTGCAGTCTACTGATTATTTCTAATTATGTTACAGCCCCCTGACCATCCGCTCAATAAATAAAAAACAGCCCGCAGCTGAATCTAGTTGACGATCCCTGTCTTTTATGGCTGGGGGGCAGTATTGAGTAGCTTGGATGAATAAGGTGCCCAGAGTAAACTGCCTGCTCCTCAGTCCCAGTTTTTAATATATGCATATTATTTGTATATTCGAATGGGAAACACTCTGAAGTTTCTAAAACTGTTTGAATGATGTCTGTGAGTATAACAGAACTCATATAGCAGGCAAAAACCTGAGAACAAATCCAACCAGGAAGTGGGAAATCTGAGGTTTGTAGTTTTTTATCTCAGCCCCTATCGAATACACAGTGGGATATTGGTCATGTTGTACTTCCTAAGGCTTCCACTTGATGTCAACCGTCTTTAGAAACTTGTTTGAGGCTTCTACTATGACGGGGGGCTGAATGAGAGAGGAATGAGTCTGCCAGCACTCGCTGATAACGTGCATTTCACATGAGAGGTATCTCCCGTTGGAATTCTCCGGTTGGAATATTATTGAAGATTTATGTTAAAAACATCCTAAAGATTGATTTCATACATAGTTTGACAAGTTTCTACGGACTGTCACGGAACTAACATTTATTGTGGAACTGGGATTCCTGGGAGTGCATTTTGATGAAGATCATCAAAGGTAAGTGAATATTTATTATGTTATTTCTGACTTCTGTTGACTCCAACATGGCGGATATATGTATTTGTTCTGTGAGCGCCGTACTCAGATTATTGCATGGTTTGCTTTTTCTGACACAGCGGTTGCATTAAGAAGAAGTGTATCTAAAGTTCCATGTATAACACTTGTATTTTCATCAACATTTATAATGAGTATTTCTGTAAATTGATGTGGTTCTCTGTAAAATCACTGGATGTTTTTGGAACTACTGAACATAACGTGTCCAATGTCTCCTGAGATTTTTGATATAAATATGAACTTTTTCAAACAAAACATACATGTATTATGTAACATGAAGTCCTATGAGTGTCATCTGATGAAGATCATCAAAGATTAGTGATTAATTTAATCTCTTCCTGCTTTTGCGACTCTTTGGCTGGGAAAATGGCTGTGTTTTTCTGTGGCTTGGCTCTGACCTAACATAATCGTTTGTGGTGCTTTCGCTGTAAAGCCTATTTGAAATCGGACACTGTGGTGGGATTAACAACAAGATTACCTTTAAAATGGTCTAAGATACTTGCACCCACCTGTAGCACGTGCTCCAGCAGGTATATCTCTCTGGTCACCCCCAAAACCAATTCTTCCTTTGGCCGCCTCTCCTTCAAGTTCTCTGCTGCCAGTGACTGGAACGAACTACAAAAATCTCTGAAAATGGAAACACTTATCTCCCTCACTAGCTTTAAGCACCAGTTGTCAGAGCAGCTCACAGATTACTGCACCTGTACATAGACCATCTATAATTTAGCCCAAACAACTACCTCTCCCCCTACTGTATTTATTTATTGATTTTGCTCCTTTGCACCCCATTATTTCGATCTCTACTTTGCACTTTCTTCCACTGAAAATCTACCATTCCAGTGTTTTACTTGCTATATTGTATTTACTTCGCCACCATGGCCTTTTTTTGCCTTTACCTCCCTCATCTCACCTCATTTGCTCACAAAAGATTATTTTTCTACTGTATTATTGACTGTATGTTTGTTTTACTCCATATGTAACTCTGTGTTGTATTATGTGTCGAACTTCTTTGCTTTATCTTGGCCAGGTCGCAATTGTAAATGA
Source organism: Oncorhynchus gorbuscha (assembly GCF_021184085.1). Lineage (NCBI taxonomy): Eukaryota > Metazoa > Chordata > Actinopteri > Salmoniformes > Salmonidae > Oncorhynchus > Oncorhynchus gorbuscha. The sequence goes on along the minus strand of NC_060198.1, from coordinate 22,214,413 downwards.
GAACTTGTTCTCAACTTGCCTACCTGGTTAAATAAAGGTGAAATAAATAAAAATGTTTGAGGAATTTTAATTATGAGATTTCTGTTGTTTTGAATTTGGCGCCCTGCACTTTCACTGGCTGTTTGTCATATCAATCCCGTTAACGGGATTTCAGCCCTAAGAAGTTTTAAGACCATATCAATATGAGATACAAATTGAGTCACGAACACTTGTTTATGCACTTGTTTATGCACTTTTTATGCACTTTTGCGATGAAACTGTATAGCTAGGAGTATCTTATCTTATTTATCACTGTAACAAATTGCTGTAAATTTACTGCAAAAAAAATAGTTACAGTACCATACTGTATTTTTATAGCGCCAATCACCTTTTGAACTCTAGTGTTATTGTTGTTTCTGGGTCATAAACATATTTTGAAGTGTGCATTGTAAGAGGCTATTTGTTCCAAATGTCAGTGAGAGTGCTGTGCCAATTTAATTGATATGTGGTAGCATGGGGTGGTTAGCGCATTGGGACAGTTGCCGGATCAAATCCCCGAGCTGACAAAGTAAAAATCAGTCATTCTGCCCCTGAACAAGGCAGTTAACCTACTGTTCCACGGTAGGCCGTCATTGTAAATAAGAAGTTGTTCTTAACTGACTTGCCTAGTTAAATAATAATAAATATATATAATTTAGTTCCCTAACAATTTCATGTTTGTAAGGGACAAATCAGTGGCAGCAAGTCTCAGACCTTTAATGGTTGATTGTTTAGCTATATCCTTTTGATCGGTTTTGCTCTGTAGTCACTGCTAGTTTTAGAAGTCTTTGTTAAGGCCTTTGCAAGTGATATGAAACACCAAATATTCATTGGTATGCTGTAATATATATTTACATATTCACTGTTTCTGTAACATTATTACAATACAATTTAACAAGAAAGTATTTTGCATTGTATTGCTATTTTAATATGTATTTACTGCAACATTCTGTAAATTTTGGTGCACTGTGGAAAAATGCTGTGGGAGGGGAAGAATATTTGGCTCATTAACATATTTCGAGGCATGCCTTGTAAGTAGCTATATTTTTGCACCTGTTTGTAAGACTGCTGTACCAATTGAACATGGTAGTAGTGCCCTAACAATTGAATGTGTATAGGAACAGGTCAGAGCAGCAGTAAGTCTTAAACCTTTACTGTTGAGTGTTTTGCCAAGTCTGTTTTTCCCTGTAATCTAGCGATGTTATGCTTGATACCAACGCTCCAATACGTGCGTCGAAATCACTAAGCAGTTTACTTCTCAGCAGTGTGCCTGTATCTCTTTATCAGAAGCACGTGTTCAATGACGTCCGAAACTTCATTTTGTCGAACAACCACCTGTTTTCGTAGAAGACGTCGTCTATATAATTTGGCTGTTCTGAATTATTTGGACCAGCAGGTGCCACTAGTACGCTGTGTTGATCAAAGCCTTGAACAATGAACCTGTTTTTGACAGAATTTTCTGGAAAGCCTCAATACTTCAAGAAGCTTAGTATCCCCATCAATACTTTAATCCCGTTTGGAAGCCTTTGTTTACGCCTCAAGAAGTGCAAGTGATATAAAACACAAAATATTCATAAATATGCTGTAATATACACACACCTAGCAGCCAAACTGCTTGCACCAATCCCATGTAATTAAATGTAAAATACCAATTTTACAATTATAGTAGCATTTACTTTCTTACATTATTGTACTGTTGCACTGATATTACAGTAACTCACAGGAATCTGGTAGCAAATTACTGTGAATATTACAGTAACGTAATATTGGCAGTAACCAGAGGTGGGCAAATATACTTCAAAAGGTATCTTGTTACAAATAGAAGACCAAACAACATTCTCAGTAACAGTTACAGAAATGTTTTACTTGCTATGACTGTGATATGTGTTTTTTTTAATCAAACTTAGTTAATGCACTCACTTGTTGGCGCTAGCCTGCGCTGTAAATGTGCAACAGTTTACTAACTACTATGCTTCCAGTAATGCACTGTAAATTCGAGAAATACAGCATGTAGCTGTAACATTGTGTTACAGTAATATTTTGTAAATTTGTGTTTCAGTAAAGGTCCTTGAAAACTACAGTAATTTACTGGCTTGTGTGCAGCCTGTATTTTACTGTAGATTTACAGTAACCTACAGGCTAATGTGCTGCCAGGAATTTACTATAGAAATTACAGGAAATGTTTTACAGTGTACCCCTATGTTGCAGACTCAGCTTTAAACCCCACGGGCCTGCGAGACATCACCACCTACCACACCGTCTTCCTCCTGACCATCCTGGGCTCCATGGCTCTGCTGGTGCTGGTGCTGCTCTGTCTGCTGCTCTACTACTGCAGGTTGGTATCAGGCTCAGCGTGTCTCAACTCAGGTCCTGGAGTAGTCAATCCCAGTGTAGCACATTTTTGTTCCAACCCAGCGTTAGTTTTGAACTAGCTACTCAACGAATTGTCATTCCAATGCCAATTCAATTCAATGCTTTTCAACAAGGACATTTTGGAACTACTTTCTGAATTGACTGGTATTTAAATGGAATTGACCCCAACCCTGTCAAGCACTTGCTTAGGTGAATCAGTGGTGTTATTACTGGGCTGGGTAAAAAATAAAAAATAAATAACCAATCCGGGATACTCCAGGACTCTATTTGTTGTTTAATTTCCTGTCTTACAGGGTGTTAAAATGTGTGTTTGGTTGCATTCTCCCTTTACCCTTCTCTGTTATGTTTTGTTTAAGGCGGAGATGTCTGAAACCGCGGCAACAGTACCGTCACGGCAAGATGCATGTCTCCTCCGGCCTGGACGGTTCCAAGAGAGATCAATGCACCTCCATGTCCCACCTCAACCTCATCAGCTCAGACCACATCGATACAGCTTCCTCCACCAGGGGTGACCCAGACACCCTCAAATCAGACCTGTCCTCCACCCGGGATCTCCACAGCTCCAGGGAGGATTTCTTCCGGCACACGCCCCCAGGAAAGGCCCGGCGACACTCCAAGGTGAACACGGACAATATCACCAGGCGTGGCGGTGGTGAGAGTTTTCCCATGAAGGTGACAACACGCTCTACTAACAGTAACAACTTGGATCCTCAGAAGCTGCTCCGCAACGACACCCGCAACTTCAGCTCAGTGGAGGATAATACCCATGATCCTCGACATCGCCACAACCACCAAAATCACAACGCCAACGACAACCAGGGTTACTCCTCAGATCCACCATCTCCACCACCTTTACTGCCTCCCTTCGCTGGGCACTACCAGGAGTACTCTGGCCTGCCCCCAGAGTACTCAGCGTCCCAGACCGGGGACCTCCTAGCCAGGCCCAACTCTCTAAACACCCAGCCCGGCCAGCTCATTTTCTGCCACTCCATGGATCAGATGAAGGAGAGCATGTACCGGAGTGTGGTGCCCACGCTGGTCATCCCGGCCCACTACATGCGCCTGTCGTCGGACCTGTCGGCTGTGGAGCAGGCCCTGGAGAGGCAGCAACAGATGCAGCATGACATGGAGGGAATACAGGTTAGCATGACCCTTCCCAGGCAGCAGGGACAGGTACACCAGAACCAGCAGCAGAAACAACAGATCCAGCAACAACAGAATCATCAACAGGAGGATGAGGATGGGGAAGAACCAGGCCAGCAGAGGAAGGACTCAGAGGGACACTCTAACTGGGCCTCAGACCCTAACGCGGCTCCAGTCCGCATCCCGGTCCTGTTCAATGACAACACCATATCTCAGATGAACGGAGAGCTGCAGGCGCTGACGGAGAAGAAGCTTCTTGAGCTGGGGGTGAAGCCGCATCCCCGGGCCTGGTTCGTCTCCCTGGATGGTCGCTCCAATTCCCTGGTTCGTCACTCCTACATCGAGCTGGGGGGAGAATCTCTCAGCATCCCTGGAGGAGGGGGAGGTGGAGGAGCCACGGGGAGTCATCATGACAACAGGGTAGACGTCGCTCGTGAAGCCAACATAAAGCAGCGGAAGGGAAAGGAGGAGAGGAAAGCCAAGGAAGCAAAAGAGGCTGCAGCGGCGGCTGAGAGGAAGGGTCACGCAGGGAAGACCTATACTAAACTCCCTTGCATCGACACCACAGACCACCCTAGCAGCAGCAGCGAGAGCCACACTGCCATGTACTCTCCAGAGGACAATTCTCTGGCACCTCTGCTGGACGAGGCCCCAGAGACGACCCTCCGCGGTGGCACGTTCCCCCGGAAGGGCCGCAGCCGGGATAACAGCGCCCGGAGCAGTACCACCACTACCTCCACCAGCGAGGTGACACGCAGGGACTCAGCCACCAGCCCCAAGGATGGGGAGGATGCCGATGAGAAAGACGAGGAGGGGAACAAGAAGAGTCCCTGGCAGAAGCGCGAGGAGAGACCCCTCATGGTATGGAAGTAAGGTAGACCTAGGGCTCTTAGGGAACATTGAGCTACAAGAGAACAGGGGGAGAAGAACCACTGTGTCAACGAACGCCAGGAAGAAGAAAGATGAGCAGATAATGTGAGAGGTCTGTCTTGGAGTACAAAGAGAAAGACGTGTGCGAAAGAGATTATGAAGTGAGAAAGGAAATCAAACAAACACAATTGTCACATGAATTCATCACTGAGCTCAGTAGTTATATCTGCATCTCTAAAAATGTCACTGAGACCAGTAGCTATATCCGTATCTCTAGAAGTTTCACACGGCTGTGGATGTATTTATTTCCAAAATCATGATCCCTAAGCATGTGGATGGTGTTTGTTTGCCCACAGGAACGTGTGGGAGAGTTCCTCTGACTGGTTGATATTCTGAGATTCTTGAGAAATGCTCAACCATGTTTTTCCTCCACTGTGCTGTTAGTAGAATTCCTTGGAAACGTTACCTATCAGATTTTCCTGTTACCTTAGCATTAACCTCAAGTAATTTTTACAGACCTTTTGGGAGACGTCAGCTGGCCAAACAGAAACATTTGATTCCTGTGGAAAATCAAGACCGTCTGGCCTGAACTGATGGACATAGTGGAATTAATTAGTATTTTTGTTTCACTCTTTACTCTTGTTTTTTTTACAGATCAGATGGCCTTCTTTTTATGACTGAGTGGTACTTAAATGTCATTGAGGAGACAGATCGATGTATTATACATTGGAAAAAAGGTTGCTGTTTTGATTGTGAAATACTAATAAGTAAGTCCTAAAACCCAGGGTTTACAATGATGTTGTTGTTTCATTTTGTACTGTAAAACTTCCTTGGAGATAATGGCAGAAAACCACCTCCACGTTACTATCACTGAAGCCTGGAGAATAATGCCAACCGTTTTGGTTGTCATTTTCCTTACTGACAGAATATGTTACAGTCATGTTTTTTTCTTGCTTTGCTAACCTGCTGACTTGTAACATTAACACCAATGGAAGCATTTACCTGACAAAATGATTTGAAATGTTCATTATGCAGCGTAGCTGGAAACAAGTTACGAGTATCACAGAAACGTTTGCCAGAACATTGTTGTTAGCTTAGCATTACAAGTCTGTACCTTTTGTTGCAATATCAATTTATAGTCAGACATGGATTGGATGATACAGACATGTAAAAAGCTTTAAAAAACAGAATAATTGGGTATTATTGCAAACTTAAAAGATGTCGTGAAAGGAAAGGACACTGAGTTGACTGAGTGGAAATCACAATGACCTAATGTTCCCAGAAACTGTGCTATATTGGATTGCCAGTCATCTCCACTGGCGCATCTTCTCAAAACATCTAATTATTAGCCTTCAGATCAATAAGACAGGAATCCATCCAGGTTTTCTCAGACCTTAAAATGTTAATGTCCAACAAATCACAGCAAGCAATTAGTCTTTTAAGTGCCTTCAATTTAGCATAAGAAAATAATGGCTTGGATTCAAACCCAGCAGTAACAACCATTGTACTGGCTAAACAGGGGGTTTAACACATACTCTGTAACAAGTTTTGCTCATTATTTTCAGGTTATGATATTGAGTCATACACAATGTCAAGTTATCGTTAGCTAATCGACTTTGATTTAAACAAACAGCACTCAGCCTTCATGACCAGGGGTCATTTGAAGGAAATCAAGCCAAGCACTCGCTAATCAGGTTCATAAAGTCCAGTTGAAGTTCTATCACGTTGCCTTGTGGACTAATATACAGCACGGCATAAAGCAAATCAGGTTTAGGACCTTGCCTAAGATGCACAGCAATGGTCCTCTTGATTTCAAACCTGTATTGTCACAATCCGTGTTGTAAACCCACATATGTTTTAATTGATAACAACACTGTCACTGCTCTCTCTCTCACTCTCTCTCTCTCTCTCTCTCTCCCTCCCTCCCTTTCTCCATTCAAATGTATGTGAATGACCCTTGAAAGTCTCTTTTTAAGGCTTGATTTACTTGCCATGTTTTGATTTACCGAGTTGATACTATTATGTGAAGTGGTTTCCCTGTGGTGTGAGACTCAGGATCCCTACAAACATGCATGTTCCTCCTCTCATATAAGCATTTGTGCTGTTTTGTTTTGTTTTGTTTTGCTTCTCTCACCTTCAAAATGGTGTGATGCTTAAGTTTGCAGAATTGAGCCACCTGTCTCTGTGAATAAACCAGCTCAGCTCTGATATGGAATCCCCTTAGACTATTTCAGAGATTTTATGTTTATTTTGGGGGGGATGAAGTTAACGTCCTGTCATTTAAGGGATGAGGTTGGCACAAGAACACTAATAGTTCTATTGGCCCTACGAGGCACTACTGAATTGTGTGGTCTATGTGGTGTGTTCAATTCAATGAGCGTTTTTTTTTTGTCATCAGAAATTGTTCTGAGGTCAAGGATAATACTGGTGTTTGATGTCTATAAACAAGACAGTCAGAGCTTTGAAGGTGTGTCAAGTCTCTCCACCTCTGTCAGTGCAGGGCAAGCCACTGATGTAACTCCCCATATTAGCAAGTGCAGCATCTGTGAATTGTGACAAATTACAGCCTACCACACAATGGTGTCAGTGCTGGAAACACAGGTCAGTGGAAGTTAAACGGTGTAAACGGGGCGTGTTGTGTTCTGAATAAATATGACCTGAGCAAGGTTCTTTGGTTGACTTTTTTTACACCGTTCTTTTTATATATGTAAATGCCTGGCTAGTCATAATTCCTATAGGCCTACTGTTTGAGTGCTTATACAAGGGCAGTTGTTGTCTCCAAGGCAACAAACAGAGGGATGATGTGCTGTTATGGTAAACTGAAGCCACCTACTTTCCCTCTCAGATCTATATTTCTGAGGCAAATCTTTGCTAACTTTTATTGCTTGTTATTAATGATGTTAATATAAAATCCAATAATTAAAGAATTTAACAAGTAATCTGCATGCTTGGAATTTGTACTGTGTTGTTGGCATCAGCAGCTCACTTACAATAGTTGTTCTCTTTATTTATTGTCCTAATGTCATTCAGTTGGCTCTGAAGAACAAAAAGCAATAGGCTTATAAAGTCTATCTTTTCGTGGTAATGTCATCATTTCTCATTAAATATAATTATACCTCGGGATTTGCAGGCTTCACTCATTTTCATGGGATATGTCTCTGGGTGGCTCTTTATGCCCTGGACTAAAAAACACGAGTCAGTAAATTACTTGAACGATACATTCTAGATTTAAACACAACACAATACATAGTCATGAACAATGTTTTGCCTCGTGAGACCCACTGCCACTAGTTATCCGCCAGGTGGCATGGGCCTCTCCGACACGGTAGACTGGGGCGACGAACAGATTGAGCAAAGCAGTTGATCCAATTTGTAAATCAGGAAGAGATCGCTGATCACCCATGCATATAATAAATATCTGAGCCTGTAGTGAGTGGTCTTGTTTCTCCCCACTTCAAGTCCTAGCGTGTAGGCGTATTTTTTAAATAGTGATAGGTTTATTTCCCCGTTATTGAATAAGATCATGTTGTATGTTAGGAGCGCGACTCAGTAAAAATAAAATGGCAAGGAGCTTGCTGTGATTGTCGAGAGTGAGTGCGCGTCAAAAACTTGCCTGTGCCGTGTGCGCGCACTCGCTACTCACAAGAATGCGTGTCTGCTCGGCTTCTTTCTCTCACCCCTTTAGATGAGAAAGGGAACCTAGAAGGGGAAGAGGCTGTTGAGGTAAATAAATTAGCTTCAAAACCACAGAAAGCAGCCACGTTCGGAAGGTTTTGGATTGGCAAAAGGGCAGAGCAGAGACTAGGATCAATTAAAACCGAGTCAATCCCGTTACAACGGGCAGCGTTATAATAATACCAAGGTCAGTACACTGTACACTGAACGAGCGCACAAACCCACGTAATTTAACGTCTTAGACTGGGTACTGAATTCGGAGACGGGGAAATCACCACCAGCCGCAGCTGAAGATGGAGGGGGTGATGCAAGGGATGCAAGCATACGGTGCGGGGAAGGCTGGAGGCGCCTTCGACCCATTGACGTTCTTTCAACAGCCTCAAACGATCCTTCGGCTTGTGTGCTGGGTGAGTGAGTGGTCATGTTTTGTGTCGTTTATTTGAGCACGTCGTTTTAACAATTCAAGAGTGGATGACACGGGTGGTTTGTGTGTGTACAGCAAAATATCTACACACAGTCGAGCAATGTGTAGGATTTAAAAGCAAACCGATTGATTAGTAGGCAATCTGTTAACCCCATAGGCTAGACTATATACCCTGCTTACGCACACATTTGAGTGGAAGGACGTTAATGGGACGCACAGAATAAATATTATTGTTTTCAGACTATCATAATATTTCACTACTGACTATTGCTACCTTGTCTTGAAAACCATATGTGTTCAATTAAAATGTTATGGCTACCACTGAATTAAAGACCCCTATTTTATAGACTACTAAATGTCAGTTAAAGTAGCAATCAGTAGTTGAAACAATAACAAAGCCACACACCCAGCCACTGTATCGCTAAAAAGCTGAGGAATGGGGCTGGGGTAATGTAACCAATCATGTTCATAGACCGAGCTATGGATGCAAGGACTGACCATCCATGATATCACAATTATAGTTTGAACCATTATTTTGAGGCTGTATAGTGTTTGTTTACATTTATTTTGTTTACAAACATTGGAGTAAGAAAAGCTTATATTTTGACAGTTGAGTCACGCTCATGAGGCATTTATAAACTCTATTCTTCAAGAACAATAGGTACATATCAATCATTTGTTTGTCCAGAAATGGATGTAGTAACTGCAGATTGCCCTTTTAACAGGCTGTGTTTACACAGGCCAACGTGGAATCCGGGGTAGACGTAACATATTTAACCAAAATGGTATAGTATTTATTAATTTGTGGATGTCCATCTATTTCGTATGATATGTTATGAATTACAATTCACGATATTTTACGAATTGCAGTAACATTAGCTTGGTAGATAGGTGGCTAAAGTTAAGGATGGGAGTTATGTTATAAGGTTAGGGGAAGGGTTAGCTAACACGCTAAGTAGTTGCAAAGTAGCAAAACAAGTGTCTGTCGGATAATTTATATTAACGTCTAAAGTCTAGGCCAAATATAATGTAGGTCAGATCATTTATATTTACGTGAAAATGCTTTATTTTTTTCATACTAGATGCACTGTAAGTTTAGATAGAAGAGGAAGGCCAATGCCTGTTGCGCACCGCAGCATCACCCACCTTGCAATCTGAATGGAGGCAGTCAACATTTTGAAACTATTTCATCATAAACGTAACTGTTTAAAACCTGGATGTTTTTATTTTATGTGGAATATCTTACCCTCTATCAACTAGTGATGCACCGATATGACATTTTTGGCCGATACTGATATCCAATATTTCCTTGACCAAAAAAAATCGATACTGATACCCGATATTAAAGTTTTTTTGCGGCCTTTTAAGCATTGTAGTACAGTTCAATAGTTAGTACACACACATGGACGCATCGGTATAAGGCTCTGCATAAGAGGCGTCACTACAGTCCCTGGTTTGAATCCAGGCTGTATCACATCCGGCTGTGATTGGGAGTCCCATAGGGCGGCGCACAATTGGCCCTGCGTCGTCCGAGTTTGGCCAGGGTAGGCCGTCATTGTAAATAAGAATTTGTTCTTAAATGTTAAATAAAGTTAAATAGTTAAATAAAGGTTACACACTCACACCACACTGACCAAAAAGTTATTTTGTTGGCATTTACGTATGTCCCCATTACCAGTAACACATAATCAAAACCTATTTCTTTCACTGACTTGCTATGCTGTTTCGTTGTTCATTTGTTCAGTCGTTTCAGTCTCAACCAGGATTTCATCATACATGTCAAGCAGTGAAGTTTCAGCTCTGTCTGCTCGTGGTCGCTCTTCCTCTGTGCGCACTGTCACTGTGTCCATTTCCATCTTGTCCAGCTATGTATATAACATTTCACGTAAACCCTGTTTCTTGTCTGCATCGAAGTAGCGGTCCTTGTACATAGCATCGAGCATGGTGGCGACACAGTAAAGAGAAAATGCCTATTAAGCAGGTGTTTCAATGCCATGACAGAGGGTATCACGTCTGCTGCAGACTCAGTTGATGAGCTTATTTCTCGAGTCAGTTGTTTGAATGGAGCCAGCTAGTGTGTTCATGGTTCCAAAGTTTCAAACATGTTCTCAAATGCAGCAGCGGTATGAGAATCACAACATTCATTAGCATGAAATATGACTTCACCCACGACAGAGAACGGTTGATTGTCAATGGCAATGAATTCCATTATCTTGGCATTAATGGATTTCGCCTTTTGAGTTGTCTCCCTGAAATGTTCTGACTCTTTCAAATGACTGCTCGAGTTGTTGACTCCTCGATCCACATAGCTGACATTGTTGTCTAGGTTAGGAATGCTGTGTAGCGCAACATTTTATGTGGCGTCATTACGTCATGTACCTAAGTTATATAGGTATGCACGTCAGCTTTGACATCGGTTTTGCTCATCGGCGTTAAACTAGACATCGGGCCGATGTAGATGTTGGCATTTTTAGCTAACGTCGGCCAATCCGATATATCGCGCATCCCCACTTCCAACCATAGGAATGTTAAGGGGATTATTTTATAAACACTTCCTCATATCCCATTGATACCAGTATTTCTTTCATGTTTTCAACATTCTGTTGTCCAGCAGCCAAAGACACAATCCTACAGCAGTCGTTTGGGGGGGGTTATTGGCAGCCAGGAGAATGGAATTATTATTAATATGTTCAGTCACACAAGGGGGTATTGACGGGCCAGCAATACCACCAGGAATTCTGAGCGGGACATAGTTTTGTTTACCATGTTACATCTAGTCTGAGACCAGCCTGCACAGGCAGTTTCAATTCTGATAAAAATCTGATCTGATTGGTCAAAAGACCATTACTTGGCAAAAGATTTTGTCTGTGTAAATGCAGACAGGCTATTTTGGAACCATCTCAGTACTCAATAGTCAAGCATGGAAGGATTTTCAGTCCGCCACAAATCAATGTGTTAACCAGAGCTTGATTTCCTCTCGTTAAAGGGATATTTGGGGATTTTAGCAATGAGCATGCTAGTAGATAGCGCAATGACTGGAAGTATATGGGTAACTCGAGTTAGCATTGGCTCGCATAACTACCTCTAACTTCTTTCATAATGGACACAGAGACATAAAACTGGTATCCACAAGTTCATCTGACTAGATAAAGGGCCTCATTGCCAAAATCCGGAAGTATCCCTTTAACGTTATTTTTATTATTGAACTCTTTGTGCACAATTAGTAGTGACAAGGTCTTTGTCTGTGTAAATACTAGCCTACAATGACCAGCAAGCTTAGGATTTAAAGTGTTAGTAAGGACAAGGCTTTGGAGGCTGTATATTACAACCTCGGATACAGTGGCGGCACGAGCCTGGCGCCTCGTCAGTGCCTGCGGACCGCAAGGTTCAATTACTGGAGCCAAAGATTCCTGTCTGCTGTAGGCTACACGTGTGCAGGTTCTCAGGCCATTATTGTTGCGAACAGATGTAATTGGACATGAAGGCTATTGTTTTGTATCTAAAATAAACAGAAAGACAAAAATAATTGATTTGCTCTTATCCTGGTGTTTCATTTAGATCTGAGACCTGCATCATGCATAGTGAATCGATGTTTCCAAATAGGCCTAATAGCTGTAGTAATCAATAGCCAAGCCTAAAACACAGCATCTCTCAAGAGTGTGTGTGTATGTGGGAGTGCAGGGATGGGGGGGGGGGGAAACGAAATACCATAAAGATAAATGTATCAAAATAAACTACAAAATGCTTGGAGTTTGAAATGTATTTAATAAAAATGCATGTATTTGGTATATTTTTTAATACAGAAATACATTTGCAAGTAGGCAGCCCCAACAGCAACTACATTCCCAGTAATGTTTATAGAAACATTTACTTGCTATGACTGTGATATGTTGTTAATCTAGATTAGTTGAATGTAGCGACCTAAGTCACTCTGGATAAGTGTCTGCAAAATTAACTAAATGTACTTGTGAAAATGAACCTACCAAAATTAACTGCAGAGCACACTGGGTATTATTATTATTATTATTATTATTATTAGCCTTTTTGCGGGGGGGCTCATAAGAATAATAGTCAGCATGCTTTGCAATTGTTAATTTTTACATGTACATTTTATATTTAGTTCATTTAGCATACACTCTTATCACACCATAGTTCTATCAGACTTCTGATACCAATGCAGGGTGAAAGGGGGCCACAAAATGTTGAACCACTATTTAAAAAATAAATGTAAAAAATGGTATAGAAGAGTATTTTGAAAATACAAATGATAACTCTCGAAACTATCTTGTTACAAATACATTGGAGTGTAGTCTAGCCCAGTGCAATACAACTGACAAAATACTCAAGTCATTTAAAACACATTTCAAATACATGTAACAAATACACTGCTCAAAAAAGTAAAGGGAACACTTAAACAACACAATGTAACTCCAAGTCAATCACACTTCTGTGAAATCAAACTGTCCACTTAGGAAGCAACACTGATTGACAATACATTTCACATGCTGTTGTGCAAATGGAATAGACAACAGGTGGAAATTATAGGCAATTAGCAAGACCCCCCCCCAATAAAGGAGTGGTTCTGCAGGTGATAACCACAGAACACTTCTCAGTTCCTATGCTTCCTGGCTGATGTTTTGGTCACTTTCGAATGCTGATGGTGCTTTCACTCTAGTGGTAGCATGAGACGGAGTCTACAACCCACACAAGTGGCTCAGGTAGTGCAGCTCATCCAGGATGGGACATCAATGCGAGCTGTGGCAAGAAGGTTTGCTGTGTCTGTCAGCGTAGGGTCCAGAGCATGGAGGCGCTACCAGGAGACAGGCCAGTACATCAGGAGACATGGAGGAGGCCGTAGGAGGGCAACAACCCAGCAGCAGGACCGCTACCTCCGCCTTTGTGCAAGGAGGAGCAGGAGGAGCACTGCCAGAGCCCTGCAAAATTACCTCCAGCAGGCCACAAATGTGCATGTGTCTGCTCAAACGGTCAGAAACAGACTGCATGAGGGTGGTATGAGGGCCCGACGTCCACAGGTGGGGGTTGTGCTTTTACAGCCCAACACCGTGCAGGACGTTTGGCATTTGCCTGAGAACACCAAGATTGGCAAATTCGCCATTGGCCATTACCTCCCAGTTCCCCAAGACATCCAACCAGAACCTGAACAAATAGCAGGCCAAACTATCCCTCTCAGCACTGCCTGGACTGCGCAAAAATGAAAATGCTTTCCGTTTGAGTTATATTAGGTTTTATTTTCATCGTGCTCTTCACAGATGAAAACAGGTTCACACTGAGCACATGTGACAGACGTGACAGTCTGGGGAGACCGTGGAGAACGTTCTGCTGCCTGCAACATCCTCCAGCATGACCGGTTTGGCGATGGGTCAGTCATGGTGTTGGGTGGCATTTCTTTGGGGGGCCGCACAGCCCTCCATGTGCTCGCCAGTGGTAGCCTGACTGCCATTAGGTACCGAGATGAGATCCGCAGACCCCTTGTGAGACCATATGCTGGTGCGGTTGGCCCTGGGTTCCTCCTGATGCTAGACCTCATGTGACTGGAGTGTGTCAGCAGTTCCTGCAAGAGGAAGGCATTGATGCTATGGACTGGCCCGCCCGTTCCCCAGACCTGAATCCAATTTAGCACTGGAACATCATGTCTCGCACCATCCACCAAAGCCATGTTGCACCACAGACTGTGGTGACCTCCATGGGTTGATCAATTTGATTTCCATTGATAATTTATGTGTGATTTTTGTTGTCAGCACATTCAACTATGTAAAGAAAAAAGTATTTGATAAGAATCATTCATTCAGATCTAGGATGTGTCATTTTAGTGTTCCCTTTATATTTTTGAGCAGTGTACTTCCCACGTCTGTCTGTCTGGTCTGGTCTGGTCGTCTGGTCTGGTCGTCTGGTCTGGTCGTCTGGTCTGGTCGTCTGGTCTGGTCGTGTCTTGTCTTGTCTGTCTGGCATAGCAATTAGAGAAAAGGTGTACAACACTATAAAGGAATGCAGCAGATTGGGGAAGGAACTCCAATGATCATGGAGAGGTTTTATTCCTCATTCAGCTAAGATCCAGAATTGTGTGATCAGACAACCTGCTTTCATGAGTAGTAAGGCTAAATAACAGAAAGATGGACACCAACACATTTGTCTTGGTGGAGAGAAATCTGCCATTTAAAATCGAGAAGGGGAATGTAAGTTCAGCCCCTCCCATTTAAAAATGTGCCATTGTATGATGATAGGTTAGTATTAACTTGCTGGACCACAGCTTTCTCTTCAGGATGAGAGGGAGGTGGACCCCCCCCCCCTCTTCCCCAACCGAGATCCTGATTGGCTGATTGAGGTCTGCTGCGTTGGCATGACGACTGTCAGAGACCACCGGAAAGATGTCACCGGCAAGCCCACTCATGAGAAAGGGACGGAGAGAGGGAGGAATGAGGACACATGAGAGGAGGCTTGCTCACGACACAAGTATGTTATTCACCAGAGGAAGTGGACAGGGACGGCCTTTAGAATGGCTGGGTCTTTGTATCATGGCGACCTTGTAACTAGGGGTGTTATAGGTCATGTGACATGACAGTTTAGTACATCCTATCAGCCCCCTTTTAGTTCAGCTTTCTTTTCCTTGTCCGATCATCTGCTGCCTTTTCAGTGTGAAGCCTTTGTCTGAGCAAATAGAATAGTCATGTGCTTGTGAGTCATGAGGGAATGTGGAATGAGTTGTTTTTCTTCATTCCATGGAGCATTCTCTGAATAACGGTTATTTTTCTCTAGTACTCCTGTTAATGATGTCACTGGGATCTGTCAAGTGATGTTGGATGATGATACATGATGGTGTCCCATTGAGAAACTCCTCAGTCACCAGATCAATACAAGCTTTATTGAGCTAATACAATAGATGGACACCTGGAAATGGAGAAGTATTTCCTTTTGGTGGGTCTCCGGTCCTGGAGGGCTGCAATGTCTGCTACTTTGTCAATGATGTTACTGATTTTGATTGACCAATTAGGCACAGAGGCACAATTTTAAAAAAACAGACAGACACTTATACCCTACTCACAATAATGACCAGAGCCGAACCAAACTCTACTGCACTGGCCTGATGACGCTCCACCATAGTTGATGGTACTGCATTGTGTGTGTGTGTGTGCGCGCGCGGCGTGTTCATTCAGATGTCGGAGTCACTATAACTGGAGCACTATTAGTGCATTTCCACGGTCAGACTTTGCACCAGTGTTTGGCAGTGATGCTGGGGACATAAGAACATTATTTGAAATGTTCTCTAGCCAAGGCGTAATGTCTGTTTGGTATGTAAAAGGTGACAGGGTTTGGATGTGTTTAGTTTTTTTATTGCAAAACGTTTTGCTACAGTGTGTCCTGCTGCAAACCACAGACTGTGGTTATGCCGCACAGCAAGCAGTACCAGTGCACCAAGTCTGGACCCAACAGGACCCTGAACAGCTTCTACCCCCAAGCCATAAGACTGCTAAAACAAGTCTGCTAGATAGCTAATCAAATGGCGTTGACTACATTGGCCTTTTTGTTGTTGCACTAACTATTTTACACACACACACACACACACACTACACACACACTTTCACCACATAGGGTTCTGCTACTGTTTATCATCCATCCTGTTGCCTAGTAACTTTACCCCTACCTACATGTACATACACTGGGGCAAAAAAGTATTTAGTTAGCCACCAATTGTGCAAGTTCTCCCACTTAAAAAGATGAGAGGCCTGTAATTTTCATCATAGGTACACTTCAACTATGACAGACACAATAAGAATAAAAAAATCCAGAAAATCACATTGTAGGATTTTTTATGAATTTATTTGCAAAATATGGTGGAAAATAAGTATTTGGTCAATAACAAAAGTTTATTTCAATACTTTGTTATATACCCTTTGTTGGCAATGACAGAGGTCAAACTGGTTCCGGTTGGAGCGAGTGGTCGCATCTGCACTTCGCTCCCGCGGGTAGTATAACTTTTTCATTATATTTCATTATATCACAACGGTTTGATTTGTCTAATCTTAGCCATTTCTTCTCAGCTAGCTACATAGCCGTCTTTGTATCAAAGATAATTGCGTAATTATCGTATTTCGCCGTCCTAACGTAGTCTTCACTAGCCAGCTAGCTAACGTGCACTGGAGAAACTATTACACTCAACTGAACGACTTGATTAGTGTAGTGTTAGCTAGCTACATAGCTGTCTTTGCTGTCTTCGTATCATCGGATCCAAGATAATTGTGTTGTTTAGGTTTAGAGTGTGTTTAGAGTGTGTAGTCTTAGAGTGATTATCTTAATTTACCGAGGTTGGCTAGCCAGCTATTTGTCGTCCTTAACGTAGGTGACTCTGCTAGCTAGCCAACGCTAGCCAACGTCTTCTGTATAGAACTCAACTACCCGGTCGCATTCACAGGTAGTATCACATTTTCACTTCATTTCATTACAGTACAACGGTTTGATTTGTTTGATCGTAGCTAGCTACTTAGCTAGCTACATAGCCGTCTTTGTATCAAAGATAATTGTGTAGTCTAGAGCGATTTTCTAGGTTCGCTAGCCAGCTATTGTCGTTCTTTTAACGCAACGTAACGTAAACAACACTGCTAGCTAGCCAGCTAGCCCCCGAATAGCAACACTGCAGAAACTATTACACTCAACGGAACGACTTGATTAGTGTAGTGTCAACAACGCACCCACTGCCAGCTGGCCTACTTCAGCAGTACTGTATCATTTTAATCATTTTAGTCAATAAGATTCTTGCTACGTAGCTTAACTTTCTGAACATTCGAGACGTGTAGTCCACTTGTCATTCCAATCTCCTTTGCATTAGCGTAGCCTCTTCTGTAGCCTGTCAACTATGTGTCTGTTTATCCCTGTTCTCTCCTCTCTGCACAGACCATACAAACGCTCCTCACCGCGTGGCCGCGGCCAACCTACTCTGGTGGTCCCAGCGCGCACGACCCACGTGGAGTTCCAGGTCTCCGGTAGCCTCTGGAACTGCCAATCTGCGGTCAACAAGGCAGAGTTCATCTCAGCCTATGCCTCCCTCCAGTCCCTCGACTTCTTGGCACTGACGGAAACATGGATCACCACAGACAACACTGCTACTCCTACTGCTCTCTCTTCGTCCGCCCACGTGTTCTCGCACACCCCGAGAGCGTCTGGTCAGCGGGGTGGTGGCACCGGGATCCTCATCTCTCCCAAGTGGTCATTCTCTCTTTCTCCCCTTACCCATCTGTCTATCGCCTCCTTTGAATTCCATGCTGTCACAGTTACTAGCCCTTTCAAGCTTAACATCCTTATCATTTATCGCCCTCCAGGTTCCCTCGGAGAGTTCATCAATGAGCTTGATGCCTTGATAAGCTCCTTTCCTGAGGACGGCTCACCTCTCACAGTTCTGGGCGACTTTAACCTCCCCACGTCTACCTTTGACTCTTTCCTCTCTGCCTCCTTCTTTCCACTCCTCTCCTCTTTTGACCTCACCCTCTCACCTTCCCCCCTACTCACAAGGCAGGCAATACGCTCGACCTCATCTTTACTAGATGCTGTTCTTCCACTAACCTCATTGCAACTCCCCTCCAAGTCTCCGACCACTGCCTTGTATCCTTTTCCCTCTCGCTCTCATCCAACACCTCCCACACTGCCCCTACTCGGATGGTATCGCGCCGTCCCAACCTTCGCTCTCTCTCCCCCGCTACTCTCTCCTCTTCCATCCTATCATCTCTTCCCTCCGCTCAAACCTTCTCCCACCTATCTCCTGATTCTGCCTCCTCAACCCTCCTCTCCTCCCTCTCTGCATCCCTTGACTCTCTATGTCCCCTATCCTCCAGGCCGGCTCGGTCCTCCCCTCCCGCTCCGTGGCTCGATGACTCATTGCGAGCTCACAGAACAGGGCTCCGGGCAGCCGAGCGGAAATGGAGGAAAACTCGCCTCCCTGCGGACCTGGCATTCTTTCACTCCCTCCTCTCTACATTTTCCTCCTCTGTCTCTGCTGCTAAAGCCACTTTCTACCACGCTAAATTCCAAGCATCTGCCTCTAACCCTAGGAAGCTCTTTGCCACCTTCTCCTCCCTCCTGAATCCTCCGCCCCCTCCCCCCCCTCCTCCCTCTCTGCAGATGACTTCGTCAACCATTTTGAAAAGAAGGTCGATGACATCCGATCCTCGTTTGCTAAGTCAAACGACACCGCTGGTTCTGCTCACACTGCCCTACCCTGTGCTCTGACCTCTTTCTCCCCTCTCTCTCCAGATGAAATCTCACGTCTTGTGACGGCCGGCCGCCCAACAACCTGCCCGCTTGACCCTATCCCCTCCTCTCTTCTCCAGACCATTTCCGGAGACCTTCTCCCTTACCTCACCTCGCTCATCAACTCATCCCTGACCGCTGGCTACGTCCCTTCCGTCTTCAAGAGAGCGAGAGTTGCACCCCTTCTGAAAAAACCTACACTCGATCCCTCCGATATCAACAATTACAGACCAGTATCCCTTCTTTCTTTTCTCTCCAAAACTCTTGAACGTGCCGTCCTTGGCCAGCTCTCCCGCTATCTCTCTCTGAATGACCTTCTTGATCCAAATCAGTCAGGTTTCAAGACTAGTCATTCAACTGAGACTGCTCTCCTCTGTATCACGGAGGCGCTCCGCACTGCTAAAGCTAACTCTCTCTCCTCTGCTCTCATCCTTCTAGATCTATCGGCTGCCTTCGATAATGTGAACCATCAGATCCTCCTCTCCACCCTCTCCGAGTCGGGCATCTCCGGCGCGGCCCACGCTTGGATTGCGTCCTACCTGACAGGTCGCTCCTACCAGGTGGCGTGGCGAGAATCTGTCTCCTCACCACGCGCTCTCACCACTGGTGTCCCCCAGGGCTCTGTTCTTGGCCCTCTCCTATTCTCGCTATACACCAAGTCACTTGGCTCTGTCATAACCTCACATGGTCTCTCTTATCATTGCTATGCAGACGACACACAATTAATCTTCTCCTTTCCCCCTTCTGATGACCAGGTGGCGAATCGCATCTCTGCATGTCTGGCAGACATATCAGTGTGGATGACGGATCACCACCTCAAGCTGAACCTCGGCAAGACGGAGCTGCTCTTCCTCCCGGGGAAGGACTGCCCGTTCCATGATCTCGCCATCACGGTTGACAACTCCATTGTGTCCTCCTCCCAGAGCGCCAAGAACCTTGGCGTGATCCTGGACAACACCCTGTCGTTCTCAACCAACATCAAGGCGGTGGCCCGTTCCTGTAGGTTCATGCTCTACAACATCCGCAGAGTACGACCCTGCCTCACACAGGAAGCGGCGCAGGTCCTAATCCAGGCACTTGTCATCTCCCGTCTGGATTACTGCAACTCGCTGTTGGCTGGGCTCCCTGCCTGTGCCATTAAACCCCTTCAACTCATCCAGAACGCCGCAGCCCGTCTGGTGTTCAACCTTCCCAAGTTCTCTCACGTCACCCCGCTCCTCCGTTCTCTCCACTGGCTTCCAGTTGAAGCTCGCATCCGCTACAAGACCATGGTGCTTGCCTACGGAGCTGTGAGGGGAACGGCACCTCAGTACCTCCAGGCTCTGATCAGGCCCTACACCCAAACAAGGGCACTGCGTTCATCCACCTCTGGCCTGCTCGCCTCCCTACCACTGAGGAAGTACAGCTCCCGCTCAGCCCAGTCAAAACTGTTCGCTGCCCTGGCCCCCCAATGGTGGAACAAACTCCCTCACGACGCCAGGACAGCGGAGTCAATCACCACCTTCCGGAGACACCTGAAACCCCACCTCTTTAAGGAATACCTAGGATAGGATAAGTAATCCCTCTCACCCCCCCCCCCCCCTAAGTTTTAGATGCACTATTGTTAAGTGACTGTCCCACTGGATGTCATAAGGTGAATGCACCAATTTGTAAGTCGCTCTGGATAAGAGCGTCTGCTAAATGACTTAAATGTAAATGTAATGTAAATGATGTCAAATGTTTTCTGTAAGTCTTCACAAGGTTTTCACACACTGTTGCTGGTATTTTGGCCCATTCCTCCATGCAGATCTCCTCTAGAGCAGGGATGTTTTGGGGCTGTTGCTGTGCAACACGGACTTTCAACTCCCTCCAAAGATTTTCTATGGGTTTGAGATCTGGAGACTGGCTAGACCACTCCAGGACCGTGAAATGCTTCTTACGAAGCCACTCCTTCGTTGCCCGGGCGGTGTGTATGGGATCATTGTCATGCTGAAAGACCCAGCCACGTTTCATCTTCAATGCCCTTGCTGATGGTAGGCTTTGTTACTTTGGTTCCAGCTCTCTGCAGGTCATTCAATAGGTCCCGTGTGTGGTTCTGGGATTTCTGCTCACCGTTCTTGTGATCATTTTGACCCCACGGGGTGAAATCTTGCGTGGAGCCCCAGATCGAGGGAGATTATCAGTGGTCTTGTATGTCTTCCATTTTCTAATAATTGCTCCCACAGTTGATTTCTTCAAACCAAGCTGCTTACCTATTGCAGATTCAATCTTCCCAGCCTGGTGCAGGTCTACAATTTTGTTTCTGTGGTCCTTTGACAGCTCTTTGGTCTTGGCCATAGTGGAGTTTGGAGTGTGACTGTTTGAGGTTATGGACAGGTGTCTTTTATACTGATAACAAGTTCAAACAGGTGCCATTAATACAGGTAACGAGTGGAGGACAGAGGAGCCTCTTAAAGAAGAAGTTACAGGTCTGTGAAAGCCAGAAATCTTGCTTGTTTGTAGGTGACCAAATACTTATTTTCCACCATAATTTGCAAATAAATTCATAAAAAATCCTACAATGTGATTTTCTGGAGTTATTTTTCTCATTTTTGTCTGTCATAGTTGAAGTGTACTTATGATGCAAATTACAGGCCTCTCATCTTTTTAAGTGGGAGAACTTGCACAATTGGTGACTGACTAAATACTTTTTTGCCCCACTGTAGCTACCTCATTTACCTCGTACCCCTGCACATAGACTCTGTACTGGTACTATATAGCCATGTTATTTTTTAAATCTTTATTGTTATTCACTGTGTATTTATTACTGTCACTATTTAATTTTGATGACATTTTATCTATAACTCTGCATTGTTGTAAAATGACCCATAAGTAAGCATTTCATTGTGAGTGTACACCTGTTCTTAACAAAATGTGACAAGTAAAATTTGATTGGATTTTTTAATTTGAACATGACCCTGATTGACCATTGTCTCATTAGACCGAAATGATGATTGACACCCCTTAAACCTTGTTGGAGTTACCAAGAGCCCCAGTGTGCATCGGTTTCTTTTTCACATATTAACTAGAGGCCAGGAGGGATACCACGAAATGTGTCGATCGAATGGAAGTCTGTCAAGTATTAGTAGTAGTCTTATGTTGGTAGGATATCTAACAATTCCCAGCAGCTGTTGAGCTAATGAGCCAGAAGATTCTGCTGGGACTTTGCCCTGGTGAAATGTGAACTAGTGTTCATGTTTTGGATGACCCTCTATTATTTTTCAGCTAGCAAATTGATAACCTTTGTTCTCTTTTTCTTTTGACAGTTTAAATGAATGTGTGTGTGCCACGAATGTATATACACACTACGGTACAGCAGCTAAATGTCATTCTAAAGCTGCACTTCACCTCCCCAATAGCAACCCTATCTTTCTCTTCTCTGTTATGAGCACTACATTCCCGACTAGCCGTCTCCTTTCCTTCTCTCTCTCCTTCTTGTTATTTGTGTGACGATGATTCGCTGTGATGTGGAGAGGACCTCTGATTCTGTGTGTATGCGGCTCATTGGAGCGGAGCTCAAATACAGTTCCCCAAAACCAGGATGATATTGGTGTCATTGAGTTGTTCCTCCTGCCAAGACCAGCATCTGGATCTAGACGCTCTACTGGGCACAGAGTTTTCACCACAGCCTTTAGGTAGAGATGGGCGGGGGAATTTTGTAAGGGCTTATGATGTAAGTAGCTGAGGCCAATCTACTCCGAGAAGACCGGTGGAGAATATAGACTTCTCTTAGCTTTCCAGGAACAGGGTTGTAGTAGTTTGTAGTAGGTAGTGGTGTGTTCAAGAACACTCTTTAGTGTTGTGTTTTGAAGTTGCTATTGCTGACCTTGCTCTAGCAATCGGTTTTCATTTTGTAACTGTTTTTCATTCTGTTTCGTTGAAATTACTGTAACCAGTTGAAAACATTGTTCCGTTGATATTTCCACAGCAAAAATTGGGTTTGATGGTTGGTTTGTCTAGGATGGATGTGCCTTTTCCTCCTGTTTTTTTTTTGAGCTGTCTGCTACTTATGCATTAACATGCACGTCTGCAACTTCATGTTAGGCCTATATTCAGCTAGCCATCTGTATATCGGGAGTTGGCATTTCTGGTTTCCTGGTAGTACTTATGTGTGCATTAGTATGGAGAAAGACTTACATTTACATTTACATTTAAGTCATTTAGCAGACGCTCTTATCCAGAGCGACTTACACCCGGTCTTGTGACTCAAAGAATCTGTCAGTCTTGGTTGTTCCACCTTTCACTCTCTCTCTCTCTCTGTCTCTCTCTCTCTGTCTCTCTCTCTCTGTCTCTCTCTCTCTCTCTCTGTCTCTCTCTGTCTCTGTCTCTGTCTCTGTCTCTGTCTCTCTCTCTCTCTCTCTCTCTCTCTCTCTCTGTCTCTGTCTCTCTGTGTGTGTGAACACAAGGTCACTGAGATTAAAATGGAATTATTGTGGGGGAGGGCAGAAATGTGGTGCTCGGCCAGCAAGCTGTGTGTGTGTGTGTCCATGTTTCTTTGTCAAGGACTCCTTTATGTACATCTCAATCAACATCTGTATCAGTGGTACTCCGTGATGGAGGAGAATACACTGACTGAGGGAGACTAGCACAAGGAGATTCAGAGAGCGGAGAGGGCATCCAGTGCAGTCTGCTCACAGTATTGCTATGACCGCAAGAGCAAAGTGCCTCTGTAGGCCTCGGTTGTAGCTTGCAGCAAAGCTAAGGGGTTCTAGCTGTAATGGTGTGCAAACCCTGATTGATTTATTGACTGCTAGGCCTGCCTGAAAGACATCCTGCACACTAATAGGCACACACTGGGACTCTGACAGTAATCCAACATATATCTTTTGGATGCATTTAATTGTTTGGTTGTGGTAGTGGTGCAGCAGTGAAACTGTAACAGAAAGCCAGTGCTGCTCATCTTGAGAAAGTCGTGCATTAAGTTTATTATTTTTTGATCACATGATAAACATACAAACACTAAATTCCCTCAGGCTTAATATGGAGCATGAAAGGCTGCTGATGATCACAAGATCAGGACCCCACGTGGTGCCAGCCACAATGCCTGCTTTCATACGTCAATGAGGTGCTGGGGCCTTGTGATCCAGACAGGACTGAGAGCTGTGCTGCTAGCCTAGTAATTATATATCTGAGTAGGTGAATGGACCAGGAGGGAGACCACACCAGCAGACAACTAGAGAGTAGGGAATTCACAGATTTACAACCAGATCATGTCCACAAACAAATCTCTATCCTCTTTGCATTTTCAAATCAAAGTTTGTCATCCGCACAGGATACAGTGTAAACTGTGCAATGAAATGCTTACAATATGAGCTATAAAGCATGGTTTAGAGAAGTTTGGGATGAAAAATGACAGCAAAGGAAGATGATCAAATAATGGGGTGGAAGCAAGCAAGAAATTATGGAGCAGATAGCAGCACTCTTTTTTTCTCAGAACATGGAAGGGAGGCAAGGATGCAATCTTCATATACAGTTGAAGTGGGAAGTTTACATAGACAGGTTCATTATGGAGAGAGTTTGCTGCACTTAAAGTAAAGGGGGCTGAATAATTTTGCACGCCCAATTTTTCAGTTTTTGATTTGTTAAAAAAGTTTGAAATATCCAATAAATGTCGTTCCACTTCATGATTCTGTCCCACTTGTTGTTGATTCTTCACAAAAAACAAAAATACAGTTTTATATCTTTGTTTGAAGCCTGAAATGTGGCAAAAGGTCGCAAAGTTCAAGGGCGCCGAATACTTTCGCAAGGCACTGTATGTATGTGTGTGTGTGTGTATATTGTTCGTATATATTGTGTGTGTAGCGTATTCAAATTGAATGTGAATATTAGTTTAGTTAGTCAAAGAGCAGTGAATGTACAGCACTCAGTAGGTTATAAGCCTGAGGTGTTGCGGGAGTTCCTGCCAACCAAGGTGGGCCAGCTTCAGCACAGCTAATGATAGTTCAATGGGGAAGATGCACATTGAAAGAAGGCTAAAGGCCATTACTTTAGCTTTCTTCTTCTTCCTCACTCTCTCTCATCTCCTTTCTCTCTTACATGTTGTACTTTTATCCACTCATCTGGTTGCTTGCCAGCCACCAGCACATACAGTATTACATCAGAGATGCTCTGTCATACCACCACCACCCCACTCCCTCATGCATGCTCTCTCTTTCTCACACATATATGCGCGTGCGTGCACACAAGGCTTTCTGAAGAGGCCAGCTGTTAAAACCGCAGGACTTTTCCAGGACAGCCCCCACGCTACCTCCTCACATGCCTAATGCTGGATGGGGTTGCCTGTGGTGGGGAATACACAAACACATACACACACACACCACAAGTGGAGTCAGGGCGGTGTACAGATCTTTCAGTGGGCAGGTGCTCAAACTGACATTGGAAAAAGAGGGAGGGCTATCAGCTGATCGTTGATGATTGATGTAAATTTGCTTGTTAACTAGCTGGATTTTTATGTTGCTGATTTGTGTTGCTGATTTGTGATTTAGCTATCTTAAATGCTCTTAAAGATAATTTCATAATATAATATTTATAATCTTCTAACTCTAGATATATGGTGTCTTGTGTGGATATTTTACTACAGGGTGGTTAGCTAGTCTAGACTACCTGGGTTGCTGCTGACGACTGAGGAAGGGATGGAGTTGGGTCGGAGCGAGGGTAATTGATGCAGCTGCTCCTCTCCTGTCTTTCTCTGCTGCCTGTATCAGCCAACCAAACCAAATATTAATGATGATGTTAATCAAATGTTATGCTGCTGAGGCAGCACTGTTGATATTTAAACTAGTTGACTTGCTACACACACTCGACCGGTGACATGTTTGGATATCGGGCGTGTGCAATCTCAGTACAGGGCAGACCATCGGGTGCAACCAACAGACGGGTTTAGCGAACTTGACAACGTCACAACGACTTGCGGGCAATGGGTTCAGAACAATAACGACAACCTTATACATAAAATAATAGTTATAGCCCCCCACAAACGGGCACTTGTCGAATGGGAGTTCAAAGGGGCACGTGCTGGGCACAGGCTGACTCCTAACTGTGCACGTGCCTGAGCGCAATAGATGCAGTAGTATACACAAGTCCCCTATCATCCCATCTCATCATCAACAAAACAAACATCAACCCTGGCCTGAACATGGATCAAAGCAGTTGAGATGTACTCCAGTATACGAGTCATTTTTCTAATGTATGTGAATTAAATGAATAGAAGTTTTTAATGCTGCTATAATGCTAGATGGTTTTATAACATTTAACATTTAAGGCATTTAGCAGACGCTCTTATGATGTAGTTACTGCCATTGGTGCAAGATGGGCCGGTTTTGACTTTGCTTACTCTTTCACATGATGTGTCACTAGGATCTTCCTTCATCTACACTTGTGTCAGATCAGGTACTGCCATACATGTATCTGAATGTAGACAACTGGGTGAAAATGGGACTGTGGATTTGTAGGTTCTGGATTCATTTTACCCCAAAGTGTGATGACATGATCATGTTGTGACTCTGCATGACATCATACATTACTACAGTGTATTCAGACCCCTTGACTTTATCCACATTTTGTTATGTTGCAGCCTTGTTCTAAAATTGATGAAATAAATAAAAAAAATAGTCAATCTACACACAATACCCTATAATGACAAAGGGAAAACAGAAATACCTTATTTATGTAAGTATTCAGACCCTTTGCTATGAGACTTGAAATTGAGCATCCTGTTACCATTGATCATCCTTGAGATGTTTCTACAACTTGATTGGAGCCTACCTGTGGTAAATTCAATTGATTGGACATTGTTTGGAAAGGCACACACCTATCTATATAAGGTTCCACAGTTGACAGTGCATGTCAGAGCAAAAACCAAGACATGAGGTCAAAGGAATTATCCGGATTGTGTCGAGGCACAGATCTGGGGAAGGGTACCAGAAAATGTCTGCAGCATTGACGGTCCCCAAGAACACAGTGGCCTCCATTCTTAAATGGAAGAAGTTTGGAACCACCTCAACTCTTCCTAGAGCTGACCGCCTGGACAAACTGAGTAATCGGGATACAAGGGCCTTGGTCAGGGAGGTGACCTCTGAGGATATGGGAGAACTATCTCTGCAGCACTCTACCGATCAGGCCTTCATGGTAGAGTGTCCAGACGGAAGCCACTCCTCAGTAAAAGGCACGTGACTGCCTGCTGGGAGTTTACCAAAAGGCATCTGAAAGGACTCTCAGATCATAAAATCAAGATTCTCTGGTCTGAAACCAATATTGAATTAATTTAGTCTGAATGCCAAGTGTCACATCTGGAGGAAACCTGGCACCATCCCTACGGTGAAGTATGGTGGTGGCAGCATCCTGCTGTGGGGAAGTTTTTCAGCGGCAGGGACTGGGAGACTAGTCAGGATCGAGGGAGAGCTGAAAGGAGTAAAGTACAAAGATCCTTGATGAAAACCTGCTCCAGAGCGCTCAGGACCTCCGACTTGGGCGAAGGTTCACCTTCCAACAAGGCAACGACCCGAAGCAGACAGCCAGACAATGCATGAGTGGTGTCGGGACAAGTTTCTGAATGTTCTTGAGTTGTCATTATGGGGTATTGTGTGTAAATTGATGAGGATTTTTTTGTTTACATTTTAGTACAAGACTGTAACGTAACAAAACATGGAAAAAGTCAAGGGGTCTGAATAATGTCATGACTTTCCCTCCTGGGTGAGGATCAAAGAGAGCTCCCCTCTCTCTCTCTTCTACCAGATATTAAGTGGGGCTGGTTCTGGGACTTTGACGACTGGTCGTAAACTTCCTGTCTTGTGCACTGCAGTATGGAAAAGTCAAAAATTCTTTGTGTGTAGAAAGAGACTCTGCCCCAAAAATTTTAACATCAAAAGGTTGGACATTTAAAACAATATTTTTAATGCAAATAATGTGGGAAATGATTGTTGGGGCTCCAAACAATAATCATGTCAAATCAGTTGTTGTTTTGTGATTTCATTAAGAACGGTGTAACAAAATAACAGTAACAGGTTGTAAGATGTTGTTAAACTTATGAGGATGAAATGTGATTTTAGCCTTCTAAATGAGAATTGTTTCTACCTAAACTGTTGCCAGTCAGTAACCACGCCTACATGAGCACAGACATTATGCCAAAAGGATGGAACGGCCCTTTTTCCAGAGTTCTTCTAAAGGACTCCATATTAAATTTACATTAGACCAGACAGCGTGGAGCGGTGGCTACAATAGCTACATTGCGTGGTTGCTACTGACATGTAAAAATGGTTTAAAACTACTAGACCAGTATATGGGCAGCGCGAGCTGAATATGTGACAAATGGTCTAAAACTACAAGACCCTCCTGAGACTCGACGAGTGAAGAAGACTAAGACATGCACCGCCTGCCGCTCTGCATGTAAAGTAGTCTAGAACTTTGACCAAATACACAAGGAAGATCTTATCAAACGATCATTGGAATGTCTGATGTATCCAGTGTAACGAACACTTCCAGAACAAAGAAAGATACTACAACTACTAAGGACATGGTGATCTCTGGTGGACAACCAGAGACATACTCAACCAGAGACTTTCTGTCAAACTATTCGTCACAGACGGATCGGGCGATTTCATATTTGCGTTGCATTTTTAAATCTGAATGAGCAGTTGTTAGTGTGCTAAATATCCATATTTGCGATGAGCGTGTTATTCAACTATGTACGATAGTTGAATTCCTTTGTCTCTTCTTCTCCCGTTCTTTCTTTCCCCACCCCTTTCATTGTGTAACCAGCCGTCATATCGGGTTAGTGCACTGGGGACTTTTCAATGCATTATTCAACCTATACTGTGTGTATTTCTGCATAAATATTTAGAAAGTTTCCACAAATTGGCTTAGTAAATAAATAATTAACTCATCATGTAGACTAGGGTTCGTGCAGATTTATAGAATATTATGTCGTTCAGAATGAGACTGATGAGATAAAAATACATGTATAAGTGACTTATCTATAGATATGAATATATCTTATAAGAGTTTAATTCGGGAGATAATAACTTGTTAAATAAGTTTCCCGTGGTGCCCCAAGTTGTTACATGATAAATTTAATCATGTAATTAATTAAACATAGTTAATTGATAAGATAAGTCATTGAATTAATGATTGCCACGTCATGACACTACTTTCCATATGCCTGTATAACAGATTTACATAGAATACAAAAAGGATCAGCTTGTGCAACTGATTTACCATCCACATTGATTTTACTACCATGTGCTGTAGATCAGCAGTTGCCAACTGTCCTCCTGGAGCTACTGATTTTGCAGGCTTTTGCTCCTATGCATTTCTCCTTTTCTCCCTACTCTACCCTCTCCTCAATCAACTTCTTTCTCACACCCTGCCTCTCTTCTTCCCCCAGCTCTTCTCCATCGTGATCTTTGGCTGTATAGCCAACGAGGGCTATGTGAACCGGCCTGACGAGATTGAGGAGTTCTGCATCTTCAACAGGAACCAGAATGCCTGTAACTACGCAGTGGGGATGGGAACCCTGGCTTTCCTAAGCTGTGCTGCCTTCCTGGTCCTGGACGTCTACTTCCCCCAGATCAGCAGCGTCAAGGACCGCAAGAAGGCTGTGCTTGCTGACATTGGAGTGTCTGGTAAGCTCTGGGGTGTAGTTTCTCAAAAGGCACCAGTCTAGGAACAGCTTTTCCTCCCCCAATTTGAACCTTAACCATTACTGGGGGAAATTCAAAACACTGATCAGCGTCTACGGACAACTTCACCCCACACAGGAAGGATGTTGTTTTGGCTTGTTGGTGTGAGTTTAACTGGGAGATGCGGGAGGTGATTGTGTTAACAGCAAAGAAAGGGGTTGTTTTTGTTGAGAAGTTGGTCATGCTATGAGTTTGGAGTGTGTTTGGAGGCACGGTTTATCTGGGTGCTCTGTGAATATTCGGTTCAGGGGTGGGGAGGTGGATGTGGCCTTTGTCTTTAGCGTTTCTAAACTCTTAGGAAACAATACATGGACATTGATAAAAGTCTTGTTTCTTCAATAGCCATTAGGGGTACTGTGCCCTGTCTGTATACTCTTAAAATGTATAATCTCTCCTTCCTCCTTTCCTTGACGTAATCACCCCGTGACTGGATTGGCATAGAAGCAAGCTTTTCACTGCATTGCTCTCACCAATTATATTATATCAGATGGGTGATTACTTCAAGGAAAGGATTAAAGAAGGATGCATATTAATAGTATTGGAACAGAGCTCTGGAATTTGAATCCCAGCTCTAGGACATTGCGGACTTGAGTACTGTAGGAGCCATTTTGTATGTGCACAGGTGCCCCCCTCTGGTTAGCTGTGGTGTGGCTGATAAACCCTAACATACTCGTTATGACCTTTGAGGCTCCACTTTGATTACTGTGAGGCTATTGAGGCTTGTAAAAATGGTTGCAAAATATGTTGTGTATCAGTAGTTGATATGTTTTTTATATTGTTGCATGACCTTTGTGGTGTTGCTCATAATGCACAAACATACTCATGTCAGTTTGTTATTGGCATGACATTTGTAATGTGGTAGTACTGAGTATGATATTACATTTCAAGAACAGATTTTTTCTTTAGTTTTACCACCCATAGTATTAATGGTTTCCGTTTGTAATTCTCCCTCTCCCTTTTTTTCTCTCTCTCCCCATCCTTCCTGTAGCATTCTGGTCGTTTGTCTGGTTTGTGGGGTTCTGTTTCCTGGCCAACCAGTGGCAGGTTGCCAAGAAGGAGGACAACCCTCTAAGGGAGGGCGCGGACGCAGCCCGAGCCGCCATTACCTTTGCTTTCTTCTCCATCTTCACCTGGGTACGTACAGTACAACAGCCCTCCATTTCATCAACCTTTCTGTCTGGCGTAATGGCCATTTGTGCATCTACAAAATAGAAAATATGTATCTTACGCAAAATGTATTCATATCACATTTTTCCATCAGTGCCCCTTCAATTAAATTGATTTACATATCACCTCTGCCTTCTTCATCAGGCTCTAATTCTGCTCCGTCTGAAGCTGGATCATAACATTCTGCTCCTCTTTGTCAGTCTTTAACTTAGCTCTGTTTAACACTGCTTCTTCTTCATATTTAGAAGTGTCTTCTTTTTTTCTGCAGTTTTGTAACCTGGATCTGAGCTTTCTCTCCTAATTCTATCTTCTCTGGGTCTGTTTAGATTCCTAATTTTCTCAATTTTAATCTTTGTCTATGCTGTACTTTTGTATACAATGATGCTTAATCTCTGTTTTAGTTAGTTCAGATCTAAGTTTCTACCTCTTCGCCAATTTAATCTTTGCTTCCGTCTCAACCTTAAGCTTTTTCTAGACTATGATACATAACTTTATGGAAGGATTGTATCTGGTGACCACTCTCACCACCCATACTCACCACCCTTTCTATCCCATAACTGTCCCTGACCTGTTTGTCTCTCTCTAGGGTGCTCTGACAATGCTGTCCCTGGAGAGGATAAAGAGAGTGTCGTTCGAAGAAGAGTACAACAAACTGTTCGTTCCGTAGCCCACACCACCACTAGCCTAATGATAGATATCCTGACCCTCACATTATTTCGCTCACACCAACTTCCCGTCCAGGCTGTCTGAATGATGTCCTCCTTAGATGGCTAAACATATTGAAGGAGTACCTTGTATTCGTTTACTATGATTGGCTAGTGTTTACAGCTAGGATCTGATTGCTAGATTCAGATTGCCCTTCCAAAGTGCCTTGATATCAAACCATTGCCAAAAATGAGTGTCTTTGTGGGGTTAAATCGGTGGTACTCTACTGTTGACATATCAGGTTCTCCATTGCCTGGCATAGTAATCCACCATTTTAGCTATGTTCACCTTTGCTGGTTGTCTCAATTCATTTTTATGTAAAGTATTATTTTGATAAAATAATTTGATTCCATGGTACCATTCAATTTAGATTGATCTCAACCATGCAAAGTGGCTCTACAGAAAATGTTCAATCAGGAAATTATTAGAAAGTGATAAAAATGTACAGAGTTCATACCAATTTGATCCCAAACCTTGTTAGATTGTATCTTAGATATGTAGTAATTGTTCACATTTGATTTCAATGCCAAAACTACAAATCTGTGAAGGAAAAGCTATGAGCTCTTTTCACCTCCTCTCCCTAATCTAGCCTTATGCTTCCCCATACACACATGCCACAGCTGTAGCTAACTACTACAGCTTAATGACATGTGTTTAGTGTTACCAGGTCCAGCTGGCTGCAACCACTATGTGAATCTGTCTGTTATTTTGTATTATGAGTTTTCTTTTCGTTTGGATATTTTTGCTTTGTATACGACACTGGAATGATTTGAGAATGTTTATTATTCATGATAAATTGTTACTATTGTATTAAAAAGAAATAAGTCAAAGACGGTGCCTGATCAGGTGAAAGGTTCCTCATGTCACTCCAGGACCACTGACTGTATCGGTTTTGACACTCCCCGCTTAAAACTAACTAACAGGCTTAATCCTCCTCCCCTCTTCCTCCTTTCTCCCTCTCTTTTTCTCTCGTTGTCCCACCCTTGTTTAACTACCATACATCCTCCTAACCTTACTTCATACCTTTTTTTTAATCACTGGCATGTTACCTGATATACCCCCCCTGCCCCACTATCATTGGTTGCGTCTATCGTGTCATCTCATTCTGCCCATCTGTCATATTCAAATCCCACCCACACAACCCCATGTCTCCACTTTTCTTGTTTGTCCCCCTCGCCCACAACATATTTTTTTGCTATTGCTTTCATGATGTTGCCCATCCCCTTTCCAATCGTTCGCTGCCCCCTATGGTCTGGGCTCCCTCTTCCCTTCTCCACGCATACATTGTTTTGCTATCGCCTCTATATTATTGCCCATTCCCTTTTCAATTATTCGCCTGCCGCATAACACCCTCTCTACTCCGAAGGCGGTGCAGGCCTTCCTGGGCTTTCAGAAGTACAAGCTGGGGGCTGACTCGGCCCTCTTCTCCCAGGAGTACGTTGACCCCACCGCCGACCCCAATGCTGCGTCCCCCATGGGCACTGACTACACGAGCTATGCCACCGACATTGACACCGCGGCCAGCACAGAGCCAGCCTTTGATGGCTCTGCTGGCTACCAGGGCCAGGAGTACTGAGCCAGAGGGCCAACGGAGGAAGAGAAGGACCAGGAATGGGCTTACTCAGCATCGGGGGTGGTTTAAGGGGACATTTTTGTGGTTTATGGGGACATGGGGTGTCTTAAAGGTAGCCAAATCCCAGATCTGTTTGTGTTAGCTGTGATGATGAAATACAGGGCCTTCAGAAAGTATTCAAACCCTTTGACTTTTTCCACATTTTGTTGTTACAGCCTGAATTTCAAATGGATTAAATGTAGATGTGTCACCGGCCTACACACAATAGCCCATAATGTCAAAGTGGAATTATGTTTTTAGAAATGTTTACATTTTTATAAAAAATGAAAAGCTGAAATGAGTATTCAACCCTATTTTTTATTTATGGCAAGCCTAAATAAGTTCAGGAGTAAAAATGTGCTTAGTTTGAGCATGGTGAAGTTAATTGGGTGTATTGATACAACCTGCAAAGCCTAGTCACTACAAAGATGCAGGCATTCTAACTAACTAAAGGAAACCGCTCCGAGATTTCACCACGAGGCCAAAGGTGACTACAACATTTACAGAGTTTAATGGCTGTGAAAGGGAAAAACTGAGAATGGATGAACAACATTATAGGCACTCCACAATACTAACCTAAATGATAGAGTAAACAGAAGGAGGCCTGTACAGAATAAAATAATTCCTGTTTGCAATAAGGCATTAAAGTAAAACTGCTAAAAATGTGGCAAAGCAATTAACTATGTCCTGTATACAAAGTGTTATGTTTGGGCAAAATCCAACACAAAACCTTACTGACCAGTGTCTGCATCATGTAATGGTTATGCTTGTCTTTGGCAAGACTAGGGACTTTTTTAGGATAAAAAGAAATGGAATAGAGCTAAACACAGGCAAAATATTAGAGAAGAAAGAACCTGGTTCAGACACTGGGTGACAAATTCACCTTTCAGCAGGACAATAACATAAATCACAAGGGCAAATACACAATGGATTTGCTTACCAAGACGCCATTGAATGTTCCTGAATGGCCTAGTTACAATTTTGACTTAAATCAACTTGAAAATCTATGGCAAGACTTGAAAAGGCTATCTAGCAATGATCAACAACCAACTGGACAGAGCTTGAAGAATTTAAAAAAGAATAATGTGCAAATATTGTCCAATTCAGGCATGCAAAGCTCAGGGGTGTGAATACTTATGTAATTAAATATTTCTGGATTTTATGTTCAATACATTTGCAAAAAAAATGTAAAACATGTTTTCACTTTGTCCTTATTAGGTATTGTGTGTAGATAAAATACATTTAATCCATTTTGAATTCAGGCCGTAACACAGCAACATGTGGAATAATTTGAGGGCTATGAATACTTTCTGAAGGCACTGTAGGAGTTGGCAAGATAGCACTAACAGATCTGAGACTTGAATACCTGACAGGGACTTTGGGTGGCTAACAGGGTGGGACTGGACCAAGGGTTGGCAATCACTGTGTGTGTGAGTCAGAGTGCTACAACATTGCTGGGAATGTGGAGGCAGGGTATGAAAGAGAGCGAGAGTCTTCTCAGAGACCATAGTCGGTGTGTGTGTCGGTGTCCAGAAGCGGTTTGCCTTTAGTTGGTTGGCCACCTCCATGGGATCAGACAGAGTTCTATCCAGAAGAGGGTTATTTTCTGCAGCCTTAATTCACCTATGTGTCCCAGTTGTCCACCCTTATCCCAAAGTGTGCACTTGCATACTCCCCATCATGGATAAAATGGGATTGGTGTAAGCATTGGCTGGAAGGAGTTTCCACCAAACCTTGATGGAGAGTGTGCAAGTGCACACTTTGGGAGAGAGGTGGGGAGTCGGGATGCAGTCTTGGAACTCATACACACCTATACTAGCACATATATCAACACAAATTAAAAAAGGAACGTTAGGAATGCACTTAGTGTGCAAACCTACTTTCTGGCAAACATAAAGGGACGAGATAGTCACCTGATGATATAGGTGATGGGACCTGAACAACGCAAGTCCTATGAAACACCACTGTGTTTTGTGGGCCTCAACACTATAGCCTGGTCATTGCACAATGACCTAGGACCTGCTTGCCATCCCTTTTCAGCCAGTTTAGCGTTCTTTGTTTGGCAAATGTAAAATGGCACTGTTTGGTGTCTACTCTTGGCCATATCTATGCCAAATTAACACCCAAGCCTAACCCACTGTTAACGGTGCTAAATCTGAAAGGTTATCCCATCATACAGGACAAAGGACAGGGTATGACATACAGGAACCAAACAACTAACAGTAAAGCACAACTATAGACGCGCCACATTAACATAAATTGAGCTGTTGCAGATGTGCTGCGTCATCACCAGCGCAAACTCCGATATTGTCCTCAACTGTTCATAGCAGAAAATTCTCGAACTAGATAAATCGGTAAACATTTAATCAAATTCTTAAGCATTCCATCAGCAGACGCCAAATTCTATATTGATGACGTGTAAGCACTAATTAATAAGACCAATGTACATAACCAACTTAAAAGCCAAGTCCTTTCCGCCAATAACCAACCCCCATGCACCAACGTTGACTGCCAACCAAAATGTGACCAACACTGGCTTGACACTAATAACTGACATTGTGTATGTCCTTAAAATCAAAGCGAGAGTGTCAATTGCATACTCCTGTCCTCTCTCCTTACGTACATATCAAAAGAATTGGAGGATAAAGTCAGAGGGGCGGGATCTCTGTTTTTTTCATCCAACGGTTTAAAGAGAAGGGGGTGAGAAGAGAGGACGCGAGGAGTATGCCATTGAGATTCTCCCAAAGTGGGCTCCAAAGCCTCTCATTTGACTTAGCACTAGAATACCAGCAGTTGATTTCAGACTGACCGGTGCTTGTTATCTCTTCTTTCATGCCAACAGCTGAAGACTTTAGTGATTTCTGTTTCCAAATGTTTGTAATGATCCATGTATGTGTAACTGAGTGGGGTTTTTTCCAAGGCAAAACGTGCTCAAGAATTGTATATATATTCTACTATTTTTTGTATATATACAGTAGCAGTCTGTTTGGACACAGCTACTCATTCAATAGTTTTTCTTTAATTTGACTATTTTCTACATTGTAGAATAACAGCAAAGACATCGAAACTATGAAATAACACAAGGAATCACGTAGTAACCAAAAACGTTTTAACAAATCAAAATATATTTTACATTGAGATTCTTCAAAGTAGCCACCCTTTGCCTTGATGACAGCTTTGCACACTCATGGTATTCGCTCAACCAGCTTCATGAGGTAGTCACTTGGAATGCTTTTCCAACAGTCTTGAAGGAGTTCCCACATATGCTGAGCACTTGTGGCTGCTTTTCCTTCACTCTGTGGTCCAACTCGTCCCAGACCATCTGACTTGGGTTGAGGTCGGGTGACTGTGGAGGCCAGGTCATCTGATGCAGCACTCCATCACTCTCCTTCTTGGTCAAATAGCCCTTACATAGGCTGGAGGTTTGTTGGGTCATTTTTCTCTTGAAAACAAATGATCGTCCCACTAAGCGGGATGGGTTATTGCTGCAGAAAGCTGTGGTAGCCATGCTGGTTAAGTGTGCCTTGAATTCTAAATAAATCATCGACAGTGTCACCAGCAAAGCAACCCCTCACCAGCACACCTCCTCCTCAATGCTTCACGGTGGGAACCACACATGCAGAGATCATCCGTTCACCTACTATGCGTCTCACAAATACACGGCAGTTGGAACCAGAAATCTCAAATTTGAACTTATCAGAACTTATGGTCAGTCGATTCCCACCGGTCTAATGTCCATTGCTTGTGTTTCTTGGCCCAAGCAAGTCTCTTTTTATTGGTGTCCTTTAGATGTGGTTTCTTTGCAGCAAATCGACCATGAATGCCTGTTTCAAGCAGTCTCCTCTGAACAGTTGATGTTAAGATGTGTCTGTTTACTTGAACCCTTTGAAGCATTTACTTGGGCTGCAAGTTCTGTGGCTGGTAACTCTAATAAACATATCCTCTGCAGCAGAAGTAACCCTGGGTCTTCCTTTCCTGTGGAGGCCTTCATGACAGCCAGTTCATCATATCGCTTGACGGTTTTTACGACTGCGCTTGAAGAAACTTTCTTGAAAGTTCTTGAAATGTTCCTGAATTGACTGACCTGTCTGTCTTAAAGTAATGATGGACTGTCGTTTCTCTTTGCTTATTTGAGCTGTACTTGCCATAATATGGACTATCTTCTGTATATCACCCCTACCTTGTCACAACACAACTGATTGGCTCAAAGAAATTCCCCAAATTAACTTTTAACAAGTCAAACCTGTTAATTTAAATGCATTCCAGGTGACTACGTCATGAAGCTGGTTGAGAGAATGCCAAGTGTGTGCAAAGCTGTCATCAAGACAAAGGTTGGCTACTTTTTAACACTTTTTTGGTTATTACAGGACTGTGTTATTTTGTAGTTTTGATGTCTTCATTATTATTCTACAATGTAAACAATAATGAAAAATAAAGAAAAACCCTTGAATGAGTAAGTGTGTCCA
This sequence comes from Oncorhynchus gorbuscha, assembly GCF_021184085.1. NCBI lineage: Eukaryota > Metazoa > Chordata > Actinopteri > Salmoniformes > Salmonidae > Oncorhynchus > Oncorhynchus gorbuscha. The sequence continues at coordinate 22,177,009 of NC_060198.1, read as the reverse complement.
AACTTTTGACTGGTGCTGTATATACTACAGATATTATTTTTTTAAAACAGGATGTTTTATTTTGTGGCATACATAACAAATGTGTAATTATCAACAACATGTAATTATACATGTATGAAATAAAAAATGTAATACATTATTATTAACCAGATATTACTATGTTAAAAACAAAGATAATATATTGTACCTATTATTAAAATAGCATATGTCTGTATGTATTAATGCATTTAAAGTGTGTGTGTTTCAAAAGAACTGACATCTTCGGCTGTCATTATGTGCGGTACGGCATTGTTTTCTGATCAGGAAACATTTACTTTGTCATGTTTTACTGTTGCAAAACCTTCTGGGGTGAAACATTTAGGTAACACTTTATTTGGACAGTCCCAAGTAGATGGGTTGTAGATGGTCAGTCGATGTTCAAAAACTAACAAAAACATTTCAACTAACTATCCACTAACCTTAACCCTTATCCTAACACTAAACTTAAACCTTAGCCTAGCAGTAACCTTAACACTAACCCTTATTCTAAACCTAATCATAAATGTAACCTTAGCAGACATTTGCTTATCAACAGCAGTTGATAACAGTTGATACTATCACCATCTGTAGTTCATCTATATGGGACTATACAAATAAAGTGTGGCCAACAATTATAAAGAAAAACTGGGATAATGGGACAAAACTACCAATTATATAGACATTGTGTAAGAATTATTTGGTCTTTGTGTGCTACTACAGAGTTGAAAAACAATTAGTTGTAATGCTTTTGATGTGATGATTTTTGATTAAATTAATCAGTTAGGTAATTAAGGATACATAATTATTACCTGAGTGTTGCTTGTTTGTGAAAGATCTGATGTAGATGTGGTGGACTTTGTCGGGAGATGGTCAATAAAGGAAAAACTGTGGTATGGTTGAACTTGAGTGCAATTATGTTTATTTATTTCATGTGGGTTTTACTATTTAAACCCAGTGTTGAAATATGTCTGGTGTTAACCTTTGTGGCTGATATTATTCTCTACTGTCTGATCTACCACAGCATCCAAAAAAGAACCTGGCGAAGGCAGAGGACAAGCGGGAGCTAAAGGAGTGCTTCTTGCGTTTCTCTGTAGCAGCTGAAATTACAGTACAGATCAACAAGAGATCAGTACTCTGACAGGCCTGTAATAGCTGCTGTCACCTGTATTTAAATGGTACACACCTTAACACATTTCACCACAATGGATTTAACTAATTTCCACACAAAATTCAAAGGTAACCTGTGACGTGAGCATTTGTGATGTTAGGAAAAATTACCAGGCAGGGGTGCCACTGAATTATTGAAGTTTTTTCCTTTACGAGGATTGGAAGATTTCTTCTGGCTTTTGTTCTGAAAGCTCGCTGTCTTTGATAGAGTTGAAGGCACCTTACGCTGCTGTTAACCGCAGACATCCACTTGTTTGCGATAATGTATTTCTCTAATCAATTAATTGAAATAAAGATACTTAATTTTAATGTATTTTAATGTTTAATTGTCTGTTAAATATAGTGATAAGAGTTTTGCTCTGTCAATGGGAGTCCCCTCAGCAGTCTGGCAGCAGGGGACGCAGCGCCAGCCTTTGTGACCTACGCTGAGTCACAGCAATGTTCTGACGGTCAGCTGTTAATGCAGCATTGTTAGCAGAGCTCAGTTTTACCACCGTCTCCAATGAGACCAGTGAGGAAGCATCTGATGAGGCATCTGCCTTGAAGGAAGCCTGGCTGGGAAATGACTGCCAGAAGGATGAGGTGCTGTGCTCTGTCTCGATTGAGTCCACTGATTCAGCTCTGCACTCATCCAGTTACCCTGTCATCCAAAGGGTGTCAGAGTTCTTCTCACAGCCAGTGACATCGCTATTGGTGGCCTCAGTTTCAAGAGAAGACGAAGTCTCTAACATCATGTCCGGCATCATGCATTTTGTGTCCTTATGTCATGTTGATACCATCAATAATCTATACATTGACTTATCTTAAAGAAATGTGACAGCTCTAAGGTTGTGCATCGTACAAATACCATGTTGCTAAAGTCCGATTTTTTTTCCAATACATCCAATCTGTCTTTCTAATCATCTTAGCTTTGTATGGACTCATGGGCAGACCTATGTTGATCAAACCAAATATGCTTGTACAGATATCTTACCATTGATTGAAGTACGTTCAACATCATCATCATCACCTCTGGCAGCAGTCTGTTCAACCTCGCCCACATCACAACCCTCTTCGAGAAGTTCTCCAACTCTGTCAATGAACATGTCAGATAGAAGAGCATTGATGGTTTTCCTAGAGCTGGGCTTGACCATGCCCACTTCACCTGACTGTTGTGTGATTGTGGAGTCATTATCACTCAGGGTGGGAGAGGCCAGACATACACTACTGCCATGAGAGAGAGTTGGGAGAGACCACACAGTTCCTTTCTTCCATGCAGCTGTAATCCTCCATGAAGGATTCCACAGGAGGGTTGTGTGGAACACTCAAGAAGGTCTCCAGTAGGTTTTTGACCACACCCTCCACAAAGCTGTAGAGGAGCTCAGTACAGCACTCTGTGGACAGGTCAAGGCCTCCACTTAGGTTGGCCACTGTTGTGTATGAGAAACACCTTCTCATAGACGTGGTCTTCGCCATTTTGGACTCCAAGATCAGTCGCGCAATGTGCCAGATCAGTTGCTCAGAGAAGTGGCGGAGGTTTGGGCTGCGAAGGAACCCCTCTAGGTCCTTGGAGTCCAGGAAGGCACGCCTGGGGCATGGATACTAAGAGCCCCCCTGGAAGAGGTGGACCTTCTGTCCATTTTGGGAATCATCCAGATTCAGGTGGCGGTGATGCTGGCCTCATAAGCCATGTCCTCATCTTGGAGGGAGATATGGTTCTTATCCACAGCTATGTCTGAGGAACACTGTCACGTTCTGACCTTAGTTCTTGTGTGTTTTCCTTGTTTTAGTGTTGGTCAGGACGTGAGCTGGGTGGGCATTCTATGTGGTGTCTAGTTTGTCTATTTCTATGTTTGGCCTGATATGGTTCTCAATCAGAGGCAGGTGTTAGTCATTGTCTCTGATTGGGAACCATATTTAGGTAGCCTGTTTTATGTTGGGATTTGTGGATGATTGTTTCCTGTCTTCGTGTTTTCTGCACCAGGTAGGACTGTTTCGGTTTTTTCGTTTATTGTTTTGTAGTTTGTTTGTGTTGAGTTACCTTATTAAAATAACATGAAATCTAACCACGCTGCATTTTGGTCCGCCTCTCCTTCCCAAGAAGAAAGCCGTTACAAACACCCTGGAGGCTCCATGGTTCTGTCTGGGATCAGCTCTGAGGTCTCTGTTAGGAATTTCATGAATAATGACTAAAAAATATCTACATTTTAAATAGAGCTATAACTAATTAAACGTATACTGTTTTATTATATCTGATTAATAATATTAGTTCATATGGAAGGGATTGTGGAGCATGAAACAGGGGGTAATTAAATTAAATAAATACCATTCCAGCCAGGTTGGGGGGGACTGGAATTGTGGGTTTTGAAGTAAGCAGAAAGGGTTGTTAACCTATGGTTGAACCGAAAAAAAGGAAATATTCATAGCCTGTTATACATTAAAAAGTATTAGTAAGTTCATAGTATGTGAGGATCTTAAAACATCTAAGGTTAAAAAGATGCATTCAGTATTAGTTGATAGAGATTGATAACATTCATATAATTGTGTTAAAGTTCAAATCTGTGAAAGGGTACGAATTGTGAGAGTAATGTGTAAACGTTATATTGATTACTTTATCTTGTGGTGCCTAAAAGTGTTAATCTGTGATCTAGGAAATGCTCTTAATCTAGGAGCCGTAGATCGATTGCTCTGGTCTTCACCCATATTCCTGGGGAAAATGGCGGTCTTTTCTCATTGAACTAAACGTTGAATTGAGAATACAACACCTTATCACTCGTGATTATTTCTCCCCTGTTTTCAGGTACTTTATTGATGATAAAAATAGTAATTTAAATGTTATAACTCGCTAACATGTCAAGAGTGTTTAAGGTGTGTCTTAGTAACGTCTTGAGGAAGTTAGAGTTAAGTTTGAAGAGTAATATTAGCCCTGCTCGGTTGAAGTGAAGAATAGCATCGTACTGAGAGTAGCTGCCATTTTATGTCGATTGTGAATGAACATGTGCGTTAATAAGATATTGTTATTTGTATAATGGTTTTTCTGTTTTGTAATTTGTTATTTTTGTGAAATGATTGAACTAAAAGTTGAATTGAGAATACAACACCGTATCACTCGTGATTATTTCTCCCCTGTTTTCACGGGTGTAACATTTAGATAAGGCAGAGAGTGTTTTCCTGGGTTTTCCATTATCTGAAACTGTCTTCTAAATAGTGATGGATGAAGTTCCAGAAGTTAATAGATAAGTGTGTGTTTGGAGTGAGCGAGCTAGTGGGTTGGAACTTTTCAACTTGTTGGAATCCTGGTTGATGGGTTATAAAACGTTTTTCCTCCTATGATGTCTTATTTTGTATATAAACTGTTCGTGGTTACATGGCAGCGCGCTCTGAGAATACAATTATCTCATTTTGACAAGACTGGTCTCTGTCTTTTTATGCCAATAGGAATCTTAATTCTTATAAAATAGACCGAGTGATTTAATTAATGTACAATTAATAGGAATTATGAAATTCCAGTGACAGTCTCCATGGTTACAGCTGGGATCAGCTCAGGTCTTCGTGGTTATAATTGGGATGAGCTCTGAGATCTCCATGGTTCCATGTGGGATCTACTCTGAGGTCTTCAGGGTGGAGTTGTCCCCCTGCACCACAGGAACCTGGGCAGCCAGCATCAGCAGACTCTTCAGGGTCACCATCAGAGTTGACCAGGCTTTGGCTGATAGCCTTTTCCAACTCTGGCCTTGCGACCTCTTCAGACAAATGCACCAATGGTGTCCTTTAGGCTGTGCAGAACAACAGACAAAATGTTGCTGGCTGCCAGGCTGGTAGTGGGAGTGGAGCAAACGAGAGCCTGGTGACACAGCTTCACGCAGCTCAGTGGATCCAGAGGCTTCATGCTCACCGCCCTCTGTGATGTGTCTGTTACTTGACCTCTGCAAAACATTTATTTGGTCTGCAATTTCTGAGGCTGGTAACGCTAATGAACTTATCCTCTGTAGCAGAGGTAACTCTGGGTCTTCCTTTCTTGTGATGGTCCTCATGAGAGCCAGTTCATCATAGAGCTTGATGGTTTTTGCGACTGCACTTGAAAAAACTTTCAAAATTCTAGAAATTGTGCAGATTGACTGACCTTTGTGTCTTAAAGTAATGATTGACTGTCGTTTCTCTTTGCTTATTTGAGCTGTTCGTGCCATAATATGGACCTGTTTTTTTGCCAAACAGGGTTATCTTCTGTATTCCACCCCTTTGTCACAACACAACTGATTTGCTCAAACGCATTAAGGAAATAAACTTAACTTTTAACATGGCACACCTGTTAATTGAAATGCATTCAAGGTGACTACCTATTGAAGCTGGTTGAGAGAATGCCAAGAGTGTACAAAGCTGTCATCAAGGCAAAGGGTGGCTACTTTGAACAATCTTCAAATATATTTTGATTTGTTTAACACTTTTTTGGTTACTACATTATTTCATATGTGTTATTTCATAGTGTATGTCTTCACTTTTATTCTACAATTAAGAAAATAGTACAAATAAAGAAACTGTTGAATGAGTAGGTGTGTCCAAACTTATGACTGGTAATGTGGTCCTTCTGTAGCTCAGTTGGTAGAGCATGGCGCTTGTAACGCCAGGGTAGTGGGTTCGATTCCCGGGACCACCCATACGTAGAATGTATGCACACATGACTGTAAGTCGCTTTGGATAAAAGCGTCTGCTAAATGGCATATATATGTAGATACACTGTAACTGAACTTACTCCGCAGACAGTTTCTGTAGTACACTGAAGCCCTGTTGGGAGCGCTGTTTGCTGGGTTTCTGAAGACGCTGCTCTCCACTGACTCTGGATCCAGATGTCACTGCAGCCTGACTTGTCTCCCTACAGCCAGAGGAACTGGAGGTGGACTGCATCATCACTCAGGGTTGCATCCCAAATGGTATCCTATTCTCTATATAGTGCACTATCTTTGACCAAACCTGTTCAAAAGTAGTCAGGCCCTAGTCAAAAGCAGTGTACAACATTTTTAGACAAAACGTGTGACTTTTTGCAGGGTATATAAGTTACATTTCTCAGTCCAGTCAAGTAACCCAACACCTACATTAATGGGCAAAGGGTCAGAAAACTGTCAGTTGTATTTGAGTAAAGTGATGAGAGAGATCAAGTGCTGTCAATTACCTGATAGATTACAAAACTATGCATCTGCTATTACAGCAATCAAACATTGTGGGCTACTTAGAGTTCCATGCTGGTCCTCCTGTCCTAACACGTAAGGGTTTGTATCCATCATACACACACCTGGATTTAGAAAAAGAAAAGTAATTTGTGAGAAAAGCTAAAAACAAGAGATCATTCATCCTAATCTCATAATTTATAATTACTCAATTTATCATTATTACTCATGATCTCTTGAATATCTTACTTGCTGATGCAAGCACTTAAAGATGCTTTAAAGTATACGAATCCACAACAGCCTACAGATAACAAGATCTGTGTACGTGAGAAAAGCGATTGATAAACCTATTTTGGAAATCACTTCATGTCACTAGAACTTGAGTTATATTTCTATGGCAATTGCCTTTGTGACGCCGCTGTTCAAAACCCAAGTGGCTGTACCGTGTGTTCACATTGATGTTGTGAGTTGCTTGCTGTCCATAAAACGAAAAATACATTTTTATTGGTGTGAACCCATTAGGGAAATCAGTCATCTATCTTCAAGTCACAAAATGTTCAGTTTCTCAGTTTAGTTTCTCATGATTCACTACGCAAATATTCCCTTATCTCCACTAGATGGCGGCAAAGCTTTGAAGTAAATTTTTCCATGGTGCACAGACTAGGTTTATATCACATGTTCTGTCTGATAACTGAATAATTACATAATTCAGCATAAAAAACGACTAAATACCAATACGGTAACACTTGTTGCAGTGTTATTACATGTAACAAGCATTATAGTTAACTGTATCAACTCATAGATGTGAGAATGCTGTTCATCGACTACAGCTCGGCATTTAACACCATAGTACCCTCCAAGCTCGTCATCAAGCTCGAGACCCTGGGTCTCGACCCCGCCCTGTGCAACTGGGTACTGGACTTCCTGATGAGCCGCCCCCAGGTGGTGAGGGTAGGCAACAACATCTCCACCCCGCTGATCCTCAACACTGGGGCCCCACAAGGGTGCGTTCTGAGCCCTCTCCTGTACTCCCTATTCACCACGCACGCCTCCAACTCAATCATCAAGTTTGCGGACGACACAACAGTGGTAGGCTTGATTACCAACAACGACGAGACGGCCTACAGGGAGGAGGTGAGGGCCCTCGGAGTGTGGTGTCAGGAAAATAACCTCACACTCAACGTCAACAAAACTAAGGAGATGATTGTGGACTTCAGGAAACAGCAGAGGGAACACCCCCCTATCCACATCGATGAAACAGTAGTGGAGAGGGTAGCAGGTTTTAAGTTCCTCGGCATACACATCACAGACAAACTGAATTGGTCCACCCACACAGACAGCATCGTGAAGAAGGCGCAGCAGCGCCTCTTCAACCTCAGGAGTCTGAAGAAATTCGGCTTGTCACCAAAAGCACTCACAAAATTCTACAGATGCACAATCGAGAGCATCCTGGCGGGCTGTATCACCGCCTGGTACGGCAACTGCTCCGCCCACAACCGTAAGGCTCTCCAGAGGGTAGTGAGGTCTGCACAATGCATCACCGGGGGCAAACTACCTGCCCTCCAAGACACCTACAGCACCCGACGTCACAGGAAGGCCAAATAAATCATCAAGGACAATAACTACCCGAGCCACTGCCTATTCACCCCGCTATCATCCAGAAGGCGAGGTCAGTACAGGTGTATCAAAGCTAGGACTGAGAGACTAAAAAACAGCTTCTATTTAAAGGCCATCAGGCTATTAAACAGCCATCACTAACATAGAGTGGCTGCTGCCAACATACAGACTCAAATCTCTGGCCACTTTAATTAATGTAATAAATGGATTTAATAAAGGTATCACTAGTCAGTTTAAATAACGTCACTTTAATAATGTCTACATATCCTGTTAAGGATGATGCGAATTTTCGCAGCTTTTCCATTACTCATCTCATATGTATATACTGTATTCTATACCATCTACTGAATCTTGCTTCTTCCGCACGGCTATCGTTCATCCATATATTTTTTTTATATGTGCATACTCTTATTTACCCCTTTACATTTGTGTGTGTATAAGGTAGTCGTTGTGAATTTGTTAGATTACTTGTTAGATATTACTGCACTGTCGAACTAGAAGCACAAGCATTTCGCTACACTCGCATTATAATCTGCTAACCATGTGTATGTGACCAAAAAAATTTGATTTGAAGGGGCATAGCCCAAATAAGGACAAACATCCCCAAACCATTATTCCTCCTCAACCAATCTTTACAGTTGGCACTATGCTATAACTGATTTTCATGTTGGGTACCCAGATTCGACTGCCGGACTGCCAGATGGTGAAGCGTGATTCATCACTCCAGAGAATCCATTTCCACAGCTCCAGAGTCCAATGGCGGCGAGCTTTACACCCCTCCAGCCGGCACTTTTCATTGCCATTGGTAATCTTTTGTGCGACTGAGCGGCTATGTAAGCCCATTTCGTGAAGCTCCTGACGAACAGTTATTGTGCTGACATTGCTTCCAGAGGCAGTTTGTAACTGGTAGTTGCAGCTGAGGACAGATGATTTTTACGCGTTACGTGCTTCAGCACTCGTTGCACTCCCATTCTGTGAGCTTGTGTGGCCTACCACTTTGCGGCTGAACCATTGTTGCTCCTAAAGGTCCCACTTCAAAATAACAGCACTTACAGTTCACCCGGGCAGATCTAGCAGGGCATAAATATGACGAACTGACTTGTTGGAAAGGTGGCATCCTATGACGATGCCACGTTGAAAGTCACTGAGCTCAACAGTAAGGCAATTTTACTGACAGTGTTTGTCTATAATCAGTACACCGAGATTAACTGGCGACAAAAGAGCTGAGCGCAGAACTCTGAGATATGCAGTAGGTAACTTCGATTGTAAACTACATCGTACATGCCTGTTCGCAAAACTATGTGGAGATATGGGATCAAAGCATGACAATGTTCTATTTCACACCGAGGCTTGGTGGTTATCGAGGAGGAGTGTTGGAAATATTTTTTGACTTGGAGAGGGACTGTTGTTATTCGCAATGGATGTAAAACACTTTGTTGACTTTCTGTGTGAAAATGTGTTTCCTTGCCTATGTAGACTGACATATTTGGGAAACTGAACGAACTGAACGCAAGCATGAAGGGGAAATACAAAACATTTATACAGATGAGTGAACAAATCAGCAAAATCCATTTGACTGTGACCCTGGCTCAGCTGACATGCCCTTAAATGAAATCGAACAGCTGATTGAGCTGTCATGCAGCAGATAAGGCAGGTCACTATGGAGGAGATTTGGTTCATGACTCAAAGGGAATACTGTGCCGTCTCCCTCGGAGCATTAAAACTCATGGTACTCTGATTCAGTGCTCTCATCTGTATTAGAAAGAAAAAAAATATCGATCCAGGCTGGATGTGACAGGAGAGATGAGCGTGCGCATTGTCGACCACACCCCCTGACTTTAAGAAGCTCCGACGCGACATGGATCAAGTACACCCATCTAATTAGTGGTGGTGAGATAAGAGACATTATGAGATAAGAGACTAATTTAAAATTGACTGTCATAGCCCCACATTAAAAGCATATGATGGTGATTTGAGAACACAATCAGAAATACTGTTAGAATGTTTTACAATTAACTGCCATAGCCCCAAATAACAAAGTAAACATTGGCTGTTAATTACATGCATTTTTTCACATGGTTGGGTTCGCAATCATTTTCAGATATTAAAATGTAGTCGTGGGCCAAAAAAGTTTGCTATAGTGGTGTCACACCCTGACCTTAGTATTCTTTGTTTTCTTTGTTATTTTGGGTAGGTCAGGGTGTGACATGGGTGATGTATGTGTTAACTTGTCTAGGGGTTTTGTATGTTTATGGGGGTGTAACCTATCTAGGTGTTTTTTTAAGTCTATGGTTGCCTAGATTGGTTCTCAATTAGCTGTCTATTGTTGTCTCTGATTGGGAACCATATTTAGGCAGCCATATTCTTTGGGTATTTTGTGGGTGATTGTTCCTATTTCCAGTGTTCACGTTACGGGGCTGTTTCATCTTTGTTGATTTTTGTTGGTTTATTGTTTTGTTTGTTGTTTAAGTATCCCATTTAAAATATGGATTATCATCACGCTGCATTTTGGTCCTCCTCTCTTTCACCCGAAGACAGTCGTTACAAGTGGTTTAATGAATACCCACATGAATAAGATGGGGGGGAAAAACATCATCTGAAATATATCAGAGTCTGCTTAGCAACTGAATTATTACGTGTGTTACGCTGTTCAAGGACAGTAGGAAAAAGAGTGATTTTGGAGATGAACATGAGCACTCAACACCATAGTGCCCTCAAAGCTCATCACTAAGCTAAGGATCCTGGGACTAAACACCTCCCTCTGCAACTGGATCCTGGACTTCCTGACGGGCCACAGCCAGGTGGTGAGGGTAGGTAGCAACACATCTGCCACACTGATCCTCAACACTGGAGCTCCCCAGGGGTGCATGCTCCCTTTCCTGTACTTCCTGTTCACTCATGACTGCATGGCCAGGCACGTCTCCAGCACAATCATTAAGTTTGTAGACGACAAAACAGTAGTCGGCCTGATCACCGAAAACCAGGTCAGATACCTGGCCGGGTGGTGCCAGAATAACAACCTATCCCTCAACGTAATCAAGACAAAGGAGATGATTGTGGACTACAGGAAAAAGAGGACCGATCACACCCCCATTCTCATCGACGGGGCTGCAGCGGAGCAGGTTGAGAGCTTCCAAGTTCCTTGGTGTCCACATCCCCAACAAACTGGAATGGTCCAAACACACCAAGGCAGTCGTGAAGAGGGCACGACAAAACCTATTCCCCCTCGAGACTGAAAAGATTTGGCATGGGTCCTCAGATCCTCAAAAGGTTCTACAGCGGCAACATCGAGAGCACCCTGACTGGCTGCATCAGTGCCTGCCACCGCAAGGCACTACAGAGGCTAGTGCGTACGGCCCAGTACATCACTGGGGCTAAGCTGCCTGCCATCCAGGACCTCTACACCAAGCGGTGTCAGAGGAAGGCCCAATAAATTGTCAAAGACCCCAGCCACACCAGTCATATGTAGACTGTTCTCTCTGCTACCGCATGGCAAGCGGTACCAGAGTGCCAAGTCTAGGACCAAAAGGCTTCTCAACAGCTTTTACCCCCAAACAATAAGACTCCAGAACAGGTAATCAAATGGCTACCCTGACTATTTGCATTGTGTCCCGCCAGCCACCCCCCCCCCCCCCCCCCCAACCCATCTTTTATGCTACTGCTACTCTCTTTTTATCATCTATGCATAGTCAATTTAACTATATATATATTGACATTGACTTCTCATTATATATATATATATATTTATATATATTATTATTATTATTATATATATATTTATTATATATATTATTATTATATATATAATTTATATTACCTCAATTAGCCCGACTAACCGGTGCCCCCCGTACATTGAATACCCGGACTATTTGCATTGTGTCCCGCCACCCACCACCTGCCTCTTTTACGTTGCTGCTACTCTCTGTTTATCATCTATGTCTAGTCACTTTAACTATACATCTATTGTTAACCTAGTACCTATTTTTTACTTAAAAATTGCACTGTTGGTTAGGGCTTGTAAGTAAGCATTTCACTGTAATAAACTTTGATTTCACTTTGATTTGAGCTAGCTATGAACTATCCATGAGACAGCAACCACTGTTGTTGTCTGGAGCTTCGGTTCAAACCATGACCATCATTGATAATTTTCTATGATGCCAGCCTTATAGTCTCAGACAGACAGTCCAACACAGCTGTTATACCAAGGTGCCATTTTAGATCCATAGCTCATTGCAGTGACAGAACATAGGGCCACGGGTCCAATGAAAATCCACAGAAGAAACACTAGTGTGGCTCTCATCAACAATCCAAAAGTATAGCAATGCTGTAGCTTCTTCCATAATATTCCCTGAAATAAATGGCCATGATCTGCAGACATCTGAGTGATCTTGGTCTTTTTTGGGGATTGTCAAATCAAATCAAAGTTGATTGTCATATGCACGGGATATGTACAATGAAATGCTTAATCGTTGCAAAAAAAATGTAAACCATTTAAACTTGTGAAGTGTACTGAGGTACAGTATCTTGATAGTTTTTTTTTATTGTACAGGCCAGAGGTGTGGACTCGATTCACATGACTTGGACTGGAGTCAGACTCGAGTCCCAAATATGATGACTTGCAACTCGACTTTGACACCAATGGCTCGTTGTCACATTCGTCATATAGAGGAAACCAAAGCGTAGCATGATTAGAATACATTCTTCTTATAATGAACACTTAACAAACTATACAAAACAAACGTGATGCTATAAACATCAAGTGCTGACACAGGCAACTATACATAGACAATAACCCAACAAACCCAAAATGGAAAATGGCTCCCCAATCAGAGACAAAGATAAACAGCTGCCTCTGATTGGGAACCAATTCAGGCCACCATATAGACCTACATTACCTAGACAAACCAAAACCCCATAGATGTACAAAAAACCCTAGACAAGACTCATCACACATACCACCCTCGTCACACCCTGACCTAACCAAAATAATAAAGAAAACAAAGATAACTAAGGTCAGGGCGTGACACTCCTGACTTGACTTGGACTTGAGCCTTATGACTCGACCTGACTTGATACCTTCCCCAAGGCCAAATATTTAAAATTATGCTATTTTAAAAAGTGTGCGGCCATAAACTCTTCATTTAACAGATTACAGTTTGAATCGGACAGCAACCAATGAAATTGTGCAGCTGAGAAAAAGTTGTGCGTGGCAGTGCAGAGGAACGTCGGCGGGTGAATTCAGATGGAGCCCTTGGAAAGATGATATCCATAATGATTCTTTTCGGAGAGAAAGATGATGCTGTATCTACAAAAAAACTGATTGCAACTTGCAAAACATGCGGGAAGAAAATTACAGATGGAGGCGCAACAATTTCCAACTTTGTTCGACATTTGAAGCTGCACAAAGAACGGTAAGTCGTGGCTAATATAGCTGGCAGATATATATTTTATTACTTTACTAGTGTATTATGTAGGCTAACGTAACGTTAAATCAATGAGCCTCCACACAGTCAGTCAGTGTGGGAATGTGATCATTGTACTCAAGATTGAGCTACAACTTTCTAGGCAGTTGGTAGCTTAAATCCTGCCCGATGTTACTGCTGTTCCTAAAACAAAGTTGGGCGATTGTGGTTGGGCAGGGCGATTGTGTACAAGCCTACATCGCCCGATTGCGCCCCATAGCGATCCTCGATAGTCGATCACTATTGGGGGGTGGGTCTTTCTCATGGCTACCCATGTATTTCCATCAAAATATAACGTTTATTTGGAAAGTAATAAATATATAGATTTTTTTTTTAAGAATTCATGATTTGCGTAAATGTAATATACTAACTATTACTCTTGTTAAAAAAATGTAATGGTATTACATTTGGCGAAGAGCACATTATGACTTGTTTAAGACGCAAAACTCAAAGTTTAGGACTTGAGTTTAGGACTTGAGTTTAGGACTTGAGTTGATAGTTGTGCCACCCAGTTCAATTTTACAGTTTAGAAGATGGACATTTGGACGTCATCCCAAATGGCACGGTATACCCTACATATTGCAGTACTTTAGGCCCTGGTGAAAAAAAGTTGTGCTCCATGGGAAAATGGTGCCATTTGGGATTCACACTGGGTAGATCTCTAGAGCAAACATAATATAAAGGCTGACTTTATGAATCAGGATTAAACTGATCCAGTACACATTGTTTGAGTTAACATCCATACACTACAGCAAAGCTGGCCTACAGTCCTAGACCAAGGTGATGGTAACACAAGCATGGTTAAACTGAGTGAGAGTGAAAAACACGACTCCTGGTGCGGGCCGGGCGCAGTGCGTGCTAACCAAGGTAGCCAGGAGCACGGTGTTTCCTCGACACATTGGTGCGGCTGGCTTCCGGGTTGGATGCGCGCTGTTAAGAAGCAGTGCGGCTAGGTTGGGTTGTGTATCAGAGGACGCATGACTTTCAACCTTCGTCTCTCCCGAGCCCGTACGGGAGTTGTAGCGATGAGACAAGATAGTAGTTACTAAAACAATCGGATACCACGAAATTTTTGGAGAAAAAAGGGCTAAAATTAAAATATATATATATATTTTAAAAGACAGTGAAAAACAAAATCATTTGTTTTCAGGCGACGCCCATCAGTGAGGCATTACGTTTAATGTAGTCAAATGAAAGATGCTGGACTGCGTGATTACATGCACTCTTGGCATTGTGCAGAGGCTACCGCAGAATGACAGTTAATATGATTGATAGTAAAGCAGGCTGTAACTTACCTCTTGTAGAAGTCTCTGCAAGTCGTGTTGATCAGCTGAGGGGAAGGGAGGGGAGAGGGGAAGGGAGGGGAGGGGAGGGGAGAATCCTGAGTCAGCCTCTCTCTCTCTCTAAAATTCTAATTCAATGTTGCCAAAGCAAAGTTATATGAAATGTTGCCAAAGCAAAACTATGAAAACAACATTGTCAACAATAAGAATAGCTAGAAATACTAAATAAATAAAAACTGGTAAAAAATAAAATAATTTGAGGGACAGTAACACACACTTGCCCACGTGCAGGCACACAGGCAAGCACACACACGCGCGCACGCACACACAGATCCACTTTTAGCAGAGACAATATATGTTTGACTATTTATTGGGCCCAATAGATTTTGTTCATTAGAATAGACACAGACACAGCACAGCCATGTTGGCACAACCGTCTACCTGCAGCAAACAGTGAGAATGAACAGGCCGATTTTTATTTACCCTCTGTACGGTTTTGGATGAGCTCTTATTGCCATTGCTGTGAGAGCCGAGAGCGGAAGTTGATTTCAAATTGGTGAACACGTGTAACACAAGCACATCTGGAGCGTGCTACCGCCTAGGGGTCCAGGATTGAAGGAGACTCCACAGATGGTTATGTAATTATGTCAGGGGTGTTCTTCTTCTTCTTTCATCTCCATGCCATTAACAGGCACATCTGACCCATATTTTATTGACTCTAATACGTCAACACTGACTGTCCTCCCTTGAACTACCAGTGTCAATAGTACCGGTTTGTGTATATTTACATTTACATTTAAGTCATTTAGCAGACGCTCTTATCCAGAGCGACTTACAAATTGGTGCATTCACCTTATGACATCCAGTGGAACAGCCACTTTACAATAGTGCATCTAAATATTTTAAGGGGGGTGAGAAGGATTACTTTATCCTATCCTAAGTATTCCTTAAAGAGGTGGGGTTTCAGGTGTCTCCGGAAGGTGGTGATTGACTCCGCTGTCCTGGCGTCGTGAGGGAGTTTGTTCCACCATTGGGGAGCCAGAGCAGCGAACAGTTTTGACTGGGCTGAGCGGGAACTGTACTTCCTCAGTGGTAGGGAGACGAGCAGGCCAGAGGTGGATGAACGCAGTGCCCTTATTTGGGTGTAGGACCTGATCAGAGCCTGGAGGTACTGAGGTGCCGTTCCCCTCACAGCTCCGTAGGCAAGCACCATGGTCTTGTAGCGGATGCGAGCTTCAACTGGAAGCCAGTGGAGAGAGCGGAGGAGCGGGGTGACGTGAGAGAACTTGGGAAGGTTGAACACTAGACGGGCTGCGGCGTTCTGGATGAGTTGTAGGGGTTTAATGGCACAGGCAGGGAGCCCAGCCAACAGCGAGTTGCAGTAATCCAGACGGGAGATGACAAGTGCCTGGATTAGGACCTGCGCCGCTTCCTGTGTGAGGCAGGGTCGTACTCTGCGGATGTTGTAGAGCATGAACCTACAGGAACGTGCCACCGTCTTGATGTTAGTTGAGAACGACAGGGAGTTGTCCAGGATCACGCCAAGGTTCTTAGCGCTCTGGGAGGAGGACACAATGGAGTTGTCAACCGTGATGGCGAGATCATGGAACGGGCAGTCCTTCCCCGGGAGGAAGAGCAGCTCCGTCTTGCCGAAGTTCAGCTTGAGGTGGTGATCCGTCATCCACACTGATATGTCTGCCAGACATGCAGAGATGCGATTCGCCACCTGGTCATCAGAAGGGGAAAGGAGAAGATTAATTGTGTGTCGTCTGCATAGCAATGATAGGAGAGACCATGTGAGGTTATGACAGAGCCAAGTGACTTGGTGTATAGCGAGAATAGGAGAGGGCCTAGAACAGAGCCCTGGGGGACACCAGTGGTGAGAGCGCGTGGTGAGGAGACAGATTCTCGCCACGCCACCTGGTAGGAGCGACCTGTCAGGTAGGACGCAATCCAAGCGTGGGCAGCGCCAGAGATGCCCAACTCGGAGAGGGTGGAGAGGAGGATCTGATGGTTCACAGTATCGAAGGCAGCCGATAGGTCTAGAAGGATGAGAGCAGAGGAGAGAGAGTTAGCTTTAGCGGTGCGGAGCGCCTCCGTGATACAGAGAAGAGCAGTCTCAGTTGAATGACTAGTCTTGAAACCTGACTGATTTGGATCAAGAAGGTCATTCTGAGAGAGATAGCGGGAGAGCTGACCAAGGACGGCATGTTCAAGAGTTTTGGAGAGAAAAGAAAGAAGGGATACTGGTCTGTAGTTGTTAACATCGGAGGGATCGAGTGTAGGTTTTTTCAGAAGGGGTGCAACTCTCGCTCTCTTGAAGACGGAAGGGACGTAGCCAGCGGTCAGGGATAAGTTGATGAGCGAGGTGAGGTAAGGGAGAAGGTCTCCAGAAATGGTCTGGAGAAGAGAGGAGGGGATAGGGTCGAGCGGGCAGGTTGTTGGGCGGCCGGCCGTCACAAGACGCGAGATTTCATCTGGAGAGAGAGGGGAAAGAGGTCAGAGCACAGGGTAGGGCAGTGTGAGCAGAACCAGCAGTGTCGTTTGACTTAGCAAACGAGGATCGGATGTCGTCGACCTTCTTTTCAAAATGGTTGACGAAGTCATCTGCAGAGAGGGAGGAGGGGGGAGGGGGAGGAGGATTCAGGAGGGAGGAGAAGGTGGCAAAGAGCTTCCTAGGGTTAGAGGCAGATGCTTGAAATTTAGAGTGGTAGAAAGTGGTTTTAGCAGCAGAGACAGAGGAGGAAAATGTAGAGAGGAGGGAGCGAAAGGATGCCAGGTCCGCAGGGAGGCGAGTTTTCCTCCATTTCCGCTCGGCTGCCCGGAGCCCTGTTCTGTGAGCTCGCAATGAGTCGTCAAGCCACGGAGCGGGAGGGGAGGACCGAGCCGGCCTGGAAGATAGGGGACATAGAGAGTCAAAGGATGCAGAAAGGGAGGAGAGGAGCGTTGAGGAGGCTGAATCAGGAGATAGGTTGGAGAAGGTTTGAGCAGAGGGAAGAGATGATAGGATGGAAGAGGAGAGAGTAGCGGGGGAGAGAGAGCGAAGGTTGGGACGGCGCGATACCATCCGAGTAGGGGCAGTGTGGGAAGTGTTGGATGAGAGCGAGAGGGAAAAGGATACAAGGTAGTGGTCGGAGACTTGGAGGGGAGTTGCAATGAGGTTAGTGGAAGAACAGCATCTAGTAAAGATGAGGTCGAGCGTATTGCCTGCCTTGTGAGTAGGGGGGAAGGTGAGAGGGTGAGGTCAAAAGAGGAGAGGAGTGGAAAGAAGGAGGCAGAGAGGAATGAGTCAAAGGTAGACGTGGGGAGGTTAAAGTCGCCCAGAACTGTGAGAGGTGAGCCGTCCTCAGGAAAGGAGCTTATCAATGCATCAAGCTCATTGATGAACTCTCCGAGGGGACCTGGAGGGCGATAAATGATAAGGATGTTAAGCTTGAAAGGGCTGGTAACTGTGACAGCATGAAATTCAAAGGAGGCGATAGACAGATGGGTAAGGGGAGAAAGAGAGAATGACCACTTGGGAGAGATAAGGATCCCGATGCCACCACCCCGCTGACCAGAAGCTCTCGGGGTGTGCGAGAACACGTGGGCGGACGAAGAGAGAGCAGTAGGAGTAGCAGTGTTATCTGTGGTGATCCATGTTTCTGTCAGTGCCAAGAAGTCGAGGGACTGGAGGGAGGCATAGGCTGAGATGAACTCTGCCTTGTTGGCCGCAGATCGGCAGTTCCAGAGGCTACCGGAGACCTGGAACTCCATGTGGGTCGTGCGCGCTGGGACCACCAGATTAGGGTGGCAGCGGCCACGCGGTGTGGAGCGTTTGTATGGTCTGTGCAGAGAGGAGAGAACAGGGATAGACAGACAGATAGTTGACAGGCTACAGAAGAGGCTACGCTAATGCAAGGAGTTTGGAATGACAAGTGGACTACACGTCTCGAATGTTCAGAAAGTTAAGCTTACGTAGCAAGAATCTTATTGACTAAAATGATTAAAATGATACAGTACTGCTGAAGTAGGCTAGCTGGCAGTGGCTGCGTTGTTGACTTTGTAGGCTAGCTGGCAGTGGCTGCGTTGTTGACACTACACTAATCAAGTCGTTCCGTTGAGTGTAATAGTTTCTACAGTGCTGCTATTCGGGGGCTAGCTGGCTAGCTAGCAGTGTTGATTACGTTACGTTGCGTTAAAAGAACGACAATAGCTGGCTAGCTAACCTAGAAAATCGCTCTAGACTACACAATTATCTTTGATACACAGACGGCTATGTAGCTAGCTATGTAGCTAGCTACGATCAAACAAATCAAACCGTTGTGCTGTAAAGAAATGAAATGAAAAATGTGATACTACCTGTGGAGCGAAGCGGAATGCGACCGGGTTGTTGAGTGCGGAAGTTCTATTCAGTAGACGTTGGCTAGCTGTTGGCTAGCTAGCAGAGTCTCCTACGTTAAGGACGACAAATAGCTGGCTAGCTAACCTCGGTAAATTAAGATAATCACTCTAAGACTACACGCTCTAAACTACACAATTATCTTGGATACGAAGACAGCAAAGACAACTATGTAGCTAGCTAACACTACACTAATCAAGTCGTTCAGTTGAGTGTAATAGTTTCTACAGTGCTGCTATTCGGTAGACGGTGGACGTTTGCTAGCTGGCTAGCTGCTGGGCAGATAGCAGTGTAGACTACGTTAGGACGACGAAATACGAAGTTGCAATAGAAGTGCTGACTGTTTCACTTTGTTGTCCTCTTTCTTTTCCTTTTTCTTCTGTCCTTCTTTTGTCCTTATTTTGTCTTCCTTTCTTCTGTTAACTAGATATTTTTTGTTGTTATTCTTTGTAAGCTAGCTAGCTTATATATATATATATATATATATATATATATATATATATATATATATATATATAGTATATCTATGAAGGGAGGGTGGGAGGAAATAAGGAAGGAAGGCTCATGCTTCACATGCTGTCTGTCTGTCTGTCTGTCTGTCTGTCTGTCTGTCTGTCTGTCTGTCTGTCTGTCTGTCTGTCTGTCTGTCTGTCTGTCTGTCTGTCTGTCTGTCTGTCTGTCTGTCTGTCTGTCTGTCTGTCTGTCTGTCTGTCTGTCTGTCTGTCGTCTGCGTCTCTTTCTTTCCCTCTCTTTCAATTTTTAAGTGCCAAGAAAACACATTATTTGTCGCTCCGTATGCTTTCATTCAGACTATTGATTCCTCTTTCAACTGCAAGCTACTCAACCATTTTCTCTTCCTCTGTACCTTTCTTTTCCCCCGATGTCAACGCTTCTCCTAATGTTAATAGAGGAAACTGCAAAACGTCCAGAAACATTCAGCAGTGGAAACATAACTGTACCACAAATGTCATGTGTTGAAGGAAGGGGAACTGATAAATCACATATCAAACTGTGTTTTAAACTACGTCAATATGCTTTTTGTTTCATTGACTATCCTTCAATTTATTCCAGGCCTACGTGAACAAATAATACAAAAACACCAATGTACAATAAATTATTTATATTTGGGGATATATTAATGGTGAGATTCCAAAATGAAATTCTCCAGCATGAGCCTCCTCAATCATATCGTTGACATGAGCTCTTGACCTGTGACCTTTCCTACAAGTGGTCACATGTTTATACAGTTTGTTCTGACACACCTAGGCCTTAATCACTGACCCCTCATTGACTTCTCATTTTCTCCTCTCATTAAAACCTCCATAACCCTCTCTAGACTCGCTCCTTGTCTCTATTCAACTTAATTGCCCACCAATAACCAGAAGGTAGAGGCCGCATCCCAAATGTAGTGCACTATATATGGAATAGGGTGTCATTTGGGACATAGTCAGTGTTCCACCAGGCAGAACTCATCCTTTTTTATGAGGTGGCAAACATTATTTGACCTTGTGTCTGTGTGTTTGTTCTTTGGAGTGTCTACCGAAACATGGACATCAATGCAGTAGTTCATATGGTTGTGGCATTCAACAAACTTGGGTAGGATTTTTGCTGAGATATAAAGATTTGTTTCTGTTTCAGATCTAGGACAATGGATTATGAATGTATGTTTACCTACGAGTAGCATTCTCTTGTCCAAGGTCCCCTGATATCCCAAATCAATCATAAAATGATGTTCGTGCAAAGAGCAAACAACAGGCTGCAGAAGATCTCACTACTGCAATGGTCCATGGTCCAAAGTGGCTCAGTGACTCGTGTTTTAATTTAAATGTGAAAAAAACAACAGTCAGTATGTTCTTCACAAAGAGGGAAACTGATGCTACTCAGCCAGATGTCTGTATCAGGGGAGAAACTCCAGGTGGTATCCGTTTTTAAGTACCTTGGCATCATACTTGATTCCTACCTCTCTTTCAAAAATCAGCGGAAAGGGCCTCCAGAATGGCACAGTGGTCTAAGGCACTACAGATCCGGGTTTGATCCGTAGCCGGCCGCGACCGGGAGACCAATGAGGCGACGCACAATTGGCCCAGCGTCGTCCAGGTTAGGGGAGGTTTTGGCCGGCTGGGATGACCCTGCCCCGCTCTAGCAACTCCTTGTGGCTGCCAGGCGCATGCACGCTGACTGCGGTCGCCAGCTGTACGGTGTCTCCTTTGACACATTGGTGCTTCTGGGTTAGGTGAGCAGTGTGTCAAGAAGCAGTGCGACTTGGCGGGGTCGTGTTTCGGGGGACGCATGGCTCTCGACCTTTGCCTCTCCCGAGTCTGTACAGGAGTTGCAGCGATGGGACCAGTCTGTTACTACCATTTGGATATCATGAAATTAGGGAGAAAAAGTCAAAGTACCTCCAAAAAAATAAAAGCAGGTGAAAAGGTGAACTCGGTTATCCGAATTGAACCTAGTTAATTTCCAATACATATGACATTGTTTGACAACAGAGGCAGCAAAACAGTACTTCAATTCTATGATATTCCACTTACTTAACATACTGCTTGACTAGATGGGCAACATTAAAACCCATTCAGTCTGTCTACAAACGGGCACTCAATGTGCTTGATATAAAGCCCAATAGCCATCATCACTGTTACATCCTCAGAAAGCATGGGCTGTTGAGTTCAGAAAATCTAGTGCAATAAACTGATGCATGTCTTGTATTCAAGATCCTTAATGGCCTGACCGCCCCCCCCCCCCCCCCCAATTAGTCAAAGACAAATAAATAAATAAAAAATCCTACGATGTGATTTTCTGGATTTCTTTTCTCATTTTGTCTGTCATAATTGAAGTGTACCTATGATGAAAATTACAGGCCTCTCTCGTCTTTTTAAGTGGGAGAACTTGCACAATTGGTGCACAATTGGTGGCTGACTAAATACTTTTTTGCCCCACTGTATGTTATCTGTAGCTTGCGTGTTGCTTCTATATATTTTGTTCTGTTTCTTTTTGTGCTATTTTTGTGCTATTTCTCTATTTCTCTGTCTGTCTGTGTGCTATGTGTTGCTTGTCATATGTTGCTCTGCATGTTCTCACAGCTCTATGTTTGTCTGTATTGTTATTATAATTGTTTTTAATAACCTGCCCAGGTACTGCGATTTGAAGATTTGCCAGCTTTAAAACCAGTACTTTTACTGAAACGTTGATTAATGTGCACTGTCCCTGTAAAAAATTATCTCAGTAAAGTAAAAGTCCGTACATAATGCCAGTTATGAGAAAGTATATGAGAAACATCACATTTTGTATGGCTTTTATTTCAAAAGGTCCACCACACCATCTGGAATGAATGGGAAATAAAGTGGATCTTCAGAACACGATCCACATTAATTTGTCCCTGGTTATCCCTATTGCCTCAAATAGAAGTGCTTCCATATGCTCCCTCCCTCTAATTTAGGCTAGTCTGTATATTGGTTACGATTACAGTGTCGTTGACACTTTCCTCCGGGCTCTGTTTCTAATCCACACAAATAAAGAGGACAGACACACTCGACTTGGCCCGACATCCTCAGATTCCAGGGTGGACCCGTTCCAAGACAATCTCTGATTTTGTAGATTTACTGTATGCTAGTCATGATTTTTTAATTTCCCTCCCTCTGTCTCTCTCTCTCTCTCTCTCTCTCTCTCTCTCTCTCTCATTGTAGCTTCATCACCCATCACATGCTGAGGAGGAGGGCGACAGACAAACAGGCAGGCAGGGGATCCTCAAACAGAGACTCACATGAGACTAAATCAAGCAGGCGCCCCATACTCTGTGCAGATGGAGGTACCAGAGTCTTATACAGGTGAATATGGTGTACAGTAGTCTTGTATCTCTATTCGTTTAATCACTTGATACCGCCTCTTGTCTTATCATTTCTCTTTGAATACACTCATTCATCTTAGTTATAGAGAAGTTGTCGCATAATAAACGGTAGTATAAAAACTCTTTGTGAGCAGCTGAAGAGGCCAGGGAATCCACTGTGGATTTACCAGCAGTGTGAACTCTTCGAAGATGTCATACTGTATAGACTCTGTGAAGTTGTTCTGTCATAACAGCCTTACTGTTATCGTTATAAAGGGCTCCTCCCATTCTAGTCTTTGGAGTTTAAAGGGGCAATATGCAGATCAAACGATAGCAAAGCGGTACACCCTGACAGTGTTTATGTAAATAGCTGAGGGATGGAGAAGTGCAAGTGTAACCAATGTGAAATGGCTAGCTAGTTAGCGGTGGTGGGCGCTAATAGCGTTTCAATCGGTGATGTCACTCGCTCTGAGACCTTGAAGTAGTGGTTCCCCTTGCTCTGCAAGGGCCGTGGCTTTTGTGGAGCGATGAGTAACGATGCTTCGTGGGTGTCAGTTGTCTGTGTGTGCAGAGGGTCCCTGGTTCGAGTGCGGGTAGGGGCGAGGGGACGGACTAAAGTTATACTGTTACACAACCACTATAACATTCATAGACAGAGTTATGGATGCAAGGACTGACAATCCATGAGATCAAAATGATGGTTTTAACCATGTTCTGAGGTATACTCAGTGTTTCTTTACAATTACATTGTTTACAAACATTGGAGTAGAACAAGCTTATATTTGGGGTTTTGGTGGGGTAAGACAGTTGAACTAAGCTCATAACATATTGATACGTTATATTTTTCAAGAATAAATGGGTATATATCATTAATCTGAAAGTAAAAAAACATATGTAACAACTGCAGATTGCCCTTTTAAGATCTGTTTTTAGGTCTGTTATGTTTTCTTGGCTGCACATTTACAAGGTAGAAGATTTATTCTGTGGTATTTATTCTATTGCCACCTGGTGGTAAGAAGCTGACCCCACACTAAACTGTTTAAAGGCCCAGTGCAGACAAAACAGCTGACAAAACGAACACTGTAAAAGTGTGAAAAAAAATGTATTAGTGTTATTTCCTGATAGTTGCTGATTGAAAATACAATCCGCACAGAGCCTTCTAATCAGCAGGTTTGCATGGGTGGGAGTTTTGGCTTTCCATGGTGATATCACCATGCAGTAAATTGGTTTGTAGAACACTAACAGAGTTCTAAATGTCTCTGCCATTAACAGCTAGTTTTAAGATTTCCACCCCTTACTCAGGCCACTATCAGACAATGCTAGCAAAATTCTTGTCAGGAAATGCAGCTCTGACTCGGGTTCTGCTGTGGGGAAGTGGTTCGACAGCCTTTCCTCTACACGGAGCCTGGTTTTCCTGTGTCTAGCCTTCTCAATGGCAAGGCTGTGCTCACTGAGCCTATACATTGTTTTTGTAACCATGGTTAAATAAAATTTGATTTGAATAGATTTGATTTTAATGGTTTGCCATGGTGTACTGTCGATTTAGGGCCAGATAGCATTACAGTTTACTTTGTGCATCTGTTTGTGTTTCCCCATAGGTAATGTAGTTTAGTTTTGTCTGTGTTGTAATTTGGTTTATTCTGACTAATTTGATGTTCAGGTTCTGAGGATTCAGTGTGTTAGTAGAACAGGTTTGTGAACTCAGAGGACTTTTCACTGCCGTAAAGTGCAATTGGTACAATGACAAATTCAATTAGATTTAGCCACATTTGAATAGGTATTTAAAATGTGGTATTAGGTATTTCAATTTGAATTAGTTATTTAATGGTGTAGAATGCCCTGCATGCTTTTCTCTCAGTTAATTCACTGACCCCCACCCCCCACCCCAAGCTCAAATGCATTTTTCTTTTCATCATAGCAATGCCTTGTAACAAGTAAAACAACTTTTTCAAGAGAGCGAAAGTCAGCGGTGGGGACGTGGTGTCACAGTCAAATGTCAGACCACATACTAATACATAAACTCATTCACACACCTGACAGGACATGTTTACACACACAAACAGACCTAATTTCGCATCCTATCTTTCATAAGCCACAGCCACCCTTAGATCGGCTACACAATTACACTCTCAAATCAGAAACCCTCCCCCACACAACTCACAGGCACACACATACACACACAAACACGCACACATACTGTACATACACACCAGTGGAGGCTCATCAGAGGAGGAAGGGGAGGATAAGGAAAAGGGGAAAGGGGGATACCTAGTCAGTTGAAGACAACTGAAAATTGTCTTTCAAATTGAACCCAACCCCTTTGAATCAGAGAGGACCCTCCTCCTCAGTGAATTTAATTTATTTTAAATTGGTAAAACAATTCAAAAGCATTAAAAAAAATATAAAACCATAATTTACATTTACATTTAAGTCATTTAGCAGACGCTCTTATCCTATATTTATGTCACCAACTGTGTTGCAATGAAGGTCTACAATAGCCTCAACAGCACTCTGTAGGGTAGCACCATGGTGTAGCTGGAGGACAGCTAGCTTCCGTCCTCCTCTGGGTAACAGTAGCTAACTCTGTTCCGTACAGATTTTGCGTACTGCGGCATTCAAACAAGGCTGGGATGAAAACTAATAGGACTGTAGTGACTGTGTTGGCATCAAAATCCGGGGTGTAAACTACCCTTCTATTCCAGCATTGATTGACATGGTAATAGACCAATAGTAAGCAAGAAAAGTTGATAAAGCGCTGTACAAGCATTGTGACATATCGTACAGCATGCATTATGCAACACATTGTGTGCTGTACAGAGTCTTTCCAACAGGGGTAGCGAGAGGGACGGGCATACCTAGTCAATTGTACAACTGAATGCATTCATTTTTCACGTCATCTCTGCACGCCATCATGATTATTAAAAGCCGCGAGACAGACGCAGTTTAATTACTGAAAATAACTTTAGCTCCACACTTAAAACCCTAAAAAACCCGCCGCCCTAAAAATAATGATACATTATATAACCTCTTTATCGAGTTTTATTAACATTTTTGAGAAATCGGTTGAAAAAAGCAGTTTCCCCATGCGACATCTCTCCCCCTTTCACTATTACTCAGTAGCATTCTCTTCCCCAACCACAATTTTTTTAAAGGCCAGGTGGAGCTCCATTGCATTCTTCAATCATGCAGAGACGGACAGAAGGTCTTAAGGTTGATTTTTCTGGAAAGCGGAGAAATTGTGCTTTACAATGGTATTCATATTACAGTTGACCTGGAAGTATACATTTTTGGGGGCACTAAAACACTCAAGTATGGACGTTTGTTAGTTATCGTTACATTGACTTACAATACAAAACCTAGGAGGCTCATGGTCCTCACCCCCTTCCATAGACTTACACAGTAATTAAATCAAATCAAATCCAATTTTATTTGTCACATACACATGGTTAGCAGATGTTAATGCGAGTGTAGCGAAATGCTTGTGCTTCTAGTTCCGACAATGCAGTAATAACCAACAAGTAATCTAACTAACAATTCCAAAACTACTGTCTTACACACAGTGTAAGGGGATAAGGAATATGTACATAAGGATATATGAATGAGTGATGGTACAGAGCAGCATACAGTAGATGGTATCGAGTACAGTATATACATATGAGATGAGTGTGTAGACAAAGTAAACAAAGTGGCATAGTTAAAGTGGCTAGTGATACATGTATTACATAAGGATGCAGTCGATGATGTAGAGTACAGTATATACATATGCATATGAGATGAATAATGTAGGGTAAGTAACATTATATAAGGTAGCATTGTTTAAAGTGGCTAGTGATATATTTACATCATTTCCCATCAATTCCCATTATTAAAGTGGCTGGAGTTGGGTCAGTGTCAATGACAGTGTGTTGGCAGCAGCCACTCAATGTTAGTGGTGGCTGTTTAACAGTCTGATGGCCTTGAGATAGAAGCTGTTTTTCAGTCTCTCGGTCCCAGCTTTGATGCACCTGTACTGACCTCGCCTTCTGGATGATAACGGGGTGAACAGGCAGTGGTTCGGGTGGTTGATGTCCTTGATGATCTTTATGGCCTTCCTGTAACATCGGGTGGTGTAGGTGTCCTGGAGGGCAGGTAGTTTGCCTCCGGTGATGCGTTGTGCAGTCCTCACTACCCTCTGGAGAGCCTTACGGTTGAGGGCGGAGCAGTTGCCGTACCAGGCGGTGATACAGCCCGCCAGGATGCTCTCGATTGTGCATCTGTAGAAGTTTGTGAGTGCTTTTGGTGACAAGCCGAATTTCTTCAGCCTCCTGAGGTTGAAGAGGCGCTGCTGCGCCTTCTTCACGACGCTGTCAGTGTGAGTGGACCAATTCAGTTTATGCCGAGGAACTTAAAACTAGCTACCCTCTCCACTACTGTTCCATCGATGTGGATAGGGGGGTGTTACCTCTGCTGTTTCCTGAAGTCCACAATCATCTCCTTAGTTTTGTTGACGTTGAGTGTGAGGTTATTTTCCTGACACCACACTCCGAGGGCCCTCACCTCCTCCCTGTAGGCCGTCTCGTCGTTGTTGGTAATCAAGCCTACCACTGTTGTGTCGTCCGCAAACTTGATGATTGAGTTGGAGGCGTGCGTGGCCACGCAGTCGTGGGTGAACAGGGAGTACAGGAGAGGGCTCAGAACGCACCCTTGTGGGGCCCCCGTGTTGAGGATCAGCGGGGAGGAGATGTTGTTGCCTACCCTCACCACCTGGGGGCGGCCCGTCAGGAAGTCCAGTACCCAGTTGCACAGGGCGGGGTCTCGAGCTTGATGACGAGCTTGGAGGGTACTATGGTGTTGAATGCCGAGCTGTCGTCGATGAACAGCATTCTCACATAGGTATTCCTCTTGTCCAGGTGGGTTAGGGCAGTGTGCAGTGTGGTTGAGATTGCATCGTCTGTGGACCTATTTGAGCGGTAAGCAAATTGGAGTGGGTCTAGGGTGTCAGGTACGGTGGAGGTGATATGGTCCTTGACTAGTCTCTCAAAGCACTTCATGATGACGGAAGTGAGTGCTACGGGGCGGTAGTCGTTTAGCTCAGTTACCTTAGCTTTCTTGGGAACAGGAACAATGCTGGCCCTCTTGAAGCATGTGGGAACAGCAGACTGGTATAGGGATTGATTGAATATGTCCGTAAACACACCAGCCAGCTGGTCTGCGCATGCTCTGAGGGCGCGGCTGGGGATGCCGTCTGGGCCTGCAGCCTTGCGAGGGTTAACACGTTTGAATGTCTTACTCACCTCGGCTGCAGTGAAGGAGAGACCGCATGTTTTCGTTGCAGGCCGTGTCAGTGGCACTGTATTGTCCTCAAAGCGGGCAAAAAAGTTATTTAGTCTGCCTGGGAGCAAGACATCCTGGTCCGTGACTGGGTTTCTTCTTGTAGTCCGTGATTGACTGTAGACCCTGCCACATGCCTCTTGTGTCTGAGCCATTGAATTGAGATTCCACTTTGTCTCTGTACTGACGCTTAGCTTGTTTAATAGCCTTGCGGAGGGAATAGCTGCATTGTTTATATTCGGACATGTTACCAGACACCTTGCCCTGATTAAAAGCAGTGGTTCGCGCTTTCAGTTTCACGCGAACGCTGCCATCAATCCACGGTTTCTGGTTTGGGAATGTTTTTATCGTTGCTATGGGAACGACATCTTCGACGCACGTTCTAATGAACTCGCACACCGAATCAGCGTATTCGTCAATATTTCCATCTGACGCAATACGAAACATGTCCCAGTCCACGTGATGGAAGCAGTCTTGGAGTGTAGAGTCAGCTTGGTCTGACCAGCGTTGGACAGTCCTCAGCGTGGGAGCCTCTTGTTTTAGCTTCTGCCTGTAGGCAGGGATCAGCAAAATGGAGTCGTGGTCAGCTTTCCCGAAAGGGGGGCGGGGCAGGGCCTTATATGCGTCGCGGAAGTTAGAGTAACAATGATCCAAGGTTTTACCACCCCTGGTTGCGCAATCGATATGCTGTTAAAATTTAGGGAGTCTTGTTTTCAGATTAGCTTTGTTAAAATCCCCAGCTACAATGAATGCAGCCTCCGTTAGCCTTCCGAAGGATGTCCTCCAACCTGTCAGAGCTCTTGCAGCATGAACTGACATGTTGTCCACCCAATCAAAGGATCAGAGAATGAATTTAGTACTGAAAGCATAAACTACAGCTAGCTAGTACTGCAGTGGATAAAATGTGGTGAATAGTTGACTTGAAGAGAGAGCTGAATACAATAGCTGAACAGTTTTGAACATATTAATTTATTCCAAAAAAAGGAGAAGCAAGAGAGAAATATAGAGATAGTCATTGTTTTTTCACTTTCAGTTTCACTTACTTAGCTAGCAGATGCAGCTAGCTAGTTTAGCCTACTCAAACACCCTGCTCAAACAGAGGGATGCTAGCTATGACTATCCAACACAACATTCGAACACTTCCAATTCAAGGTAAGCTTTTGGTTTTACAAATGTATTGCCACCAGGGCAAGTTCTAAACTGCTTACTAACTGTACACTGTAACACTACTGTATGATTGTAGGGTTACTAACACGTTAGCTAGTTCTATTAGTTATTACATTACTTTAGCTAACACGGTGACAATATGTAGGCTGTGTGTAGCGGTTATGATATTGTTTTGCTTGGAAATGTTTTTTCACATGGTCACATACAGCTAATGTGTTGTGCAAAAAAAGTCCAAAAGCAAAGGGAAAAGGTGAGAGGAGGAGAGCGCATGGATGCAATAAGGAATACAACGTGGCTGCTATGAACTGTGAACTGTGTTTTCATGTGATCAAGGGTGCTATTCCTTCTACCGATTCTGTTCAAATGTTTCTTAAACGGAAGCGAACGGAACGAAAATGGGATAAAAAATACCTGAATTTGTACAATAGAAACTCTTATTTGCAACTGTTGTACTAATGACTACACCCTAGATCAGCTAGATGCAGACAAGATTGTGCAGGGCGGGATTGAATGTGCCACTGTCTATCAATGTGTCACTGTCTGTCATCTTTAATTTTTCTCTCAACCTGTGTGCACCTACGTTGTAAACTTCTTAGACTAGGTTGTAACAACCTCATGATGGGTATAGGGAAATTTTAGTATCATGTAGTAGCCTAAACCTATCGCTGTTACATTGAACTGGGTGAATGGAATATGAATGACAGTCATCCAACATGCTGTAATAGAAATAACGCAATACTCATAACATTTTTTTTAAATGGTCCTCCCTCATCTTTAACAGAACCGACTGCCACTGATACACGCAGGCAAACACACCAACACACATACACATACAGCAGGAACACTTGCACACTCTTTGCCACTTTAACTGCCCTACCAAGCAAAAAAGCAGTAACTGCTCATAGCGTGGAACTGAGAAAAATGGCTTTTATTTACCTTGGTTTCACAGTAACTTTATGTAGTTACTGCTAACATGACCCCCATTTTCTCAAAAACACAATACATTAGAGGAAGGATACTTGTCCACATGATTAAGCGTGTATTTAATGTAGCAAAAAATGACTAACTCATTTTCGACCAAATTAGCAATTACTGCCTTTTTGCTTTGTACTGTAGGGCAGACTACCTAAGCCCACAAACATAGGAAGTTCTCTTCTGCCAGAGGTTTAATTCAGGTCTTCATACAAACAAGATGTCAGTGAACGCATTTAAAGACAAAAACAACTAGCAGCACTAACTATCTGAGATAAAGTAACAACGCATTGGCAAACCAGCTGCCCTAATAGTAATACAAGTAATATACCAAATTTATATAAAATACAAATAAACTACATGGTATTTTATCATGTAAAATACCATGCAAAAAAATGATTTTAGTACCTGCATTATCTGAGCCTTGTGTCATAGTTTGCACGAAGAATAAGTTCAACAGCTCAACTAAAATGTAAATTGAGTGAAAAATGGATTGTTCAAATAGACTTGTTGCTGTAGGTATTCTGCAGCTCATTAATGGTCAAATAGCCGCTACAACTGGGTTCCACTGTCATTGAGGAGGATCTGCCTAGAGCAGCTTCTACTGGCCAGGCATTGTAACTGCTGCTAGGCGCCATGGCAGAGTTAGTCTCAGGATTATGAAGGGGGAGTTGAGGGAGACTCAGGGGATGGTGAGGGCCTGGAGGGATCCCAGCAGGCAGGGAGACTGGTAGGACAAGAGGAGTGGGTGAATGATGGTCAACTAGAGCCACTTCCCTTTCCTTCTTACCCTTTCCTTCCTCCTCCACCTGGTCCTTCCCCTCTACGCTCTCCATACCGAGACCAGAGTCTGGGCTCTGGGGCTCCCTCTGCAGCCGACCAAGAAGTTCCAAGAGCTCATAGGAGGAGGATGTGGTGGTGGCGTAGAGAGAGCTGTGGTCCCCCTGGTAGGTGAAGTAGACGGGACAAGACTCGATGCAGAGGCCGCTGGGGTAGAAGTAGCCGATGTTGGAGAAGCAGGAGGACTGGCCGCTGCTGTTCCAGCCATCAGAGGGGGTGTTGGGGTCAGAATGTAGGAGGAATGCTGCGGTGGTGGAGCTGGTGGAGTCGGTGACGTCCCAGACTTCTGTTCCAGACACCTCCACAGGGGAGATGTCCTCACCAGGCTGGGCGGTGATGAAGCACTCTGGAGCAAACAAGGGGCTCAACCATTTCTGCATGGGGAGGGCCAGAGACACACATCAGTATATGGAGCACTGTACAGTGTCACGGTCATGGGTGAAATTTAAAGTTGTGCTGATGCTTAAGCAAAATGACAAAGGACAAATATTTTACTGCATCTACACTGGCAAGT
This sequence comes from Oncorhynchus gorbuscha, assembly GCF_021184085.1. NCBI lineage: Eukaryota > Metazoa > Chordata > Actinopteri > Salmoniformes > Salmonidae > Oncorhynchus > Oncorhynchus gorbuscha. The sequence continues at coordinate 22,145,311 of NC_060198.1, read as the reverse complement.
ATCAAGTTTTGAAAGTTGCTGCAAGATCAGTGTGTGTCTGTATCCTTGTTTGTAATTACGAGGTGCATACGTGAGTTTATTGTGTGCGTGTGGTAGAGAGAGTGTGTCTATGTCTGTTAATGCGAGGAATTCAAACCAACAGAGAAACTATATCAAGGGGTCTATGCTCATGACTAATGTTTTCTTTGGTATTTTACTGTGGCTGCGAACTTTCCTTTTACTGGCAACGAAAGAGACTGTTCCCAACTGTAAGCATCCAATGTAAGTAAGTAGTAAGTAAAGTTCAATAGGGACACAAATGCAGACATTTCCACTCAACCAGGTTCAAGATTATTATATTAGGCTGTCCACTAGGTTTTCGTATCAAGAAAACATTCACGCTAGTGAATAAAGCCACATACACAGAATTGTATTGGTTCAACAGGTTTCAAGTTTAGCAGGAAGTTGGAGTATTTTCCAGGTACCTGAAAGTTTCCACCGTGGACAGAGTTAAGTGGCTGGAAGTACTTGGCGGGGTCAGGCACATACTGGTGTTTCCTGTAGAGCACCAAAACAACATGGGTTGTAATAAACCATCTTGGGTCTGTTCCAGAATTTATCTTGATACTACATACCCAAACATTATGCAACCAATGATAAAAATCAAGCCCCCGTCATCAACATGGCACAAGACCAAATTAACTCACTGAGCCAAAGGTTGTGGGTCTCACTCCTGATCTGAGCCAACAATACGCATATAAATCCACCTTTACGCATTACTCACCTATTGTTAATATGTGTTTTGTAGAAGACTAGCAACATGACAATGATGAGAGTGAAAAGCGCACCACTCAACACCAGCCACAAAGCCAGGTCCGGGGACTGCACTGAAACACAGAACGGAAGCATGGGTGGAATATATATCTCAGAAATGCATCTGGATGCATTTAACACGGGTCGTTAACACAATTTTGTAGACCAGCAAATTAGTTTTATTCCTGTATGGGCCGCATGAACTTCACTATGCACCGACTGTCAGTTTCTCTGGATAGGATAGAGTGTTCTGCATGACCGAACGTACCAAAGGTTGGTGAGACCTTGCCCTCTGATGTCCAGGAGGCAGTCGGGCTCCACTCACTCCAGTGGCTAGAGGCGGGCTGGGTCGGCTTGACTCTCACCCTGATGTGATGAATCCCACTCTCCACCACACCCAGCTCCATCCACGGTTCCTGCTTTGGTCTGATAAAATTCTTGGCCTCCTGACAGAGACAGACAGGTAGACAAAAATAAGCATAATCACTGCAAAGCTACAAGACTGTTTCAAACTATTCAGGCTGAAATCCTGATTTGAGATGAGTGTGTGTAACTCATAATCGTACTACACCGGCTCTGACGCTCGTCGGATGTGGCAGGGCTTGCAAACCATTACAGACTACAAAGGGAAGCACGGCCGAGAGCTGCCCAGTGACACGAGCCTATCAGACGATGCTCGCTATGCTCGCTTCTATGCTCGCTTCGAGGCAAATAACACTGAAACATGCATGAGAGCACCAGCTGTTCTGGAAGAATGTGTGATCACACTCTCTGCAGCCGATGTGAGTAAGACCTTTAAAATGGTCAACATTCACAAGGCTGCAGGGCCAGACGAATTACCAGGATGTATACTACGAGCATTGCGCTGACAAACTAGCAAGTGTCTTCACTGACATTTTCTACTTCTCCCTGTCTGAGTCTGTAATGCCAACATGTTTTAAGTAGACCACCATAGTGCCTGTGCACAAGAACACTGAGGTAACCTGTCTAAATGACTACTGACCCGTAGCACTCACGCCTGTAACCATGAAGTGCTTTGAGAGGCTGGTCGTGGCTCACATCAACACCATCATCCCAGAAAACCTAGACCCACTCCAATTTGCATACTGCCCCAACAGATCCACAGATGACGCAATATCCATTGCACTCCACACTGCCCTTTCCCACCTGGACAAAAGGAACACCTATGTGAAAATGCTATTCATTGACTAAGGCTCAGTGTTCAACACCATAGTGCCCTCAAAGCTCATCACTAAGCTAAGGACCCTGGGACTAAACACCTCTCTCTGCAACTGGATTCTGGACTTCCTGACGGGCCGCTCCCAGGTGGTAAGGGTAGGTAACAACACATCCACCACGCTGATCCTCAATACAAAGGCCCCTAAGGGGTGCGTGCTCAGTCCCATCCCTGTACTCCCTGTTCAATCATGGCTGCACGGCCAGGCACGACTCCAAAACCATCATTCAATTTGCAGATGAAACAACAGTGGTAGGCCTGTTCACCGACAGCGATGAGACAGACTATAGGGTAGGAGGTCAGAGACATGGCCATGTGGTGCCAGGACAACAACCTCTCCCTCAACGTGATCAAGACAAAGGAAATGACTACAGGAAAAAGAGGACCAGGCACGCCCCCATTCTCATCGACGGGGCTGCAGTGGAGCAGGTTGAGAGCTTCAAGTTCCTTGGTGTCCACATCACCAACAAACTAACATGGTCTAAGCACACCAAGATAGTCGTGAAGAGGGCATGACAAAACCTATTCAGCCTCAGGAAACTGAAAGGATTTGGCATGGGTCCTCAGATCATCAAAAGGTTCTACAGCTGCACCATCGAGAGCATCCAGACTGGTTGCATCACTCCCTGGTATGGCAACTGCTCGACCTCCGACCATAAGGCACTAAGCTTCCTGCCATCCAGGACCTCTATACCAGGCAGTGTCAGAGGAAGGCCCTAAAAATTGTCAAAGACTCTAGCCCCCCTAGTCATAGACTGTTCTCTCTGCTACAGCACAGCAAGCAGTAACGGAGTGCCAAGTCTAGGTCCAAGAGGCTTCTAAACAGCACATCTGCTGAACATCTAGTCAAATGGCTACCCAGACTATTTGCACCACTGCTGCTCGCAGTTGTCATCAATGCATAGTCAGTTTAATAACTCTACCTACATGTACATACTACCTCATTTAAGCGGTGCCCTGGCACATTGACTCTGTATCGGTACTCCCCTGTATATAGTCTCGCTGTTGTTATTTTACTGCTGCTCTTGAATTACTTGTTACTTTTAGCTCTTATTCTTATCCATATTTTTTTGAAATGGCATTGTTGGTAAGTAAGCATTTCACTGTAAGGTCTACACCTTTTGTATTCGGCACATGTGACTAATAACATTTGATTTGATTTGATTTTGATCATGCTTTGATGTCTATGGAAGTGAAGAATCAGCCAAAAATCACAGCTAAATACTCAGGCACCGGTATTATGCATGACTACCCACTAATCAGATTCACTCTAACTCATTCAGCAGGAATACTGCATGTTCAGCCAATACCACACTTTCACACCCACCCACACAATGGTTTTGTCTCACTCACCCCCCATAGCTGGTCTTCCCTCTTCACCTTCACCTGGAATTCATATGCAAAGATCTTCTTAGACAGCGGACTACCAGCTCTCCAGGTGGCATTTGTCCCATTGATGATGAGCGGGATACCAGGAGGATGCATCTTAACTGTGAGGAAACAGAGGAAGATGTCACAGTCATCTAATACCATGAAGTGGAAATATAGAGGAGGCGGTTTGGTGAACTAAGACCAGGTGATGAGTAACCATGTCTTGAGACCTGAAGACTTAATAATATTGTCATTTAGCAGATGCTTTCCAAAGCAACGTTTACATTGATAGTGGTACATACATTCCGTATTGAATATGTGAATATGGCCCATGCAAGAATCAAACTCTCAAATGAACCAGTCAAGAAGAACAGCTATTTATAGTGAGAGGCTACTCTCGCAGGTACACTAGATAAAAGAGAGCATTGGAAAAGTGGACACTCACTGTGTTCGATAGGTGTGTATTTTATGAGGTTTTCCGCCTCAGACCCGTTACAATCCACCTTAATGCTGGGGAGGTTCTCGTTTGAACTGAAATACTGTAGAGAAACACAGTCAGGAAACAGATTGCATGTTTAATAAAGTAAGAACTCCTTGCATCTGTTCTACATTCATGGAGAATAATTCCAAGGATTCTAACTGTAATTCTCATTTTCACAAGTAGTTACTATAAAATAAATTTCACATGATATATTTAGTTCACGTTTGAAAAATACAATAGAAATCAATATACATTGAAAACAATGAAATTTATATGGAAAATAACGTATATGTACAATAACATATTGATGGAGAATAACATACTGTATATAATTCTGATTCTGATATCAGGAAAAACTTACATGGCCCTTAAAGACAAAACTGCAGCCTCCAAAAGAATGACCTTCCAAGGGTTTGAGATCACAACCACTCTGGCTATACAAAACAAAATAAATAAAATATTTCACAAGGATGCATTTATACCTCAAAACACAATGCAGTCATTTTCTGTATTGCAGTAATAATAAAGACAGACAAAAAAATATTCCTTACAAAAAATTGTTTTCATAGTCTTCTCTTGTACCGAGGAGCTGGCAGGCCACATCTGGATCTATTCCCGAGCTGTTCCACACACAGGCGATGTTGTTGATGTAGTCATTCACACAAAACAGTCCTTGGAGGGAAAGACAGAAAAGGCAAACCAAAAGGATTATTACTGTATATTAACACTTATCATTTTAAAATCCACAAACTCACCAACTTCACAAATCTGACTTACATTTGTTTTGTTTGTTTTTTGGGGGGGGGTGTAAATTCAATCAATAAATTGTGTTTCTCCACAAGGTGCAGGTACTGTTTGTTTTTTATCTGAATGAGTAGGCTGTGAGTAACATGAAGTCACTAGTTACCTTGGAGGTTGTGAGTGAAGCCTGGTGGGACAGACAGCAGGAACAGCAGGTGAAGCATGGACCACATCATTACCGCCCCTGTCTAACTGGAAAACAACAGATGGCATAGATGAAGAAAAGAAGACAAAGAACAATCACTCACAGAGTCTTGGCCATTGCCACCACTGTTTAAATGTAAAACAAAGATGATGAAAATGTAAGATGAAGAGGCTGTTATAACAAAGCACTGGAACACCAGCAACATTTAGACAGTAAAAATCCTGAGTAACAGTTGCATAGAACAGGAGCAGACACGACACTGATAAGGGACATCCTGAATTGATTGTATACAACGTGAAAATCTTTCCATCACAAGCCCAATACCATTATGACCCACTGTCATCACCTTTGACTGTAGTACATGAAGAGTTTTGGTAGGCACTTAAAGGCAGCAGCAGAAACACCTCTAGAATCGATATCTATACAGAATACACATTCATCTGACTGATTAATACTGCATGACTTAATGTTGAACTCTCAATGAGAAAACTTGTACCCTTGTCTCCCCAGATGTTGTAGTTCGTTTGCACCAATAGACAGGTAAAAAACTAGACAGTCTAAACACTATCCTCTTGAGTGCTTGTTGGACAGATTCACCAGGTTGGCCTAGATGTAAAAAAAACATATATATACAGTGCCTTGCGAAAGTATTCGGTCCCCTTGAACTTTGCGACCTTTTGCCACATTTCAGGCTTCAAACATAAAGATATAAAACTGTATTTTTTGTGAAGAATCAACAACAAGTGGGACACAATCATGAAGTGGAACGACATTTATTGGATATTTCAACCTTTTTTAACAAATCAAAAACTGAAAAAGGTGGGAGACTGTCCATAGGACAACAATCAGTCGTATATTGCACAAATCTGGCCTTTATGGAAGAGTGGCATTTCTTAAAGATATCCATAAAAAGTGTCGTTTAAAGTGTCGTTTAAAGTTTGCCACAAGCCGCCTGGGAGACACACCAAACATGTGGAAGAAGGTGCTCTGGTCAGATGAAACCAAAATTGAACTTTTTGGCAACAATGCAAAACGTTATGTTTGGCGTAAAAGCAACACAGCACATCACCCTGAACACACCATCCCCACTGTCAAACATGGTGGTGGCAGCATCATGGTTTGGGCCTGCTTTTCTTCAGCAGGGACAGGGAAGATGGTTAAAATTGATGGGAAGATGGATGGAGCCAAATACAGGACCATTCTGGAAGAAAACCTGATGGAGTCTGCAAAAGACCTGAGACTGGGACGGAGATTTGTCTTCCAACAAGACAATGAACATAAAGCAAAATCTACAATGGAATGGTTCATAAATACACATATCCAGGTGTTAGAATGGCCAAGTCAAAGTCCAGACCTGAATCCAATCGAGAATCTGTGGAAAGAACTGAAAACTGCTGTTCACAAATGCTCTCCAGCCAACCTCACTGAGCTCGAGCTGTTTTGCAAGGAGGAATGGGAAAAAATTCAGTCTCTCGATGTGCAAAACTGAGAGACATACCCCAAGTGACTTACAGCTGTAATCGCAGCAAAAGGTGGCGCTACAAAGTATCAACTTAAGGGGGCTGAATAATTTTGCACGCCTAATTTTTCAGTTTTTGATTTGTTAAAAAAGTTTGAAATATCCAATAAATGTCGTTCCTGTTATGCTGATGAATGAGGACCCAAAAGCGACTTAACGAAAACAGAGTCTTTATTCCAGTATATGACAAAAGTAATAATCCTGGAAAAATCAAGAAGAAAACAAAACAGGAAAAAACTTAAATCCACTCGTAGTAACGAGGACAGACTGGAGACTCGACCATTGACTGCAGGTTGCTTCGGGAAGGCACCGACCGTAGCAGACTAAGACACCTGCTCACACGCAGCATCTGAAGGAGACAAAACACGACAGGGCGAGACAAGGACACAGAACAGTGAACATCATACAAGGATCCGACAAGGACAGAAGCGGAAAACAAGGGCAGAAATAGGGATCTAATCAGAGGGCAAAATAGGGGACAGGTGTGAAAAGAGTAAATGAGTGAGTTAGGAGAATGAGGAACAGCTGGGAGCAGGAACGGAACGATAGAGAGAAGAGAGAGAGGGAGGGGGAGAGAGAGGGATAGAAAAAAAGGAACGAACCTAATAAGACCAGCAGGGGGAAACGAACAGAAGGGAAAGCACAAGGACAAGACAATATATGACAAAACATGACAGTTCCACTTCATGATTGTGTCCCACTTGTTGTTGATTCTTTAAAAAAAACAGTTTTATATCTTTATGTTTGAAGCCTGAAATGTGGCAAAAGGTCGCAAAGTTCAAGGGGGCCGAATACTTTCGCAAGGCACTATATATACAGTATGATGAAATGTCACATACGCTGGATAGGTGCAGTGAAATGTATTGTTTTACAGAGTCAGCCATAGTAATTAGGGTTAAGTATCTTGCACAATGGCACGTCAACAGATTTTGCACCTTGTTGACTTGGGTATTCAAACCAGCGACCTTCATTGTGGCTCAACACTCTAACCGCTAGGCTACCTGCCGTCCTAAGGATTAGTTTTAAATTACTACATTCGGTGATGCGGCTGACACCTTGATGATAACAAGAACGATACAGGGATAGACACTCAATGATAATTTGGCTTTTATATATATATATATATATATATATATATATATATATATATATATATATATAAAAATATTAGTCTAAGTTGAATCTTAGAGAGTAAGTGCTAATGCACATGTAAACAAATAGGTATTCAACCTCTTCAGACTTACCCTCTTAGTCAGGGTCGACGTGTCAGCACAGTCCTCATTCTGTTCTCCTACTTTCTTTGCTCTGTTTTGACTATTTGACTTGTGCAGATGCTCTCTCCTCTCTGTCTCCTTAGCCTCAGGTCTCTGTCTGTCTGTCTCTCCCTTTGTGACTGTCTCTCTTTGTGCCTCTAGCGCTCTCTCTCTGACTTTCTGTCTCTATCATTCTCTCCTGCTCCTTAACGCTATCGCTCTCTTACTCTCTCTCTCCCTCCCTCTCGATTGAAGTGCCCAATGACATTTCATGGTGACACACGTAACCACAACCTCTCGCTAAGGCTGACATTTGCCTGTGTCTTGCAGGAAGCCACACAAAACACTGAAGATTTTAAAAAAAGTATAATTACCATTCTCTACAACAGTGTTTATCAACCTTGGTCCTGGGGACTCAAAGGCTTGCCCATTTTTGTTTTTGCCCTAGCACTCGCACACCTGTTTCAAATTAAAGGCATGAAGACGGGTTGATTACTTAAATTAAGTGCAATAGTGTTTGGTCCAAAACAAAGATGTGGTAGCCCTTCCTAGGACCAGGATTGAGAAACACTTCTCTACAACACATACTCTACAAGCAAAGCCATTAGGGCCCTGAGCCCCGTTATGTGTTAAGGTATAAATAGTGAATACACCGCATCCTGTTTCAGTCGAGCACCAGTAAAGTAGGCTAGAACAGAGACGCACGTTTACACTGACATTGCGTTGGAGAGGCAGTTGCAGCGCGTTCTGTGTGGTGCATACGTTGGATTGCATTTCTCGAGAGTATGCCTCAAACTGTATTTCCACAGAAATGGTAGCATAAGGTGAATGTTGAACTTTTGTTGCACACATAACCAGATGATGTAACATCCGGGGTGTAGTGGGTGAGAAGTCGGGCGCAGGAAGCAGAGAGTTCAGCATAGTGCTATACTTTTTAATGCACAAAAACGGTGACCGTAAGCCAACCCCACGAAACACAGGCCGCACACCAAAACAAATGCCCCAAACACGGGGGACTTAAACAGTCCAGCAAAACCCACGAAAATGGGAAAACCGTAACTCACAGACGTGCACACAAGTACACCAAACAATCCCAAACCAGGCCTGCTGGTAAATAAAGCCCGACTCATCAGCCTAAAACACAAACAGGTGAAACCAATAAACAGAAAGGGGAAAAGGGATCAGTGGCAGCTAGTAGGCCGGTGACGACGACCGCCGAGCGCCACCCGAACAGTAAGGGGAGCCACCTTCGGTAGGAGTCGTGACAGTACCCCCCCCCCCTGACGCGCGGCTCCCGCAGCGCGCTGACACTGGCCTCAAGGGCGACCCGGAGGGCGAGGCGCAGGTCGATCTGGATGGAGATGATGGAAATCCCTCAACAGTGACGGGTCCAAGATGTCCCCCACCGGTACCCAGCACCTCTCTTCCGGACCGTACCCCTCCCAGTCCACGAGGTACTGCAGACCCCTCACCCGGCGTCTCGAGTCCAGAATGGCCCGTATAGTGTACGCCGGGGACCCCTCGATGTCCAGACGGGGCGGAGGGACCTCCGGCACCTCACCGTCCTGCAGGGGACCAGCTACCACCGGCCTGAGGAGAGACACATGAAACGAGGGGTTAATATGATAATTGATAGGGAGTTGTAATCTATAAACACACCTCGTTTATCCTCCTCAGGACTTTGAAGGGCCCCACACACTGCGGTCCCAGCTTCCGGCAGGGCAAGCTGTGGGGTAGGTTTCGGGTCGAGAGCCAGACCCTGTCCCCCGGTACAAACAGGGGGCCTCACTGCGGTGGCGGTCAGCACTCCTCTTCTGCCATCCACTGGCTTGTTTGAGGGATTCCTGGACGGCTCTCCAGGTCTCATTGGAGAGCTGCACCCACTCCTCCACCGCAGGTGCCTCGGTCTGACTCAGATGCCAAGCTGCCAGGACCGGCTGGTAGTCCAACACACATTGAAATGGTGATAGGTTCGTCGAGGAGTGACGGAGTGAGTCCTGGGCCAACACCGCCCATGGGACGTACCTAGACCACTCCCCTGGCCGGTCCTGGCAATACGACCGCAGAAACCTACCCACCTCCTGGTTCACTCTCTCCACCTGCCCATTACTCTCGGGGTGATAACCGGAGTTCAGGCTGACCGAGACCCCCAGACGCTCCATAAACGCCCTCCATACCCGGGATGTGAACTGGGGACCCCGATCAGAGATGATGTCCTCCGGCACCCCCTAGTGCCGGAAGACGTGGGTAAATAGTGCCTCCGCAGTCTGTAGGGCTGTAGGGAGACGGCAGGACTTAGAAAACCGATCCACAACAACCAAGACCGTAGTGTTCCCCTGAGAAGGGGGAGATCGGTCAGGAAATCCACTGACAAGGCCGTTGTGGAACGGGGAGGGGTTGTAACTTCCCTCTAGGAAGGTGCCTAGGAGCCTTACTCTGGGCGCACACCGAACAGGAAGAGACATAAAACCTAACATCCCTAGCCAAGGTGGACCACCAATACTTCCCCCTGAGGCCCCGCACTGTCCTCGCCACACCAGGATGACCCAAAGAGGGTAGTGTGTGAGCCCACCAAATCAGTTGGTCATGAACACCAAGCGGCACGTACTTACGACCAGCCGGACACTGAGGAGGTGCAGGTTCCGCCCGTAACGCCCGCTCGATGTCCGAGTCCACCTCCCATACCACTGGTGCCACCAGCCTTGACGCTGGAAGGATGGGAGTAGGCTCGCTGGACCGATCCTCCGTGTCATAGAGACGGGACAGCGCGTCGGCCTTCGTGTTCAAGGAGCCTGGTCTATAAGACAGAGTGAACCTGAATTGGGTGAAGAACATGGCCCACCTTGCCTGACGCGGATTCAGTCTCTTAGCTGCCCGGATATACTCCAGATTCTGGTGGTCGGTCCAGATGAGAAAAGGGTGCTTAGCCTCCTCAAGCCAGTGTCTCCACACCCTCAGGCCCTTTACCACTGCTAACAACTCCCGGTCCTCCACATCATAGTTACGCTCCGCCGGACTGAGCTTCCTCGAAAAGAAAGTGCAAGGGCGGAGTTTTGGTGGCGTACCCGAGCGCTGTGATAGCACGGCACCCACCCCAGCCTCGGACGCGTCCACCTCCACTATGAATGCTAGAGAGGGGTTCGGGTGCGCCAACACGGGTGCATCTGTGAACAGCGCCTTCAACCTAATTGAAGGCTCTGTCAGCCTCTGCCGACCACCGCAAACGCACCGGCCAGTGAGGTAATGGGGGCCGCTACCGGTCACACTCCATCACCATCCCCGAGGTGGAAATGCGATAACCCAGGAAGGAGACGGCTTGTTTGGAGAACACACACTTCTCAGCCTTGACGTATAGGTCATGCTCCAGCAGTCTACCAAGCACCTAGCGCACCAGAGACACATGCGCAGTGCGGGTGGCGGAATAGATCAGAATATCGTCGATATAGACAACCACGCCCTGCTCGTGCAGGTCCCTGAGAATCTCGTCTACAAAGGATTGAAAGTTGGCTGGAGCATTATTTAACCCATACGGCATGACGAGGTCCTCATAGTGGCCCGATATGGTACTAAACGCGGTTTTCCACTCATCTCCATCCTGAATACGCACCAGACTATACGCGCTCCTGAGGTCCAGTTTTGTGAAAAACTGTGCTCCGTGAAATGATTCCACTGCCGTAGCGATGAGAGGTATTGGGTAATCCCCCTGTCGATGAGGTGGTAATTTAGTCGCCCTCTTCTTACTGAAAGCGATAGCCAAATCAGCATATTCAGGGGGAATGCGCACAGTGGAAACCTGGTCTGGACTCTCCACCGAAGTGGCACCGATGGAAACTCCCATACACCTCCTTGAACACTCCTCTGACCACCCCTGGAGAACCCCCCTGTCTCCACGAAATCCTAGGATTGTGACTAGCCAGCCAGGGAACCCCCAGCACAACTGGAAACGCAGGTGAATCGATAAGGAAGAGACTAATCCGCATCACCATGTCCAGTGGAACCGTGGCCTCCCAGACCAACCCTGACCCTAATGGCCGGCTATCTAGGGAGTGCACGGGGAAGGGTGAATCTATCGGCACTAGCGGAACACCCAGCTTGATGGCGAGTCAACGATCCATAAAGTTCCCAGCTGTGCCTGAATCGACTAGTGCCTTATGCTGGGAAGAGGGAGAAAGGTTAAGAAACAAAATCAAGACAAACATGTGACCAATAGGGGGTTCTGGGTGAGTTTGGTGCTGACCTGGGGTGACCGAGAAGTGTTCCGCATGCACTCTCGACTCCCAGACGGGCCACCCCAGCACCGACCGGCCGTGTGTCCTCTCCGACCATTGCTGGTGTAGAAGGAGCCTCCTCCAGTACCCCTCGGCACGGCCCCCCTAACTCCATTGGAATGGGAGCGGGAGTGCTAGGTGGTGGAACGGACAGGACCCTCTCCGAACGCCTGCGGGCAGCCAGCAGATTGTCCAGCCGGATAGACATGTCTATTAGTTCGTCAGGGGAGAGAGCGGCGTCCCCGACGCGCTAGCTCCCTCCGGACTTCCTCCCGGAGACTACACAAGTAGTGGTCTATCAGGGCCCTGTCGTTCCACCCAGCCCCAGCGGCCAAGGTCCGGAAACCCAACAGCGAAATCCTGCGCGCTCCTCTTCTCCTGCCTAAGATGGTACAGTCGCTCATCTGGGTAGTGCTCCTTCGCCGAGTCTGGGCCATTCCAGACCGCGTTGGCCCACTCCAGAGCACGACCCGTCAGGCAGGAGACGAGGACACTCACACTCTCCTCCCCCGAGGGAGTTGGCCTCACGGTCGCCAGATACAGTTCAAGTTGGAGCAAAAACCCCTGACACCAGCAGCCGCTCCATCATAATCCCTCGGGAGCGAAAGACGGAGAGCGCCGGAGCCGGATGCGGAGGGAGGAGAAGGTGGATCCATCGATGAAGGAACCAGAGGTGCAGAGAGGAGACCACTCCTCTCCCATCGGTCCATTCTCTCCATCATCTGATCCATCGCCGATCCTATCCGATGGAGGACGGTGGTATGATGGAGGACAAGTTCCTCCATCGATGGAAGGGGGTTGGCAGCTGCTCCTGCTGACTCCATCAGGTGGTGCGGCATTCTGTAACACCCGGGGTGTAGTGGGGGAGAAGTCAGACTCAGGAAGCAGAGTTCAGGGTAGTGCTATACTTTTTAATGCAGAAAAACGGTGAACATAAGCCAAGCCCACGAAACACAGGGCGTACACCAAAACAAATGCCCCAAACACGGGGGACTTAAACAGTCCACCAAAACCCACGAAAATGGGAAAAACGTAACTTACAGACGTGCACACAAGTACTCCAAACAATCCCAAACCAGGCCTGCTGGTAAATAAAGCCCGACTAATCAGCCTAAAACACAAACAGGTGAAACGAATAAACAGAAAGCGGAAAAGGGAATACACTACATTTAGACGTGTTAAAATAAATAATGGTTTTCCAATATACTGTATATCACTCATGAATGCAAGTCAGGTCATAAAAATGTTTCAATCAAGTAGTAAATGGATAATGGAGTCAAAAGATCCTTGTGAAAGTCAATAAAATGCAGAAGTAGAAATGGCAATAGAAAGATGAAGAAGATGAGTTAGTATTTTATGATGAGTTAGTATGACAAAGCAAAGGTCATCGGACATCCCATTTTCTAGTCATAGAAAGACAGGCCTTTTCCTCATATAAGGAGTATTTGTTTGTCTATGGTGTCATGCAGAAGGTCATGGCAGGCACCTGACAGTGTCAGATCTCCAGCATGATACCCATTTCCTCCATTGTTGGATTTCTTTCACATACTTACATGTTATGCGACCTACAAAACAACATAAGCAATAGGTAGATAGCTATTTCATGTCACACGGTTACATGAAATGCTTTGTATCAATCAATGTAGTGGATTGAATTTGTTATGAAAATGAAAATCATCCATTCATCATAGTAACCGATGGAAACCTCTACTTGTTACAACATTACAAAAAGCATGCTGTAGTAGATGCTTAGCACATTGAGATGAACAGGTCCTGTGAAGTGTATCTGCACATCTCAACTCATGCTTTATCTTTTGGTACAGGAGTGCATTGTGAAACACTCTTTATGTGAACGGTGAGGAACAAAGCATTCAATAAACAAAGTGAAGTTCAGGCTTGTGTCGCAACAACTGCCTGTTTGTTCACAGAATGCAAGTGAATGCGTTGGTTTGGCCATGATGGCACTTTGACACCATCAGATATATGGGCTCTAGCTGAGTACTTTTCACTCTGCAGCATGGGTTAGGGAGGCTTGCAGAAGAGTGGCGGGGGTGGGGTAGGTGACACACATGACGCTTGTTGAAAGGTCAGAGTCCGCTTTGTGACGGGAAGTTGGTGCGAGGCCTCAGTGTTATGTGCAGTTTGTGTAGAAGCAATAAGAAAAACAATCTCCATCTGTAGACCACAGGAGGGACAGGGGTACAGGGGCTGTGGTGTGTAAAGGGAGAAGGTGAGAATAATGTTTTGTAAAGTGAAGGTGTACCATCACAACACCTCTGACACTTTACTTACTTTTGATTTATTTTTCGACTATGTGTTTGTCCATGTATGTATCTGTTAATCAATGCATTTCTATGGGCTAATAGCAGTAAAGCCAAATTCAATGTTTGATCAAAAAAAAAAATTTTAATTGATAACTAGATACATAAAATTCTAAATCAAATAGCTAAATGATCATTGGTAAGACCATCTTAAAACAATTCCATGTTAGCTTAGTGGAACGTTTTTTTGTAATTACTCTAAGTGGGGCCTATCATTCTAATCAGATTGAAATCATATCCTAAGCTCCAAAATGAGTAATTTGGTGTTCAAACATTTCATTTTAGAAATTATATAATTGTATGACTAATTGGTTTCTATTCTTAGAATTGAGTGAATAGTCACAGCTGGGCTTAAGCTTTTAATTCAAGGCCACATAATGAAAGTGTTTGTGACACCCATGCCCACAATTGCTGAAAATAAGATATACTATATATACACACAAAAGTATGTAGACACCTTTCAAATGAGTGGATATTTCAGCCACAGGTGTATAAAATCAAACACACAGCCATGCAATCTCCATAGACAAACATTGGCAGTAGAATGACCTTACTGAAGAGCTCAGTAACGTTCAACGTTGCACCGTCATAGGATGCCACCTCTCCAACAAGTCAGTTTGTAAAATGTCTGCCCTGCTCCGGTCAACTGTAAGTGTTGTTATTGTGAAGTGGAAACGGAGACTACACAGGTCTATCAGGGCCCTGTCGTTCCACCCAGCCCCAGCGGCCAAGGTCCGGAAACCCAACGCGAAATCCTGCACGCTCCTCTTCTCCTGACTAAGATGGAACAGTCGCTCATCTGGGTAGTGCTCCTACGGCTCAGCCGCGAAGTGGTAGTCTTACGTGGAGTGGAACATGGGAACCCAAGAGCAGACTCAGACATGGAGACTGGGATGAAGTAACCAATGCGGGTTGCTGGAAAACCAGGGTTGCTGGAAACCAGGTGCTGTTACGACAGATGAGTGAGGAGGTGTGGAGTCAGGCGCAGAGAGCAAAAGATGTGGGGAAAAAAACACGCTATAATGTCCCGGATAAATAACATGAACAAAAGTAGGAAAACAAATTAACAGAAATATAAACTGACAGCGTGAAACCCAAAATACAAACAAAATACACTCAAACAAAGAACAGATGAACAATCCCTCCTAGCTCCATCGGGATAGGAACAGGAGGGTCAGGAGGTAGCAGCTAGCAGATGGTCCAACCGGATCGACAGGTCTATCAGTCCATCCAGGCTAAGTGTAGTGTCCCGACAGGCCAGCTCCCTGCGGACGTCCTCTCTCAGGCTACATCTGTAATGGTCTATCAGAGCCCTGTCGTTCCACCCTGCTCCAGCGGCCAAGGTTCGGAACTCCAGCGCGAAGTCCTGCGCGCTCCTCGTCTCCTGTCTGAGATAGAACAATCTCTCACCCGCCGCTCGACCTTCTGGAGGGTGATCGAACACGGCCCTGAAACGGCGGGTGAACTCCGGGTAATTGTCCTTCGCTGAGTCGGGCCCGTTCCAGAACGCATTAGCCCACTCCATGGCTCTACCCGTAAGGCAGGTGATGAGGACCCACACTCTCTCCTCGTCCGAGGGAGCCGGCCGAACGGTGGCCAGGTAGAGGTCTAGTTGAAGCAGGAATCCCTGGCACCCCGTCGCTGCTCCATCGTACTCCCTCGGAGGCGTAATGCGCAGAGCGCTGGAACCGGATCCAGATGGGGGAGATGGTAGAGTTGCTGGTGGGAGGGTCGGTGGGGTAGTAGGGAGACCATTCCTCTCCCCACGATCCATCCTCTCCATCATTTGATCCATTGCTGATCTTAGGCGAAGGAGGATGGACGTGTGATGAAGGACTCTCTCCTCCATAGTGGGAAGAGGAGTGGTCGCTGCTCCTGCTGACTCCATATCGAGGTGCGGGCTTCTGTTACGACAGATGAGTGTGGAGTCAGGCGCAGAGAGCAAAAAATGTGGGGGAAAAAACACGCTTTAATGTCCCGGATAAATAACATGAACAAAAGTAGGAAAACAAATTAACAGAAATATAAACGGACAGCGTGAAACCCAAAATACAAACAAAATACACTCAAACAAAGAACAGATGAACAAGCCCGCACGAAACAGAAGCGGGCTGAACAAACTATATATAACCCTACCCTAACAACCAAACAAGAAACAGGTGCTACCAATCAGACAAAACCAAAGGAACACAGAACAACGGATCGGTGATAGCTAGTAGACCGGCGACGACGACCGCCGAGCGCCACCCGAACAAGAAGGGGAGTCACCTTCGGTAATATTCGTGACAGGTGCAGAGACCGAGACTGGAGCAAGAGGGGTTGAGACAGGGTAAGCAGGTCTGGAGGGGAATCCAAGGGAGTAGTAGAGTGGGGAATCCAGGACAGAGTAGCAGGATGATGAGACGTGGGTCTGGAGACAAGGACCAGAGTCAGAGCAGGCAGAACTGTAGCGGAGAGGAAAACTGCCTCAGGCAAGGAAAACAGGCACAACGGGATAACAGGATCTGAATAGTAACAAACGGCTAGAAAAGTAGACTGACTGAGCAGAGATTACTATCTGGCAGCGTGGAAATGGCAGGGCTGAGTATTTGTAGAGGTCTTGATTATGGAACAGGTTGCAGCTGGAGGGGATCTGCTCTGACTCTAGCACACCTGCCTCCGCCCACACAATCACACACACACACAGAGAGAGGGAGAGGGAGAGAGTACCAGGGGAGTGGCGGCAGGTCAAGGAGACACAGGATGAGCAGTTGAGGGCGTTGCAGGAGCAGATGTGACAGGTAGGCCACACAAGCTCACAGAATGGGACCGCCGAGTGCTGAAGCACGTAAAAATAATTTGTTCTCAGTTGCCACACTCACTACCGAGTTCCAAACTACCTCTGGAAGCAACATCAGCACAATAACTGCTCATTGTGAGCTTCATGAAATTAGTTTACATAACCGAGCAGCCGCGCAGGCTAAGCCCCTTAGTTCCAGTGAAGGGAAATCTTAATGCTACAGCATACAATTACATTCTAGACAATTCTGTGATTCCAACTTTCCCCCAACAATGCCCCCGCCCACAAGCAAGGTCCTTACAGAAATGGTTTGTCGAGATCGGTGTGGAAGAAATTGACAGGCCTGCACAGAGCCTTGACCTCAACTCCATCAAACACCTTTGGGATGAATTGAAACACAGACTGTGAGCCAGGCCTAATCACCCAACATCAGTGCCCAACCTCACTAATGCTCTTGTGGCTGAATGGAAGCAAGTCCCTGCAGCAATGTTCCTACATCTAGTGGAAAGCCTTCCCAGAAGAGTGGAGTCTGTTATAGCAGCAAAGGGGGGGACCAACTTCATATTAATGCCCATGAATTTGGAATGAGATGTTCAACGAGCAGGTGTCTACATACTTTTGGTCATGTAGTGTACTTTAAAAAAATATATTGTAAAGATTGTAGAGTGGTTTTGAACCAGCAACCTTGCCAGATATTGCATTTAGATTAATAAAAAATATGAATTATAATTTAATTATAATAGATATACAGTTCATCAAAAGCTAATTTCCCTAATTTGACACCACAGTCAAGAAATATGTAAGAGTAACATGACGCACAACCCCCCCCCCCCCCCCACTAAATGTCAGAAGCAGAAATGGGAACATGATCTGTTGAGATGTATTACTGACAATTACTGACATCTCAGGATTCCTTCCACTGGGCTCGGTATGACAGCTTATTTACTGTTGTTGAGTGAGTGAGGTGAGTCAGTATTAAAAAAAAACGTTTATCCTCTAAAGCCCCAGTATGAATCATCTCTATAGTCTCTAGACTGAACACAACAAATATAGAGATATGGTTGTGACAAAAAGACAGTTTCGGTGTTCTTTGTTGTTGAAACCACGTTAGTGATGCTGCCACTTTGCATTAGTCTGCTACTTGTTCACTGTAAAAAGACAGCCGAGACAAAAATCCCCTGCAACCATTATCATCTTTTGAGCTTTTTAATTTTTTCCTGTTTTGTTCATTCCATCAGTTTCTTATTCTTGTCATTTAAGCAACTTCATTGATAATATGGTCAGGTGGATTATAGCTACTTGCATGTACATTTGAGACTTGAGCACAGATTAAGTAAAAATGTACTTCAATATTACTTCCAAATGTACTTCAAGAATACTACAAAGCCGCTACTACAACTTTCCAACCTTAAACAAAACCTTGGTTGATGTGGTAACCACCTAATTGTGGTTTATGTCATATTCTTTTGTTGGTAAATTTGACAATCACATTCAGTGGGTTTCAGTACTATGAGTAGATTTTTTGATGACACTATGAATCCCCTCAGAAGTGAGTTCTACAATACACAGAACATCAGGTTCAAGTTGAGGGATGCTGTTCTACTTTTATTGCGGTAAAAGAGAGATCATGAACTTGTGTCTACATACAAATGTGTTGGAATGTGTTTAGAGGTCAGGAGATGGGTTGCTTTTGTAGTTTTGAGAGTTTGTGACAATGTTTGTGTGTGTATGCTTGTGCGTGTGTGTATGCTTGTGCATTGTGTGTGAATGTGAGACGGAACATACCAGAAAGGGTTTGTAAAGGCTTGCATGTAGATATATGAGTAAAAAGATATGTGAATAATGTGGAGGGTGCATGGGCGCTGCGGTGAGGGTGTGAAATGGCCACTGCACCCTGGCCTCATTTAGACCACTTGTTCTCCATTGCCTTTAGCGCCTTGTTCAACTTCTGGTTCACAATGTTTCTTTCTGTCCATTTCACTATGAAATAACAAATAAAAGGAGGAAGAATGAAAATGGGGTTTGAGTATAAGTGGATGTAGCAAGGATAGAGCTATTTGTCATATCATTGGCAGTAGTAATCAAATGAGTGGTGTTTATTATTAGCCTATTAGCTTATTATCTAGCTTATTATCAAAGCATATTATGAATACTGTAGCACTATTTGTATTCATAGTACTACTAGGAGTGGTGGTAGTAGTAGTGGTAGTAATAGTTGCTGATATAGCAATAAGTGGCATTAGCAGCAGGTCACCCACCACTGTCATCAGTCCTGCGGCCGTACCAACGCTGGGCGTCTATAGGGGGGGCGAGCAAGGGGTGACCGATGTAGGAGTCTTTTATCAGGGACATCCACACCGGAAGAGCTCCTGGGAAGAATAGAATAGAAACATGGACAGGAAAAGAAAAGAACATGAGCATTAGACAGAGGAACCGTAATCCTTGACTGTATATGTGCTCATAATTCACTTTGCAACACTGACCTGGAAAGATGTTGGTGCGCAGACAGTGTCCCAGGCTGTGGTAGGAGCAATGGGGAGGGACGAAGGCTGACCCTTTGTCAGTATAGTGAGGCAGCACGAGAAGAGGAACCTCCGGGCATGCTAAAACTCTCACCTCCAACACACACACAGTTGCAAAAACATCATTCAGAGCTCTGTAGTGTGCATAGGTTATGGTGGAATACCAAGTTTTGGGATAGAAACTGAATTATACCATCCCTCTCCAAAGCTACTGACCTGCGGCTTGTCTCCAACTGTTGTCTCCGGCTGGCCAGTGGAGGTCATTGCCTTGACTAACAAACAAGAGGTGTCGAGGATTCTTGGTCATGTAAGCAGAGAACAGAACTAAAGAATGCACTGCCTGACCACAAGTATTCTTGTTGTTGGTACAGTCCTGTAGGTTTCCCATGTCAACATTCACTGCCCAGTGTTTCATCAAAAGATGCAGCATTATAAGCTGCTTCATAAAACATATATTGATGCACAAACATTTGGGCAACCATGAGCCATAAACAAATCAACATATACTAATGCTTAAATAGAGATAATACACTTTTCTCGACGTCGACGTATAGTAACTGTTTGGCAGAGTATTGGCTTTCAATGGGACTATTAGGCACTGAAAAGGTTAGTGTGAACCCAACAGAGAATTATACTGTGCTGCCCTCCCGCGAATAAGATTACTTTTGCAGTTGACAAGTGCGTCTACTTTCAAAATCGTCCATTTACAGAACACTGGGACGCTGAAGGTCTAGGACTATTTATTATTTTACACAAGTGTCCGCATTAGCGTTCAAATTTCATCTTATTTTTCAAATGTATTCTTACCCTCATTGGGATATAGCCTAAACCAAAACTCAAGCTGAACCAAACCAGAAAAATGTGACAACCTTATTTTCCTGGTATGAATTCGTTGTAGCTGGGTCAGGTGGGCTACAATAACCATCGTTGGCACGTTTAATTATCACATGTCAGGCGCATTGCATAGAATGTCTGTAAGTGCGAAATTATATTTTGGGAAAAGTACAGCCTAAATATACTTGCATCTCTGCTTCGATTCAGAGCCTCAGTCACTGTGTAGTTTTGCGATCCTGCGGCTAACCTTAACTCAATAAATTCGATTTTTCTGAACCCCACGCATCGTCCAATCAGGGTGAAGAGTAACACGTTATCTGGATAATGTTCTAATTATCCTTAGAACGTAGTCACGTGAAGGGGGCTCCGATACAGCTTAGAGCGCATTACCTGACATTTGAACTCCATACTCAAGAGCTAAAGGTCACTCAGTTATCAAATATAACACCACCACAGGAAGTTTAAACCACAATCCCTCATAAAAGGTCAAATAAAACCTCCCCTACTAAATACTCATACCCTGTACATTTACCACACAGACAATAACAAATTCAACTATCAGCAAAGAAAGTAAAAGGAACAAGGGACACCTTTAGTATTTTCCATTCAATTAACTTTATTTCACAATTCTTACATTGTGTTTATTACTTTTAATACCACAGACATATATCAACTTGCTAAAACAATAGAAAAGAACATAAGATCCATATGGACCTATATATTTATATTATATACATACACTCAAGTCTTTGGAGGTAAACCTCTTCAGCTCTCTATGCAGCACACTCAGCTCTGACATCCATCTTATTAAAGGGGCATCCCAATAAAAATCTACAATTAAAATCAATGTGACCAGACATACAGAAAAATAAGGCTCACTTAACTTACGGGGGTAATTTATTTAAGTACAGATTCAGTTACAAAATGATGTATCAGACACTGCAATTTGAAATTATTTGTTATTAAACCTTATGAATATTTGATAAAACTAAATAGAAGGCAAAATAGCTTCCTGATTTATAGATCACAAATCCAAATGGAATCTTACTAAATTATAAGAAAGTGTTTTAGAAGTGAAAATGGCAACAACAAAAATTGTGGACAAATGATTTTTTTGTTTTGTTTTAAAATGGCTCTCATGTAGGCTACATGACACTTTTCTCATGTAAAGAAGAACATATCAAATTGTAGATTGATCATTGGATTGGTCCTCTAAGTGCTGCTTGCTGTTCAGTACCCAGGTGTTGTATCAGGCTTCTCAGGCAGATGTTCAGCTGAGCTTTATGTGGGGGCAAACTTCTTGGCCTGCGCCCTCACTCTCTTCTCATAGTCCATTCTGTTCTGACTAAAAGAGACAACAAAGGGAGATTAGTCCATTATGAAATTGAGTATCAGCCAACAAGGCTATTATTTTCAGTTTAACGAAGTGAGATTGTGTATGTTTGAAGTGTCTTAAAGCACACTAAGAGCCCCTTTAACTGTATCAATTATACAGTAGAACATTCTAAAATATTTTTAAAAGTATCTCTCAACTGAAACTCACCAGTAAATTGTGTAGGCCTCTGCTTGTGCTGGGTCTTGGATGTTGGGTTCATTGAGAAGCTCTTGGATACCCAACAGGATCTGTGAACACAAAACAGATGAAGTAAGCTTTTAGAATGGATTGAAATACAAAACAATGCAGCTCAAAAGACAATCACTTGACCAGAGAGTACCATGCTTTGATCCACATAAAAAAAATACAGTAATTTGATACCCGTTGAGCCAATGTCGTGCATTCCTCCAAACTGGTGAAAGAACTGATGCCTCTCCCATTCTTTTTGTGTGTGTGTGTGTGTGTGTGTGTGAGAGTGTGTGTGCCTGTTTTATGGTGATGGCTGGCCTCCAGTCCTTCTCCTCCTCCAGGATGGAAAGACACACCGTGCCAGATGGGTAGACATTGGGGTGGAAAATGGGTGGCTCAAACTTGCCTGAGAGGACATAGAAGAGATGATTAACAAGCATTTCTGTCAACTTCCTTACCATCGATATCAAAAATGACTAGGAACAAAACACTGCACATCAGGGGTGTTAAAATGTCAAAATTAATTTGAGATTGTTAAAGTTAAGAAAAAATCCTTAATTGTTCTGTTTTTCACAAAATTAAAATCAAAGTGCAGCAATCACAAAACGACCAATTATAGGCCCTGATCATCCTCATATAGGGGATTAAATAAATATTATAGAAATACCTAATGCAACAATGCTGTAACAATTTACGCTACTTTATTAACTGGAGCTGTAATCAATGACTGTATATACAGTATGAGAGTAGCAGCTCAAGCAGGCAGAGGCGAGGGGCCATGCGGTGTGAGTGAGTGATGAAGGGAACAGGAAGGGGAGAGATAGCAACCAAGTCGACTCGCGCTGGTAAACTAACTTATTGCTAGTTATTGCTCATCTCATCTGATTACGTAATATCTGACTTGAGCTAATGTTAGCTTGGCTAATTGAGACTACATAACTCTGTATTCTCCTCTTCAACTTAAGAAGCAGCCTACATGTTGGCTCTTGGTGATGTAGCCTGTCCTTCTCATTTAACTTAAGTTCTGTCATTTTAATTCCATCTTACTTGATTAGCCTAGATATCTCCTAATAACTTGCCACATGGAGGCTCTAGCTCTGTTACTATAGCCTAATGCCGGTTTGATGACTTGTGAATGGTCGATAGCAACAAGTTGCAGGTTTACTCACATTTTGGCGGCGAGGAAGGATAATCATCCTTGAAAAGCATTCGGAGTTTGTATTGGCCTCCCTCCCACAGCGTCTAGAGAATTGAAGAACATAGTTATTACATCCATTAATTGTTCCAGCACACGAGGGTGTGCCTACACACTATAAAAAAAATACTTTTAAATGAGAACACATCAGTTCGTATTTGTACTTGTGTTGGCCATTTTTTTATGTACTATATATAAACACTATGATATCTGTTTACTCATTCTGACAGACTGGTAGTGGTTGTTGGGTCTTGTTAGAGTAAAAACTACAGAAAGTAAAAGTTGACATACCCCCTTTTTCCCCGGAATGGCACATTCCCAGTTCATGAGGTTCATAGTGCCATCAGGATTTTTGGTAGGCACAGCGACAAAACCCTGAGAGAGAGGGAGGGAATAAGGTTTGAGGAACAAGCTTGTCTTCTGCAATTCATCAGAACAAGTTTATTTTCACTGTTTGTATGGTAGCTCCTCACAAATGGGTGGTCTTTCCTCCATGCTTTGCGCTCCTGTGACAGTCTGCTAAGAGCGATACCAGACATGTCTACTCATTAACACAGTCCTGTGGGAAGACATAAAAACACTCAATTAACATGGCTAGATAGCAAAACCATGAGAGAACAAGGATGTGTAGATAACTAACATTTTTATTAGAAATGTCCACGATATACTATAGTTGGATTGAGGGTTGGAGAGATAACTGATAACATGTAATCAGTTACATGTAAAATGATTACCAAAAAACCTCACTGTAATCAACTACATTACAAGCCAAAAATATTGTAATCAGATTACAGATACCTTGAAAAACTATGGATTACTTTTAAATTCAGAAAGGATGTTTGCAAAAAATATATATTACAACTCCTTTGTTGTCTTAATGACATTCAAGTCAGTTCAAGTTTGTTCAACCTGAACGAGTCTGACCACATGTCAGAGACCACTATGATGACACACCAAATGTGTTTGATGGATCCTTTGTCTTCTTCTCATGCCTCTTAAGGGGAGCGTAATCCAAAAGAAACAAAGTAATCAGATTACATTACTGAGTCTGGGTAATCCAAAAGTTACATTACTGATTGCAATTTGGGACAAGAAACTAGTGCCCTGCCCAGCAGGTAGCCTAGTGGATAAGAGCCTTGGAACAGTAACCAAAAGGTCGCTGGTTCTAATCCCTGAGCCGTGCTGCCCTTGAGCAAGGCACTTAACACCATTTGCCTGTGTAAATCTCTGGATAAGAGCATCTGAAAATGACAAAAATCTAAGTGTAAAATGTTGACTTGCCATATTACTCATGAAAAATTCTTATGACATGAAGTTAACTTGAAAGCTAATTAACCTCTTCACTAGCTAGCTATAAAGATTTCCCCTCATTAATTGTGGATAGCAATGACGTGGATATTGCATTGGTCATATACCACAAACCCCCGAGGTGCCTTGTTGCTATTATAAACTGGTTACCAACGTAATTAGACCACTAAATAGTACTTTTTCATACCTATGGTATACAGTCTGATACATCACGTCTTTCTGCCAATCAACATTCAGGGCTTGAACCACCCAGTTTATAACTACATTTATATAATGGCGTTGTTGAATACTCGTTTCTGATTGGCTTGAATGGTATTCTAGAGCGTGCAATATTTCCCTAAATTGCATGGTAGAATTAAATGGCTATTTGAGCTACTTTTTGAAAGCAAAAGTCAAATTGAAAACATTATTGGCATTGTGGAATTCGATATTCATATTAGCAAGCTAGGACTTATGGTTAGGTTAGCTAAACTACACATCTGTGATTACCATGGAAACTACTGTAGCTATGTAGTAGACTTGTTATGTACATCAGTGGTGTTTAACACATTTCTAGCAGCTAATGATAATGTGTTAATTTATAGCCATGGTATAAAAACGGTTACAACTAGGTGCTCTATGTCGTTTCTATAAAATAATGCAACTCCGTGGAAGGTTACTTCCACTCCGCAACACACATTCCACGTTCATTATTTTCCATAGTACACATGACGTTAGCCCCTAGTGATTATCCCTTACATATGGCTCTGGTTATTGATATTGCCAGTAACAAGCTGGTTAGCTACCCAGCTAGCAGTCTAATTAGCAACAAACCATCAAACTAGCCAACCAACATACATGCACCCACCCACCTGTAAGCCTAATTAGATAATATATTAAAGTTCGTTTACAGGTCATTGGTTACTGGTAGTTGCTTACCTTATAATTCAATTGATACTGGCTAGATAGAGTTCGCTTGTTGGTGTTTGTCAAAGCTAACGTTAGCTAGCTAAAAACAATGAGCTGGGTCGCCTATTTTTTTTACTATCAAAACTAGCTAAAGCTGCTTAGTAATGACGATACTTTCGTGCTAGTAATTCGACCAAGTTAGTTCCCCTGACATAAATAAACTGATTGAGAGATTTCCTTATCTGTTACCGCATATGTGAATACCTGAACGATAGCATTCGGCTCGTTAGCTCGCTAAAGTCAAGAAAGAGGACCTAAATTTGTTTATCTCGACATATCCTACAGGCACTTCGCAGGCCACCTTTCATGGTCTTTCTTTTCGGCCATCTTTGGTGTGGCGTCGTGTTGGCTTCATCTGGTGTTTGACTATTTTTTGGAGATATATTATATATCGAAGCTTTTTATCAATTAAAGATCACTTTGAGTCAAAATGCAAGCCGAGATCTACAGCGCAGATTTTTTTTTTTTAACTAAAAAACAACAACATTACTTTAACGTAAGCCAATTAACCAATTAAAAACAGTTCTGTACCAATGACATTTGTGCAGTAGGCTATATTTTATATTTTATTTTATTTAACCTTTATTTAACCAGGTAGGCAAGTTACAATTGCGACCTGGCCAAGATAAAGCAAAGCAGTTCGACACATACAACAACACAGAGTTACACATGGAGTAAAACAAACATACAGTCAATAATACAGTAGAAAAATAAGTCTATATACAATGTGAGCAAATGAGGTGAGATAAGGGAGCTAAAGGCAAAAAAAAGGCCATGGTGGTGAAGTAAATACAATATAGCAAGTAAAACACTGGAATGGTATATTTGCAGTGGAATAATGTGCAAAAGTAGAAATTAAAATAATGGAGTGCAAAGGAGCAAAATAAAGGACCCAGGTGGGTGCTGCTATGGTGACCAGCGTGCTGAGATAAGGGGGGACTTTACCTAGCAGGGTCTTGTAGATGACCTGGAGCCAGTGGGTTTGGCGACGAGTATGAAGCGAGGGCCAGCCAACGAGAGCGTACAGGTCGCAGTGGTGGGTAGTATATGGGGCTTTGGTGACAAAACAATGGCACTGTGATAGACTGCATCCAATTTATTGAGTAGGGTATTGGAGGCTATTTTGTCAATTACATCGGTAGGATGGCCAGTTTTAAGAGGGTATGTTTGGCAGCATGAGTGAAGAATGCTTTGTTGCAAAATAGGAAGCCAATTCTAGATTTAACTTTGGATTGGAGATGTTTGATATGAGGCTGGAAGGAGAGTTTACAGTCTAACAAGACACCTAGGTATTTGTAGTTGTCCACATATTCTAAGTCAGAACCATCCAGAGTAGTGATGCTGGATGGGCGGGCAGGTGCAGGCAGCGATCGGTTGAAGAGCATGCATTTAGTTTTACTTGTATTTAAGAGCAGTTGGAGGCCAGAGGAGAGTTGTAATGGCTTTGAAGCTCGTCTGGAGGGTTGTTAACACAGTGTCCAAAGAAGGGCCAGAAGTATACAGAATGGTGTTGTCTGCGTAGAGGTGGATCAGAGACTCACCAGCAGCAAGAGCGACATCATTGATGTATACAGAGAAGAAAGTCGGCCCAAGAATTGAACCCTGTGGCACCCCCCATAGAGACTGCCAGAGGCAGTGCCTAATACATTATCACTGCGTATTGACTATGCTGGATTTGCCCTGCCAATGTTGTTCTTATCAGACCATTTAAAAATTTGATATTTTTTAAAAGTATGATCACACTGGTAATTCATCATTTGTTGTATTACATGTGAGGCACTAAGTGCCTAAGTGAGCATAACAATTGGCTTTTTCTGTACTGATGGCCTGCAAGGAGGGAGCAACGGTCTGCTGAGAAAAGGCGACATTCTACAGCTGATGGCGAAACACAAGTCACGTTATTTTTGCCTCATTCACCAATTAATTTTGTTACTCCGATGACCAGAGAAAGTGAAATATTCCTATATATTAAAAAAGACACCTCATAGGACACATCACTGCACTCTATACTCTTCTGTAAACCGGTAATCTCTGTATACCCCTCGCAAGATTATTTATAAAACCCTCTTAGGCCTCACTCCCTCCTGTCTGATATCTCTCCTGAGGCCTTCATCCTCCACATACAACACCCGTTTTTCCAGTCACATTCTGTTAAAGGTCTCCAAAGCATACACATCCCTGGGGCACTTATCTTTTTAGTTCGCTGCAGCTAGCGACTCGAACGAGCTGCAACAAAGACTCAAACTGGACAGTTTTATCTCAATCTCTTCATTCAAAGACTCAATCATGGACACTCTTACTGCCAGTTGTAGCTGCTTTGCGTGATGTGTTGTTGTCTCTATCTTCTTGCCCTTTGTGCTGTTGTCTGTGCCCAATAATGTTTGTACCCTGTTTTGTGCTGCTACCATGATGTGCTGCTGCCATTTTGTGTTGCTGCCATGCTATGTTGTTGTCTTAGGTCTCTCTTTATGTAGTGTTATGTTGTCTCTCTTGTCGTGACGTGTGTTTTGTCCTGTATTTTTTATTTAATTTATTTGTATATTTAATCCCAGCCCCCGTCTCTGCAGGAAGGCCGCAATTTGAAAGGCCGCCATTGTAAGTAAGAACTTGTTCTTAACTGACTTGCCTAGTTAAATGGAAATACTGTCCATTGCTTGTGTTTCTTGGCCCAATCAAGTGTCTTCTTCTTATTGTGTCCTTTAGTAGTGACTTCTTTGCAGCGATTCGACCATGAAGGCCTGATTCACGCAGTCTCCTCTGAACAGTTGATGTTGAGATGTGTCTGTTACTTGAACCCTGTGAATAATTTATTTGGGCTGCAATTTCTGAGGCTGGTAACTCTAATTAACTTATCCTCTATGGCAGAGGTAACTCTGGGCTTCCTTTCTTGTGGTGGCCCTCATAAGAGCCAGTTTCATCATAGTGCTTGATGGTTTTTGCGACTGCACTTTAAGAAACTTGACTGACCTTCATGTCTTAAAGTAATGATGGTCTGTCATTTCTCTTTGCTTATTTGAGCTGTTCTTGCCATAATATGGACTTGGTCTTTTACCAAATAGGGCTATCTTCTTCACCCCTACCTTGTCACAACACACCTGATTGGCACAAACGCATTAAAGAAAATAATGCTACAAATGAACCTTTAATAAGGCACACCTGTTAATTGAAATGCATTCCAGGTGGCTACCTCATGAAGGTGGTTGACAGAATGCCAATAGTGTGCAAAGCTGTCATCAAGGCAATAGGTTATAAAATAGAATATAAAATATATTTTGATTTTTTAACACTTTTTTGGTTACTACAAGAGTCTATATGTTTTAATTCATAGTTTTAATGTCTTCACTATTATTCTACAATGTAGAAAATAAAGGGCAGAATGTAGACAATTAGAATGGCAAAATGTACTCCAAGTAGTAACCCTTCCAGAAGACCAGTCAATCTGTGGGTTGTGTAGCTTTAACCATGAGACGCCCAGGACCAGAGGTGGGTGAGAACAGTCAATTTTATGGAAACGGATCCTTTCCTGGTGATTACCAGAGAAACTTGACTGGGCTTGTAAGTAAGCATTTCACTGTAAGGTTTTGTTGTACTGTTGACAAGATTAGCAAACTGAGGTATGACAAGCAAACAGCAAATGCTGAGCCTTCATATTCATGCATAATGGCCCAAGTAATGAAATACAAGCATTGTAGTTTTGAGGTCCACAAAATGGGTGTGGAGAAGGTTACATTTTTTTTTGCTATCTATAAATAAAGACAAAACCACCTGTTACCGACAACGTGGATGGTAAATTGCTGAGGTTGGTAGTGGAGTACATTGTGACTCCTGTTTGCCACATCTTGGACCATGTTAGTTTGTTGGTGATGTGGACACCAAGGAACTTAATTAAAGATCTCAACCTGCTCCACTACAGCTCCATCGATGAGAATGTGGGCATGATCGATCCTCCCTTTCCTGTAGTCCACAATCATCTCCTTTGTCTTGATCACGTTGAGAGAGAGGTTGTTGTCCTGGCACCACACGGCCAGGTCTCTGACCTCCTCCCTATAAGCTGTCTCATCATTGTCGGTGATCATCGGCAAACTTAATGATGGTGTTGGAGTCGTGCCTGGCCATGCAGTCATGAGTGAACAGGGAGTACAGGAGGGTACTGAGCACGTCTGCATGTCAGCCCTGCTGCCTCTGATCTGGAGGACTCACAAAACACAAAGGCTTTGTTTGTAAATTATGTCTGTGTGTTGTAGTGTGCCCCTGGCAATCTGTAAAAAATCTGACTGATGTGCTTATTATAAGTGATTTGAAGAAAAAAAACTTTTACTTTTGATACTTACTTAATTAATATTTTTCTGGGTGTCTTTCGCTTTTACTTGAGTCATTTTCTGTTTAGGTACCTTACTTTTACTCAAGTATTGGGTACATTTTTCACCACTACCTACTACAACTCTGGTTCAATTGTACAGTATGCAGTTAGACCAGGAATGTGTTGGATATGTGCCATTGAGCATGATCATGACATCATCCGATGTACCCATGTGAGAGATAGATACACTGTGTCCTGTTCTCTCTGTGTGTTTCCTTGTGCCCATCCTGCCTCGATCAAAGTCTGCAGAGAGGTGATGTTGTGCTGCCTGCCCTGTGAGAGATGGTTTCAGCTGTGGGAACGTGTGCTTTGTCATGGGGCTCTGATTACATTCTCAATGTCTGGCTTTTGCGTTGCTCATCGACTGTACAATTGAAGGAAATTACAAACCTGATCCCTGGCCTGCCTCTATTTGTTCAATTCTAGGCTATTTGATCAACTTCTGCTTATTTGACAACTTGAGGAATTTGAGTGATTTGCTGATTTCCGAGGCCTTTACCTCGACTAACCCTTTGATTAGCAATTAACTTAAATGTTATCTCAGTGTTTAAGTTAATTAAGTCTACAAACCTGCACACAGTCTTTCAAAAGTGCAAGACTACTCTCTCTGTGTTTCTCGGGTGTCACGAGAAACTTCTGTGTTGTTGTGAAGTTGTTGCTTCGCTTGTGATCTTGTGGAATTTCAGGCAAAAATATTTTGCCTCAAAGTTTAAGGTTCTGCATTTATTTTCTTAGTCAACCTTGTGTTCTGTTTTGTTGTGTTCTGGAACATAGCCCTGTTTCTTTGTGTTTTTGAACATAACCCTGTCTTTCATTTTTGTTCATTGATTTCACCTGTGTTAGTTACTCACTTTGTCTCATAAGCTCCTTATTTAGTTCAGTTCATTGTTTTTGTGTTTTGTGAGGTATTGTTCATTTTGACTCTACTAAGCCTTTTCCTAGCTTGTTTGAGGAGAACCAGTTATAGCCTTCAGTCCTAGTTTTGATTCATTTGCCTGTTTGTCTAAATGTGTATGACCGTTGCCTGCCTGTGACCACGATTCCTGCCTTCTACAATGGCAAAATAAACACCTGCCGCGCTCTGCGTGTGAATCTATACCTTTTTTCTCCCTGAGTATTCATTCCACAGAGAGACTCTTGGTGATGGAAGAGATTTAGGAGAGTATTGTTTTGGGAGATCCACTTGTTACAAACCATTTCTACTGCTGTTTTTCTATTTAGGCTCTACTCAAAGCGTTCCAGGAGTAAGAATAAGGCAAAAAAATATGACCCAGCAACAATGTCATTTGAATGATAAAAATACCACAAAGTACAAGATATTGACATTGTTAGATGGCTGACAAAGACAGTGTTTATTAACGCCTTGGTAATAGAGGAAACAGTTAAAATGATCATACATATAAAACAAACAACAATTCACCTCATAATAATCAATATTTGAAAATTCACACAAGTATGGTATTCTCAAGTGTTTTTATAGGATAAGTAATCCCTCTCACCCCCCCCCCCTTTAAGATTTAGATGCACTATTGTAAAGTGACTGTCCCACTGGATGTCATAAGGTGAATGCACCAATTTGTAAGTCGCTCTGGATAAGAGTGTCTGCTAAATGACTTAAATGTAAATGTAAATGTTTATAATCATACACAAAACCTCCATTTTCTTAAATAGGGCAGAGAAGTGTCCACCTTGACCGATGTGTTATGTTAACAAATATCTTCTCTCACTTGTTTAGACAGTTGACATGCCTGTGAACAGTAATTATTTTGTGTGAATTGAACGAAGTTATTTCTCATTTAACCAGATATTTTGTAACTATTTTCTACATCATAGAATAATGGTGATGACAAACTATGTAATAACCAAAAAAGTGTTAAACAAATCCAAATATATTTTGATTTCAAAGTAGCCACCTTTTGCCTTGAAGACAGCGTTGCACACTTTTGGCATTCTCTCAACCAACTTCACCTGGAATGCTTTACTAAACATTCTTGAAGGAGTTCCCACATGTGCTGAGCACTTGTTGGCTGCTTTTCCTTCACTCTGCAGTCCAACTGATCCCAAACCATTGTTGAGGCCAGGTCATCTGATGCAGCATTCCATCACTCTCCTTCTTGCTCAAATAGCCCTTACACAGCCTGGTTGGGTCATTGTCCTGTTGAAAACAAATTATCGTCCCACGAAGCGCAAACCAGATGGCATGGTGTATCGCTGCATAATGCTGTGATAGCCATGCTGGTTAAGTGTGCCTTTCTAAATACATCACAGACAGTGCTACCAGCAAAGCACCCTCACACCTCATCTATGCTTCTTGATGGGAACCACACATGCAGAGATCATCCGTTCACCAACTATGTGTCTCACAAAGACACGGTGATTGGAACCAAAAATCTATAATTTGGACTCAGACCAAGGACATATTTCCACCGATCTAATGTCCATTGCTCGTGTTTCTTGGCCCAAGCAAGTCTCTTCTTCTTATTGGTGTCCTTTAAAAATATATTTCAAGGCAAAGGGTGGCTACTTTGAAGAATCTCAAATATATATTATATTTGGATTTGTTTAACACTTTTGGTTACTACAAGATTCCATATGTGTTATTTCAGATTTTTAATGTCTTCACTATTATTCTACAATGTCGAAAGTAGTAAAAATAAAGAAAAACCGTTGAATGAGTTGGTGTGTCCAAACTTTTGACTGGTCCTGTATATGAAAATATACAAAGGTATATGATAGGAAATACCTCCTATTTGTTGCCCTTCCTCATCTACACAATCAGCACATTTTCAACACACAATCACTGCTCTCTCATAACTGCAACTCATCTCTTGTTCCTAGTGTTATAGTATACTTTCAGAGTTTTATAGATATGTTGTCTCGCTTTCTATGCATCCCTTAGGACGTTCAATGAAAGAGCTGACAGTTAGGGGAACTTTTTCATCAGTCTTTGAGTAACTAATGGTTTAGGGATATTTCAAGGCATGTATTTCCTAGCCTTCAAACGGGGTATAATATGTATGTCTCTGATGTCATTATGCTGAAGAAGCCAACACAAATAGCGCTCTGTGCCCATGCCCCACCCACTGGTGAGTAAAGGAATGACCTGCCGCATGTTGATGTACCACTTGTAGGATTCCTCTGGGACAGCGTGATGTCTCAGGGCTTCTTGCACCATCTCGGGGTTGGGGTGACGCTCCCCAAGACCCAGAGTCTCTCCCAATCCCAAGAGGAGGTCCGATGCTTTTGCCTTGCGTCTGCCAGAGCCCTCAACATAAGCTTGATAGAAAGCCACTCCCAGGTGGTCCATCTCTGTCAGCCAAACAGCGCCTCCGTACTTCTCAATCAAAACCCTTTCTCCTTTGCGGGTTAACTTCCTGCCAAACTGGGGCTGGTCGTCCTGTACCCACTCCAAGCAGTCTGGGGAGGGCATCATAGGGATGGCCTTGTCCAGAGTGACTCTTGGGAGAGCGGCTCCTCCTTCCAACTTCTCCAGTAAGTCCTGTACATGTGAAAGGGTTCCAGCAGAGTTCAGGATGACGTTGGAGTGTTTTTTCAGCATCGCATTGGTGAGATGAGCCAAGTATCCCTCAGCTATGTGCATGGCAGTATCCATGTCACCCAGGAGCTCACACTCAACATGGTAGAACTGGTTAAGATGCGTGGCATCTGGATCTTCTCCCCGAAAACTTGGCGATATATAGTATGCCCCCGGCAAGTTCTCTTGGAATCGCAAGAAATACTCCAGCACAAATTGCATGGAGTCAGCCAAGTACACATCCTGCCCCAGCAAGTTGACGTAAACGGGCTCGGAGTCTGATCCCAGGCCCATCGGTGAGGAGATTGTGTCAGTGGTGAGAGGAGTCAGGGCGTACGCGTACTGACAGGTGTTGTTGAAGTACTCCACTGTGCTGTGGAAGAGGGTATTTTGAATTTGAAAGAGATTGCGGTACCACTGGCTCTTGATGGCTAACATGGAGTGGCTCTGTGGGTCCTCCCAGGAACGAGGAGGCCTGCAGTGTGTGATTTTGATGTGGATTTCTTTTAGAGATTCAGGGCTGGCGGGAGGGCCATCGGCAGATGAGACATACCCGGGGTAGCTTTGGAAGTACTCTGGGAACACCTCAGCAGGCTTGTCAGCACGTGGAGGAACCAGAGGTATCAGCTTGACATGGGCATAATCAATCTCAAAGCCCTCAAAGATGAGTGCAACACCTCGAGCATGCATTCCTTCCTCCAGCAGCCCAGCTACTTTACGAGTGGCCAGGATCAGTGATGTGTAATCAGTCTCTTCCAGACAGAAAATGTTGCTTGTCAGTGGTTTACGTGGCACTAGAACTGTGAGTCCAGGTGTATTAGGGTAGGGAGTGAGGAAAGCCACATGATCACTGTCCTCCCACACCCGCCACTGTTGCTCCTCCCCACGGACGATACGGCAGAACAGTCCATTGTGGGAGGGATTTCCTAAGAAATCATAACACAATGGTGCGTTAGGCGTTGGCAGCTTGTCTCGAATCTTGGCCTGAACCCGGTCCAGATCTGCGTCTTCCCAGCGTGGGCCACTCTTTGAGCTGCAGTAACCTGGGTCACAGGGCTGAAAGTCCTCCTCCCCGGTCAGATGGGGGCACCAGTTGGTTTCCAGGCCATGAAGTGGTAGCACTCGGATATGGGCCGGGGTCTCGGGATGTGGGTTAAATACTAGGGCGCAACGCTGTACCCCAAGTCGTTCGCATAGCAGGTTTGAAACAGCCCGTGCTCCTTGCAACAGTTCTAAGAAATCTGGTACAGCCAACTGAAAGATGCTGCTCGGTCCACTCAGAGTCTTTTGGGTAAGGATGGTGGCACCTGGTGTCCAAGGGTTTGAGTGTAGGTGAGCAACTAGTTTGTCAGTCTCCCAGATCACATTGGAATAACTCTTCATGGGTCTTAGGACTTCAACACGTTCAATGCCACCAACCATGGATGCTACAAACAACAACCCAGCATTGGTTTCAATAACAGCATCGCCTTTGGCGTCTACAGCAATGATTCCAGCACAGCTGCCCTTCAAGTTTTCAGACATGACTTCTCGACATGCTGCCCGAAGGCTGTAGCCTTTATGATGGTAGAGACTGGCTACTTTTTGAGCAACTGTGTGCCTTAGAAACACATCTCCATCACCAGAGCAGGTTACTGCAAGCTTGTCATCAGCAAATATACCTGCTCCCACTACTGCTGTGTCCCCAACTCGACCCTTCCATTTTCCCACCAACCCACCAGTGGACGTTGCAGCAGCTAACCTACACCACCGATCCAAAGCAACAGCTCCCACTGTCTGTGGATGGTTGTTCTTGGAGGCATTGCCAGCACTGAGTTTTGCTATCAGTTCTCTGCGACGGATATCAGTTTGGAAGTACTCCGCCCTCATAGGCTTCTCACTCTCTTCTAAGCTTTGCAAAAACTCTTCTGCACCTTCCCCTACTAAGAGTGAGTGTGCACTCTTCTCCATGACCTGTCTTGCTGCTTTCACTGGGTTCTTCACACTCTGCACACAAGCCACCGACCCAGAGTTCATCCCATTTCCATCTACTATGGTCGCCTCCATCTCATTTTTCCCATCTTTGTTGAAAACCGATCCCTTCCCGGCGTTGAACAGAAAGCAGTCCTCAAGAGCTTGCACACTCCGCTGCACTGCATCAAGACTACTGCCTCCTTGTTGTAGCACTTGTGCTCCGAGGGTCAGGGCTGTCTGCAGAGCAAATTCAATTACCTCTACCACCTTTGTATTTAGCATCATCTCCTCCCCAGCTCCACCATGGATCACCAGAGTAAAGTCTGGACTCATGTTGGAGGCAGAGTCAGAGGGAAGTGTTGACTTGGACATTGTCTTGCCTTGTTTTTGGCCTGCTGGATAAATACTTTTGTGAATTTCCCCTTGGGTTGATCCATTCCTTCTTCCTACCTGTCCTTCTTGCAGCAGACACTCCATTGCTCCCATTTGCCCGGCTACGGCATATCTGACAGCGAGAAGCATCACCAGCTTCAGATTTACTTTCAGGCTATCTTGAAGCTTCTCCAACACTGTGGCAAAGGTGCCTTTCCCATTGAGCACCATACGGACCCGGTCTCTCCTCCCCAGGTAGGTTACAGCCAGTTGGTCTTTAGCGTACACATTCCCTACAGCAAGCTCCACTCCCTCCATCGAATCCTTGCCA
This sequence comes from Oncorhynchus gorbuscha, assembly GCF_021184085.1. Lineage (NCBI taxonomy): Eukaryota > Metazoa > Chordata > Actinopteri > Salmoniformes > Salmonidae > Oncorhynchus > Oncorhynchus gorbuscha. The sequence goes on along the minus strand of NC_060198.1, from coordinate 22,109,422 downwards.
GTAAGATAAACGGAGGGGCACCCAAAGGGGTCAAGAAACTTCTTGAGAGGGTTGTCTGGAGACATGGACCAGCGTAGGGCTGCGAGGTGAGGGCCCACACCATGTCCACTTTTAGTGGCTTTAATCAGGTTCTTGTGCTCCAGGAAAGCCACATGGAACAGACGGAGCAGTTCGTTCGTGTATCGAGGATTGTTATCTGGTCCGATGCAGGATTCTAAAGCACTAATGAGCTGGCAGGATTGCATGGTGAGGGAGTATGTCGGATCGCAGCGGCCGTGCTTGTAGTGACGCATATGGGTAGGGGTTACAAGAATGTGGCTGGCAGCAGATTCCCCAAGAGTCTGCCTTAGGGAGAGCTGCAAGGAAAAGTTGATCCAGGCATCGTACAGGCCCCTGTGACCCCGGAGGGTAGCAAAGACATCTGGGTAAGAGGGAACCTCAAATGTGATTATGGGATGAATTGCTTTAGGGGAGGACTTTGGGGGCTCTGTTTTAGTTATACCCTTTAGTGGGAATGCTAGGGGTCTTGGGGAGGAGGAATCAGCCTTGTTAAGATAGGCTGACCCATTGCTTTCTGTGTTGGCCTGGACTAGGTCCACATTAAGAGACTCAGAGAGATACCACACAGTCTCAGCCACTAACCCAGCCACCATTCCATCCAGTGCACTGTGCTCAAACACCATCCCTGCTGTGCTGTTTTTGAATACCACCAGGTTCACCACCTGTAGAAAAAGTGTAGAAAAATCGTTTTTATGTTACTTGTGATACTTGTGATGTTTGTTTGTGATGTTGAGCTAAAGAGGAACCGATGTTTTCATGTCTTGTGTCAGTGAGTTAATAAACTGAAGTTTGTTGGGTGCAATTATGTATGGCTGATGTGCAGTAAAGATCCACTTACAATTTGATTCAATATAGAAAAAATGATTTAACTCCATTATCTAGCGTATATTTTTGTCAACACATAAAATCATGTTCCAGGTTTTAAATGAGATGCATAATTTAAGACCATATCCTCATCCGGTAACCCGATGAATCCAGTTGATTCACTACAACACCACTGTACTGTACTGTATTGTAAGGACAGACGCTGGGAGACAAGAAGCAAGTACAGGGAGCGAATACTTAATGAATAAACAGACAGGAAACAAAACACGAACAGCGTCTGGACAAGGCACACATAACAACATTAATACTGATTCTGGAAAGAAACAGAGGAAATTATAGATAGAGGGGAGGTAATTAATAATGTGATGGAGTCCTGGTGAGTCCGATGAAGCGCAGATGCACATAACGATGGTGACAGGTGTGTGTAATTATGAGCAGCCAGAGAGGGGGAGCGGAAACAGACGTGACACTGTATTGTAGTAGTTGTCATCCACAATTACAGTACCACAAACATTCCATACTGTACCTTGTCATAGTATCTCAGACAGGGCCCATCTCCTCCTCCCAGTCTGACAGCGTTGAGGGTGTCTGCCAGATCAGCTGGTGGATTGCAGTCTTCCAGGGAGAGAGCCACCACAGCACTCTCCATCAACCCCAGTGAGGCGGCCGCTTCCCCACCTGCTCTAAGGATCTCCTCCCTCACTGCACTCCAGGCTTGCCGCTGCAGGGCAGAGAGGCCGCAGATGGCAGAGGGCTCATTGTTCTTGGCAGCTCTATGTTGGCTCATCACATGAGCCACTTGGCTGTAGATGTCAGGGAACGGTAAAGGGGACATAGGACCACCTGGGCTGAGACGCTGCAGTATGTTGACTGAAAATACCTCTCCAGCACAGATTACGATGGCATGGAGGCAGTCTGGGTATACCTGTAATACAAATAGCACATTAAGAAGTAGGAGATAATCACATTAGATGAAAATAAGACAAGGGAGTATGATGAACTGTTATCATTATAATCAAAGATTGTGTATGAAAACACAAAACAACATTGAGTCAAAGTACTCTATTTTTTCCCCCAAAGCTTACTTTAATCTCATCTTGGGTCTTCCCAGGAATGCGGCTGGCAGCAAACACCTCTGATTGCTGTGTGCGCTCAGTTTGCCCCTCTCCCTCTACCAGCGAAGGCTCACTATACATCTTGGCTACAGCCCACAGCAGAGTGGCAGCCCTCTCAAGTTGGGCACACTCCTTCTTGGCTCTGGAGGGGGACAGGACAGCGGGGATGGCTGTCGAGGTGGGCAGTGGGTCGGTGCATGAGAGCAGCCGGCTCTTGAATTGCTCTGTCACCCAGTTCTCTCGGCCAGAGGCGGCAGCCGCCAAGCAGTTTTGGGCCTCCTGCAGGACCTCCCTCTGTTGACTAAGGGTGTTTTTGAATTGAGGGTAGAGCTCGGGGCTCAGGGTGAGCTGGAGCACACGGCTTGCCTCTTGTAAGGTGACATCTAGCTCTGGAATAGGGTAATCGAGAAGTGCCATCCTGTCCTGTTGATAGGGGGAACCTAATGTAATGAGAGAGCGAGGATGCACAATAAATTGAGTTACTGTAAAGACACTCAGGAAATTTGCCCCAATATTCCCTCTCAACCATAGTATGCAAAAATGTGACATATTAACCTGTATGAGTAGTAAAGGATGGATTCAATCAGGCTATTCATATTATCTAGGAGAAGAGCTCATGAGATACACAGAGGACTGTTTATGGATTAATTGGGTGGGGTAAATACAATACCTCCTGTAAGGTCAATGTGTCCTTCGAAGACACATTGTGACTTCTCCTTTATCACACTGTGTGTGAGAGTGGCTGCTCTACATTACCCTCATCCCTTAATAATAAGAATAGCATAGTGTGTGTATTGCCAGTTGTCATGGGAATATGTCTCATGCTGCATGACCCTGTTGCGGTAATTAGATTCATGCTGATTCGCCTAGTCAGTCTCTCTTTACAATGCTGCCTTTTTTTCATTCTTCTAAGGCCGATTCAGCTATGCCTCTGACCTTGTGATTACCAGGAAGTTACTAATTATTATAACTAAATTAAGTTACAATCGATAGGTTTCATGTAAACGGTATAGGTAATATATACGCTCTGAAATAAACTTTAGGATTAAACTGTAGGATTTAAGTACCATATTGTAATATTTACCATAAAAATAAACTAATAACACAGTTGTGTCACTTTTGTAAAAATTGAGTTTCATTAAAACCAGTTATCAGCAAACTAAACCAGCTTAATAGATGTCAAAATCATGTCACAGAATACATTTTTGTTTATTTTGAATTTTCTCTCTTGTACTTTGGAAATTAAATGTTTACAATTCACTTTTGAATGTGGTAGCAGCTCTCTTCAAGAGAAGAGCTCTCAACAATCTCAGGGCAACACAACCGCAACACAACCAAAATATGCTGTGTGTAAGGGTTACAATGTGTAAGTTCCTCAAATGTGATTGTGACAACCAATGCTATTATATTTTGCATGCCTAAAATATATGTAAAATAACAACACAGCTATTATATTAAAAACATTTTCCATCTGCCTAAGGCAACTTTTTGTCATCAAAGTTGCTAAGACCAATTACAATGATTTAGACTATAAATAGGAGAGTAAATCATTTAAGTTGACATACATTATCAGGGGTATGTCCTGAAGTCCATACACCTCTCAACAGTATTAGCAAGGAGGCTGCCCTCTACTAAATAATGTATCATACCACTATGACTCATTCAAGCGTGACTAACATTAAAACATGCATTTCAAGATAGACCAGCATACACATCTGGCTCAGCTTTATAAGTGAAAAATAATGCAAATTGTAGGTACACAAAATACCACTATGATCAACAACACAAGCATTCACAGATACATGGCTCTTATATTACACTCTGTATTTAGGCTACACATATGTAGATAAAGTTGTGATATTCCTACAGCCATTGTTTGTATGTGTATAAGCTCATAAAATGTCATTTATAAAAGTAGAAACTAGTTTACCTCAATACCGAATACACTTCAAGATATGCCCGCTCCGTAAGATGCAGCGATAGTCAGTGAACAGCAAGTTTTGTTGTACCACACAAACAAGGGTTGGCTATAATATGTACCTAGTGATTCCAATTAAGGAATTACATTTCCTGTCTCTCAATAGACACTGGGTGAATCTGAGGCAGCCTCTCACTGCAAATACTCTCCCGAATGGCCAATGTCAATGTTCAACGAACATTGGATCTCATTTTAAAGGTTTTTCAGGTGCATAATTAGTTTCACGCTCTATGCTATATTTCACCCAAACAGTCATTGACAGACAGTTTTCCACATGACCTTTTAACCCATGTGACTGAACATTACACGCACTAACTGGTTTTGAAAATTTCTCCTGGTACATGACTCCTGGTCTCCATAATTAGATTTGTAACTACAGTAGAATTAGAGGCATGAGGCTGAATTAGTAATGACTGTCTCTCGCAATGGCTTATGGCTCCAGTTACAATAGGCTTAACGATTTAACACAATTTAGACCATATTCGAAAACACTTTTACAAATATCACTGCTGCCAGTGACTTGGTTCCTTGTGAAGTTCAGTTAGGTAGACTAACATTATCTGACTCACAAACATCATCCTGATTGCCATAGGGGAAAAAATCTGTGGTTTATTTTTTAATACAGACCACCATACATTCAATCATGTGACGTAACTATACAAGTATTTCCTTGGTATTCTTGATTATGATCAATAGTATCCAGTTCTGAAATATTGGAATAGCTCAGGGTTCCCTTGGACTGGCGCAGCGGTCTAAGGCACTGCATCTCAGTGCTAGAGGCGTCACTACAGACCCTGGTTTGATTCCAGGCTGTTCCACAACCGACCGTGATTGGGAGTCCCATTGGGCGGCACACAATTGACGTCGTTAGGGTTTGGCCAGGGTAGGCTTTCATTGTAAGTAAAAATTTGTTCTTAATTGACTTGACTAGTTAAATAAAAATCCCTATTTCAGTAAATTAGCAAATTGCCAAAAAATGTCCATACCTCCAGTCAAAGTGTCAAAGATGTGTGATGAGCCTCCTGAGGTTTCACACCTATATTTATACTCTGGTGCATGATTTTTCTTATTGTGTACATAGTAAAACCCATGCCTTGTTTCCCTTTCCTCCCTTAGTGGAAACTGTTCTTAACATATGGGTCTAGTCAATGTAGTTTCACTTTCAAAACTGGTGCTTTTCACAAAACTCACCGACCACAACTACCCGAAACCCCCTGAAATCAGGTGCCCGAAACCCCCCTGACCTCTGACCACAGTTGCCTGAGACTCCCTGACCGAAGTAGGCCTCACCAGCCTTAGACAGACACACCTTAGACAGAACTGTGCTGTACATTTTTATTGTAAATCAAATACAATTCTTAGCCATTTTTTAAACCTTTTTTAACTTTAGACATATAGTATTCAACATTACTCCTTTTGTCAGTCTTTCTATTTGGAGTTGTGCTCATCACAAAGGCACCTAGCCAAAACGTGGGGCATTGTTTCTGTTTGTTTAAGATTATGATTTTTGAGAGAATATAATTAATTGTAAGCCTTTGGATAAGATTGCTGAAAATGCAGATTATTGTGCCTCATTTTCACTAAGGGTAATTTAGCAGACAAAGTACTCAGACATTCTTAATGGGGACAAACAGTATGTGATTGTTTGCGAGCTGCTTAGGTAAGCTAGTTGTGAGATTTCAGCACTTAATGGCATTTGGTTCCCCAATCTCAGAAACAACTTTGATTAGTTATGTGTAATTCCTAAGTAGATGTTTCTTCAATTACACAACAATAAGAATGTAGATATTAATGATAACAACATTTTTATATTTTGTTATTAGTTATATTATTTGATATTGAATTCTGCACTGTTGGGGAGGGCAAGGGCAAGTTAAGCATTTCAGTGTACTTAGGCATTTGACAAATAAAACTTGAAACCACCAGCAACATGGTGCCTAGCCCGTATAGGCATATAAGACAAGATATCAAGTGTCACCTATGTGTGTACAAAACACAAAACAAAATGTTACATTAAACAAATGGAATGCAATTAACACTTAAATGCATAATTAGCAATCATAACAAAGTACAGTTTTCACCTTGTCTCTCTACACAAACAATACAATTCTCCTTCTCTACCCCAGGAAAATAAATTGTGCAATTTGTGAAAAAGAACTTCAGCCTGTGTTCATCCTGTAGTCAAACACTTCATGAGTGAGCGCCAACAATTTTACCAAATAGAACATGTCTCAAATCATCATACAGAGGGCAATTAAACACAAAATGGGCTTCACTTTCTATTAACCCAAGATCACATAATACACACATTTTTCTTCTTTGGGGACTTGTTGAATCTACCCATCTCTGGTGCCAGAGGGATTGTGCCATATCTTAGCAGCTCACAAATTGACCAATACATATTAATATGAGTATTTTATTATACGTGTTACATTTATCCTAGTCATGTCCTTGTAATCAGTGATAATGCTACAGGTGATAAAACAATTCCTCAACAATAAAGTAATACTCCACTCTCTTCTAACCTACTCTGGTCTACTCATTTAGTCCTAATATTACTTTGGCTTATGATCTTATTCACATATGTTTCTTATACGACTTCTTTCTAAAAATGCTTTATTCCATCATAGAAATGTGTGGGCTTGTAGGCTAAATAAGATTGAGTGCTGTAATGTCACATTTCTCAACCATAAAAATACTTCATACCGGATGTAGTAACTCCAGTGCAAATAAGTAGCCAATACCTTCCTGTTTGTCATTCTGACCCCGGCGTGAGGGGGAATTGTGTCTGTTGTACTTTTAAGGATACATCTTTGAAATAGTTTCTCGAACGTAAGTTCAGCATTCTCTCTTGACAATGTAAAAATGTTTTTCTGTCAATATCCTATATTTTTATTCAATTGATTGTGAGTATCAGTTCCTCAATGTGTAAGGTCAGCCTCGTTCAGCTTTGTTCCCTTTAATTGGCTAGTAGCTAATAGTATTTTTTTTAATCAGTTAAGGTTAGTTAGCTTTTTACAGTAGTACTAACGTGATTTTTGTATTTTATTTTTACTGCTAGCCAATTAAAGGGAACAATGCTCATGCTACTGGTTTTGCTATTCTCGTAACGTTATCTAGCTAATTGTTAGCTCACTTATCGTACTCTATACGGACAACGGGGCAGAAGCAACTAAGAAAGTTTGCCAGCTAACATTAAATTGTTAGTGTGTTCTGCTGGGCTAGTGCTATCGTAAACTATATAGCTAGCTAATGTCAGATGAAAGGGGTTAGCTAGCTAGTTCAGTATCTTTGGTGTATTTTATGCGTTGCTCTGGTCTGACACGGCTGCATAGCTGACTAAACTCAACTCACGATTTCAAGTTGAGTTTAATCGGCTAGGCTTCCTGCAGACTAGACCGGCGTAACATGGCTAATGTTAGCTCTTTTTCAAATTAACTTGATGACTTGCTGCTAGCTAGTAGTACCAACAATCGGTATAACGACCACCGAATCTACAGCAGCAAATGACCAGTTTAATCTCTTATCTCATCATTCACAATGGTTATCTAGCTAAATTTGCCCTATCAAATTGTATTGGTCTCACACACAGCAGATGTTATTGCGAGTGTAGCGAAATGCTTATGATTCTAACAATTTCACAACAAAACCTAATGCACACAATCGAGTAAAGGAATGGGATGATTATATATATATATATATATATATATATATATGTATATGTATGTATATATGTATATATGTATATATGTATATATGTATATATGTATATATGTATATATGTATATATATATATGTATATATGTATATATATGTATATATGTATATGTATATATGTATATATGTATGGATGAGCAGTGACAGAGCGGCTAAGATGCAATAGATAGTAAAGTATAGATGGTGAAGGATATAGTATATACATATGAGATGACTAATGTGTAAACATTCTTAAAGTGGCATTATTAAAGTGACTAGTGTTCCATTTATTAAAGTGGCCAATGATATCAAGTCTGTAGGTAGACAGCTGCCTCTGTGCTAGTGGTGGCTGTTTATCAATCTGATGGCCTTGAGATGGAAGCTGTTTTTCAATCTCTGTTTTGATGCACCTGTACTGACCTTGCCTTCTGGATGGAAGCAGGGTGAACAGGTAATGGCTCGGGTGGTTATTTTCCTTGATGATCTTTTTTGCCTTCCTGTGACATTGGGTGTTGTACATGTCCTGGAGGGCAAGTAGTTTGCCCCGGTGATGTTGTACAGACCGCACCATCTTCTGGAGAGCCCTGCAATTGTGGGCGGTGCAGTTGCCGTACCAGACGGTGATACAGCCCGACAGGATGCTCTCAATTGTGCACCTGTAAAAGTGGGTTTTCGGTGACGAGCCACTTTTTTTCAGCCTCCTGAGGTTGAAGAGGCGTTGTTGCCTTCTTCACCACACTGTCTGTGTGCATGGACCATTTCAGTTTGTCGGTTATATGTACACCGAGGAACTTAAAACTTTCCACCTTATTGATGAGTTTGGAGGGTACTGTGGTGTTGAATGCTGAGCTGTATTCAATTAACAGCATTCTTACATGGGTATTGTCCAGATGGGATAGTGCAGTGTGATGGCGATTGCATTGTCTGTGGGGGCAGTAAGCAAATTTGAGTGGGTCTTGGGTAATAGGTAGGGTGGAGGTGATATGATCCTTGACTAGTCTCTCAAAGCACTTCATGATGACAGAAGTGAGTGCTATGGGGCAAAAGTCATTTGTTACCTTAGCATTCTTGGGAACAGGAACTATGGTGGCCATCTTGAAGCATGTGGGAACAGCAGACTGGGGTAGGGATGGATTTAATATGTCCGTAAACACACCAGCCGGTCTGCGCATACTTTGAGGACCTTGCTAGGGATGCCGTCTGGCGAGGGTTTTTACTCGCGTTGGCCACGGAGGAGGAGAGCCCACAGTCTTTGGTAGCGGTTGTGTCGGTGGCACTGTATTGTCCTCAAAGCTTGCAAAGAAGTTGTTTTAATTTGTCTGTGAGCAAGGTGTAGATGTCTGTGACGGGGATGGTTTTCTTTTTGTAATCAGTGATCATCTTTAGACCCTGCCACATACGTCTCATGTTTGAGCCACTTTATCTCTACTTACGCTTTGCTTGTTTGATTGCCTTACGGGGGGAATAACTACACTGTTTGTATTCGGTCAAATTTCCCATCGCCTTGCCATGATTAAATGCAGTGGTACGCGCTTTCAGTTTTGTGAGAATGCTGCCATCAATCCACGGTTCCTGGTTAGGGAAGGTTTTAATAGTCAGTGGGTACAACATCTCCTATACACTTCCTTATAAACTTGCTCACCGTGTCAGCGTATACGTCATTGTCTGAGGCTACCCGGAAAATATCCCAGTCCACGTTATCCCAGTCCACGTGATCGAAGCAATCTTGAAGCGTGGAATCCAATTGGTCAGACCAGTGTTGGATTAGACCTAAGCAAGGGCGCTTCCTGTTTTAGTTTTTGCCTATAGGAGGGGAGCAACAAGATGGAGTCATGGTCAAATTTGCCAAAAGGAGGGCTGGGAGGGCCTTGTATGCATCACGGAAGTTAGAGTAGCAGTTGTTAGTGTGTTACTTGTTTGTGTACTGCAATCGTTATGCTGATAGAATTTAGGTAGCCTTGTTCTCTGATTAGCTTTGTTTAAATCCCCAGCTACAATAAATGCAACCTCGGCATACATGGTTTTCAGTTTGCGTGGAGTTCCTTGATGGACGTCTTGGTATCCGCTTTCGGGGGATATGCATGGCTGTGACGATAACCGAGGAGCGTTCCCTTGGGAGATAATACGGTCTGCATTTGATTGTAAGGAATTCTAGGCTAGGTGAAAAAAGGACTTGAGTTCTTGTATGTTACAATTACACCGTGAGATGTTTGCTTCTGTCGGCGCGATGCACTGAAAATCCCGTTGGCTGTACGGACTCTGACATCAAGTCCCCAACTAGCCATGTCTCTTCGAAACAGAGTATGTTACAATCCCTGATATCTCTTTGGAAAACAACTCTTGCCCTAATTTAATTTACTTTGTTAACTAGGGACTGGACATTAGCGAGTAATATACTCCGAAGCGGTGGGTGGTGGGCACGCATCCGAAGCCTCACTAGAAGACCTCTCTGGCACCCTCTCCTCCTACGGCATTGTTTTGGGTTGGCCTCTGGAATCAGTTGAAATGCCTTGGGAGGTGCAGACAAAGGATCCACTTTGGGAAAGTTGTATTGCTGGTAAGTCTGATATCCAATAGTTCTTCCCGGCTGTATGTAGTAACACTTAAGGTTTTCTGGGCTAACAATGTAAGAAATAATACATTAAAAAAACAAAATACTGCACAGTTTCCTAAGGACTTGAAGCGAAGCTGTCATCTTTATCGGCGCCATCTTGCCACCAAGTAGTTGAAGTTACTGTTCAGGATTAGTATAGCCTAACTTGGTCCATGTTGTCCCTCTGCTTCACCAAAGGCAGATGCCTAGGTGACAGTGTTTGAAAATAAAAGAGAATACTACCCTTTCATATAATGATGAAGACCTATTCTATTGAAATAAATAAACGTCCTACTGTCTCTCTCCTCACAGGAGTCCTCCTCTCTCCATGTGCATCCCTAATGGGCGGCTGGTCTCGTATTGCGGTGCTGGAGCTGTACCGAGCACTGCTCCGTGCAGGGCGCAACCTTCACTACACAGACCGCAACTGCTACCAGCGCGCCGTGGCCGGGGAGTTCCGCCGCTGCCAGGCCCTGACCGTGCCGAGCGACAAGGAGGGCACACTGAAGAGGGGCCAGTTCTTCCTCAGCAGTAGACTGGGGGGGCTGATGTAGGTGGGGGTCAACCATCCAACCACACCTCTAGCAAGACGTGCTTGTGTCAGACCACTAACAGGTAAACTATTCAGATATTTAACTGACCACCTATCCTATCGCTCTCATAAGATGATAATACATATTTTAATAATGAAAGTTACAGTCCTTGAGTCATGGTAATAGAACGCAAGACTCTTCACATCTGCATAAGTTCTTTCTTTGTTCTTCTCTCATAGTTTTTCCCTTCTAACTCTACATTCACAAAGACAGAATGGCGGGAGTGAACGGTGACCGTAAAGGAAAGAAGGATGACAACGGAATGGGCACGGCCGTTGACTTTTTGCTCTCTAATGCCAAGCTTGTGCTTGGGGTCGGAGGAGCTGCCATGCTTAGCATTGCAACACTAGCAGTCAAAAGAGTAAGTGGGACATTCTCTAAGCAATTATTTTCTTGTAAATGTTATCATGTACGTTATTTGTCCCTTGTGCCAGTTCAGTTGTAGGCTAAATGTGATCACCTCTCACTATTTGGCTTCTGATCTCCACATCAGTCATTTCACTGTTTTTAACCACGAGTGGAAGACATGTCCATTTCATGAAACATTCTAATGGACAATAAAGCTTTTCAATTCAATCTCCTTTCAGATGTATGACCGTGCCATAAGTGCTCCGACCAGCCCTACTAAGATGGAACCATTAGGGAAAAGGAGCTGGGAGGAGCCCAGCTGGATGGGCTCGTCACAACGGGTACTTAACCATGACATGAAGTCAACAGTGAGCAGGTCACTGCAGACTCTACCCACCACCTCCAACTCCTTTGAACCAGGTTAGGTACGCTAATGTATTTAGGGTGTCACACACAATATTATTCCGCATTACAACTATCAACATTACAATCGTGTCGTTAGCTCACCCCACAGTGTGAAACGTTGCCAATGGCGCTACCAAACTGGTACTTTTTCAGTGGTGCAACTGGTTAGTACATTGTCAAGCAGGATGGTTATGCGTGTTGGCAAGGTAGAGGATGTGAGATCAAGTACTGGTAAGGATTGGTGAGCGAGGAATCTATACTGCTAAGCACCACAGGGACGCCTGTTAGACTCACACTTGCTCACACTCGTACACATTGCCTATCTGTGTTCAGAGTGAGGCCTGAACGGTAACACTTGGGATTGATGTAGTAGCAGGTGGTCACAGTGGGTTAGTAGTGTGTTTCAGATGATTTGACCTCATCTCTGTGTAGTGTTTTTTTTTTAATCCTTGGCTTTGTCTATTGACGACAGGATGGCTGATGGCAGGATGGCTGTCCTTCCTGTATTGTGGGTGATGCTACTGACTCTCAGTGCTTGCTGTAGGAAGCTATAGGGTTGTTCCATTTGGTTTCAATCAGTTTTTGACCGCATCTCTTTTGATTTGAACTCAACTTTTCATACATATTTGCCCATGGTTGAAGTGATCAGAATTTCTTTTTGGACCTGAATACTAAAACGTGCAGGAGATGGAGGTGCTCAAAGTTGACCCATTTTTGCATACCATACCATGAGACAACCATGTATTCATCACTTGAAAAGATTAACAGTTAAGTTTGATATAATTTAAAAGCTTGAAAACAGGGTTGTCAAACTATATTATAAATTGCATTAAATAAATATTTAATTGATCTAAAAACATGTAAACTCAGATTCATTTTCATTTTTACATATGTTGATGCTTAGACCCTGATGTATATCATCTGAGGTGTACTGTATGTGTTGTGCCTGCCATTGGTTGAGACACAGCACACTCTTGAATACTGGGTGGGTGTCATTTTAATCATAGAAATATAATTCATAGAATGGACCCATCCCTTCAGAAGGCTGCAATTTAGCTGGTACACCTTTGAAATTGAATTGAAATTTGACATTCCAATTACTACCGCAAAGATGGCCACCGGTCCACCGCCCGTCGAATGTCAATTTAAATGGAATGTCTATTCTATTATCTATATTTATATGATTTCAATAAGTTTCTTATGGAAGATAGACATTGTAATTTTAAAACTGATATTCCCATTCAAGTCAATATTTTCTGTGTGGACCTCTGTTAGCAGTTGATGTTACTCTTCAATAACACAGACCCCAAAGCAAATCAGGGGGAGGAAAAATGGTTTATTCTTATTCAAAGAGGACGGATCATGCATGGAGGTAGATGTTCATGCTCCCCTGTCCTCAGTGATTGTCCCCAATGATTCATTACACAGAACAAAGGGACAGGATGTCATTTTTTGTAACCCAGCCCTAGCCTGTGGTTGACCAATTAGAATTCCTTGTGATAAAACTGGGCCAATGGCCAAATAACAAGTATCCTATCTCAGGTTGGACCAATGAGAACGTGCCACATGTAGCTAGCTATAAGTTCAGGACTGACATTCCTAACAGATGTTGAACTGAAAACAAACTATTTCCATTGATAATTCCCTATTGACTTTCAGTACTTTTGACCTCACGTCCTCTGCGTCGTGTATTTATCTTTGACATATTCATACACCTCCAATCATCTTTGTGGTCCAATTGGAAAGTTGAAATGTCGATGTCATTCCCATTTTAGTGCATTCATCAGCCAAAACATTACACTCACTCTGTATTCAAGTGCATGCTGTGTCTCAACCGATGGCGGTCGCAACATAAACCTCAGATGTAAAATAGGATCCAAGCTACAACATTTGTGAATCTGTGTTCACACATTTTTAGATAATTTACGTTAAAGGTTAAGAGAATATTTAAAAAAAGGCTTATTTCCTTTTTTGTTTTAAAGAAATGACCAAATAGTTTGACAATCCTGTTTGTAAGCTTTTAAATTATATCAAACTGAGCCATTTTATCTTTTCAAGAGATAGACATGCAGTGGATGTCCCATGTTATGGTGGGGTATGCAACATGAATCACATTTTGGGCACCTCTCTCCTGAATGTTCTGGCATTCAGGTCCAAAAATGCCCTTTCTGACCACTTCTACCATGGGCAAACATGTATGGAAAGTTTTGTTCAAATTTAAAGGGGTGCTGCCAAAGCTATTGAAATCGACTGGAACGACCCTATAGTTTTGTTAGTAGAAGCCCCACTAAATAGACTCAGATGCAGTGGCGTGCTGTGGGCCTGGGGACTGGGCCTTCAGTGAGGTCTTACACAGTCCCACCTGAATTAATCCACCTCTTATTACCATCATTATGCCATGGCTCTGGACACTATACATTTAGACAAACGCAGTATAACCAGGCGTCGCACCCAAAGCAGTTTCACCGTGATGATAAAGACAGAACTATTCACTGAAAATAAAAGAGGCTATTTGTCATTTTATTTTGTTAATATATAGGCTATTTAATATCAATGAAATAAAATGCGAAACATACATGCACATTTAATAAAAAATAAAATGCATTGTATGCCTACTCACCAAAGACTGATTATTTGAACACAAAATCCATCTTTCTTTAGCTCAAGACTTCAATGACTCAGACTACAACAATCTGTGCATTTTTAGTTCCACCAATAAGTCATTTTCTATCGACATGGAGGCTAATGCTGAAAGCAGAGTCTGTCCAGTAGCATTTCTGGAATACGTTTTGATTCACTTTAAGGCCGAGAATGACCGCTCGACAGAAGCCGTGGACACGGGGATAGTCACTGTCACACATGCCAATGTGTAAAGTTGCCCCATGTCCCCATTCAGATTTTTCTGATTAAGGAAATCAAGGAGATCAGAGGGACTTTTCCCTTCAAAATCAGTCATGGCATACATTACAGTCAGTTCTGTTTTTAGCTTGGATAGGTTGAACAGTGTTCCGTGACTCTTAAGCTGGATAATTTTTGTTCTGGTAGGTCTGAAAGTGCTGGGGGTCCAGGAGGGAGAGAAACATTACTTTTTCGTGGTCTTGAAACCTGTTTCGAATCTGGCAAAGAATGTTGTCCAGAATATTGTTGTGGAGTTGTTGGTAGTATGTGTGAGGGTCTCCTTGTGCTGGGCCTCTGCGTGTGCTGGGTGAACTTGAGATGCGCTGTGTCATCGTAGATTTGACTGAACCTGCGGCTCTCTCGCTCAATTGTAATAATAGGCATTCCCAGCAGTACTGTTTGCAGTGCTTCTCGGAGCCTGTTAGCCATTGATAGCGCTCGTAGTTGGAACTTTGAAAGTGGCGAACAAACCCCTTTCCCGCCTGTGACAGGCTTTGTAGCGTCGGGCGACCTCTCCTTACAATGTCTAACTTTTCTTGAAAAGTTTGTCTTGAGAATGTCATTATAATTATATCCTCGACCAAATCGATATCTTCTCCTCCTTCCGCCATTGTGGGTTGAAAAAACAGCTTAGTAGTATGCAAATGAATTTGTTTATCAAATTCAGATTCCTAGTTCTGCATAGACCTGCCCATAGGACCTGCCTCTCAATATTGGTAATCTAATCAAAAGACGTGCACGCACTACGCCTGCTAGCTGGCTCCTGTGTAACACTGGAGCCAGCCAGCAGGTGTACAATAGCCAACTCTAAAGCTGATTGGTTGACACGAAATTTTCATTTCCATTCACATTAAGCTACAAGCGCCCGCACTGTTGATTCTGAAGGCCTGGGAGCAGATTTTAGACCCCTGGCAACACATGATGGCTGAATATGATTGGATAAAAGATCTAACATAAAGACCAGCCCAGTCCAGATCTCAACCTGGGGCTGGAAGCAGTGCAACCAAGAGGAAAGTTATGAAATGAAGAGTACTCTGGGGAATAATTTAATATGTATTTGTGGGAAAATATATTTAAAATATATATATATATATTCTGATGTTTAGGCCAGCAGAGAAGGGCTTGCTGGCCCTGATGGCCCACCACTGCTCAGATGGCTAGTTTCTATTGAGCTCCATTAGATATTTTATAAAGTAAAAAAAATACCTCAGTCTGTGGTATTTTGGATGGTTCTCTTATGCCAGGTGTACACTACACAACTTTCAAAATCCTAACATTGCTGAGCCTCTCACATTTAACGACTGTCTTGTGTCGTTTCTTTGTCTTACCAACATATTGGTGCTCACGCTAAACAATGTGGCACAAACCAGGGGGGGTCACACACTACAAGAATCTCCACTTGGTCGTGAGGATTCTCAATACGGTCTGATCTCAACTTAAGAAATGGTGTAGCGTATGCCCGGCTTTAGTAGTAGGTTACTCTCTGTAGGAGAGGATCGTTTGTTTAGCACCCTCTTTCGTGGTACTTGTTCCCATTAGTTTGGTTTGATTTCCTGTTGTCACCCAATATCCTTTCTTTGGTTCTTATTTACCTCCCATGCCCTTTCAACATATTTGATTTATTTATTAAAGTGTCTGGCATTATCAGAACGTCCAGCCGACATGGGCTTATTTGCATTGTATATGCTGATTTAAAAAAATGTGTGTATATATATATATATATACATTTTTTTTAAATGGTTATTTTACCCATACCTGCACATTACTAACCTCTGCCTGTCGTGGCTGTATCCCCCTCAGACTGCATGCGGAGGGCGACGGGGCGGGGACGTAGCGTTGCAGGAGAGACCGACCTCCTCCGTGCCAGGATGCGCCTCTCCTTACAGGAGAAACTGTGGGAATTCTACCAGGAGCGGGTGACCATTCCGGCTGAGGAGCAGGCCACAGCACGCCGGGCCGCCCTGGACATCTGCGCTGAGCTGAGGATCTTCCTGCACGGCAAGCTGCCCGACATGCCCCTCCGAGAGATGTACCTCAGTGGCAGCCTCTACGATGACCTGCAGGTAATAAGAGGGTAGTAGTAGGACAATTGTATTATCCCTCCGGGGGAAGGGGATAAAGGATAGATATCACTTCACAGGTTTAGGAGTGTTGTGACCACAAACAATGCTTTTTTTTATCTCTGTGCTCGTCTCTGGGTTTGAAATGTTGTGGCTTACAAGAATAATACTATTTGCTCTCTCTCACTCTTTCTCAGGTGGTGACAGCGGATCACGCTCAGCTCATGGTCCCTCTGACCCTGGAGAAGAACCTGTGGTCGTCAGTGCCCGGTGAGGACATCATTATGAATGTTCCGGGCTTCTGGCTGATTCGCAGGGAGAACCTGGAATACTTCCCCCGAGGCAGCAGCTACTGGGACCGCTGCATGGTAGGAGGCTACCTCTCCCCCAAGTCTGTCTTGGAGGTGTTTGAGAAGCTGGTGGCGGGCTCCATCAACTGGCCGGCCATCGGCAGTGTTCTGGACTACGTGATCCGGCCGGTGGTTCCCTCGGAGACGCTCACCCTGGAGGTCCAGTACAAGACGGACCGCCATCTTTATGTGGACTTCCTACCTCTGCTGGTGATGGACAACGGCGCCTCGCTGATCGCCAAACCACACAGGCTGGCTGCTGAGCGCCACGAAAGCCTTTGGCGGCAAAGCTTCCGCGTGGCGGAGACTGCGCGCCTGCGGGCGCTGGACCAGGAGGACGGGGGCTGCCGCTGCGTCTGCCTCAAGGTGACTAAAGCTGTGTGCAAGCTGAACCCCGCCCTGGCGCGCCTGTCGGCCAGTCTGCTCACCAGCACCATGCTGCTGCTGAGCGAGAAGGAGGGCGACTGGACCCAGGAGGCACTGGCTGACCGCTTTCTGCAGTTGCTCCGCTCGCTAGTGGGACACCTAGAGGCTGGGAGGCTCCCCTGTGCCCTGATCCCAAAGGTCAACCTGTTCTGTGAGCTGACGCCAGTGGAGGTGGATGAGCTAGGATATACCCTCTACTGTTCTCTCTCAGACCCAGAGGGACTCCTAAGGACTCCTTATTCTGACTGAGTCTGATCATGGGTTCTAGGGTTTAGGACAGATGGTATATAATTCTAAGGTTCCATAGATTCCATACTGCAGAAGAGGATATGATAGGTAATTCATATGTGCTTCAGACATGGACCATGTCCCCTGTGACCACGTTGCTGTGTGATTGAGTCAACATCACGTGTCTGGAGTTGCTGTTTACTCAATCAATATGTTTCTCTTGTACTTTTTTATTTGTGTAATTATGTTTGATTAAGTAGAAATGCAAAATCAACCACTTTGGTAGGATATGTTTAAAAACATATTTTTGACATTGCAAGCCATATCTGCTAAATTCAAATACCGGATCATCCAAATACCAGTTAAACCTCAGATGATGAAACCAGTCCCTTCATAATGGTGAACGTACGCCGTTTATAAATAGTACTGTACAGAGGGGTATACTAAAAAGCATGATCAAGGAGTTAGCCAGCTAACTTGCCTAGATATCCTAAAAATTACTTTTTATGTAGAAAGATCATCTTCAAATGGGCTTGGTCTAAATTAAGCTTTCTTAATGAACCAAAATAATATACAGTTATTTCTGGTTGTTTATCAAAGTTGAACCTGCTTCGTAGTATATCCCTTGGTTTAGGGCTCAGTGTTTGTTGAATTGGGGATTGCTTCATTGACTAATATTCTTTTACCGTAATATTATGTAACCAATTTGGAATGAATGATGTCAGAAAAATATTCTATTTATTAATTATAATTTGTGGGAATGGAAATTGGTCTATTTGAAAGATATTATAGCTCCATTCTCAGATTTCTGGTCTTTCAAACTGAGAGTATGATGGGTAACATTAGTCTAATGCGAGTTAATATCATGTCTTAACAGGGGCATGAAAGAAGAGATCTTTCAGTCAAGTGAACAAGCCTCAATAATTGGCTCTAGCATTATTGGTCTCTACATGCATTACCGGTCAAAAGTTTTAGAACACCTACTCATTCAAGGATTTCTCTTTATTTTTACTATTTTCTACATTTTAGAATATTAGTTAAGTACTTAACTATGAAATAACACACATGGAATCATGTAGTAACAAAAAATTGTTAAACAAATCAAAATGCATTTTGTATTTGAGATTCTTCATATAGTTACGCTTTGCCTTGATGACAGCTTTGCACACTCTTGGCATTCTCTCAACCAGCTTCACCTGGAATGCTTTTCCAACAGTCTTGGAGTTCCCACATATGCTGAGCACTTGTTGGCTGCTTTTCCTTCACTCTGCGGTCCGACTCATCCCAAACCATCTCAGTTGGGTTGAGGTGAGATGATTGTGGAGGCCAGGTCATCTGATGCAGCACTCCTCACTCTCATTATTGATAAAATAGTAAACTCTAATGAACTTGTCCTCTTCAGCAGAGTTAACACTGGGTCTTCCATTCCTCTGGCGGTCCTCATGAGAGCCAGTTTCATCATAGCGCTTGATGGATTTTGCGACTGCACTTGGAAGAAACTTTTGAAAAGTTATTGGAATTTTCTTTATTGACTGACCATGTCTTGAAGTAACGATGGACTGTAATTTCTCTTTGCTTATTTGAGCTATTCTTGCCATTTATATGGATTGGTCTTTTACCAAGTAGGGCTATCTTCTGTATACCACCTCTACCTTGTCACAACACAACTGATTGGTTCAAACACATTAAGAAATAAATCTATTCCACAAATGAACTTTTAACCAAAGCTGTCATCAAGGCAAATGGTGGCTATTTGAAGAATCGGAAATATATCAAATATATTTTGATTTGGTGTAACACTTTCTTTTGGTTGCTAAATGATTCCTAGTGGTTAGAGCGTTGGACTAGTAACCGGAAGGTTGCAAGTTCAAACCCCCGAGCTGTCAAGGTACAAATCTGTCATTCTGCCCCTGAACAGGCAGTTAACCCACTGTTCCTAGGCCGTCATTGAAAATAAGAATTTGTTCTTAACTTACTTGCCTAGTTAAATAAAGGTAAAATAAAAATATCCATATGTGTTTTTTTCATAGTTTTGATCTCTTCACTAATATTCTACAATGTAGAAAATAGCAAAAAATAAAGAACCCCTTGAATGAGTTGGCGTTATAAAACTTTTGACCGTTAGTGTATATAGCTTACTATTTAGCTGAGACTTGGAGGCAGGGTGCTTATTATTACTCTGACATGAGATGCCAGTTCAAATGGACCGATAGTTTGGTGACACCGTCAGTACTGCCACCCCTAACAAGGTAAATTGTCTTAAGCACTGTTGTGGTCCACGAGGAAACAAGACCAGTGAGTGTGACATGGTAGGGGTTGTTCTTCTACTGCAGGGCACTTCTGGTACTGTAGAATGGTATCGTACAGTTTGTGCTGTAGCCAACTCTTCTCGTCATGTATGGCATGGCTAGAAGAGTTTCTTATACACTCCCTACAGTATGGGACCATGTCACACTTAGCCTATTCTACCACTGTGTAAATGGATAGAATGTAATATTGACCATGTGAGCCGCCCCTAAAGCAAATGCTTGTGGCACGACTGAAATCTTGACATTCTTGAGTTAAAAAAGAACATGTTGCCCCACTTTTTTTTTTGTTTTGTTTTTTTTCCGTTCTTGAAGCGAGTGTTTTTGATTTTGGTTCAACTTAGCTCAACTTGCAGTTATTTCTGAAATTGAAGCAAACTTTGCAAAGGTAGAAACCAGTGGAGGCTGCTGAGGGGAGGACGGCTCAATAATGGCCGGAATGGAGTGAATGTTATCAAACACATTCATGTGTTTTGATTCCATTCACTGCATTCTAACCATTAACGTCCTCCTCAGCAGCCTCCACTGGTGGAAGCACCCACTATAAGGCCTATTGTATAAATCACATAGGTTTCTATCTTCATGGGATTTAAGTTGCGGATGATTTGTGTTTCCTAGTACTCCTCCCAAAGTTGTTGAATGAAAGAAGGTTGAGAAATAAGAATATATACTTTCATCTTAGGTAGGTTTGCCGTTTGCATGAGTAAGAATACCAATGTATTCTTCCGGGGTCGCTCCTACCAGGTGGCGTGGCGAGAATCTGTCTCCTCACCACGCGCTCTCACCACTGGTGTCCCCCAGGGCTCTGTTCTAGGCCCTCTCCTATTCAAGTCACTTGGCTCTGTCATAACCTCACATGGTCTCTCCTATCACAGCCCAGTCAAAACTGTTCGCTGCTCTGGCCCCCCCAATGGTGGAACAAACTCCCTCACGACGCCAGGACAGCGGAGTCAATCACCACCTTCCGGAGACACCTGAAACCCCACCTCTTTAAGGAATACCTAGGATAGGATAAGTAATCCTTCTCACCCCCCCCCCCCCCTTTAAGATTTAGATGCACTATTGTATAAAGGGACTGTTCCACTGGATGCCATAAGTTGAATGCACCAATTTGTAAGTCGCTCTGGATAAGAGCGTCTGCTAAATGACTTAAATGTAAATGTAATGTAGAAAGTTAATCATACATAGTTGTTATACACCATCTTTGTACTGTCTATGATGTCAAATGTCTTGTGACATTAAGATGAAATGCTTGACCTATATGTTCATTCATAGATCTTTGTTAGGTAGAACTGGTTGTTGCATACCTTGTATGAAAAATCTGCCATGACTTTCTCCTACTCATAACACAAAATGGTTGGTGTGCATTTGCAAATGAAACTTTGATAGCTGGGATGTTAAGCTGAGAGCAAAATTACCAAAAACAGAACACATCTTTGTCAGTCACTGTGGGAAAAAAAATATTGTTTCCAGTTGAACATAGTGTTTGCCTTTTGGGTCTGATCTTGCTTCAGTAGTCCCTACTGGTATAAGGTAACTCTTGCTCAGTCATGATACAGTGTCTTCAGAAAGCAATCATACCTCTTGACTTCTTACACATTTTGTTGTGTTACAGCCTCAATTCAAAATGTATTAAATAGATATTTCTCACCCATCTACAGACAATACCTCATAAATGACAAAGTGAAAACATGTTTTTGCAAATGTATTAAATTAAATACAGATATGTAATTTACGTAAGTATTCACACCCCTTTAGTCAATACATTTTAGAATCACTTTGCAGCGATTACAGCTGTCTTTCTAGGTAAGTCTAAGTGCTTTGCACACCAGGATTGAACATTTATCTGTACTTTTGTTTCTTTATTCTTCAAGCTCTGTCAAGTTGGTTGTTGCTAGACAGCCATTTTCAAGTCTTGCCATAGATCTTCAAGCCAACTCTAAGTCAACTGTAACTAGGCCACTCAGGAATTTTCAATGTTTTTGGCCTTGTTTTTTAGGTTATTGTTCTGCTGAAAGGTGAATGTGTCTGTTGGAAAGCAGACTGAACCAGGTTTTCCTCTAGGATTTTGCCTTTTCTTATTTATTTATTTATTTTATCCAAAAAAACTCCCTAGGCGTTGCCAATGACAAGCAGACCCATAACATGATGCAGCCACCGCCATGCTTGAATATATGAAGTGGTACTCTGATGTGCTGTTTGATTTGCCCCAAATATAACGTTTTGTATTCAGGACATAAAGTTGATTTCTTTGCCAAAGTTCTTGCAGTTTTTATTCAGTGCCTTATTGCAAACAGGATGCATGTTCTGGAATATTTTTATTCTGTACAGGCTTTCTTTTCACTCTGTCATTTAGGTTAGTATTGTGGAGTAACTATGATGTTGTTGATCCATTCGTCAGTTTTCTATCACAGCCTTTAAACTCTGGTTTATCAATGGTGTATTTAAAACAATGTAATTAATAACTTCACCATGCTCAAAGGAATATTCAATGTCTGCTTGTCTTTTTTTTTTACCCATCTGCCAATAGATGCCTTTCTTTGCGAGGCATTGGAAAACCTCCCTGGTCTTTGGGGTTGAATCTGTTTTGAAATTCACGTCTTGACTGGGGGACCTTGCAGATAGTTGTGTGTGGGTTTCAGCTTTTCATTTGTGGAACAAGTCTGGGGTTGTGAATACTTCCTGAAGGCAATGGACGTGGCTTATTTCTCAAAGAGCTACTTTGGCCGAGGACATTTGGGCTATATTCCCATGTCCACTTCATCATACCACTTTGGAATGCATGCCCAACCCTATACATTGCTTCATTCTTGGTGGTATGTTAGTGTGGATATTGGAACAAAGGAGTGTTCAGTTCAGACATTTCCCTTATTTATAGTTCCATTAACTTTACACTGTGTGCATTTAAGGGCTCTGGTAAACCCACATTGAAAGACTGCCAGGGTTAATCTGGTGTTGACAGAGTTGATGTCCAGCAGACCGGGATTTAAACCAGGTCAGGTGGCAGCTATAACCATCCCATGCCAAGATGTCCAGTGTTAAATCACAAGCCTTCAAGATTGTTATGCATATTTGCACATCTGATTTATTTATCTTCCCAATTACCACAATTCTCACACAGGTGGTATTCCACTAGGAGTGGAGGGTGTGCTTTGGTACAGTAGTGCAATATACAACTAAATCTTTGTAGAGTTTACTATTTATTGTACATTTGTAACCAGAAAGCATTTGGTAATGCTACAACCACAGTGTTCTGAAGAAGTGCTTCACTTCAGATGTACTGAATTCATGGGACTTTCTATAAAATAGTGTGTGTGCAGATTTGTCTTAAACTATAATTTCTGTGCTGTTGGTCATTTTGCCACGCAAGCTTGTTACATCTGAAGCCTAAAATAGACTACATCTACCTTGTGGATTTCAGCCTAGCGACGATATGCTTCCATGCAATGTATGTTTTTATGACAGTTCTATTTAACTTTAGCTCTGGAACTGAAATGGTACACAGCACTTTGTATACTCTGATAAATGTTGCAGCAGATGTTCGTGGTTTTTCTGTGAAATTTTAAATGAGTAAATAATTTCAAATCATGAGGCTTGTAGGGAAAATAATCTTTGGGTGGGATACAGCAGGTGAAGCAACGGGTAGCTGGCTGCAAAGATGGAAATTAAGCTAGCCCACAAGGCTAGTACTCTTCAGACCAAGCTAGTAGTGAATGTTCAGCTATTCAGCTAGTCAAATGGCATGGCATAGATTTTGAAACCGGCTAGTAAAATCAGGCCTACTAACTCAGTTGACCACTGCATAAAATTCTTAATTTTAATCCCTACACCTGCAATAGGGAAAAGGGTGGGGTTGTGACAGTTGGGTCAATTTCCTTCCCTGTACTTAACACTCAAGTATAGCTTCTTTAAGGGCACTTAAACTCCAAGGGTGTCCGCCGAAGCATACAACCATTAGCTAAAAGAAATTGAAGATACAATTCATTCTGGAAAAGGCTTGATTTTTATTTAATAAAATGCACTTATTTCAATGGGTTAGAATCATACCTTTTTAGGCTATAAACAGAAGCATTGTGGTCGACATACGTGTACACATCACGACATTGTTTCACAACCCTTGAAGGTATTACTGGACCCTGGTACATAGTTAAATTCACTGGACATCAGTTTTGTTAAATCAACAATTATATGCATGCAGTCTTCTGCTTCATCTGCAAAGGAAATGTATTTTGAGTAAAGACATGCATTCAGTAATCTGCTTGCCAAAAACAAAGTGGTTGCGTTGTCAGAGGAGATAGTGTATCTTTTCTGCCTAGTTGCGTCACTTTGTCTTTATACAAAACACCAAGCTGAACTGCCTACAGCAGCTTATATCAGTCTCGTTCTGCAACTATTTGTTAATCATTCACCGAACTCAAACACTTATTGGTCTTAAAACATTTTAACCCCCCCCCCCCCCCCCAAAAAAAAGGCCCACAAGAAGCAAAAGTTACCCCTTTGGAGTTTGTTCATTTTGGTGGTGTGCTTTTCCTCCTAATTCAGCATGATCTGTGGGGATTTAATAGGTACCAGTTCCACCTTGCACACCTTGGTTTCATAAGCCCACCATATTTCTTATACTCAAATCCTTCCAAATCTCCACAACTGGCTAGGGGCTGTTTTTTCTCCCTTCTACTTTGCAGGGGCGAACCCCATGCGGTCTGCGTCCCTGTCAAATACACTGTAGTAGCGTCCAATGAACACATCTCCCAGGATCCACAGTGGTCCAGCCGGAGGAGGGATGTCCATTGCCATGAAGCCTGACAGACAGATTTTTAGACCCATCTGGGACTCCTGCAGCACATAGGGGAGAAGCTTTGAATGATTTGTCACACTTCAACCTCTACAGGTATGTCCACAGAATGAAATAGATATATTTTCTAGACGTAATAAAAATGCATCTCTATGCATGCGAACTTTGATTAACCGTTTAATTCATGCTGATTGATGTCAAATTTCACAGACTATTTTCTACTGGCAGGCAGGCAGGCCACAGTGAACACTGGTCAGAAGGCGTAATTTACCTTCAGGATATAGTCATCTCCAGTCAAGTTGAACATCTTCCCTCCTAGGTTGAATGCGATGACGGGGAGAGATGGAACCTTCTTACAGTCAATCCAATACTGAGAGGAAGTGAAAGTTAAAAATAATTGCATGTACTTCACAAATCAAAACTTTGTCAGTACAATACAAATAAACAACTGAGGTTACAAGAAAATAGAGCCTTGCCAAGCATGATTGAGATCTTTTGTTTTAACGCAACGTAACGTAATCAACACTGCTAGCTAGCCAGCTAGCCGCCGAATAGCAGCACTGTAGAAACTATTACACTCAACGGAACGACTTGATTAGTGTAGTGTCAACAACGCAGCCACTGCCAGCTAGCCTACAAAGTCAACAACGCAGCCACTGCCAGCTAGCCTACTTCAGCAGTACTGTATCATTTTAATCATTTTAGTCAATAAGATTCTTGCTACGTAAGCTTAACTTTCTGAACATTCGAGACGTGTAGTCCACTTGTCATTCCAATCTCCTTGCATTAGCGTAGCCTCTTCTGTAGCCTGTCAACTATGTGTCTGTCTATCTCTGTTCTCTCCTCTCTGCACAGACCATACAAACGCTCCACACCGCGTGGCCGCTGCTACCCTAATCTGGTGGTCCCAGCGCGCACGACCCACGTGGAGTTCCAGGTCTCCGGTAGCCTCTGGAACTGCCGATCTGCAGCCAACAAGGCAGAGTTCATCTCAGCCTATGCCTCCCTCCAGTCCCTCGACTTCTTGGCACTGACAGAAGCATGGATCACCACAGATAACACTGCTACTCCTACTGCTCTCTCTTCGTCCGCCCACGTGTTCTCGCACACCCCGAGAGCTTCTGGTCAGCGGGGTGGTGGTATTGGGATCCTTATCTCTCCCAAGTGGTCATTCTCTCTTTCTCCCCTTACCCATCTGTCTATCGCCTCCTTTGAATTTCATGCTGTCACAGTTACCAGCCCTTTCAAGCTTAAAATCCTTATCATTTATCGCCCTCCAGGTCCCCTCGGAGAGTTCATCAATGAGCTTGATGCCTTGATAAGCTCCTTTCCTGAGGACGGCTCACCTCTCACAGTTCTGGGCGACTTTAACCTCCCCACGTCTACCTTTGACTCATTCCTCTCTGCCTCCTTCTTTCCACTCCTCTCCTCTTTTGACCTCACCCTCTCACCTTCCCCCCTACTCACAAGGCAGGCAATACGCTCGACCTCATCTTTACTAGATGCTGTTCTTCCACTAACCTCATTGCAACTCCCCTCCAAGTCTCCGACCACTACCTTGTATCCTTTTCCCTCTCGCTCTCATCCAACACTTCCCACACTGCCCCTACTCGGATGGTATCGCGCCGTCCCAACCTTCGCTCTCTCTCCCCCGCTACTCTCTTCTCTTCCATCCTATCATCTCTTCCCTCTGCTCAAACCTTCTCCAACCCATCTCCTGATTCTGCCTCCTCAACCCTCCTCTCCTCCCTTTCTGCATCCTTTGACTCTCTATGTCCCCTATATTCCAGGCCGGCTCGGTCCTCCCCTCCCGCTCCGTGCTCTTCCTCCCGGGGAAGGACTGCCCGTTCCATGATCTCGCCATCACGGTTGACAACTCCATTGTGTCCTCCTCCCAGAGCGCTAAGAACCTTGGCGTGATCCTGGACAACACCCTGTCGTTCTCAACTAACATCAAGGCGGTGGCCCGTTCCTGTAGGTTCATGCTCTACAACATCCGCAGAGTACGACCCTGCCTCACACAGGAAGCGGCGCAGGTCCTAATCCAGGCACTTGTCATCTCCCGTCTGGATTACTGCAACTCGCTGTTGGCTGGGCTCCCTGCCTGTGCCATTAAACCCCTACAACTCATCCAGAACGCCGCAGCCCGTCTAGTGTTCAACCTTCCCAAGTTCTCCCACGTCACCCCGCTCCTCCGCTCTCTCCACTGGCTTCCAGTTGAAGCTCGCATCCGCTACAAGACCATGGTGCTTGCCTACGGAGCTGTGAGGGGAACGGCACCTCAGTACCTCCAGGCTCTGATTAGGCCCTACACCCAAATAAGGGCACTGCGTTCATCCACCTCTGGCCTGCTCGCCTCCCTACCACTGAGGAAGTACAGTTCCCGCTCAGCCCAGTCAAAACTGTTCGCTGCTCTGGCTCCCCAATGGTGGAACAAACTCCCTCACGACGCCAGGACAGCGGAGTCAATCACCACCTTCCGGAGACACCTGAAACCCCACCTCTTTAAGGAATACCTAGGATAGGATAAAGTAATCCTTCTCACCCCCCCCCCCCTTAAAATATTTAGATGCACTATTGTAAAGTGGTTGTTCCACTGGATGTCATTAGGTGAATGCACCAATTTGTAAGTCGCTCTGGATAAGAGCGTCTGCTAAATGACGTAAATGTAAATGTAAAAATGTTTTGTTGACCATTCAGGAGAGCTAAAACAAAGGTTGGAACTGACAGAACAACAGGTAGACATTTAACCTACCTCTCCCATCAGTAGAGGCATGGCTCCGATGGCCTTGTGCAGCGCCCTGACCTCCTCTACAGGCCCGGTGATGAGGGGATGTTCCCGTGTCAACAATCGCCTGGCAACCGGCCTTGCACAGCGTCAGCTGGTTGCCCACTTCCACACTGCAGAGCACCAATTAGCTGTGATCACTCAAGACATAAATAACTTCTGTGTGCGATTTTATAAAATCAGTTGAAGGACATGCATCTGGTGTAATAGAAGCAATTATTGTTACCATGATCGTCTTTGATTATTTACATTTACATGAAGATTGCCATTTTTCCATTCACTATAATGTGGACCCTGCTTTATGGAAACAGCATGCAGTACCCCATCAGCCTTGAACTTCATGGTTTCGACAAGGGGGCAGTTCGCTTGTATGGATATTATAATAGAGCCTCTGTGTAGATGAGAACCAAGTTGCTTACTTGTTCATCTCGATCTGCCAATAGGCCTTGCGTGTGACGTTGACATAGTGCAGGTCTCCGGTGTAGTACAGTGGATCCGTGCCTCCCAGCATCAGCTCTCCTCCTACAGCAGCCGATGGATCTCTAAGGAACAGGATATCAAAAGGGGTTACAAGTTATTTGTTCATTGGATAAATCTACTAGTGCACTGGAAGAGGGTCTTGATCGTCAATCTAATATCAGATCAGAATATGTATTGCCTCAACCCCGTTGAAGCTAGTGGCAACAAGAATAGAAAGTTATACAAGTTCTGAAAATGAATTGAATTAACCTGTGGTTTATGTTCAAAGACTTTACCCATAAAAAGGAAGCCATTTTAAAGCTGCAATATGTAACTTTTTGGGTGACCAAACTAAATTCACATAGAAATGTGAGTTATAGATGTCATTCTCATTGCAAGCAAGTCTAAGCAGGAGATATGTTATGTGCACTATTTCTAGCTTCCTAGCTAGTTGTTGTTGAATCTTACTTTCAGTTTTGTACACCATCAAACAGCTGAAAATACAATATTTTTGGAAAAATGGAAAATATAGTTTGACAGCAGTTTAGATGGTACAATGATTCTCTACACAATAACGTGCTTGTTGTCACAAACTGAAATTAGGTTACCTATTTCACTTCCTTGTTTGAGGAAATATGACAGCAAATTTAGTTGAAGAATTTCAGGGTAACAGGAGCTCAAAATATCCCAGTTCAAATACAAGAAACTCCTTTCAGTTGACCTCCACCAACGGTGAACAGGACAAAAGTTTCAAAAACAAATCACAGTCACCAAACCACACATTGACCTAGGGCCCTCAGTAAGAATGTATTCAAAAAGGTAAAACCCCTAAAACCAACCAACCTGCTAATATAGAAGGAAAATATGTTCTGAGGCAGCAGCTTGGCAGCCATGGCGGTGTCAAACACAGGGGTTATATTTCTGACAGATATGGTAGGGTAGCCCATGCCCAGCACCCCGTCAAAGCGTGCCACTGCAAACGTGATGCCAGGTTGCTTTACGGCCTCACCAAACTGTTGACCAGTGACCTGCATGCCGGCCAACTGAGAAAGGGATGGAATGAAGAACAGGAAGTGTGATGTACAAAGCAGACTAAAACAGTGAGGTTTACAGACAATACACAGTAAGAAATGGTATGCAGACTATGCTCCACATTCAATCACTTAAAATGGACAGCGTTAAAATGTCACAAAAATGCTGTGGATTTGCCCACTTAAATGAGAGGAATGCAAAGGAACAATGGACAACACAGAACAGTCCACTTACAGAGACGGTGTCCCCACTGATGAACCCAGACAAGCTGCCTCTGCCATACTGGATGGAGAACTTTGTGCCATTCTGAACGTAGGTGCTCGACTTCTTGGAGTTATAACGATGGTGGAGCCCTAAGCAAGAGGTGCAATATGAAGTTCACACCTTTCTCAGGCTGGATAAATGGCATTAATTTTTATACAGAACAAACACGTCCCTTCATGATGCCTTAAACATATGAATATGATGTCCAATGCCAAAACATGGCTGAGCAAACAAGGTATTTGCAACTTTAGCTTTTGCACCCATCTCATGACTATATGATAGGAGACTCAGCAGGTAGTAAAACCATAATGTTACGAGTGAAGTGCATAGCCACAGGAAGTAGTTTGGGGGTGGGGGTGCTGCAGCGACAGGATGCAAAAAAGAAAAAAAAATCTGCACTGTAGACATCTATATTGTCCACTAATACAGGACTAGTGAAGGCCCAGTGCACTAGTGTGAACATTTTTTCAACTAAATGCATTTCTATTTCAGTGTTCACAAGCATTTGTAACGAGTCCAATAATTATCTGTACAAAACAGTCAATCTGATGGCGCTAACGGAGACGGCAGCATTAGCGACTAGCTCTTAGGAAACTTTGAAGTATTTTTTATTTATGTACATTTTTTTTTACATTATCTCAGGAAATGCGTGTCATTACATACAGCTATTGGATATTAGAGCAGCGGTAACTCACCAGAACTACCTGCATTACGACCAGGAATACGACTTCCCTGGATTGGATCCTTTGTTCACTCTCCCCAGAGAAATTTAACTCACTCCACAGGCTGACCCAAAACGTCGCTGGCGGAGGAGTGGCACTCGAGGCGGCCTGCTGGTTCAACTTAGGAGGTGCGCACACAACCCGCTGCTTCCAAGTATATTACTCCCTAATATTTCAGTCTTTGGATAACAAAGTTGAGTTGAGAACAAGGATTTTTTCCCAGAGAGACGTCAGGGCCTGTATCATACTTTGTTTCACCGAAACATGTCCCTCTCGGGATACTCCGTCAGAGTCGGTAAAGCCAGCAGGATTCTTACTACATCGCGCAGACAGGAATAAATATCTCTCCGGGAAGCAGAAGGGAGGAGGGGTGTTAAATGATTAACGACTCATGGTGTAATTCTAGGAACATACAGGAACTCAAGTCCTTTTGTTCACCTGATCTAGAGTACCTCAATTAAATGGAGACCATAATATCTCCTAAGAGAATTATCCTCCGTCATTGCCACGGCTGTTTACATTCCATCCCAAGCCATTACCTCAACAGTCATCAAATAACTTGTCTGGACTTTATGCAAACCACATATCCTGAAGCTGCATTTATTGTAGCTGGGGATTTTAACCAAGTAAATCTGAGGACGAGGCTGCCGAAGTTCTATCAACATATCGACTGTACTACTCGCGCTGCTAAGACTCTCAACCATTGCTATTCAAACTTCCGGAATTCTTACAAGGCCCTCCCTGCCCTCTTTTATGCAAATCTGACCACGACTTCATCTTGCTCCTCCCATCCTATAGGCAGAAACTCAAAACAGGAAGTATTCGTGCGTCAAACTATTCAATGCTGGTCTGACTAATCCCCGCTTCAGGATTGTTTTGGCTGACATGTTTTACTCATGTCGGCCACGGATAAGGAGAGCCCTAAGTCCTCGGTAGCGAGCCGCGTCGGTGGCACTGTGTTATCCTCAAAGCATGCGAAGAATGCGTTTACCCTGTCCGGAAGCAAGACGTCAGTTTCTCGCGATGTGGCTGGTTTTCCTTTAGTAGTCCTTGCCACATGTTTGAACCGTTGAATTGCAACTCCACTTTCTCTCTATACTGACGTTTAGCTTGTTTGATTGCTTTGCGGAGTGAATAACTACACTGTTTATATTCTGCCATATTCCCAGTCACCTTGCCATGGTTAAATGCGGTGGTTCGAGTGCACATACATGCATACATAATGAACAAAAATATAAACGCAACATGTAGTATTGGTCCCATGTTTCATGAGGTGAAATAAAAATATCCCATACTCTCAAAAAACTAATTTAACTCAGATTTTGGGTACCAATTTGTTTACATCCCTGTTCGTGAGTATTTCTCCATTGCCAAGATAATCCATCCACCTGACAGGTGTGGCACATAAAGCTGATTAAACAGCATGATCATTACATATGTGCACCTTGTGCTGGGGACAAATGTGACTCAAATGTGCAGTTATGTCAAGTTGAGGGAGCGTACAATTGGCATGCTGGCTGCAGGAATGAATGTTAATTTTCTCTACCATAAGCCACCTTCAACATCTTTTTAGAGAATTTGACAGACCGTCCAACCAGCTTCACAACCACACCAGCCCAGGACCTCCACATCCAGCTTCTTCACCTGCAGGACCGTCTGAGACCAACCACCATCTGAGAACAGCCACCAGGATTTTCTGATGAAACTATGGGTTTGCACAAAGAATTCCTGCAAATTGTCAGAAACCATCTCAGGGAAGCTCATCTGAATGCTCACGGTAATCACCAGGGCCTTGACGTGACTGCAGTTCAGCATCGTAACCGACTTTAGTGGTCAAATGTTCATTGGCATGCTGGAGAAGTGTGCTCTACACAGATGAATCCCAGTTCCAACTGTAGCGGGCAGATGGCAGATAGCGTGTATGGCATTGTGTGGGTGAGCGGTTTGCTGATGTCAACATTGTGAACAGAGTGCCCCATGGTGGCGGTGAGGTTCTGGTCTGGGCAGGCATAAGCTACAGACAATGAACACAATTGCATTTTATCGATGGCAGTTTGAATACACAGCGATAGCGTGACGAGATCCTGAGGCCCATTGTCGTGCCATTCATCCACCACCATGTTTCAGCATAATGCATGGCCCCATGTCGAAAGCATCTGTACACAATTCCTGGAAGCTGAACATTTCCCAGTTCTTCCATGGCCTGCATAGTACATTGAGCATGTTTGGGATGCTCTGGATCGACGGTGTATAAAAGTGTGTTCCAATTCCCACCAACATCTTCACACAGCCATTGAAGAGGAGTGGGACAACATGCCACAGGCCACAATCAACAGGCTGGTCAACTCGATTTGAAGGAGATGCTGCATTAGGCAAATTGTGGTAGCACCAAATACTGACTTGTTTTCTGATCCACATCCCTACCTTTAAGGCATCTGTGACCAACAGATGCATATCTGTATTCCCAGCGATGTGAAATCCATAGATTAGGGACCAATTTGTTAATTTAAATGGACTGATTTCCTTATATGAACTGTAACTCAGTAACATCGTTAATTTCCCCCCCCAGCACCCCTACTTCCTGCGGCTATGGTGAAGTGCAGTGAATGCAATAATAGACTGACTCACAGCATGCGACATCCAGGAAGGAGCAGTGAATGGAGGGCACCCACAGGTTGGAGGAGCCAGTGTCAAACAGCACAGTAAAATCCTGGGGTGGTGTGCCTATGCTGATCACCCCATAGTACTGAGCCTATAGAGAGATTTGATACAAACAACATTCATATGATAAATACATATGCCTAAGTCTATACTACAGTTCTCTTCTCCTCGCTCCTAGGGAGAGATTCTGAATGTGCAAGCTTTTAATTCAACCATATATTACATGACCTTCAATCTGGCCCATAATTAGAAGATTGGCCATGTTATGAAGGGTTGGAACAAAAGCCTGCACACCCAACTCCTGGAGAACCCTAGCTTTACTTATTGCTTTAGTCAGCCTAGATCAAGCTAGAGTTAACCCAGGCCTAGTGACAATATCCACTTACATCCATGAAGTTGGTGAGTCTCTCAACTGGCACTTTCGGGCTCGGAGTGTTTATCGGTACGTTAGCTCCTGCACCACCAACGGTCTTGGCCATGTCCTGTAGTTGTTCAAAACTCCTCCCATTGTCACTCATCAGGCGGCGCATACTGCGCGTCTTGTGGAGGGGAATTCTAAGGGCAAATATGTATGATAAGGAAAATAGAGACCGTTTTTGTCGTAATTTGATTAACGAATCATGCAGAACTCGTGCGCTCTACTTTCTGTTTTATACAAGTGTTCTACTGATGGCCCCATTCATTTAAGAGCAGCTTGGTTCTTTTTTAATGTACAATCTATGTTAATCTCAATGCAAACTAGATGTCTTGGACATGCCAGCGTTATGGAAACGTTCTACGTGTGCACCAAAATCTGAACTACATGTGCCTAAACAAACATGCATGTAATAACAATTGCATAATGTCAGGAAATTAAACTACCCCAGAGATAGCCTATTCTCACAGGATGGCGTAAGAGTAATTATTAAAGTTTCCCAAACAGTAGACAAATATTTTACCTTATAATAGCAGAGCTGTGCGCTATCAACAGCGCGATGGTTATATACAATATTTTAAGACACTTCATATTTTGTCTTTGATAGACCAACTGGATGGTAAGTTCTTTCACTTTAAGCACGAATTTTGGACGTCCAACCCGTCTGTCCACAGAAGACCCGAGCACTATCAAATCTACGCACTAAACCTAGTTATATCCGTATGTCTTTCGGTGATTTCCGTACACACTCGGTTTTCTTCACTCGGCCGAACCCTGATTGGAGAGAGCACATACATTAGACGGTCTTATTGGCTAGTAAAGTGTCCATCCTTTTAAATTGGTCTGCAATCGGGGATCCTTTGGACGTCCGGAGTGGACGTTTTTTTATATACTGCGCAGTTGATTCAAATTATAAAAGTTTGGGGGGATCCCGGATTAGCACCGACCATTCTAAATCAGCCACCATCCTGCGCACTTGACAAGTCGTTGTCTCAGGATCACAAGATACACGGAGAAGGGTCTGATTGCGGTCCGCAATTCAGGGCGTTGCTGCATCTGCAAGAACCCCTCTTAGAGACCGACTGCCTTTAAAAAGCAACGCATCACTTTTACAACAGGCTATTATCGATATGAGTCGTAAAAAGTTATTATAGTGTAAAAATTTACTACAAAGTGTAAATATAATAATTTTTCGTCATAAAGTCTCGTCTAAAACGGAGTTTCGAATATCCGTTTGTCACAACGGGTACGTCCCTTGAAAGCTTTTCTGAAAAGCAAGGTCTTGAGCTGTGCCTTTAAGAGAGGACAGAGATTCTTCAGCCCTAATAGTGTCTAAGTGCGTGTCACAGCCGTGGAGCAGCGCAACTGAAAACCATCTCCCATAGTTTTTAGTCTGCTGCAGGGAGACGAACCTGGAGTAGCGAAGGGTGCGTCTGGAGCAGGATGGCAGATTGAGGTCAGACAGGTACTTGGTTTCAGAGTTGTGGATAGCTTGGTAGGTGTGACCCAGGATTTTGTAGTCCATGCGTGAGCATATGGGGAGCCAGTGGAGGTTGAGCAGCACTGAAATGATGTGCTAGTGGTGGAGCTGTGGGTGAGGACACGTGGAGCAAAGTTTTGGACATATTGTAGCCAGTTCGGGGACTTGGCAGATGTGCCAACCAAAAGGGCATTACAATAGTCCAGACTGGATGAAATAAAGTCGTGGATGAGTTGCTCAGCAGGTTTTAAAAAATTTATTTCACCTTTATTTAACCAGGTAGGCCAGTTGAGAATCAGTTCTCATTTATAACTGCAACCGGGGGTAGAGACAGTTTCAGGTTGGATATTCCACAGATATATGTCTGTAGTCTTCCTTACGTCCACCAACAGCAGTTAGGGACCGTCAACATAGTGACAAATCCAATTTAAATAACCATTACTCCTAAAACGTTCAAAACTGGTTCCAGCTAACCCGATGGTAACCCAGCTAACCCGATGTTTATTTACATCTCGCACTATTTTCAATTATTTATTTACATTTTTGAATTTCAATAGCTCATTGGTCATTTGACCAACTGGACTCAAACAAGGTTCAGAATGTTCACTGACTACCCTTCTATATTGCACACCCTTTAGTTTTTCCATTTTCATCTCACAAGATCTTACATGAATTTGTCTAAATTTAACATTTCAATAGCTCCTTGGTCATGTGACCTACCAACCTCAAACAAGGTTCAGAATGTCAACTGACTATACCTTCATATTGCACGCTCTGATGTTTGTTTACTTTCATATCATGCTATTAGACTTAAATCTGTAAGTGTTGCAGGCCTTGATTTCACACGGCAATAACCATCTTTCACATGGACACTGAAAAGATCTGCAGATGGCTGTATGTGGTATGGATCAAGGACAGGAGAGGTGTTCAAAGCAGAGATGCTTTCATGAAAACAATGTTCCACATGCTCTTTTTAATCACAGTAATAGGAAGTGATTTGTCAGTCAGAGTGAGCTTGATAAGGTGAAAGAATCATTTTCATAGCATCACTTTCATACACTGTACATTAAGACAAATCCTTCTACGTTGAGAATTAAAACATAGTTTACATAACCTGATAATGACCTGATATTTGAGTGCATTCACAACAAGCCACCTGCAGACAACTTACAAAATGCAATAGTGCATTTGAGGGTTCGTTTTTCTGATGAAAATAGTTATTTGATGCATGGCCTACTATTTCTAACTGAAAAAAATAAATTCCTACGTCTTTTGTGAGTAAAATCCTTTTTCCAAAATTGATTTAGGTACATTTTTGTGAAGAGGTATGAGGGTTGTGATATGGGTCATTTAATAGTAAAATCATTTAAGGGATCAATACATTTCTATATTGCTTCCCCAGTGCACAGTCTAGCAGTCTGACTAAAGTGCCAGAGGTATGAGGAGAGACATCCTCCTTTGTATTTATGGGAACAAATATTTCCTAGCACTTTGGATCCTATTCTTGGACAGTTTGAAGACACAATGCATTAATACAAAAAAAGACATTACTGACCATGAGTAACCTCAACCTTGTGGGTCTGTGGATGTTTGGGCCAATAAAGTGCCAACTGAATTCTACCAGTGACTAGTCTTTCATGCCCCTATGAACGGGGACACGGGGACACATGGCAATATTATATATTATAATAGTTTTTTACTGGAGTACACTAAACCCTAATTGGTGCTCTTTTCTTGACACTTAGTAGCAGTTTACTAGATAAGAAGTCAAGAAGATCGAAAAGTAGATTGTTGTAAGGGTGTATTACGTCCTGTGCTGACCACATTGTCATATCCATACTGGATTCTGAGTGGTAAAATCATAGCTGAAAAATGCCTCTATATCTGTGTATACATTTTCCCCCAAGTCAGAACTGCCAAAGTTGCAATCTTGCTGCAGAGTTCTGTCATGCTATTCAGGTCTGTGCCCAAACAGTTTGAGCTTCTCCTTTTAAAAATCCACCGTTCCAGAAATAAGTCTCTCACTGTTGCCGCTTGTTACAGACCCCAGCTGTACCCTGGACCCCATATGTGAATTAATTGCCCCCCATTTATCTTCAGAGTTTGTACTGTTAGGTGACCTAAACTGGGATATGGTTAACACTCCGGCCGTCCAACAATCTAAGCTAGATGCCCTTAATCTCACCCAAATTTTCATGGAACCTACCAGGTACAACCCCAAATCCGTAAACACGGCACCCTCATAGATATCATCCTGACCAACCTGTCCTCTAAATACACCTCTGCTGTCTTCAACCAGGATCTCAGCGATCACTGCCTCTGCCTGCGCCCGTAATGGGTCCGCGGTCAAACGACCACCCCTCATCACAGTCAAACGCTCCCTAAAACTCTTCAGCGAGTAGGCCTTTCTAATTGACCTGGCCTGGGGATCCTGGAAAGATATTGACCTCATTCCGTCAGTAGAGGATGCCTGGTTATTCTTTAAGTGCTTTCCTCACTATCTTAAATAAGCATGCCCCATTCAAAAAATGTAGAACTAAGAACAGATATAGCCCTTGGTTCACCCCAGACCTGACTGCCTTTGTCCAGCACAAAAACATCCTGTGACGTACTGCATTAGCATCGAATAGCCCCCGCGATATGCAACTTTTCAGGGAAACTAGGAACTTATTGGCAGACTCAACAGCCTTGGTTTCTCAAATGACTGCTTCGCCTGGTTCACCAACTACTTCTCATATAGAGTTCAGAGTGTCAAATTGGAGGGCCTGTTGTCCGGACCTCTGGCAGTCTCTATGGGGGTGTCACAGGGTTCAATTCTCGGGTCGACTCTTTTCTCTGTATACATCAATAATGTTGCTCTTGCGGCTGGTGATTCTCTGATCCACCTCTACGCAGACTAAATTATTCTGTATATTTCTGCCCCTTCTTTGGACACTGTATTAACTAACCATACAACTCTCCTTCCATGGCCTCCAACTGCTCTTAAGTGCAAGTAAAACAAAATGCATGCTCTTCAAACGATCGCTGCCCACAACTGCCCGCCCGCCTAGCATCACTACTCTGGACGGTTCTGACTTAGAATATGTGGACAACTACAACAAATACCGAGGTGTCTGGCTAGACTGTGAACTCTCCTTCCAGACTCATATTAAGCATCTCCAATCCAAAATTTAATCTAGAATTGGCTTCCTATTTCGCAAAAAAAAGCATCCTTCACTCATGCTGCCAAACATACCCTCATAAAACTGACTATCCTACCCGTCCTTGACAAAATAGCCTCCAACACTCTAGTCAGCAAATTGGATGCGTCACCAAAGCCCCATATACTACCCACCACTGCGACATGTATGCTCTCGTTGGCTGGCCCTCGCTTCATATTTGTCGCCAAACCCACTGGCTCCAGGTCATCTGTAAGTACTTGCTAGGTAAAGCCCCACCTTATCTCAGCTCACTGGTCACCATAGCAGCACCCACCCGTATCACGCGCTCCAGCAGGTATATTTCACGGGTCACCCCTAAAGCCAATTCCTCACTTGTCTGCCTTTCCTTCCAGTTCTCTGCTGCCAATGACTGGAACGAACTGCAAAAATCACTGAAGCTGGAGACTCATATCTCCCTCACTATCTTTAAGCATCAGCTATCAGAGCAGCTTACAGATCATTGCATCTGTAAATAGCCCATCTGTAAATAGCCCATCCAATTACCGCATCCCCATATTGTTATTTTATTTATATATTTTTTATTTTTTGCTCCTTTGCATCCCAGGATCTCTACTTGCACATTCATCTTCTGCACATCTATCACTCCAGTGTTTATTTGCGAAATTGTAATTATTTCGCCACTACAGCCTATTTATTGCCTTATACCTCCCTAATCTTATTTCAATTGCACACAATTGTATGTAGACTTTTCTATTGTGTAGGTCACATGACCAATGAGCTATTGAAATTCGAATGTAAAAAAGGTTTGTATTTTGTTTACTAATTCAACTGGGAATACAAAATGCTGCTCATATTTCCACATGTTTATTAGCTTTGGAAAGATAATTAATGTCCAAATCATGAAAATTAGACCTGTGCAATGTTGTGCGCAACTTATCCAACATAATGACACTTATTTACATTTACATTTAAGTCATTTAGCAGACGCTCTTATCCAGAGCGACTTACAAATTGGTGCATTCACCTTATGACATCCAGTGGAACAACCACTTTACAATAGTGCATCTAAATCTTAAAGGGGGGGGGTGAGAGGGAATACTTATCCTATCCTAGGTATTCCTTAAAGAGGTGGGGTTTCAGGTGTCTTCGGAAGGTGGTGATTGACTCCGCTGTCCTGGCGTCGTGAGGGAGTTTGTTCCACCATTGGGGGGCCAGAGCAGCGAACAGTTTTGACTGGGCTGAGCGGGAGCTGTACTTCCTCAGTGGTAGGGAGGCGAGCAGGCCAGAGGTGGATGAACGCAGTGCCCTTGTTTGGGTGTAGGGCCTGATCAGAGCCTGGAGGTACTGAGGTGCCGTTCCCCTCACAGCTCCGTAGGCAAGCACCATGGTCTTGTAGCGGATGCGAGCTTCAACTGGAAGCCAGTGGAGAGAACGGAGGAGCGGGGTGACGTGAGAGAACTTGGGAAGGTTGAACACCAGACGGGCTGCGGCGTTCTGGATGAGTTGAAGGGGTTTAATGGCACAGGCAGGGAGCCCAGCCAACAGCGAGTTGCAGTAATCCAGACGGGAGATGACAAGTGCCTGGATTAGGACCTGCGCAGCTTCCTGTGTGAGGCAGGGTCATACTCTGCGGATGTTGTAGAGCATGAACCTACAGGAACGGGCCACCGCCTTGATGTTAGTTGAGAACGACAGGGTGTTGTCCAGGATCACGCCAAGGTTCTTAGCGCTCTGGGAGGAGGACACAATGGAGTTGTCAACCGTGATGGCGAGATCATGGAACGGGCAGTCCTTCCCCGGGAGGAAGAGCAGCTCCGTCTTGCCGAGGTTCAGCTTGAGGTGGTGATCCGTCATCCACACTGATATGTCTGCCAGACATGCAGAGATGCAATTCGCCACCTGGTCATCAGAAGGGGGAAAGGAGAAGATTAGTTGTGTGTCGTCTGCATAGCAATGATAGGAGAGACCATGTGAGGTTATGACAGAGCCAAGTGACTTGGTGTATAGCGAGAATAGGAGAGGGCCTAGAACAGAGCCCTGGGGGACACCAGTGGTGAGAGCGCGTGGTGAGGAGACAGATTCTCGCCACGCCACCTGGTAGAGAGAGTCAAAGGATGCAGAGAGGGAGGAGAGGAGGGTTGAGGAGGCAGAATCAGGAGATAGGTTGGAGAAGGTTTGAGCGGAGGGAAGAGATGATAGGATGGAAGAGGAGAGAGTAGCGGGGGAGAGAGAGCGAAGGTTGGGACGGCGCGATACCATCCGAGTAGGGTCAGTGTGGGAGGTGTTGGATGAGAGCGAGAGGGAAAAGGATACAAGGTAGTGGTCGGAGACTTGGAGGGGAGTTGCAATGAGGTTAGTGGAAGAACAGCATCTAGTAAAGATGAGGTCGAGCGTATTGCCTGCCTTGTGAGTAGGGGGGGAAGGTGAGAGGGTGAGGTCAAAAGAGGAGAGGAGTGGAAAGAAGGAGGCAGAGAGGAATGAGTCAAAGGTAGACGTGGGGAGGTTAAAGTCACCCAGAACTGTGAGAGGTGAGCCGTCCTCAGGAAAGGATCTTATCAAGGCATCAAGCTCATTGATGTACTCTCCGAGGGAACCTGGAGGGCGATAAATGATAAGGATGTTAAGCTTGAAAGGGCTGGTAACTGTGACAGCATGGAATTCAAAGGTGGCGATAGACAGATGGGTAAGGGGAGAAAGAGAGAATGACCACTTGGGAGAGATGAGGATCCCGGTGCCACCACCCCGCTGACCAGAAGCTCTCGGGGTGTGCGAGAACACGTGGGCGGACGAAGAGAGAGCAGTAGGAGTAGCAGTGTTGTCTGTGGTGATCCATGTTTCCGTCAGTGCCAAGAAGTCGAGGGACTGGAGGGAGGCATAGGCTGAGATGAACTCTGCCTTGTTGGCCGCAGATCGGCAGTTCCAGAGGCTACCGGAGACCTGGAACTCCACGTGGGTCGTGCGCGCAGGGACCACCAGATTAGGGTGGCCGCGGCCACGCGGTGTGGAGCGTTTGTATGGTCTGTGCAGAGAGGAGAGAACAGGGATAGACAGACACATAGTTGACAGGCTACAGAAGAGGCTACGCTAATGCAAAGGAGATTGGAATGACAAGTGGACTACACGTCTCGAATGTTCAGAAAGTTAAGCTTACGTAGCAAGAATCTTATTGACTAAAATGATTAAAATGATACAGTACTGCTGAAGTAGGCTAGCTGGCAGTGGCTGCGTTGTTGACTTTGTAGGCTAGCTGGCAGTGGCTGCGTTGTTGACACTACACTAATCAAGTCGTTCCGTTGAGTGTAATAGTTTCTTCAGTGCTGCTATTCGGGGGCTAGCTGGCTAGCTAGCAGTGTTGTTTACGTTACGTTGCGTTAAGAGAACGACAATAGCTGGCTAGCTAACCTAGAAAACCGCTCTAGACTACACAATTATCTTTGATACAAAGACGGCTATGTAGCTAGCTATGTAGCTAGCTACGATCAAACAAATCAAACCGTTGTACTGTAATGAAATGAAATGAAAATGTGATACTACCTGTGAATGCGACCGGGTTGTTGAGTGCGAAGTTCTATTCGGAAGACGTTGGCTAGCTGTTGGCTAGCTAGCAGAGTCACCTACGTTAAGGACGACAAATAGCTGGCTAGCTAACCTCGGTAAATTAAGATAATCACTCTAAGACAACACACTCTAAACTACACAATTATCTTGGATACGAAGACAGCAAAGACAGCTATGTAGCTAGCTAACACTACACTAATCAAGTCGTTCAGTTGAGTGTAATAGTTTCTACAGTGCTGCTAATCGGTGGACGTTTGCTAGCTGGCTAGCTGCTGGGCAGAGCAGTGAAGACTACGTTAGGACGACGAAATACGATAATTACGCAATTATCTTTGATACAAAGACGGCTATGTAGCTAGCTAAGAAGAAATTGCTAAGATTAGACAAATCAAACCGTTGTACTATAATGAAATGTAATGAAATGTAATGAAAAAGTTATACTACCTGCGGAGCGAAATGCCGATGCGACCGCTCGCTCCAACCCGGAAGTTAAAAAAACTGTCACCAAACACACAAAGGTGTGTAGTACACATTTAGTTGAGAGTTACTTTGTTGTGGGGAAAATTGGGGGGCGACAATACCTAAAAAGAAGTATTGTTCCTACAGTCTTGGTTCTTAGTCCTCTTCCCAGGTTAAATAACGGAACATTTAAAACAAATTCACTGCTGTGATGATAGCTGCTGTGAATTACAGTATGAATTGCAGTAACAAGAAAAACAGGGTACAATAGCAGCTAGGTCACGTCTAGTGCTAATTAATGCTTAGAGAAGATGGGCAATAATAGTAATGAGCTTTTTTGGTTTTCAAATACTCTGGGTCTGTCTTTAGATTTACAAGCTACACCCACCTGATGGCCTTCTGGCAATTGATTGAGCGGGCAGCATAGACCAAGTTTATAAGAGTCACAAGCAAGTGTTACTCGAAGAAGAGGGACAACTTCATGAAATACTTAAGAGAGTATTATTTGACCTTACTGTAATTGTTAAACATCATTTACTTTTTGTTATTGTTTCAATATGCTTTGTGTTGTAGTCACGACAGCAAACTTTACTAGGCATGTTGTCAACTAGCACGACTAAGGTAAGTGACAACTGGTTTCCGTTTCCTGTGTAACATCAATATTGCTACAGTTATGGACCGAATATAAGGACTATATTGTACTAAAATGGTTCTTTACCTTCAGACACTGCCATTGTAACCAATGTGAAATGGCTAGCTAGTTAGCGGATTGTGCGCTAATAGCATTTTAATTGGTGACGTCACTCGCTCTGAGACCTTGAAGTAGTTGTTCCCCTTGCCATGCAAGGGCGGAAGCTTTCGTGGAGCGATGGGTAACGATGCTTCGTGGGAGGCAGTTATTGATGTGTGCAGAGGGTCCCTGGTTTGAGCCAAGGTAGGGGTGAGGAGAGGGACGGAAGCTATACTGTTACACCATCAATCAATGGGTTCTTCTTCTTTATGACTCATCTGTCACTGGGTCTGAAGCAGAAGGATTTGGCCCATCGGTTCAAAATTGACAGTGAATCGGATTATCATCTCTTGGGCCAACTTCCTCTACTGTCTGCTTGGATAAGCACGGATATGGATCCCCAAGGAAACCATCAAAACCCACCTGCCACCTGAGTTCAAGGACTATCCAGACACCCAGGTAGTGATTGACTACACTGAACTCTGCTGCCAGACACCATCTTCACTACTACTGCAGATTGAGATGTTTTCTTCCTACAAGTCACACTGTACCTTTAAGGGCATGTTGGGAACGTCACCACATGGAGCTGTCACTTTTGTGTAATCGTTGTATGCTGGACCTGTGAGTGACAAGGAGATCTTCAAGCAGTCTAGAATGATTTCCATACTCAACACTGACATGGCCATTATGGTGGATAAGGGCTTTCTCGTAGATGACATTGTTCCCTGCAAGGTCTGCCGTCCAGCCTTTCTGTCAAGACGCACACAGATGCCAGCGCAATAACATCGACAGTGAGACAGACCTGCCCAGCAGCTCCGACTTTGTTTACAAAAGACTACACAAGAAATACTGCACAAAACACCTTAGATAAAATTACACAACTAAAACATCCTCTGCAAAAACGTCTTAATGAATTAATTACAGATTTCTTGAGTTTGTATTAATTCGGGTGATTTTGAGGAAGTGAAAAAGGCTACCACTTCTACAGTGACTCATGAGGGACAAATATCATTAACCAAACATGGGAATGATCAGGAGACTTGGTCCGTGTGCTTTTGGATAATTCCTTTTATCTCGGCAAGGCCAAAAAGAGGAAACTAATAGTTTTAGAATTTTTCTAGTTAAAAACCAAAACGAAAACCAGGTGTCAACTCATTATCTTCTTTATGGTGTCCAAATTGGGAATAGACTAACAGAAAACAAATAAAAACAACATTTATCAAATGTGTTTTGTTTTGTTCATACCTGGAAATACACACCCCTAATAATATTCATGGATGGTGTATGTTTACAGTCTGGGTTGAGCTGCAGTGTCATTAGCACAGAGAAAGTTGTGTGACAGCCAGGTAGATAAAAATAGTAATGTTAGCTAAGATGCTTAAATTATCATGAAGTTGGCATGCCAATAGAAGGAACTCAACAACAACTGAAAAAAGTTGGCTAGCACCAACTTGCTGGCTAGCGTTAGCCGGCAAATGTTACTGCTGACTAGCTAGCAAGCTGGCTAACTGACTGTCTAGCAGGTTGGCTAGCTAGTCATGCTAACTAGTGGAAGTAAGTTAGTCCCTCATGCTAGCTATTAGTAGCTAGCTAGTGGAATTAAGTTAGTCCCTCAACTTGCTACATGATTAAGCTGCCCGGCCAGAGGTACCTGCTGCAGAAAGCTGAAATTTCTACATTACATTCTGTAGCTAACTTATCTTCTGTCTGGCTGGTGCTTACTTTTTGAGTAGACTAATAATGCACTGCAGATACTGTAAATGGTTACCTAACTGTCCCTTTGCATATATATTTTACACATTCAATTCAACAATATCCAATCAGGCAGTACATGGAGGGACCTGATCAGTGATCCTAGATCAGCAATGCTACCCTGAGACACTGTGAATAGACTTAGATCTTCAAATCAAAATCAAATCCAATTTATTTATATAGCCGTTTGT
This sequence comes from Oncorhynchus gorbuscha, assembly GCF_021184085.1. NCBI lineage: Eukaryota > Metazoa > Chordata > Actinopteri > Salmoniformes > Salmonidae > Oncorhynchus > Oncorhynchus gorbuscha. Next base: position 22,065,077 of record NC_060198.1, on the reverse strand, counting down.
ACATCAGCTGATATCTCAAAGTGCTGTACAGAATCCCAGCCTAAAACCCCAAACGGCAAGCAATGCAGGTGTTGAAGCACGTTGGCTAGGAAAAACTCCCTAGAAAGGCCAAAACCTAGGAAGAAACCTAGAGAGGAACCAGGCTATGAGGGGTGGCCAGTCCTCTTCTGGCTTTGCCGGGTGGAGATTATAAACAGAACATGGCCAAGATGTTCAAATGTTCATAAATGACCAGCATGGTCAAATAATAGGTCTGGGACAGGTAGCACGTCCGGTGAACATGTAAGGATTCCATAGCCGCAGGCAGAACAGTTGAAACTGGAGCAGCAACACGGCCAGGTGGACTGGGGACAGCAAGGAGTCATCATGCCAGGTAGTCCTGAGGCATGGTCCAAGGGCTCAGGTCCTCCGAGAGAGAGAAAGAAAGAGAGAATTATAGAGAGCATGCTTAACTTCACACAGGGCACCGGATAAGACAGGAGAAGTACTCCAGATATAACAAACTGACCCTAGCCCCCTGACACATAAACTACTGCAGGATAAATACTGGAGGCTGAGACAGGAGGGGTCAGGAGACATTGTGGCCCCATCCGATGATATCCCCGGACAGGGCCAAACAGGAAGGATATAACCCCACACCACTAGAGGGATATCTTCAACCACCAACTTACCATCCTGAGACATGCCGAGTATAGCCCACAAAGATCTCCGCCACGGCACAACCCAAGGGGGGGCGCCAACCCAGACAGGAAGATCACATCAGTGACTCAACCCACTCAAGTGACGCACCCCTCCTAGGTACGGCATGAAAGAGCACCAGTAAGCCAGTGACTCAGCCCCAGTAATTAGTGTTAGAGGCAGAGAATCCCAGTGGAAAGAGGGGAACCAGTCAGGCAGAGACAGCAAGGGCGGTTCGTTGCTCTAGAGCCTTCACACTCCTGGGCCAGACTACACTCAATCATATGACCCACTGATATGAGTCTTCAGTAAAGACTTAAAGGTTGAGACCGAGTTTGCGTCTCTCACATGGGTAGGCAGACCATTCCAAAAAAATGGAGCTCTATAGGAGAAAGCCCCGCCTCCAGCTGTTTGCTTAGAAATTCTAGGGACAATTAGGAGGCCTGCATCTTGTGACCGTAGCGTACATGTAGGTATGTACGGCAGGACCAAATCAGAGAGATAGGTAGGAGCAAGCCCATGTAATGCTTTGTAGGTTAGCAGTAAAACCTTGAAATCAGCCCTTGCCTTGACAGGAAGCCAGTGTAGGGAGGCTAGCACTGGAGTAATATGATACATTTTTTTGGTTCTAGTCAGGATTCTAGCAGCCGTATTTAGCACTGAAGTTTATTTAGTGCTTTCTCCGGGTAGCCGGAAAGTAGAGCATTGCAGTAGTCTAACCTAGAAGTAACAAAAGCATGTATACATTTTTCTGCATAATTTTTGGACAGAAAGTTTCTGATTTTTGCAATGTTACATAGATGGAAAAAAGCTGTCCTTGAAACAGTCTTGATATGTTCGTCAAAAGAGAGATCAGGGTCCAGAGTAACGCCGAGGTCCTTCACAGTTTTATTTGAGATGACTGTACAACCATTAAGAGTAATTGTCAGATTCAACAGAAGATCTCTTTGTTTCTTGGGACCTAGAACAAGCATCTCTGTTTTGTCCAAGTTTAAAAGTAGAAAATTTGCAGCCATCCACTTCGTTATGTCTGAAACACAGGCTTCTAGCTAGGGCAATTTTGGGGCTTCACCATGTTTCATTGAAATGTACAGCTGTGTGTCATCTGCATAGCAGTGAAAGTTAACATTATGTTTTTGAATAACATCCCCAAGAGGTAAAATATATAGTGAAAACAATATAGTGGTCCTAAAACAGAACCTTGAGGAACACCGAAATTTACAGTTGATTTGTCAGAGGACAAACCATTCATAGAGACAAACTGATCTTCCTTGAATTGTATATGTGTAAGTAACTGGGGGTGGGGAGAGGATTGTACTGCAGATGTTTGTGGTGGCCTGGCTGGTCATTTGCTAGTAGGCTGTAGCCTCAGGCCTTTGCCTCTTAAATATTTAACATATATCTGTCACGCCTTGGTCATTATATTTTGTGTTTTTGGTATATGTTGGGTGTTTGTTCCTGTCTTAGTGTTGTAGTCACCAGATAGGCTGTAATAGGTTTCACGTTTCATTTGTTGTTTTCATATACAGTTATTTCATGTACCGCGATTATTTTCATTAAAGTCATGAGTAACCTACACGCTGCATTTCGGTCTGACTCTCTTCATACAACAGACGAACGTCGTTACAGAAACACCCACCACTCACAGACCGAGCAGCGTGTGAACTGGCAGGATCTGAGGGAAGACGTGTTGGATGGTAAAGGTTGTTACACTTGGGAGGAGATATTGGCCGGAAGAAATCGCCTCCCATGGGAACAGGTGGAGGCACTAAGGAGAGCAGAGGCAGCGGGAGATAGGAGCCGACAATACGAGGGAACACGGTTGGCAAGGAAACCGGAAAAGCAGCCCAAGAAAATTATTGGGGGGGAGCTAGAAGGGAGAATAGTTATGCCAGGTAGGAGACCTGCGCATACTCCCTGTGCTCACCGTTGGGCTAGAGAGACCGGGCAGGCACCGTGTTATGCTATGGAGCGCACAGTGTTTTCAGTGCGGGAGCATAGCCCGGTGCGGCACATACCAGCTCTTCCTATTGGCCGGGCTAGAGTGGGCATCGAGCCAGGTAAGCTTGGGCAGGCTCGGTCCTCAAGAGCTCCAGTGCGCCTGCACGGTCCGGTCTATCCAGAGCCACCTCTACACACCAGTCCTCCGGTAGCAGCTCCCCGCACCAGGCTTCCTGTGCGTGTCCTAGATCCAGTACCACCAGTTCCAGCACCACGCACCAGGCCTCCAGTGCGCCTCGCCTGTTCAGCGCAGCCAGCGCTTTTCTCCTCTCCTGCGCTGTTGGAGTCTCCCGCCTGTTTAGCGCAGCCAGAGCTTTTCTCTTCTCCTGCGCTATCGGAGTCTCCCGCCTGTTTAGCGCAGGCAGAGCCTTTCTCCTCTCCTGCGCTGCCGGAGTCTCCTGTCTGTCCAGCGCCGCCAGTGCTCCCAGTCTGCCCAGTGCTCCCAGTCTGCCCAGTGCTCCCAGTCTGCCCAGTGCTCCCAGTCTGCCCAGCGCCGCCAGTCGGCCCAGCGTCGCCAATCTGCCAGGATCCGCCAGAAGTGCCAGTCTGCCAGGATCCGCCAGAAATGCCAGTCTGCCAAGATCTTCTAGATCGGCCAGACAACCTGAATCATCCAGTTCCACCAGCCAGCCAGGATTTACCGGAGCCTACTACCTGCCTGAGCTTCCTCTCAGTACTGAGCTTCCTCTCTGTCCTGAGCTGCGCCTCTGTCCCGAGCTGCCCCTCTGTCCCGAGCTGCCCCTCTGTCCCGAGCTGCCCCTCTGTCCCGAGCTGCCCCTCGGTCCCGAGCTGCCCCTCGGTCCCGAGCTGCCCTCGGTCCCGAGCTGCCCCTCAGTTATGTGGGGATCAGGGTGAGGACTATTAGGCCATGGTCGGCAGAGAAGGTGGATAATCCCAGGACGCGTAGGGGAGGAACTAGGACATTTATGGAGTGGGGTCCACGTCCCGAGCCAGAACCGCCACCATGGACAGACGCCCACCCGGACCCTCCCTATGCTCTTGAGGTGCGTCCCGGAGTCCGCACCTTAGGGGGGGGGGTTCTGTCACGCCTTGGTCATTATATTTTGTGTTTTTGGTATATGTTGGGTGTTTGTTCCTGTCTTAGTGTTGTAGTCACCAGATAGGCTGTAATAGGTTTCACGTTTCGTTTGTTGTTTTCATATACAGTTATTTCATGTACCGCGATTATTTTCATTAAAGTCATGAGTAACCTACACGCTGCATTTCGGTCTGACTCTCTTCATACAACAGACGAACGTCGTTACAATATCTGTTGCAGTAATTCTGAAAAACATTTTTATTTTATAGCAGAGTGAACAAATGGGAACATTTGTGCAATCAAAAGGGAATATTCAGACCACACCATCAACTGTATATGTGAGTGACAGACTGGGCTCAACATTAACTACTTAGTATAACACTTGAACTTTGCATGTCACATGTGTATGGATCACAATAGGTCATATCTAGTATCCATTAAAGCGACATTCACAATGCAAATTCAGTAAATTTCATAAATTTTGACATTTGCTCAGTACTTGAAGGGATGTGGCCAGTAGTGAATAGATGTGTAAAGACAAAGTAATATCATGAAATCAAATATTGTCTTAGCTTGTAACTTATAAAATATTCAATTTGATTTGGGATCAGAGATAAAATGTAGAAATTAAAATCAGCCATTCCAGCTAAAAGTCATTTACAACCTTAACCATGTCTACACTGTATTTCTGATCAATTTGATGTTATTTTAATGGGCAAAAACATGTTTTTCTTTCAAAAACAAGGACATTTCTAAGTGACCCCAAACTTTTGAACGGTAGTGTATATCGCCCTACCATTTCCAAAAGGGAATGTTGTGAAAATGGTTGGATATCCTTTTCATTGGTTGGTTGTTGTGTTATCATTAAAACAGCGCCCACTTTCAGTGTGACACTAAAGCCTTAACCCACATTATAGCTAAACGTATTTGTCATCGCTCATAGTTAGATGTGTCTTGTATTTCTGAGTCTTGGATCTTCCTCACACAAGTAGACTTGATATCAGGGGGAAGTGCAACATTTCAAAACAAAGCTCTCACTGTAGATTTGCCATTTAAAAAGACAAGCGAGAGTTTGCAGTGATTTGATGTAGTGGTTTCCCATCATTCTGCCCCTAGCCTCCTATACCCCCCAGGAAGTCATTCTTGGTGAAGTCGTCCACTGCCATCGGGTCCTATGACCTCCCATCCTTACAGGTGGATTCAGACAGCCAAGAGGAAAACGCATCAACGGTAAGGATGATGCCAGAAGGCAAATGGCCAATTTTTCAAATCCTTCTTTGACAGTGTTAAAGGTTTTTGCATTGCATTTGATAGAATTATAGGGACAATGGAAGCCCATGGGATAGCCAGACACCAGGGTCTGCCAGGTCAAGGAGCCGGTCCCCCTTTCGGCCAAACTTTGTGACTGCTAGTGACCTACGGCCTCAGATGTCAGAGCCCCAGGTGAGTAGAAGCCAAGTGAGTTCAAATGCAGGACAGCACTAACCTCTTCCCCATACTCAATTGCTATGACAGCACTAAAAAATGTATGATTTAAAGACATGAAGAAATGCACCTTATACTGTTGTATGGAGGAGACCTGGGTTTCAAAACTCTGGTTGGTCACAATAGCTACATTATCATTTAATTCATCCTAATGGGCTGTAACAGTAAGTACTTATTATTCATATTATAATAATAATACTAATTTGGGAAGGTGCTTGTATTTGTCTTGATACACAAAAGTGTGTAATAGAAATGTATTTATTATTTTTGGCATATCCCAACTTCCCCTGAGACACACCCGCAGGGAGTAGAGAATCAATGGTGATTGTACAGCGCGCATGGAGCAATTAGGGTTAAGTGCCTTGCTCAAGGGCACGGTGGCAGATTTTTTAAATGTTTTGTTTTACCTTGTCATCTCAGGTATTCAAACCAGCAACCTTTCCATTACTGGCCCAAAGCTCTATGACACCACAACAGTCTATATACCGTTTAACTGCACATAATCGTGACTTTGTGATTTGTGTCTCAAATCTAACAGGAAGAAGTCAATCTGTGTACCAAATCTAGACTCAGCCAGCATTACCCCAGTATATGTCCCACTCAGAGCCCCTGGACAAGAGACAGAACCCAGGCTTCCCAGGCCTCTCCTGAAGCTACAGCAATGTGATGGATACCCAGGTGAGTCAACAACACTCTTCTCGTGTTTCATTACATCTCGGTTCTTCTAATCAGTTTTCCTGTCAGAACCAGCATAGAAGATGCTGCTGTGCAGAGGCTGGGGTCTCTTCCTCTTTTTCCCCTCTCATTCTTCCCTTTCTAGTCTGGCTCACTTTGATTTGCAGTTAATGTTCCAATTTGATTGATGAACTGTTTTGACAGACCTCCAATCAGACTGGCTCCCTAACAGACTATCAGAGCCCCCGTTTGAACCCCCGTCCTGTTCACCGCCCTCCAGTTCCTCCCAAGAACTATGGCACTCTTCTGAGGCCCTCTCCATCTGCAGGTGGGGACTATGACAATGTTGATAGATCTAAACTTGGAATGACTGAGAAGGTAAACCAAGAGAACCACTGAATAAGCCAGTATATAGTGTATACAGTAAGATCGCTTGAATAAAACAAATCAACCCACTACTCTTCGCTGTGGTTTAACACAGGCCTTCGACGGGTTTAGCAAAAAATAAGCCTTCCCCTTCTCCTCTCCCATGGCCTGTGAGACCCCCTCGGTCCCCCATGATGTCCCGCTCCTCTTCAGCCTCTTCAGAGTATGAGAGGACGCTACCAGAAATGCACCTACTACAGCCTCAGGTGAGAGAGAGTACTTCATATTCATTGCAAAGAAGAAAAGACATCAATGTTCACTGTTTTATCAGTGTAACTTTACTTTCTGTCAATCAGATATCTTTGCTTTCTTTGTATTGGTATAGGATTCCATAGAACGAAAGCACAGTCAGTCCCCTCGCCCTGTTCGACCACCAGCTCTACCCAAATCTGAACCCCTGTCCTTGTATGGGGGCTATGACGTCAATAGATCCCAGAGTCCGACGGTAAGCATCACTCAAGTTACTTTTTATGCCCTCATATCAATTCGCAACTAACATCGCTTCTGGAATCGTACATGTTCAATAGCCCTCAAACACAGACAATGAGAGGTTGACTCACCCCTCACGGCCCCCACCATGGTCGGGAGGGCCCCCCTCCCACACCCGGTCTCATTCCCCCTCAGGGATTGGCCACACAACTCCAACCCCTGCTGCAGGAGAAAGCCGTACATGCCCCTGTCTCCAACTGGTGCTGACAGAAGCACAAACGCAGCTCACAACTATAGATACACACATGGTGCCATACACCATTTATTTATTGTGATATGATTTCATCTGAGGTGAAACAGATACTGCATGTGTGTGACAAAGACAGGGAAGTGTTCACAGTGAAATATAACTACCCCTATTTATGTTCCTTCCTTCCTGAAACTCAAAAAGTCCCCTTATGGTTATTAAATGTACTTGTGTCTTGTTGATTTGTTGTTCACATGTGAAAATGTGTTCTTGGGACACTTCACATGTGTAAGTGAAATTTCATGTGAAATCATTTGCAAACATGTTTTTGGAACATTTCACACCATGTTTTCACTATACTTAACTATACTTCACCATGATTTTATTGAGACCTCGATAATCAATGCACGGGCGCAAACCTCCCTTCTTCTTTACAAAAAATAAACTTGAAGAGACGGGAGAAATGGAGGGCTGAATGTACCCCTGATGCAGGGATTCAGAGACATATGTCTCCATAGCCACCATCTCCGCTTGTGACAGGGGACTTTCCACTGTAGTAGCACCAACGGAAACCCCTAAACACCTACCTGAACACTCTCGCAACCACCCCGTGAGAGACCTCTGTGGCCACGAAACAGTAGGGTTATGACAAGCTAACCAGGGTAGGCCCAGCACCACAGAATACGAAGGAGAATCAATAAGAAAAAGACTAAAATTTTCCCTGCGACCCCCCCCCTGCCTTATCATACTCAAAGGAGCGGTGGCCTCTCTGATAAACCCTGACCCTAATGGTCGACTATCTAAGGCATGAACGGGGAAAGGCATATTTACAGGAACAGGTCCTATTCTCAGTGCCTAAGCCAAAACCAGGCTTCACATGAGGTTTCCCCTCTTTCTGTTGCTGTTCACCTGCATTATTAGATGATCCATAATTTCAATTTGATCTAAAAACCTGTGTGTACCTATTTTAGTTTTTCAGCAGGAATTTGAAAGTCTAATGAGACGGATGAAGACAGTGGGATGTGGGTTAAACATTATTACCACAGATGTACAGTACCAGTCAAAAGTTAGGACACACTTACTCATTTCAGGGTTTTTCTTTACTTTTACTATTTTCTACATTGTAGAATAATAGTGAAGACATCATAACTATGAAATGACACATATGGAATCATGTAGTAACCAAAAAAAGTGTTAAACAAATCAAAATATATTATATTTTAGATTCTTCAAAGTAGCCACCCTTTGCCTTGATGACAGCTTTGCACACTCTTAGCATTCTCTCAACCAGCTTCATGAGGTAGTCACCTGGAATGCATTTCACTTAACAGGTGCGCCTTGAAAAAGTTAATTTGTGGAATTTATTTCTTTCTTAATGCGTTTGAGCCAATCAGTTGTGTTGTGACAAGGTAGGGATGGTATACAGAAGATAGCCCTATTCTATAAAAGAACAAGTCCATATTATGGCAAGAACATCTCAAATAAGCGAAGATAAATTTCAAGTGCAGTTGCAAAAACCATCCAGCGCTATGATGAAACTGGCTCTCATGAGGACCGCCACAGGAAGGGAAGACCCAGAGTTACCTCTGCTGCAGAGGATAACTTCGTTACAGTTACCACCCTCAGAAATTGCAGCCCAAATAAATGCTTTACAGAGTTCAAGTAACAGACAACATCAACTGTTCAGAGGAGAATGCGTGAGTCAGGCCTTCATGGTCAAATTGCTGCAAAGAAACCATTGCTAAAGGACACCGATAAGAAAAAGAGACGCCATCCCATCTGGTTTGCACTTAGTGGGACTGTCATTTGTTTTTCAACAGGACAATGACCCAACACACCTCCAGGCTGTGTAAGGTCTATTTGAGCAAAAATGAGAGTGATGGAGTGCTGCATCAGATGAGTTGGCCTGCACAATCACCCGACCTCAACCCAAATGCGATGGTTTGGGATGAGTTGAACTGCAGAGTGAAGGAAAAGCAGACAAAAAGTGCTCAGTATATGTGGGAACTTCAATCAATCAATCAAATTTGTTTATGAAGACATTTTTACATCCGCAGATGTCACAAAGTGCTATACAGAAACCCAGCCTAAAACCAGAAACAGCAAGCAACGCAGATGTAGAAGCATGATGGCTAGGAAAAGACTCATGGGAAAATATTCCAGGTGAAGATGGTTGAGAGAATGCCAAGAGTGTGCAAAGCTGTCAAAGGCAAAGGGTGGCTACTTTGAAGAATCTAAAATCTAAAATATATTTTGATTTAACATCTTTTAGTTACTACATGATTCTGTATGTGTTATTACATAGTCTTCACCATATGTGTTATGTCAATGTCTTCACTGTTATTTTACAATGTAGAACATAGTAAAAATAAAGAAACCTTAAAATGACTAGGTGTGTCCAAAGTAATGAATGGTACTGTATATTGCATTATTTGACACTACATTACATTGTATTTAATTCATTTTTGAGGATGAAAGAACGTGCAACTGTTCTTCTGTAAAAAATAAATTTAAAAAACTGTTCTCAGCTGTTAGGATGCAATATGTGACCATAGATTACTGAGAAAAAATACATTTGGTTTGTAATTGTGTATGTGTCTCTTTCAGGCTGGGAAAACATGCCTCCTTCATTTTATGGCCTCAGTCTAGAGGATGAAACCAGGTGAGACCTGACTAACCTCTTACTGTAGACATGTGGTTAATACACCATGATCTTACATCCAATACAGGCAGGCATACCATTTAATCAGCCCTCTGTCTTTCATTAAATCGGTCTTTCCATCCCACCAGGGAGTTCAACCAGAGGTGCCTCTATGTGAAAAATGGCCTCTGTCTGTTCAACTGCCTGCTAATGAAGCGTAACGATACCCTGCGAGGCCTTTTCACAGAGCTCAACGACCTCGCCGAGAAGCCGGACAAAGTGCAAAAAAACAAAACCATGGCTATCGTAGGGGGCACCACGGACGCCATGAGAGGGAAGGTGGCCGTTGTGGACATCGTCCTCACCCACATGACCATGTGTTCCTCCCTCATAGCCACAGCAATTGGGTGGGCATGGTGGCGTTGGGTAGTGGGATAGGCATCAAAGCGGCCATGGGCAACAACAAAATCAACTCTGTGGACCGGAAGATGCTGGAGGAGGTGGGTGCAGAAGTACAAAGCCGAGATAGCAGACTTGGAGTTGTGTCTTTGTTTCATCCACAGTGGGATGGCTGAGCTGAGGCGGTACAACTTCCACAGGCTGCATCATGCTGATCCTGAGGCCCTGCGGATAGCCAGGGTGCTGGAGGCAGCGCATCCTGGGTGTAATAAGTCCCAACAGTTGGGCATGAAGTCTGATCCTAAAGGGTTTGCCAGAGACATGGACCTGTATTATACTGACAAGGACAGCCAGAGGCTGAAAAGGGCTCTGAGACTAAGTTTGCAACCAGGATTCGTGGTGTGACCCAAGAGCTACAGGCGGAGCTCAATGAACTGCACCAAGTGTGGCAGACTTTCTCTCTAGCAGCCAGTAGATTTTGAGGTGTGTGTGCTGTCGTTAATGCAGTAAAGGTCTGGCAATGTTTTGGACACATACAAGATATTGTTTTTTTGAGGGAGGCTCGGAGGGAGGTGCTCATTTTTGAAGTGGGTTGCCCTATTGAAGCCTACATGAAGCCAGCCTTTGCTGACAAGTTACTGAAATGTCAGCCCCCGTGAACAGCCTCGGTTATCAGTGCAAACTTGCAGTGCTAGTATTTGGGAGTCTCAGCCAGGTACATAGGCTGACAGTACGTGGCTTTCAGATTGCAGGCGAGAATAGGACAACGGCAAAGCAGCGGTACTGCTCTGTGTCCGCTGTTTGGGCAGCCATGGTGCTTTCTGTATCCATAAGTCTCCATATATCCATGAACTTTGAAATGTTTGAATCCTCTCGACTGTAATGTGATATGTAGCTTCAAATAAATTATTTAAAATGTACGAGTATGAATGTGAAATGTTTTACTATGCAGTGTGTCCTGCTGAGAATATCCACAGGACATTTGATCTATATCCGATTTGTGAATTATCTGAATACTAAAAAGGACGTGCAATAAACTTTATTGAAAAGTTGTTGACTCACATAAATTATGTGATTAGTATAAGACATCACAGGATGATTTATAAAACTGGCCCCTGTTAACCCCCAATGTGCGGAATGATACGGTTTCCACTAGCTTCTATAGCCACAAAGTCAGATTCCACCGAAAAAAAATGGCTTTGGTCTTAATTTAAATTGAGGGATAAGGTATAAGGTTAGGAAGAGAATTTTAGAAGAATTTGTAGAAATGGGTGCGGTTTATGACTTTGTGGCTATAGAAGCTAGTGAGGACCTGTGGAAGGATATCCTAGGTCTGCATCAGCGATGTATATAAACCCTTGATTGCTAGGTTTTGGCCATTTAGAGTCTTTGAAGCCACTGGTCGGACATATTGGCTCTCCCCAGTAGGCACAGTCCGCCATAGGAATGAATGGAATTCTATTTCACTTGAATGTTTCAAGGACAAAATTACATGTATTTAAGTATGTGTTACTGTAGTGGGGACAGTAACATCAGTAACCTCAGAATCTGACTAAGGAAAGTGTTTTTTATTTTTTCACTTTAAATGTTTATCTCACATAATCTAATTTCAAAGTATGCATTAAGGTGTCTGTAATAGTATAAACGTGACAAAAATGAATGTAGACATTAATAAATGCTTTTCTTTAACTTCCAAAATATGTTTTACAATGGGGGGAGCAAGATGGATACAGGGTGGCTTCAACACAAACCCTCCTATAAGTCTTCTAGTGTGTATATATACATCATTGGTCTTTTTGAGAGTTGTATATTAGGCTGCGCCCTCAGCATGCTCCATTTTCAACCAGCACCCAACAACATTCAAGTGACACCGCTTTTTTGGGCGAAATGGCAGTTTAACGGTTCGTGGCGGTCCTAGCAGCAGCAAATTCAACAGTGCATCAATCCAGTGCACTGCTTCAACTTCATATTTGTCAAAATGACGTAAGTATATATTTGTAGGCAAGTGGCTGGCTAACGTAAATCTGTGACAGGTCAATGACGACAATGAGCTTTAACCTCAATTTGTGAAACTATTAGCCTGCTTATGTTGTGTAGCGAAGTATTTTTATAAATGCATATAGTATATCTTGCCGTAAGGTTGCCATTCTCCAGACAAATCCTTGGAATGACATTGGATACAGACGTCACGAGTCAGATCAGAGAATGTTACATTGTATCTCTTTCTGGTAAAATGGCCTATGAGCTGTTAACATTAAAAATACAATGGGTGATACGATTTTATTCCAGGAATGCCAACGTGTTCTTTTTCTAACAAAATGGCGATATAATCAATGTTTAAGGCGGGAGGGTGAACACAAGAGCGGCTGTTAGGGAGGCGGAAGCAGCCATCTCATTCGCTAGACACACTTCCATCACAGATAGAACCATGTTTAGTTATACAAATCTTTGCTTCTGTTCTGACGATGGTTGCTGTGGAAACTGACTGACCTCATTTGGCGCGTGTGCGAGTCACAAGACAAAGGCAGTGAGGGTATTCAGTGCCCGTGCAAGGAGGTGCGCTGTAAAATGGTAGGGGCATTGTTGTTCACAAAACGCATTACAGATATAAACATAAGTTCAGACTTACATGATTTTTTTGCCACCCAATTAAAAATGTGTGCAGACAAATATTACATTACTCAATCACAACACAACATGACTGACCATGACATAATATAGAATCAACATAAAGGAGAAAAGGCCATTTCTTTAGCCCACATTATGAGCTTCGGTTTACATTATTACATGAACTCACCATGTCATCTCTTATCTCTTTCCCAGGTCCCTTGTGGAAACCCTTAGTACTGCTGTAGTTGACAGCATAAAAGAACCGCTCGACCTCCTACTGCAGTACCTACCGTCTCAGATCGTAGTGACTGTACTACAACAACAGAGCTATGACCATGATGAGCTCACAGTTTGGCCTGGACGATATGGAGGCCATACTCTGGGGGCCTTCCTCTCTTAAGACTTCCATGGCACCACTTGACCCCTATTGAGCAGTTGAATAACCCTCTTTCTTTGTCCTCCACAGAAGATGCCTCCATGGACCATGATGAAGTTACATTGATAGAGGGGAGTTGCACTTCACCCCTCGATCCCTCCGTCATCTTCTCCAATTGTCCTTCTATCCCTCAGAATGACCTCCCTCAGTCCAAGACCATTCAACTGAGACTGGAAGAGAAGGCTCTCATCCTTCTAGACCTATCGGCTGCCTTCGATACTGTGAACCATCAGATCCTTCCCTTGGCAATCTGCTGATGAGCTAGGCCACACCCATCACATTGGTGCAGATAATGGGAAAGGTGAGGACCACCACGTCCTAACTCGATCCCTCCTGTTAACTCAGACCACCCTCTCCGCCCTCTCTACCTTCGTCCTCCACACGTATGTTCATACTGGTCGACAGTGTGTAGAAATCCATAGCAATTTATATTTTATTCCCATGATCTGTTTTTTTGCTCTACAACATCCGCAGTATAGAAAAGGTAATAGGTTTTCTCCCGTCTGGATTACTGCATCAATTAAACCCCTTTCATTTGTTCACCTTCCCAAGTTCTCTCCACGTCACCCCGCTCCTCCGCTCTCTCCACTGGCTTCCAGTTGACAATCCGCTACAAGACCATGGTGCTTGCCTACGGAGCTGTGAGACGGCACCTCAGTACAGGCTCTGAAGGCCCTACACCCAAATAAGGGCACTGCGTTCATCCACCTCTGGCCTGCTCGTCTCCCTACACTGAGGAAGTACAGTTCCCGCTCAGCCCAGTCAAAACTGTTCGCTGCTCTGGCTCCCCAATGGTGGAACAAACTCCCTCACGACGCCAGGACAGCGGAGTCAATCACCACCTTCCGGAGACACCTGAAACCCCACCTCTTTAAGGAATACTTAGGATAGGATAAAGTAATCACTTCTCACCCCCCCCCCCCCTTAAAATATTTAGATGCACTATTGTAATGGCTGTTCCACTGGATGTCATAAGTGAATGCACCAATTTGTAAGTCATAAGAGCGTCTGCTCTTAAATGTAAATGTAAATGTAAGCAGCTTGGTTTGAAGAAATCAACTGTGGGAGCAATTATTAGGAAATGGAAGACCTACAAGACCACTGATAATCTCCCTCGGTCTGGTGCTCCACGCACCAGATCGAGGGGGTCAAATGATCACAAGAACGGTGAGCAAAAATCCCAGAACAACACGGGTGGGACCTAGTGAATGACCTGCAGAGAGCTGGGACCAAAGAAACAAAGCCTACCATTAGTAACACACTACGCCGCCAGGGACTCAAATCCTGCAGTGCCCGACGTGTCCCCCTGTTTACAGCCAGTACTAGAGAGCATTTGTCTAATGTTGTTATGTTCTAGGCTAATGGTCTAATGTTGTCTAATGAATGTTTTATGGTCTAATGTTGTTATGGTCTAATGGTCATTTGTTATGGTCTAATGTTAATGTTATGTTCTAATGTTGTTATGGTCTAATGGTCTAATGTTGTTATGATCTAATGGTCTAATGGTCTAATGTTGTTATGGTCTAATGGTCTAATGTTGTTATGGTCTAATGGTCTAATGTTGTGGTCTAATGGTCTAATGTTGTTATGGTCTAATGGTCTAATGTTGTTATGGTCTAATGTTGTTATGGTCTTGTTGTTAATGGTCTAATGTTATGAATCTAATGGTCTAATGTTGTTATGGTCTAATGCTAATGTTGTTATGATGGTCTAATGTTATGGTCTAATGGTTAATGTTAATGTTAGTCATTATGGTCTATGTTGTTATGGTCTAATGTTGTTATTATGATCTAATTGTCTAATGTTGTTATGGTCTAATGGTCTAATGTTGTTATGGTCTAATGTTGTTATGATCTAATGGTCTAATGTTGTTATGATCTAATGGTCTAATGTTTATGATCTAATGTTGTTATGGTCTAATGTTGTTATGGTCTAATGTTGTTATGGTCTAATGGTTAATGTTATGGTCTAATGTTGTTATGATCTAATGGTCTAATGTTGTTATGGTCTAATGTTGTTATGGTCTAATGTTGTTATGGTCTAATGTTGTTATGGTCTAATGTTGTTATGGTCTAATGTTGTTATGGTCTAATGGTCTAATGTTGTTATGATCTAATGTCTAATGTTATTATGGTCTAATGTTGTCTAATGTTGTTATGGTCTAATGGTCTAATGTTGTTAATGGTCTAATGTTGTTATGGTCTAATGGTTGTTTATGATCTAATGGTCTAATGCTGTTATGATCTAATGGTCTAATGCTGTTATGATCTAATGTTGTTATGGTCTAATTGATCTAATGTTGTTATGATCTAATTGTCTAATGTTGTTATGGTCTAATGGTCTAATGTTGTTATGGTCTAATGTTGTTATGGTCTAATGTGATCTAATGGTCTAATGGTTAATGTTGTTATGATCTAATGTTGTTATGATCTAATGTTGTTATGATCTAATGGTCTAATGCTGTTATGGTCTAATGGTCTAATGTTAATGTTATGGTCTAATGGTTAATGTTGTTATGGTCTAATATGATGGTCTAATGTTGTTATGATCTAATGTTGTTATGATCTATGTTGTTATGATCCTAATGCTGTTATGACTAATGTTGTTATGGTCTAATGTTGTTATGGTCTAATGGTCTTGTGGATAAACATGACTGTCTGCTAAAATGGCATATATTATTATTATTATATGTTCCCCCAGCTCCCCTGAAGACCTCATTACTTCCTTTGAGTGTCCCATGGAGCTGGACTCACTCCCCCTCCCAACTCTCCCTACTCCCACGGACCTTCCCACCACCACTGATCCACTCCTCCCCCTGACCGTCTCACAGCCCCCAGAAGACCCTCAGGAGGTCCATTCACCTCCCCCTGCGTCCCCGATGCCCAGGAGGAGCTAGAGATCAAATCTGAGCCCCAGTCCCCAGCCCCCTCTCTTCTTCCATCTCCCACCTTCACCTTAGAGTTGGGCAGTGAGGTGGATGCCTCGGCGAGTGTCCGCGAGAAGCTGCTTCACCTGGAGTTACCCCAGCCGGTTCCCAGCATCGTGTTGTCTCTCTCCCCAACCCGCATCTTTGTCCTCCTGGCCCCTAAACACGAGGTTGGCGTGACAACCGTCACCATCCCAGAGATCCTCTCCTCTGACAGTGACAGCAGCTTAAGCTCCTCCGGGCAGCTCAACTGGCCCTCCATCGCCACAACTCGGTCAAGGTCCCAAAATAGGAGAAAACCGTACCCAACAACCCCCAAGTCTAGGCCACAACATCCAGATCAGCCATCTCCCACCACCACATCCACTGGAGGACCCCCGAAGGAGAAGAAGCTCAAGAAGATGGGGCAGAACAAGACGGCGGCCACACGCTACCGCCAGAAGAAGACTGAGCAGGAGGCCCTGACCGTGGAGTGCGACAAGCTGGAGCAAAGGAACCACAAGCTGGCGGAGAAAGCAGACTCCATC
The DNA here is from genome assembly GCF_021184085.1 of Oncorhynchus gorbuscha. Classification (NCBI taxonomy): domain Eukaryota; kingdom Metazoa; phylum Chordata; class Actinopteri; order Salmoniformes; family Salmonidae; genus Oncorhynchus; species Oncorhynchus gorbuscha. The sequence goes on along the minus strand of NC_060198.1, from coordinate 22,048,558 downwards.
GCCAATGGGATCCAGTATCTCAAAGACCTCATGGAAGAGGTGTGCCAAGCGAAGAGCAAGGGACTCGGTGACCTCTAACTGTACTGTGTAACCCACCAAGTATCCTACTATCTATAATGCTTTTTAAATGCATGTATTGAGACTCCCAAAGCCCAAGTTCTATTGACCTTCCTGCCTGTCTCTTCCTTTGAGTAAAGAGACTGTTCTTGTAGCTTGAGTTTGATGTAGTCCCTGATCTCTTGTATTAAAACCTTAAGTATTTTCCTAACAGTATATTGACTTGTGTAATTAGTCTGAGCTTCTGTCGTCTCTGTCATTGTTTATTCTTATCAAGACGTGTCTATATTTCTGTAGAAGCATGTAGTCTTAAATAGGTTTTGAATCCTATTATACATGTGTATTTTTACTGTAGTCTGAATCGTATCTAATTGTATTCCTTTCCTTATCTATTAAAAAGTCAAATCCATTTGGTCTTGTGCAATTCATTTAGCAAACTCTGGGAAAATACAGTATGATCATAATACAGTGAAGACAAAGTATATTATTAGGACCAATCTTGCCCTTTTACTGCGTCTCAAATAAGTATTGAGATTTCAAAATAGGGTCCTCTGCCTCATTTAGCTAATACCGGTGTGAATGTGTTCAGAAGTGCGGAGGCCAGTTGTTTAAATATAGCCCAGATATGACCTGATCCAGTGCCCTCCTGAGCCATACAAAAACGGGTTCAATGGAGGAATATTATCAGTATGTTCTGGCTCAACATAACCATTTACCCAGATAAGGGTCAGGTTTAACAATTGCACCACATCCCCTATATAGTTAATTTACTTTTAGTTCATTCTGGAATACATCCAAGTTCCAACAAATTTAGTATTTTCTGATCATCTTGTGTTGGACACAGTTTCCAGCTACCTCACTGACCTGTTCTCTACAGTATATTGTGTGTGATCGACAGTGTGTTTGTGTGCTGACCTAAGCACTGCTTAAATAATGGAGGTTGACCACAGTGACACGACATTGTATTCAACCTAAAACTGGGACTAGAGTTCTCGCACTTTTTTTGTTGCTCTGGGGCTTTTGTCCAGATAGCTTGGGGGAAATTCTCTATTTGGGATTGTGCCAAACCTCTAGGGTATGTGGGACGCTTGTCCACATGGCCAATAGCCAGGGAAAATGCAGAGTGCCAAATTCAAATACATTTCTATAAAAATCTAACTTTCATTAAATTACACATGCAAGATAGCAAGTTAAAGCTACACTTGTGAATCCAGCCAACATGTCAGATTTTAAAAAGGCTTTTCGGGGAAAGCATAAGATGCTATTATCTGATGATCGCACAACAGTAAACAATGAGGCATGACACAAAACACAGAAATAAAATATAAATCATGCCTTTGACGAGCTTCTTATGTTGGCACTCCTATATGTCCCATAAACATCACAAATGGTCCTTTTGTTCAATTAATTCCGTCGATATATATCCAAAATGTCCATTTATTTGTCACGTTTGATCCAGAGAAGCACCGCTTCCAACTTCCAAAATATCTCAAAAGTTACCTGTAAAAGTTGCCAAAACATTTCAAACTACTTTTGTAATACAGGTATTTCTTAACGTATATAATCGATTAAATTGAAGACGGGATGATCTGTGTTCAATACAGGAGCAAAACAAACTGACCCTACTTTTCTGGTTTATGCACCTCTCTCAAAAGGTACACATGAAGTGACGTTGGTTCTGAGCTATGGTACTTCTTCATTTACACAAAGGAAAAACCTAATCCAATTTCTACAAACTGGTGACATCCAGTGTAAGCGGTAGGAACTGCAGGAAAGTCGATTAGATTTCTGGATTCCCCATGAAAACCTATTGAAAAGACAGTGACTTTAAAAAAAAAACATTTTAAAATCTGAATGGTTTGTTCTCGGGGTTTCGCCTGCTAAATAAATTCTGTTGTACTCACAGACATGATTCAAACCGTTTTAGAAACTTCAGAGTGTTGTCTATCCAATACTAATAATAATATGCATATATTCGGATCTGGGACAGAGTAGGAGGCAGTTCAGTTTGGGCACGCTATTTATCCAAAAGTGAAAATGCTGCCCCCTACCCCAAACAGGTTTTAAGTGGTGAATGAGGCACAATGTATGGCTCTCTGAAACCATTCACAAGCTCCCTAAAGAGGCTGTCTGTTCAGTGAGAAGCACAACCATTTCCGTAGGAAAATTAAACCTAATTTACCACAACTTCTGTTGTGTCTTCTTTTGATGTTACAACTGGTCTGTCTGATAGCTCATTTTTAATTAAACCCTTATGTTGCATCATTTAATAATGGATAATAACCCTCACCGCAAAGCAGGAAATGTCATGCGACTCAGTCTTCCTTGGGAATCTCATGCGAAATCCATAGTGGACATGTTACTGGCCAATCTTGACCCTTGACTGAGACAGTAGGCTTTAACAAGCTATGGGTTCTGTTGATGTCAGCAACACTTGAAGTTTTATGCTCAGTTCATAGACATCTTTTAAATATGGGAAGACATGCAATAGGCCCACATTGGATATATAGACCTACAAAATATCTTTGGATGGTATTTGAATGGTATTGCAAAAAACAATGAATGTTTGTTAAATACAGTTCAGTACAATAAGCTCTTAATTTGTTTTTTCTTCTAAGTTTTCCTTATTTAACATTGAGAAAGGATATAAAAGTAAAGTCATTCCTTGATTAGCTCCTTGGATCCCTGTTATGATTTTTGAAATTAGATTGAATAGGAATGGTCTTAAAACTGTCCCTTAAGGCGCTCCTGTCTTTGTGTTGCTTAACTGCAATGTAATGAGGGATGTTGTGTGACAGCATTGCTATGTATTACTGGAATGAAACATTCCTTTTTTTATATCGCAACTCTGGACACTCCTAATGCTTTACTGACTGTTTCATCTAATAGTATATTGCAGTACACTTACTCAAAAAACTTGCACATTCATATTTGAATGTTCAATTGCACTCAATGAAATTTGTGGGAACAACATGTATACCTGTATTGAATCATTTTATACTGTAGGCCTAAAAGCAGACAACAAGTATTCAGCATATGTGGGAACTCCTTTGAGACTCTTGGAAAAGTATTCCAGGTGAAGCTGGTTGAGAGAATTCCTAGAGTGTGCAAAGCTGTCATCAAGGCAAAGGGTGGCTACTTTGAAGAATCTCAATTATAAAATGTATTTTGTTTTGTTCAACACTTTTGGTTACTACATGATTCCATATGTGTTATTTCATAGTTGTGATGTCTTCACTGTAATTCTACAATGTAGAAAATAGTTTTAAAAAATAGAGAAAAACCCTTGAATGAGTAGGTGTGTCTAATCTTTTGACTGGGACTAATATATATATATATATATTAGTCCCAGTCAAAAGATTAGACACACCTACTCATTCAAGGGTTTTTCTCTATTTATACAGTTGAAGTCAGAAGTTTACATACACTTTCATTAAAACTCGTTTTTACAACCACTCCACAAATTTCTTGTTAACAAACTATAGTTTTGGCAAGTCGGTTAGGACATTTACTTTGTGCATGACACAAGTAATTTTTCCAACAATTGTTTACAGACAGATAATTTCACGTATAATTCACTGCATCACAATTCCAGTGGGTCAGAAGTTTACATACACTAAGTTGACTGTGCCTTTAAACAGCTTGGAAAATTCCAGAAAATTATGTCATGGCTTTAGAAGCTTCTGATAGGCTAATTGACACGATTTGAGTCAATTGGAGGTGTAAGTGTGGATGTATTTCAAGGCCTACCTTCAAACTCTGTGCCTCTTTGCTTGACATCCTGGGAAAATCAAAATAAATCAGCCAAGACCTCAGATTTGATTTTTGTAGACCTCCACAAGTCTGGTTCATCCTTGGGAGCAATTTCCAAACGCCTGAAGGTATCACGTTCATCTGTACAAACAACAGAACGCAAGTAAAAACACCATGGGACCATGCAGCCATCATACCGCTCAGGAAGGAGACGTGTTCTGTCTCCTAGAGATGAACATACTTTGGTGCAAAAATTGCAAATCAATCCCAGAACAACAGCAAAGGACCTTGTGAAATGAGTCCTATACCGATATAACCTGAAAGGCCGCTCAACAAGGAAGAAGCCACTGTTCCAAAACCGCCATAAAAAATAGCCAGACTATAGTTTGCAACTGCACATGAGGACAAAGATTGTACTTTTTGGAGAAATGTCCTCTGGTCTGATGAAACAAAAATAGAACTGTTTGGCCATAATGACCATCGTTATGTTTAGAGGAAAAGGGTGGAGGCTTGCAAGCCGAAGAACACCATCCCAACCATGAAGCACGGTGGTGGCAACAAAATGTTGTGGGGGTGCTTTGCTGCAGGTGGGACTGGTGTACTTCACAAAATAGATGGCATCATGAGGGCTGAAAATTACGTGGATATATTGAAGCAACATCTCAAGACATCAGTCAGGAAGTTAAAGCTTGGTTGCAAATGGGTCTTCCAAATGGACAATGACCCCAAGCATACTTCCAAAGTTGTGGCAAAATGACTTAAGGACAACAAAGTCAAGGTACTGGAGTGGCCATCACAAAGCCCTGACCTCAATCCTATAGAAAGTTTGTGGGTAGAACTGAAAAAGTGTGTGCGAGCAAAGAGGCCTACAAACCTGACTCAGTTACACCAGCTCTGTCAGGAGGAATGGGCCAAAATTCACCCAACTTATTGTGGGAAGTTTGTGGAAGGCTACCTGAAACACTTTACCCAAGTTAAACAATTTATAAAATAGGTGCCTTTATTTGAGTAATTACGGTTGTCATGTGAATTGTATATGCTTTCCAAATGATCTGTTTGAATGAATTGTTTGAGAGTTCTGATTAGTGGCAGAAGTGGCTTAGCAGAAAGCACCTCCACCTGCTCCTAACAAAATGGTCGTTGATTTCCTGGAGTGGCAGAAGGGAAAGTGTTGCTGCTGTCTCACACTAGACCTATGGTAGCTTGCTTAACTTCCATCACGGAGGACATCTTCTATATAGTCTCTGTGTTAGCTGTAAGCATCTGGAGTACACTTGTTTGGTTGTGTAGATTTGCAGACAGCCAGCGAGGTAATTCTTGTGCTTTATTGCTACATTTAAAGGGCTTACCTATTTATTGCATGTGCACTTTAATCTGAAGACCTTTTGATATTTAAACCTTATTGAATACAGGATGTGCTTTGCTGTGTTTTACACTATGATCTGGTTTGCCGTGTTTTCCACCAGTTTGCTGTGCATACCAGCCATGGTTGTCCTTAACCAGCTCCTCTGCCTTCTCTCGCAGCTCCTGAACCTGTGTCTTCACCGTGTTGTCATCCCTACTCTGCTGTGTGTTATGATCCAGGCCATGGTATATGTAACCACACATCTCCACCAGCCATCGAAGGGGCTCCCCAGCTGTGCTGAACTCATCCACAAATGTTCCTTCCGGTAGCTGGTCGACCCCAGTGAAGAGCACCATGGTGGACCTCCAGGCCCCTCCTCCTAGATGACCCATCTGCTTCTCTGCAGCCTTCCTGTGGCCCTCTGAAGGGCTGCGACACGGAGACCCCCAGTAGAAGTGCGCGGGGCCCTGGGCTGCAGAGTGTGGCACTGACACACAGTCCCTCCTTGCTCGCCTGCTCTGGTGGGGCCCCGGTGGCATTATTTGCTGAGTCATGGTGTGTAATCCAGGGTGGGGTGTCAACTACGGTGATCTGCCTTCCACAGACTTCCCCATGGCCAACGGTATTGTGGACAGTCTCTGTCCCGGTTTGGAAGACCTCCTCATCTAGGATGGTATTCCCTGTAGTTCTTTAATCAGAAAAAAATATGTGTCATGTTTTGTCATTTATTATCATGTCTTGTCCCTGTGCTTCCCATTCTATTCGTTTCCCTCTGCTGGTCTTATTAGGTTCTTTCCCTCTTTCTATCCCTCTCTCTCCCCCTCCCTCTCTCACTCTCTCGCTCTCTCTTCTCTCTATCGTTCCGTTCCTGCTCCCAGCTGTTCCTATTCCCCTAATCATCATTTAGCCTTCCCACACCTGTTCCCGATCCTTTTCCCTGATTAGAGTCCCTATTTCTCTCCTTGTTTCCCGTACCTGCCCCGTCGGATCCTCATTTATAATTCACCGTGCTGTGTCTATGTTTTGCCCTGTCGTGTCGTGTTTCCCTCAGATGCTGCGTGGTGAGCAGGTGTCTGAGTCTGCTAGGTTCAAGTGCCTTCCCGAGGCAACCTGCAGTTCTCGATCAAGTCTCCAGTCTGTTCTCGTCTTTACGTGTAGTATTATGCTTTTTGTTTTGTAAAGTTTATTCTGGATTAAATACTCTGTTTTCGCCAAGTCGCTTTTGGGTCCTCATTCACCACCATGACAATATGTGCACAATTGGTGGATGACTAAATACTTTTTTGCCCCACTGTACATATAGAGAAGAGTCGGCCCAAGAATTGAACCCTGTGGCACCCCCATAGGGACTGCCAGAGGTCCGGACAACAGTCCCTCCGATTTGACACACTGAACTCTGTCTGACAAGTAGTTGGTGAACCAGGCGACGCAGTCATTTGAGAAGCCAAGGCTATTGAGTCTGCCGATAAGAATGTGGCTATTGACAGAGTCGAAAGCCTTGGCCAGGTAGATGAATACGGCTGCACAGTATGGTCTTTTATCGATGGCTATGGTTATGATATTGTTTAGGACCTTGAATGTTGCTGAGGTGCACCCATGACCAGCTCGGAAACCAGATTGCATAGCGGAGAAGGTACTGTGGGATTCGAAATGGTCGGTGATCTGTTTGTTAACTCTGCTTTCAAAGACCTTTGAAAGGCATGGTAGAATATATATGGATCTGTAATAGTTTGGGTCTAGAGTGTCAGCTTTCCAATCTTTGGGGATCTCAGATGATACGAACGAGAGGTTGAACAGGCTAGTAATAGGGGTTGCAAAAATTTTGGTTGTCTAGCCCAGCTGATTTGTAGCGGTCCAGATTTTGCCGCTCTTTCAGAACATCAGCTATCTGTATTTGGGTGAAGGAGAAATGGAGAGGCTTGGGCAAGTTTCTGTGTGGGGTGTAGAGCTGTTGACCGGGGTAGGGGTAGCCAGGTGGAAAGCATGGCCAGCTGTAGAAAAATGCTTATTGAAATTCTCAATTATCTTGATTTATGGTGGTGACAGTGTTTCCTAGCCTCAGTGCAGGGGGCAGCTGGGAGGAGGTGCTCTTATTCTCCATGGACTTTAGTGTCCCAGAACGTTTTGGAATTAGTGCTGCAGGATGCAAATTTCTGTTTGAAAAATCTAGCTTTTGCTTTCCTAACTGCCTGTGTAAATTGGTTCCTAACTTCTCTGAAAAGTTGCATATCGCAGAGGCTATTCGATGCTATTGCAGTATGCCACAGGATATTTTTATGCTGGTCAAGGGCAGTCAGGTCTGAAGTGAACCAAGGGCTATATGTGTTCCTGGTTCTACATTTTTTGAACGGGGTGTGCTTATTTAAGATGGTGAGGAAAGCACTTTTTAAAGAATAACCAGTTATGATGGAAGGATGTCAATATCCTTCCAGGATACCCGGGCCAGGTCAATTAGAAAGGCTTACTCGCTGAAGTGTTTCTGGGAGTGTTTGACAGTGATGACCGCGGACCCACTACGGACGCAGACAATGAGGCAGTGATCGCTGAGATCCTGCTTGAAAACAGCAGAGGTGTATTTAGAGGGCAGGTTGGTCAGGTTGATATCTATGAGGGTGCCCGTGTTTACGGATTTGAGGTTGTACCTGATATGTTCCACCGCGTTGATGAAAATAGATCAAATGATTAGGTGGGCACATGGGCTACTAACAGCTTACTACACAGCATACACTTAGTATACTATTTCATAGCTACAGTATACATATATCCGTGGCATACTACATAATTTATGCTGCAGCATTTTTGGACTCACCTTCTGATGGTGCCTAGGTGGACCTTTGTGGGCAAATTTTGTCATCAAACTTTTTTTTGTCATCAAACTTTTTTTTGTCATCAAAGACTGGCATTCTCTGGATTTATGGGGGGGGGGGGGGCACAGCCACTCCATTGAATAGCAGGTTATTGTTAGTGGTTACTTTGCAATGCTTGCAGTTAGCCACTGATTCCTTCCAAATGACTCATTGTTGAATTTGCAATTTCCACTTGTTTTATCTTTGTCCAATGGCCGATGAGGTTTAGCTATAATTTCTCATCATTATTTAACTTGAAATGACAAGGACTAAAAAGGATTTGCCAGTAGATTGTCGACTTGATTCATGATGATGACTGCTAGCTAAGATGTTCACATGATCAGTCCAATCAAAGCTACATATAACGTGATTTGACGTCATTTTATCTGTGGCCTATGACCTTGAGCCTTCGTGGAAGGGCACTTGTAATATAACTCTATGGCAGGACCCAAAGGGCTAAACTTTGTGTGTCTACCCTTACTAAGGACTTCAACTTGGCGATGACTTACTGACCCCATGAGTGACAGAACACAGAGCCAATCACGGTGCAATGCTCCTGTTTTCTGCTGAACTAGGCTGAAACACCTGCATTTTGGAGCTGCCTTCCTCAAGAAAACAAAAAAGAGACCATGTGTGGATGCAGCTTTATTAACGAATGATGTATATGTATTTTTTACATTGTTTGCAAACTGATATGTAACACGTATTAATGCCAAAATAACATGCAAAACAGGGAAGCCCCAAAAAATGATATATATATATATATATATATCATATATATGTATTGCCACAATATATATATATGTATTGCCACATGTTGTTTCCATGAATTTCAGTGCAATTAAACATTCAAATAACATCATGTGCATATATTTTAAGTATGTCTTCTACAATGCACTACTGGATAAAACTTTCTGATGGTCTGACAAACACCGCTGTAGCTCGGCCACCTTCCACCGCAGATGCGGTAGGCTGCCATAGGCAGATGCAGTGGCTTGAGACACATCCATTGCAAACAGATATTTCTAGCTTAAACTGACAGATTTTGATGGGATTTCTTTATATGGGTATGTCAATAGGCTCTTAAGGATTTTAAAGGGAAATTATGCCACTTTTCAACCTCATATTCATTACCTCCAGCAGTGTCAACAAGTTTTTCAGACCCCTTGACTTTTTCCACATTTTTGTTACATTACAGCCTTATTCTAAAATCGATTAAATAAATAAACATTCCTGGCCATCTAAACACAGTAAGATGGCACCGACATATATGGCAGCTCTGCTTCTAGCTCCTAAGTGTCACGCCTTGGTCATTGTATCTTGTGTTTTTGTTATATGTTTGGGTAGGCCAGGGTGTGACATGGGTTTATATGTTGTATTTCGTATTAGGGTTTGTATTAATTGGGAGTGTGTATTATTAGGGGTGTGTCTAGTTAGGCTTGGCTGCCTGAGGCGATTCCTAATTGGAGTCAGCTGATTCTAGTTGTCTCGGATTGGGAACCGTATTTAGGTAGCCTGAGTGCGCGTTGTATTTCGTGGGTGATTGTACCTGTCTTTGTGTTAGTCACCAGATAGGCTGTAATTAGTTTCACTCGTTTGTTGTTTTCGTATTTTCAGTTATTTCATGTACCGTATTTTCTTCATTAATAAGTCATGAGTAACCTACACGCTGCTTTTCGGTCTAACTCTCTTCTAACAGCAGACGAAGTTCATTACAGAATCACCCACCACGATTCACAGACCGAGCAGCGTGTGAACTGGCAGGAGCTAAAGGAGGACGATATGGACGGCAGAAGCAGGGATTATACGACGTGGGAAGAAATCGACAGGTGGGCAGCCGACCCAGTGCGTGTGCAGGAGCCCGCCTGGGATTCCCTACAGCAATGCGAAGAGGGCTACAGGCGAATCGAATCAACGAAAAAGACACGTCAGAAAAACGGAGAGGCGCTGGTTTAAACAGGCAGCGACAGCTGGAGCAGCAAAGGGAGGATGAATTATTTGGAGAATGGACATGGGAAGACGTATTGGAAGGTAAAGGTTGTTACACTTGGGAGGAGATATTGGCCGGAAGAGATCGCCTCCCATGGGAACAGGTGGAGGCACTAAGGAGAGCAGAGGCAGCGGGAGATAGGAGCCGACGATACGAGGGAACACGGTTGGCAAGGAAACCGGAAAAACAGCCCAAAAAAATGATTGGGGGGGAGCTAGAAGGGAGAATAGTTATGCCAGGTAGGAGACCTGCATACTCCCTGTGCTCACCGTTGGGCTAGAGAGACCGGGCAGGCACTGTGTTATGCTATGGAGCGCACGGTGTTTTCAGTGCGGGAGCATAGCCCGGTGAGGCACATACCAGCTCTTCCTATTGGCCGGGCTAGAGTGGGCATCGAGCCAGGGAAGCTTGGGCAGGCTCGGTGCTCTAGAGCTCCAGTGCGCCTGCACGGTCCGGTCTATCCAGAGCCACCTCTACACACCAGTCCTCCGGTAGCAGCTCCCCGCACCAGGCTTCCTGTGCGTGTCCTCGCACCAGTACCACCAGTTCCAGCACCACGCACCAGGCCTCCAGTGCGCCTCGCCTGTTTAGCGCAGCCAGAGCTGTTCTCCTCTCCTGCGCTGCCGGAGTCTCCTGTCTGTCCAGCGCCACCAGTGCTCCCAGTCGGCCCAGCGCGTCCAGTGCGCATCGCCTGTTCAGCACAGCCAGTGCTTTTCTCCCCTCCTGCGCTGCCGGAGTCTCCCGCTTGTTTAGCGCAACCAGAGCTGTTCTCTTCTCCTGCGCTATCGGAGTCTCCCGCTTGTTTAGCGCAACCAGAGCTGTTCTCCTCTCCTGCGCTGCCGGAGTCTCCTGTCTGTCCAGCGCCACCAGTGCTCCCAGTCGGCCCAGCGCGTCCAGTGCGCCTCGCCTGTTCAGCTCAGCCAGAGCCTTTCTCCTCTCCTGCGCTGCCGGAGTCTCCTGTCTGCCCAGCGCCGCCAGTCGGCCCAGCGTCACCAGTCTGCCAGGATCCGCCAGAAGTGCCAGTCTGCCAGGATCCGCCAGAAGTGCCAGTCTGCCAAGATCTTCTAGATCGGCCAGACAACCTGAATCATCCAGGTCCACCAGCCAGCCTGGATTTACCGGAGCCTACTACCTGCCTGAGCTTCCTCTCAGTACTGAGCTTCCTCTCAGTACTAGGCTCCCTCTCTGTACTGGGCTCCCTCTCTGTACTGGGCTCCCTCTCTGTACTGGGCTCCCTCTCTGTACTGGGCTCCCTCTCAGTACCGGGCTTCCTCTCAGTACCGAGCTTCCTCTCAGTACCGGGCTTCCCCTCAGTACCGGGATTCCCCTCAGTACCGGGCTTCCCCTCAGTACCGAGCTTCCCCTCAGTACCGGGCTGCTTCGGTCCCGGGCTGCCCCTCTGTCCCGGGCTGCCCCTCTATCATGAGTTGCCCCTCTGTCCCGAGCTGCCCCTCTGACCCGAGCTGCCCCTCTGTCCCGAGCTGCCCCTCTGTCCCGAGCTGCCCCTCTGTCCCGAGCTGCCCCTCAGTTATGTGGGGATCAGGGTGAGGACTATTAGGCCATGGTCGGCGGAGAAGGTGGATTATCCTAGGACGCGAAGGGGAGGAACTAGGACATTTATGGAGTGGGGTCCACGTCCCGAGCCAGAACCGCCACCATGGACAGACGCCCACCCGGACCCTCCCTATGCTCTTGAGGTGCGTCCCGGAGTCCGCACCTTAGGGGGGGGTTCTGTCACGCCTTGGTCATTGTATCTTGTGTTTTTGTTATATGTTTGGGTAGGCCAGGGTGTGACATGGGTTTATATGTTGTATTTCGTATTACGGTTTGTATTAATTGGGAGTGTGTATTATATGGGGTGTGTCTAGTTAGGCTTGGCTGCCTGAGGCGATTCCTAATTGGAGTCAGCTGATTCTAGTTGTCTCGGATTGGGAACCGTATTTAGGTAGCCTGAGTGCGCGTTGTATTTCGTGGGTGATTGTACCTGTCTTTGTGTTAGTCACCAGATAGGCTGTAATTAGTTTCACTCGTTTGTTGTTTTCGTATTTTCAGTTATTTCATGTACCGTATTTTCTTCATTAATAAGTCATGAGTAACCTACACGCTGCTTTTCGGTCTGACTCTCTTCTAACAGCAGACGAAGTTCATTACACTAAGCAACTTTGCAGTATTTTTTATCTGTGTTATAGTATACATTATTAGCCCAGAAAATGTTTTGTGTTATTACATACAGCCGGAAATAACTTTTGGATATCAGAGCGGCGGTAACTCACCAGCATTACAACCTAGGAATACGACTTCCCAAATTGGATCCTTTGTTCATACCCCCCATGACAATGGAGAAGACGTATTCGGAGTGGAATTCTAGTCCGACTCGTGCACACCATCTACCAAGTATATTACTTGCTAATGTTCAGTCTCTGAATAATTAAGTAGACGAGCTAAGGGCGAGGGTCTCCTTCGGGATATACTGTCCCCATCCATTCAGCCATCTGGGTTCTCAGTGCATCGTGCAGGCAGGAATAAAGAAGAAAGGAGGGGGTGTATGTTTCATGATTAACCACTCATGGTGTGATTGTGATAACATACAGAAACTCAAGTTCTTTGGTTCACCCGACCTAGAATACCTCAATCAAATGCCGGCCATCTTACCTCCCAAGGGAATTCTCTTGGGAGTCACAGCCATGTATGTTCCTCCTCAAGCCGATACCATGACAGCCCTCAAAGAACTACACTGGACTTTACGCAAACTGGAAACCACATATCCTTAGGCTGCATTTATTGTAGCTGGAGATTTTTGTAAAGCAAATTTGAGGAAAACGCTAATGAAGTTCTAGCAATACATTAACTGTAGTACATTGGACCAAAACATTGGACCACTGCTAATCAACTTTTCAGCTTCCCCGCCCTCCCTTAGGCAAATCTGATCACGACTCCATTTTTCTCCTACCTTCCTATAGGCAGAAACTTAAACAGGAAGTACCCGTGCTAAGGTCAATTCAATGCTGGTCTGACCAATCAGAATTCCTGCTTCAAGATTGTTTTGATCAGTTGGACTGGGACATGTTCTGGATAGCCTCTGAGAATAACATTGACGAATACACAGATAAGGTGACTGAGTTCATCAGGAAGTGTATAGGAGATGTTGTACCCACTGTGACCAATAAAAGCTACCCAAAACAGATGGCGGCATTCGCGCAAAACTGAATGTGCGAACACCAGCATTTAACCATGGCAAGTTGACTGGGAATATGGCCGAATACAAATAGTGTAGTTATTCCCTCCGTAAGGCAATCAAACAGGCAAAACATCAATACAGAGACAAAGTGGATTCCCAATTCAATGGCTCAGACACAAGACGTATGTGCATGGTCTACAGACAATCACGGACAACAAAGGGAAAACAAGCCATGTCGCAGACAGTCTAAACACTTTCTTCACCCGCTTTGAGGACAACACAGTGCCACCGACGTGGCCCGCTACCAAGGACTGTGAGCTCTCCTTCTCCGTGGCTGACGTGACTAAGACATTTAGGAGTGTTAACCCTTGCAAGGCTGTCGGCCCAGATGGCATCCCTAGCCGCGTCCTCATAGCATGCACAGACCAGCTGGCTGGAGTATTTACGGACATATTCCTGTTCCTGTCTGCTGTCCCCACTTGCTTCAAGATGTCCACCATTGTTCCTGTACCCAAGAAAGCAAAGGGAACAAAATGACTATCGTCCCGTAGCACTCAATTCTGTCATCATAAAGTGCTTTGATAGGCTAGTCAAGGATCAAATCACCTTTACCTTACCTGACACCCTAGACCCACTTCAATTTGCTTACCGCCCCAATAGATCCACAGACGATGCAATCTCCATCGCACTGCATACTGCCCCATCTGGACAAGAGGAATACCTAAGAATGCTGTTCATTGACTATAACTCAGCATATAGTCAATGAACAGCATAGTACCCTCCAAGCTCATCATTAAGCTTGGTTCCCTGGTTCTGAAACTCCGCCCTGTGCAACTGAGTCCTGGACTTCCTGTCAGATGACCCTCAGGTCATCTTCGCTGATCCTCAACACAGGGACCCCATATGGGTGCGTGCCCTGTACTCTCTGTTTACCCATGACTGCGTGGCTACACCTCCAACTCAATCATCAAGTTTGCAGATGACACAACAGTAGTAGGCCTGAATAACAATGACGACACAGCCTAAAGTGAGGAGGTGAGCGCCCTGGGAGAGTGGTGGCAGAAAAATAACCTCTCACTCAACGCCAACAAAACAAAGGAGATGATCTTGGACTTCAGGAAACAGCAGAGGGAGCACCCCCCTATCCACATCGATAGGACTGCAGTGGAGAAGGGGGAAAGCTTCAAGTTCCTTGGCGTACACATCACTGACGATCTAAAAATGGTCCACCCACACAGACAGTGTGGTGAAGAGGACGCAACCTCAGAAGGCTGAAGACATTTGTCTTGGCCCCTGAAACCCTCACAAACGTTTACAGATGCACAACTGAGAGCATCATTTTAGGATATTTCACCGCCTGTTATGGCAACTGCACCGTCCGTAACTGCAGGGCTCTCCAGAGGGGGCAAACTACTTGCCCTCCAGGACACCTACAGCACCCGATGTCACAGGAAGGCCAAAAAGATCATCAAGGACATCAACCACCCAAGCCACGGCCTGTTCAGTAATAATAATATAATATATGCCATTTAGCAGACGCTTTTATCCAAAGCGACTTACAGTCATGTGTGCATACATTCTACATATGGGTGGTCCCGGGGGATCGAACCCACTACCCTGGCGTTACAAGCACCATGCTCTACCAACTGAGCTACAGAAGGACCAGCCTGCTATCATCCAGAATGCGAGGTCAGTACAGGTGCATCAAAGTTGGGACCGAGAGACTGAAAAACAGCTTCTATTTTAAGGCCATCAGACTGTTAAATAGCCATCGCTAGCCGGCTTCCATCCGGTTATGAAACCCTGCACCTTAGAGGCTGCTGCCCTCTATACAGAGACTTGGAATCACTGGCAAAACTGAACAATCGGGTGGGGGGGGGGGGGGGCTTGGTCAGGGAAGGGACCAAGAATACGATAGTCACTCTGACAGAGCTCCAGAGTTCCTCTGTGAAGATGGGAGAACCTTCCAGAAGGAAAACCATCTCTGCAGCACTCCACCAATCAGGCCTTTATGGTAGAGTGGCCAGACAGAAGCCACTCCTCAGTAAAAGGCCGCTTCATGTTTGCCAAAAGGCACCTGAAGGACTCTCAGTCTCTGGTCTGATGAAACCAAGATTGAACTATTTGGCCTGAATACCAAGCATCACATCTGGAGGAAACCTGCCACCATCCCTACGGTGAAGCATGGTGGTGGCAGCATCATGCTGTGGGGATGTTTTTCAGCAGCAGGGACTGGGAGACAAGTCAGGATTGAGGCAAAGATGAACGGAGCATAGTACATACAGATTATTGATGAAAACCTGCTCCAGAGCACTCAGGACCTCAGACTGGGGTGAAGGTTCACCTAACAACATGACAATGACCCTAAGTACACAACCAATACAACACAGGAATGGCTTCATGACAAGTCTCTGATTTTCCTTGAGTGGCTCAGCCAGAGCCCAGACTTGAACCCGATCAAACATCTCCGGAGAGACCTGAAAATAGCTGTGCAGCGGCGCTCTCCATCCATCCTGACATAGCTTGAGAGGATCTGCAGAGAAGAATGGGAGAAACTACCCAAATACAGGTGTGCCAAGCTTGTAGTGTCATACCCAAGAATACTTGAGGCTGTAATCACTGCCAACGGTGTTTCAACAAAGCACTGAGTAAAGGGTCTGAATACTTATGTAAATGTGATATTTCAGTTTTTTGGTTTTATACATTTGCAAACATTTCTAAAACCTGTATTTGCTTTGTCATTATTGGGTATTGTGTGTTGATTGATGAAGGAAAAAACTATTTCATCCATTTTAGAATAAGGCCGTAACGTAACAAAATGTGGAAAAGTAAAGCGGCCTGAGTACTTTCCGAACTCACTGTATAACAAAAAAATGCTTGACAAAAACAATCATAACAACATACACTACCGTTCAAAAGTTTGGGGTCACTTAAAAATGTCCTTGTTTTTGAAAGATTGCCAAGAAACTGAAGATCTCGTACAACGCTGTGTACTACTCCCTTCACAGAACAGAGCAAACTGGCCCTAACCAGGATAGAAAGAGGAGTGACAGGCCCCGGTGCAAAACTGAGCAAGAGGACAAGTACATTAGAGTGTCTCCCGCAAAACACCGGTCTCAACGTCAACAGTGAAGAGGTGATTCTGGGATGCTGGCCTTCTATCTAGGCAGAGTTCCTCTGCCCAATGTCTGTTCTGTCCAATATCTGTTCTTTTGCCCATCTTCATAATCTTTTATTTTTATTGGCCAGTCTGAGATATAGCTTTGTCTTTGCAATTCTGCCTAGAAGGCCAGCATCTCAGAGTCGCCTCTTCACTGTTGATGTTGAGACTGGTGTTTTGCAGGTACTATTTAATGAAGCTGCCAGTTTAGGATTTGTGAGGTGTCTGTTTCTCAAACTAGGCACTATAATGTACTTGTCCTCTTGCTCAGTTGTGCACCAGGGCCTCCCACTCCTCTTTCTATTCTGGTTAGGGCCAGTTTGCTCTGTTCTGTGAAGGGAGTAGTACAGTCATGGCCAAAAGTTTTGAGAATGACACAAATATTAATTTTCACAAAGTCTGCTGCCTCAGTTTGTATGATGGCAATTTGCATATACTCCAGAATGTTATGAAGAGTGATCATTTGCCATGCAAATGAACTCAATCCCCCCAAAACATTTCCACTGCATGCTGATTGAGTTCGAATAACAAACTGGAAGCTTCAAAAGGAGGGTGGTGCATGGAATCATTGTTCTTCCTCTGTCAACCATGTTTCCTTGCATTACCTGCAAGGAAACATGTGCCTCCATCATTGCTTTGCACAAAAGGAGCTTCACAGGCAAGGATATTGCTGCCAGTAAGATTGCACCTAAATAAACCATTTATCGGATCATCAATAACTTCAAGGAGAGCGGTTCAATTGTTGTGAAGAAGGCTTCAGGGCACCCAAGAAAGTCCAGCATGCGCCAGGACCGTCTCCTAAAGTTTATTCAGCTGCGGGATCGGGGCACAACCAGTACAGAGCTTGCTCAGGATTGGCAGCAGGCAGGTGTGAGTGCATCTGCATGCATAGTGAGGCGAAGACTTTTGGTGGATGGCCTGCTGTCAAGAAGGGCAGCAAAGAAGCCACTTCTCTCCAGGAAAAACATCAGGGACAGACTGATATTCTGCAAAAAGTACAGGGATTGGACTGCTGAGGACTGGGGTAAAGTAATTTTCTCTGATGAATCTCCTTTCCGATTGTTTGGGGCATCCCGAAAAAAGCTTGTCCGGAGAAGACAAGGTGAGCGCTACCATCAGTCCTGTGTCATGCCAACAGTAATGCATCCTGAGACCATTCATGTGTGGGGTTGCTTCTCAGCCAAGGGAGTGGGCTCACTCACAATTTTGCCTAAGAACACAGCCAGGAATAAAGATGTACCAACACATCCTCCGAGAGCAACATCTCCCAACCATCCAGGAACAATTTGGTGACGAACATGCCTTTACCAGCATGATGGAGCACCTTGCCATAAGGCAAAAGTGATAACTAAGTAGCTTGGGGAACAAAACATTGATATTTTGGGTCCATCGGCAGGAAATTCCCCAGACCTTAATCCTATTGAGAACTTGTGGTCAATCCTCAAG
The DNA here is from genome assembly GCF_021184085.1 of Oncorhynchus gorbuscha. Lineage (NCBI taxonomy): Eukaryota > Metazoa > Chordata > Actinopteri > Salmoniformes > Salmonidae > Oncorhynchus > Oncorhynchus gorbuscha. The sequence continues at coordinate 22,030,783 of NC_060198.1, read as the reverse complement.
AGGCGGTTGGACGAACAAATACCCACAAATGCTGACAAACTCCAAACATTGATTATGCAAGAATGTGCTGCCTTGTGGCCCAGAAGTTAATTGACAGCATGCCAGGGCAGATTGCAGAGGTCTTGAAAAAGAAGGGTCAACACTGCAAATATTGATTATTTGCATCAACTTCATGTAATTGTCAATAAAAACCTTTGAAACTTATGAAATGCTTGTAATTATACTTCAGTATTCCATAGTAACATCTGACAAAAATATCTAAAGACACTGAAGCAGCAAACTTTGTGGAATTGAATATTTGTGTCATTCTCAAAACTTTTGGCCACGACTGTACACTGCGTTGTATGAGATCTTCAGTTTCTTGGCAATTTATCGCATGGAATAGCCTTCATTTCTCAGAAAAATAATAAACTGATGAGTTTCAGAAGAAAGTTCTTTGTTTCTGGCCATTTTAAGCATATAATCGAACCCACAATTGCTGACGCTTGTGGCGGATGAATCAGAATTAGTTGTGTAACATAGATTATTAAGATGTCTTATCTGCGTAATATTCTTATGTGATATACTTGTTATTAGAATGTATCCCTTCGGACTCTGGTGTTGGCAGTTGCACTTCTTCCCTCAGCTGGGGCTCAGTCACCTGGGGCTCAGAGAGGGGAGAGGTCAGGATTGTCTTTCACATGTCCCTGGTGCTATGCAGAATATCAGAAAGGGAAGAGGACAGGAGGGAACATTGTCTTGATATGTGAATGTGTCTTTACCTATTCTAAACCATGTGAAGGGATGGCGTGATTAATGGGGAACCAATTACTGGTTTCCACAATGTGTGTGAGCCAGTCCCTGCCTCCTTTGGCCTTGGGGGATGTTTGTGGTAGTGTCTGGAATTGACAATTGATTTATGTCATTGGTCGAGTTGGTGTTTTTGTGCTATTTGTGCTATTTGTGCTAGTACCAGGAACGAGATCGGAACCTCGTCTTAGGGACCAAACTGAACGATAATTTATAGCGAATGCTATCTGGCTACGGGATACTCCTTTCTAATTTAAAAAGTCTCCCCTTGTGACCCATTCTATGTATCTGTTGTTCGTCATGTAGGTTGAAAGGGGTGTATCTTGGCTATAAAAGACCTTTGTACTTTTGTCTCACCACTCTCAACGGACCATTAGAAATGGTGAATCGTTGACAAGTCATTGCTATTGCAAAGATTTAGTTTAGGTATAACTCTGACTTGTGTGATAAGTTTGTCTCTCCTCATTTGATAGTAAAGAAATGAACCACCACACGCTCCAGATAGTCAACAAGTCTAAAGAAGGCCAGTTTTATTGCTTCTTTAATCAGGACAACAGTTTTCCGCTGTGCTAACATAATTTCAAAAGGGTTTTCTCATGATCAATTAGCCTTTTAAAATGATAAACTTGGATTAGCTATCACAATGTGCCATTGGAACACACGAGTGAAGGTTGCTGGTAATGGGCATCTGTACGCCTATGTAGACGTTTCCAGGTACAATAGTCATTTACAACATTAACAATGTCTACATTGTATTTCTGATCAATTTGATGTCATTTGAATGGACAAAAAATGTGCTTTTCTTTCAAGAATAAGGACATTTCTAAGCGACCCCAAACTTTTGAACGGTAAGTGTTTGAATTTCATCCAGAAGTGAATTAATCACAGCAGGGAAAGAATAGTGCAGTTCAGTATCATTTACCGTCTACTCACTCTGTATTGGCAAGAAGGCCTCGTCACCGTTCTCTCTGATAATTTCCTCTATTTTGTCCAGCAGATCTGAGATGTTCTTTGTGTCTTTCCCCGGCATCTTGCTGTCCACCACGTGATAATAGTTCCCACAATATTCCAACAACCTGTGGAGCTCCCGCCCTCCCCTCTGAATGTGCTCCTCGACGGGCGTTCGGCCCAGCCAATCCCCGCAGCTGAACAGCACCATAGTGTGGAGACACACCCTATCACCAAACAGGCCCTCCAGGTGGGCCTCCAGGGTCCGCCTCTTGCGTGAAGTGAGGGTGGAGATGATGGGCAGCACCAGGAGAAGGGTGTGGGGGCCAGGCCGGAGGAGGGTGATATTTCACATTCAATTTTACATGTGGATTTAGAATGTGGATTTAGAACTACATGTGGATGTAGTTTTGGAACACTTTACATGTGATGATATTTCACATGAAGTTTCACGTGGATAACAGTTTTCAAATGTGAATATTTTTCACATGAGATTTAACAGGTGATGAGCCTGAAAACAAAAAGGGGTGGTTAGGATGTCACCAGAACATAGTGTTTTCAACTTACATATATGACATAAATGTATTTATACAGTATTATTATTTAATATGTCTTCACGTGGGATTTGAACTCACAGCCTCTTTCACCTGTATTATAGGTAATGAATGTGTAGGGGATTTCTGTGTATGCTACAAGACTTTGTCAAATAAATAAATGCAGATACAAATAATTGTGTGGGTGGCGTGATTGTCAACGACCCAATTTTTTTAAATAATAAAAAACTCATGAGTAATGTTTTATCCACTGTGTGATTGGAGTATTCATACTGTGGAATGACATAATTCTCTGATTCTGAATCAAGTGGTTGTACATCATTGCAATTTGTTTGCCTCTGAGATTCTTGAACTACTTCAAATAAATATACAACCCCTTCTTCCCTTGTGACAACCTCTTCCTTATTCGCGCCAACAGACATGTCTAAGTCATCTGTCCGTACAGTATCTTAAAAGTGTCCAAATCTAGCTCTGACCAGAAATGCCCCCTTGTACATTTTGTGCCTGAGTGACATATTACAGAGCTCAATCTGTACATCTGTTTCTTGTTGCCAACCACTGGGATTTCAATCGTACTCTATTGAAAAATGGGGTCTCTCATAACAGAACCATTTCCTGCTATTCGGGGCACAAAAATAACAACAATATCCGGTGTGGTGATTCAAACAGTCTGTCTAATCAATACGCCATCACATTGACTGCATTTTGTGGGTGCAGCTCCTTTAGTGATTCATTGCCTGAATAGAATATCAAGCGATGATGTGTGTATTTGGTCGAACCTGAAAAAATGTAACTGAAGTAATGCTCATTGTGTGAGATGCTGTATTTGCAAGTTTCACTGCTATCAGTATGCATAGCACTGACCACTCTTTTGATGCCCAAATCTTGTAACCAGGGGAGTAATGGATATATAAAAATCCAGTGGGTCATTATGCTGACCTATTACCAATGATGGAATGGTCTAGTTTATCTCTATCTAAACCTGCTCTAATTCACAGTGCTTAAAGATGTGTCCAGGCCTCTGAACTGCAGACAACACTACGTTTTTCCTCCCGACTCCTGTGTGTTTTGTATCAGTTTGTTTACTGTCTTTGACGGTGTTGCAATGGCTTAAGTTTGTGCTGTCACCCTTATCTCCTATCTCATTACAAATTGGGGGCAGGCTCAAAGAGTTTGTGAACTCGACCTGTTCCTCAATCAGATTAACAAGACTTTGAATATTCTATTCTAGTTCCACATATTCCTAAGAGTTTTGACACTACAATTAGTGACAATGGTTGTTTCAGTTGGCATTTGCAAAGTTTTCTCAACTTCCTCCCAAAATTGGAAATCAAATGTTCCATTATGCTGCATGACGGCATGTATTGCCGTTGAAATAGCATGATAATCCAGACATTTATTGTATTTTTCCCCCCAGGTCTTAACTTTTTGGTGTTCTCCAACATCACGACCACCCCCATACAATGTAGGTGTTAAATTTGGTGGTTCAACAGTATTTTATCATCTGTTGTGTCAGATTATTCAGATCTATGCCTTTATCAGTACGGTCACCTCCACAGATAACAAAATCACTAAAGACAAACAGCGTCACTATCAACTCCTAGCACTAGTTACAGCCTTTACTACTCCTTCCTGTGACTCAATTCATTCAAGCACCTGATTAACAACAGTGCCCGGCACAGACTCCACCACTGTACATAGTTCTTGCCTCACGACCTAACTATCCCTGCTTTCTCCTTCCTTTAGCTGCATAAAATGGACGCATAGGCCTACAGTACATCACCATTCTCACCTTTCCACAGCCACGTAAGCCGCCTGACACTAATCCTTTCTGTGTTTTTTGTGTAGCAGTTGGCCATTGCACAATCTGTGCAACATCCTTCCGAAAGATGCATATCTGTATTCCCAGTCATGTGAAATCCAAATATTAGGTCCTAATGAATTGATTGCAATTGACTGATTTCCTCATCTGAACTGTAACTCAGTAAAATCTTTGAAATTGTTGCGTGTTGCGTTTATATTTTTGTTCAGTACAGGTAGATATTATCGGGAACATAGGGTTCTCTTAAATCCATCCCAAAGTGGATTCAGATAAGCAAGAACTACCCTTGATGCGTTTGTTACAGTTAGTACTGAGATGAGTCTGGATAAGAGCGTCTGCTAAATGACTTAAATGTAATGTAAATGTAGATGACCAAAGCTTTGGCAATGAAGAGAGTGATATGAATAGTATATTTTGACGTTGAAAAAGCATTTCACACAATGTGGCGGGAAGGTCTACTGATCAAATTGAATGGAATGGGTTTTAGTGGGGGAATGTGCAAATGGTTTATGGGTTTCTTGTTTGACCGAACCTTCCAAGTCAGGGTGGGATCCATATATATTCAACAGAAACGGTTGTGATAATTGTTGGATTGCTATCGATAGAGGAGGTGCAACCAAGAAGAGTCGTAAATTATGTTGGGACTCTGCATCGGTTTTGTGTAGTTTAAGAGCTGGAAAGTCAGAACCTGAGGATTTATGGTTAGAAATAATGATGCAGTTGTTGGGCTTACAAATAAATGGTATTGAAATTCAGTTCTGTTGGATGATATAGTAGATATAATAGCAAAAAAACAGTACAAAAATGACATTGTGGATATACATATGCAGTTGGGCAGAGGGGGAATTAAAACATTGATTCTGAAGAATTGGAAAATGGGATGAAAGTAGCGATGGCAGACATTTTTACAGTACAAGGAAATCTGTACAGGAGATAGTGTCATGTAATGGGATATGAAGGCAGGATGTTATGTTGTATAGGATGAGATAAGGGCATACAGGATTTAACTCTTCTTTGAAGTTGATAGGGAAACATGGCAGTGAAATCTGTAATGGCTGTATGGTAGAGGAAACGGTTGAGCGTGTATTATTATTTTGTGAAATGTATCATGTAGAAAGGGAGAGGTTGTTTGACACGGTCAGATAGGTTGGATGGGAATGGGGATTGGGTGGTATTTTGGATGGGGGTGATGGGAGTGTTATGCAGGTGAATGAGGACCCAAAAGCGACTTGGCGAAAACAGAGTCTTTATTCCAGTAAAGGGAATAGGCAATACTCCTGGACAATCAGAGCAGAAAACAAAACATAAAAAACTTAATTCCACTCGTAGTGACGAGGACAGACTGGAGACTCGACCATTAACTGTAGGTTGCCTCGGGAAGGCACCGACCGTAGCAGACTCAGACACCTGCTCACACGCAGCATCTGAGGGAAACAAGACACGACAGGGCGAGACAAAGACACAGCACGGCGAACAATATACAAGGATCCGACAGGACAGAAACGGAAAACAAGGGGAGAAATAGGGACTCTAATCAGAGGGCAAGATACGGAACAGGTGTGAAAAGACTAGATGATTGAGTAGGGGAATAGGAACAGCTGGGAGCAGGAACGGAATGATAGAGAGAAGAGAGAGAGGGAGGGAGAGAGAAAAAAGGGAACGAACCTAATAAGACCAGCAGGGGGAAAACGAACAGAAGGGAAAGCAAAATGACAAGACAATATAAGACAAAACATGACAGTACCCCCCCACTCACCGAGCGCCTCCTGGCGCACTCGAGGAGGAATCCTGGCGGCAACGGAGGAAATCATCAATCAGCGAACGGTCCAGCACGTCCCGAGACGGAACCCAACTCCTCTCCTCAGGACCGTAACCCTCCCAATCCACTAAGTATTGGTGACCCCGTCCCGAGAACGCATGTCCATGATCCTACGTACCTTGTAAATAGGTGCGCTCTCGACAAGGACGGGGGGGAGGGAAGACGAACGGGGGTGCGAAGAAAGGGCTTGACACAGGAGACATGGAAGACAGGATGGACGCGACGAAGATGTCGCGGAAGAAGCAGTCGCACAGCGACAGGATTGACAACCTGGGAGACACGGAACGGACCAATGAACCGCGGAGTCAACTTACGAGAAGCTGTCGTAAGGGGAAGGTTACGAGTGGAAAGCCACACTCTCTGGCCGCAACAATACCTAGGACTCTTAATCCTACGTTTATTGGCGGCTCTCACAGTCTGTGCCCTGTAACGGCAAAGTGCAGACCTCACCCTCCTCCAGGTGCGCTCACAACGTTGGACAAACGCTTGAGCGGAGGGAACGCTGGACTCGGCAAGCTGGGATGAGAACAGAGGAGGCTGGTAACCCAGACTACTCTGAAACGGAGATAACCCGGTAGCAGACGAAGGAAGCGAGTTGTGAGCGTATTCTGCCCAGGGGAGCTGTTCTGCCCAAGACGCAGGGTTTCTAAAAGAAAGGCTGCGTAGTATGCGACCAATCGTCTGATTGGCCCTTTCTGCTTGACCGTTAGACTGGGGATGAAACCCGGAAGAGAGACTGACGGACGCACCAATCAAACGACAGAACTCCCTCCAAAACTGTGACGTGAATTGCGGACCTCTGTCTGAAACGGCGTCTAACGGGAGGCCATGAATTCTGAACACATTCTCGATGATGATTTGTGCCGTCTCCTTAGCGGAAGGAAGCTTAGCGAGGGGAATGAAATGTGCCGCCTTAGAGAACCTATCGACAACCGTAAGAATCACAGTCTTCCCCGCAGACAAAGGCAGACCGGTAATGAAGTCTAAGGCGATGTGAGACCATGGTCGAGAAGGAATGGGAAGCGGTCTGAGACGACCGGCAGGAGGAGAGTTACCTGACTTAGTCTGCGCGCAGTCCGAACAAGCAGCCACGAAACGGCGCATGTCACGCTCCTGAGTAGGCCACCAAAAGCGCTGGCGAATAGAAGCAAGAGTACCTCGAACGCCGGGATGACCAGCTAACTTGGCAGAGTGAGCCCACTGAAGAACAGCCAGACGAGTAGAAACAGGAACGAAAAGAAGGTTACTAGGACAAGCGCGCGGCGACGCAGTGTGCGTGAGTGCTTGCTTAACCTGTCTTTCAATTCCCCAGACTGTCAACCCGACAACACGCCCATAAGGAAGAATCCCCTCGGGATCAGTAGAAGCCACAGAAGAACTAAAGAGACGGGATAAGGCATCAGGCTTGGTGTTCTTACTACCCGGACGGTAAGAAATCACAAACTCAAAACGAGCGAAAAACAACGCCCAACGAGCTTGACGTGCATTAAGTCGTTTGGCAGAACGGATGTACTCAAGGTTCTTATGGTCTGTCCAAACGACAAAAGCAACGGTCGCCCCCTCCAACCACTGTCGCCATTCGTCTAGGGCTAAGCGGATGGCGAGCAGTTCGCGGTTACCCACATCATAGTTGCGTTCCGATGGCGACAGGCGATGAGAAAAATAAGCGCAAGGATGAACCTTATCGTCAGACTGGAAGCGCTGGGATAGAATGGCTCCCACGCCTACCTCTGAAGCGTCAACCTCGACAATGAATTGTTTAGTGACGTCAGGAGTAACGAGGATAGGAGCGGACGTAAAACGTTTCTTGAGAAGATCAAAAGCTCCCTGGGCGGAACCGGACCACTTAAAACACGTCTTGACAGAAGTAAGAGCTGTGAGAGGGGCAGCAACTTGACCGAAATTACGAATGAAACGCCGATAGAAATTAGCGAAACCTAGAAAGCGCTGCAACTCGACACGTGACCTTGGAACGGGCCAATCACTGACAGCTTGGACCTTAGCGGGATCCATCTGAATGCCTTCAGCGGAAATAACAGAACCGAGAAAAGTGACGGAGGAGACATGAAAAGAGCACTTCTCAGCCTTCACGTAGAGACAATTCTCTAAAAGGCGCTGGAGTACACGTCGAACGTGCTGAACATGAATCTCGAGTGACGGTGAAAAAATCAGGATATCGTCAAGGTAGACAAAAACAAAGATGTTCAGCATGTCTCTCAGAACATCATTAACTAATGCCTGAAAAACAGCTGGCGCATTAGCGAGACCAAACGGCAGAACCCGGTACTCAAAATGCCCTAACGGAGTGTTAAACGCCGTTTTCCACTCGTCCCCCTCTCTGATGCGCACGAGATGGTAAGCGTTACGAAGGTCCAACTTAGTAAAGAACCTGGCTCCCTGCAGAATCTCAAAGGCTGATGACATAAGGGGAAGCGGATAACGATTCTTAACCGTTATGTCATTCAGCCCTCGATAATCCACGCAGGGGCGCAGAGTACCGTCCTTCTTCTTAACAAAAAAAACCCCCGCCCCGGCAGGGGAGGAAGAAGGCACTACGGTGCCGGCGTCAAGAGACACAGACAAATAATCCTCGAGAGCCTTACGTTCGGGAGCCGACAGAGAGTATAGTCTACCCCGAGGAGGAGTGGTCCCCGGAAGGAGATCAATACTACAATCATACGACCGGTGAGGAGGAAGGGAGTTGGCTCTGGACCGACTGAAGACCGTGCGCAGATCATGATATTCCTCCGGCACTCCTGTCAAATCGCCAGGTTCCTCCTGAGAAGTGGGGACAGAAGAAACGGGAGGGATAGCAGACATTAAACACTTCACATGACAAGAAACGTTCCAGGATAGGATAGAATTACTAGACCAATTAATAGAAGGATTATGACATACTATCCAGGGATGACCCAAAACAACAGGTGTAAAAGGTGAACGAAAAATCAAAAAGGAAATAGTCTCACTGTGGTTACCAGATACTGTGAGGGTTAAAGGTAGTGTCTCATATCTGATACTTGGGAGATGACTACCATCTAAGGCGAACATGGGCGTAGGCTTCCCTAACTGTCTGAGAGGAATGTCATGTTTCCGAGCCCATGCTTCGTCCATAAAACAACCCTCAGCCCCAGAGTCTATCAAGGCACTGCATGTAGCACCCGAACCGGTCCAGCGTAGATGGACCGACATAGTAGTACAGGATCTTGATGGAGAGACCTGAGTAGTAGCGCTCACCAGTAGCCCTCCGCTTACTGATGAGCTCTGGCTTTTCCTGGACATGAATTGACAAAATGTCCAGCAAGTCCGCAATAGAGGCACAGGCGGTTGGTGATCCTCCGTTCCATCTCCTTAGTCGAGATGCGAATACCTCCCAGCTGCATGGGCTAAGTCTCTGAGCCAGAGGAGGGAGATGGTTGCGATGCGGAGAGGGGAAACACCGTTAACGCGAGCTCTCTTCCACGAGCTTGGTGACGAAGATCTACCCGTCGTTCTATGCGGATGGCGAGTGCAATCAAAGAGTCCACACTGGAAGGAACCTCCCGGGAGAGAATCTCATCTTTAACCTCTGCGTGGAGTCCCTCCAGAAAACGAGCGAGCAGCGCCGGCTCGTTCCAGTCACTAGAGGCAGCAAGAGTGCGAAACTCTATAGAGTAATCCGTTATGGATCGATCACCTTGACATAGGGAAGCCAGGGCCCTAGAAGCCTCCCTACCAAAAACTGAACGATCAAAAACCCGAATCATCTCCTCTTTAAAGTTCAGGTAATTGTTAGAACAATCAGCCCTTGCCTCCCAGATAGCTGTGCCCCACTCTCGAGCCCGGCCAGTAAGGAGTGATATGACGTAAGCAACCCGAGTTCTCTCTCTAGAGTATGTGTTGGGTTGGAGAGAGAACACAATATCACACTGGGTGAGAAAGGAGCGGCACTCCGTGGGCTGCCTGGAGTAACAAGGTGGGTTATTAACCCTAGGTTCCGGAGGCTCGGCAGACCAGGAAGTAGCAGGTGGCACGAGACGAAGACTCTGGAACTGTCCAGAGAGGTCGGAAACCTGAGCGGCCAGGTTCTCAACGGCATGACGAGCAGCAGACAATTCCTGCTCGTGTCTGCCGAGCATGGCTCCTTGGATCTCGACGGCAGTGTTACGAGAATCTGTAGTCGCTGGGTCCATTCTTGGTCGGATCCTTCTGTTATGCAGGTGAATGAGGACCCAAAAGCGACTTGGCGAAAACAGAGTCTTTATTCCAGTAAAGGAAATAGGCAATACTCCTGGACAATCAGAGCAGAAAACAAAACATAAAAAACTTAATTCCACTCGTAGTGACGAGGACAGACTGGAGACTCGACCATTAACTGTAGGTTGCCTCGGGAAGGCACCGACCGTAGCAGACTCAGACACCTGCTCACACGCAGCATCTGAGGGAAACAAGACACGACAGGGCGAGACAAAGACACAGCACGGCGAACAATATACAAGGATCCGACAGGACAGAAACGGAAAACAAGGGGAGAAATAGGGACTCTAATCAGAGGGCAAGATACGGAACAGGTGTGAAAAGACTAGATGATTGAGTAGGGGAATAGGAACAGCTGGGAGCAGGAACGGAACGATAGAGAGAAGAGAGAGAGGGAGGGAGAGAGAAAAAGGGAACGAACCTAATAAGACCAGCAGGGGGAAAACGAACAGAAGGGAAAGCAAAATGACAAGACAATATAAGACAAAACATGACAGGGAGTAGTGAGGTTTGTAGGAAATGATTTTATTTTATTAGAAATGAAGGGTTACCTAAGAGAATATAGCGCTATAGATAAGTTGTGACCGGCTTCACACTCCAGTACAGTATGTGGCAGTGTATGCACCTGTCAGTTGGTTGCAATCCGACAATAAAAACTTAAAGAAGAAGACCCCGAAGTGTGTGGTTTCAGGGTGGGTGAAAACAGAGTTTGGTGTTGTGAAATCACTTAGGGTCTTGTGGTCTTGTGATAATTGTTTGTGTTTCTGCAGGTCAGAGGGAAAAGGCGCTCCACGGTAAACGAATGATTGCAAGAAACGGGAATTGTTTTGCACTCAAGAAAAGGGTGCCGTTGAAAGGAGTAATTACTGGGATAGTAGTAAATATAAAAGTTGACCAACTGAAGGGGAAGATTCCCAGTGTTTGTGATGCTTGTAATTTTGTGCGACACAGACAGGGTGGCGTGAGTGGTGAAGCAGAAGAGCCATTGCTTGTTCTTTTGAGTTTTGATGTTGAGTCTTTGCCGTACAAAGTGATATTAGGTTATCGTGTATGAGATTTTCTACTGAATACATTACGCTTATGGGCATGTGGCAACAGTGTGTTAGAGGGAGGTTTGTAGGTGTGAGAAGGGTGAAGAAGGGCATGAGACAAAGGAATGTGTAGCATTGGGGAAGGTAGTGGTATGTGTTAATTGTGGGGGTGCCCATGGGGCTGGGGATCAGAAATGTCCCGTGTGCGAGAGGAAGGTTGAGGTTTCTAGGGTTAGAGTAGTGCATAAGTTGTAATATGCTGAGGCAGTGAAGAATGTAGAGGAAGATGGGTCATGGGTTCCTGAGAAGAGTGGTGTGAGTAGTACCAGTACAGAGGGATAGGCCAACAAGTGATATATGTTTCAGTAAGATTGGATTTTTTTGCATTTATAGCAATGGTTATCAAGTCACAGAGAATGGAGGTTGTGGTGGCAGCTGCAGAGAGGTAATTTGGGTGTGCGAGACTTGACATCAGAAGAGTGACAGGGTGTGTTAAGTGGTGGTGTCCCATCCTTTCAGGATGTCAGCCTTAGTTAGGACTAAATAGATGTAAATAGTCGAGTAGGGTTGTGTTATTTCTTCTTATTATATATATAAAAAAAATTGTGAGTATTGTTAGATGGTAGGGTATTTGTTTTATTTTGATTTATTTTTTTCAAGCAAAGTATAAGGGAGTTGTACTCCAGTCGAGTAGATGGCGGTAATGCAACATTTATTGAATTGCCAACCGCCGTTAAACCTCATCAAAGAAGATGAGGTTAAACCTGCGTGCTGCCGGAGGCTTGTAAACCCGCGTTTCAGTCATGGACACATTTGGAGACGAATTTAATAAGTATCGTTCGCCGCTGGTGTCACGATATGCCAGCAAGGAAATGGCCTATAACTTCAGTGACAAGAAGAAATTCACAACGTGGAGAAAACTGTGGATCTATTTGGCCAAAGCGGAAAAGGTTTTGCCTCTAATTAGCCACTTAGCCAGCTAGCTGTAATCTTGGCTAGTTATCGTGAATGAGCATGCATGTCATTGTCTGTGTTTCAGTAGCTATCGTTTTCCATATTTTGTTTGCAGTTTCTGCTACAAAATGAAGTCTTTTAAGTTTGCGACCTTGAGAGATCATTCTCAAGTTCCCTGCTCGAAATATAGGACCTTATATTCTGAAGCTGTTCATCTATTATAACGTTACTGTATTTGCCTTACAAGACAGAAGATGCAAACCAAACAAACTAGCTAGTAGGATGCAGGGTCTTGTGATAAACTGGAGTATTGATGCATGGTTGTGGAATGTGGATGTAACAATGCATGTAGTTATCCATCAACACTACCCAGTTTTTTGGCAAAGTCTGGAAAGTGACCAGGATGGTTGGTATAGTAAATTACGCTAGTTAATCAACCCTGTAGAAGTCCTTCAGATGTATACCCAAATCTTCAATAATCTAGCCTCTCTTTAACTTGACATCAGGGTTCCAAATCACTTTCAGCTAGTTCATTGACCCCACTGTTGGCCTACACTATTTGGAAACTGGATATAGATTTCCAGCTATTCCACATGATAAACAAACCTGCAAACAGTGAAACCTATGAAAGAATTGTCCAGCAAATACTTTTTTTAAGAGAGAAACACTAGGCTATTTTTAAAGACAAAAATGACTTCCACAACTCTTCTAATTTACAGGGAGGCTGTGTGTTTGTAATTAACCTTACTATCAGACCCTCTGTCACATGCAACAGCTCATCTGATCTGTTAGTGGAGGGGAAATGGACTACACAAAGATAAGGATATAGGCAGGGCCTAGACTATGGGCAAAAAGTACAAAATACAGATACAGTGATCTTTATGATATTTTGTATCAAAATAAATGACAAAATTCTTGGACAAATATATTTGCAAGTAGCTGGCCCAAACAGCAAAAATATTCTCAGTAATGGTTTTACATTGACTGTATTATGTTTTTGTTTACTTACCTTAGTTGAGCAAGTCTACTCTGGTAAGGGTGTCTGCTAAATCACCTACATATGTGAAAATGAACTACAAAGCACACAGTGTATTGTTTTGGGCCAGGGCTATTAAAATAATACTCAGCGTGCTTTGCAATTGTTACAATTTGTATATTTAGTTAATTTAGCAGCTGCTTTTAGCACACCCATAGTGCTATCAGACTTCTGATACCAAGGTGAAAGGTGGGCCACAATGTGAACCGCTATACAAAAATGGTATAGGAAAGAATGTATTTTGAAAATACAATTTTCAGTATTTTGAAAATACAAAATACATTTGAGTGTAATTCAAATGATGAAATACTCAGAAGTAATTAAAATATGTATTTCAAATAGATGTAACAGAAATACTGCCTATGGGGCCTTTTAGAAGCTACACACACACACACAGCAGGGCTATGGTGGTGGAATCTGTCTCTTCTCACACTCGCTAGTCCCTACTATAGTCTTGTGCCCTCATGAAAATGAATGTACAGGCAGTGTTCCCATACAAAATGTTGTTTCGTCAGATTTCAAATAGCAAGTTTGTCTCCAATGTCTCTCTGAAATCTGCTGGGGTGGGTTTGTGTCAAAAATAGCCAGGCCAAAATGTCATGGTAATAGGACACTACCCCCCTGAGAGTTAGCCTAGCCTCTTTATACTCTTCACTGTCCTTCCTTGGCCCTAAATAACCCTTCTATGTTTTCAGATATGTAAGTTGCATCTGATTATTAGTGGAAACTCCACCACTGCACTGCTTCTAGCCTACCTATCCAGATCCAAGTAAAAAACATTTAAGTGTTACTAACGGCTAAGGGTGTCGCTAGCTATTATCATTAACACAGGGCCAAACTCCTCTGCTTTGCTTACTCAAACAACATATTCTATTTTTCAATGGTTTTAAATAGACCTGCTACCATAACGAAGATTGTGCTGGAATAGTTTTCCTAGTTTCTGTGCGAGATATGGAGCGGAGCAAAGCAACCACCTGTAACTATCTGTTTGAAAGTGATCTGAAAATGTTGACCCACTTTCTGGACAGTTCCACCAAACATCCCATTGACACAATTTTTATTATATAGTACCATACAATGTGCAATTACTGCAATGTAGCAACAAATAAATACTGCAATGTAGCAACAAATTAATAAATGCCAGAGAACACATGATAAAGTAGCTAGCGCTTAAACTGAATGCATGTCCCAGAGTATCAGTTAAAAACCTACAATGACAGGCTGCAGTGCTTTCACTACGCCTCTAGGGTACCAGCTCTAATTTTCTCTGCTCCTCTTGTCCTTCCTGTTGACCTCCAGGCTTTTGGTCTGCTCCTTATGACTCCATCTCGTCCTCTTATTTTCCCTTCTCCAGGCTCTTGGCCTGCCCGTCACCGAAGCCCAGGTAGCAGAGATGGAGAGCCACGCTGAGGACATCGACTTTGCCATGGCGGCGGAGGAGGAGAGCAAGCTGAGGCACGATGTCATGGCCCACGTCCACACTTTTGCCCACTGCTGCCCAACCGCTGCTCCCATCATCCACCTGGGTGCCACTTCCTGTTACGTGGGAGACAACACGGTAAGAGAAGCCCAATCCCAAATAGACCTCTAGATCTGAGATGGTTTGACAGGTGTAGGCATTGTTACTTAGCCTCTGGTAGACTAGGTGACAGTTTCACCATATTGCTTATACCAATCAAATCCTCTTAGATCTCCACAAGGGCACAAGGCTTGTGTGTTAATGTTGGGTTGGGCCATGTATTCTACATGCAACAGACTGCAGACAGTTACTTTTAGACCAAAAGGACCACGTTATTTTGGGATGAGTGTGCTTAATGGTTACGTTTGTTTCTCATGGGTATATCTTAGAGGTCGACCGATTAATCGGAATGGCCGATTTCAAGTTTTCATAACAATCTTTAATCTGCATTTTTGGACACCGATTATGGCCGGTAACATTGCACTCCACGAGGAGACTGCGTTGCAGACTGACTACCTGTTATGCGAGTGCAAAAAAGAGCCATGGTAAGGTGCTAGCTAGCATTAAACTTATCTTATAAAAAACAATCAATCTTAACATAATCACTAGTTAACTACACATGGTTGATGATATTACTAGTTTATCTAGCTTGTCCTGCGTTGCATATAATCGATGCGGTGCCCATTAATTTATCATTGAATCACAGCCTACTTCACCAAACGGGTGATTTTTAACAAGTGCATTCGTGAAAAAAGCACTGTCGTTGCACCAATGTGTACCTAACCATAAACATCAACGCCTTTCTTAAAATCAATACACAAGTATATATTTTTTAACCTGAATATTTAGTTAATATTGCCTGTTAACATTCATTTATTTTAACTAGGGAAATTCTGTCGTTTCTCTTGCGTTCTGTGCAACAGAGTCAGGGTATATGCAGCAGTTTGGGCCGCCTGGCTCGTTGCGAACTGTGTGAAGACCATTTCTTCCTAACAAAGACAGCCAACTTTAACAAAAGGCCATTTGCGAAAAAAGCACAATCATTGCACCAATGTACCTAACCATAAACATCAATGTCTTTCTTAAAATGAATACACAGAAGTATATTTTTTTAAACTTATATATTTAGTTAAAAGAAATTCATGTAAGCAGGCAATATTAACTAGGCAAATTGTGTCACTTCTCTTGCGTTCATTGCACGCAGAGTCTGGGTATATGCAACAGTTTGGGCCACCTGGCTCGTTTCAAACTAATTTGCTAGAATTTTCCAAAATTATGACAACATTGAAGGTTGTGCAATGTAACAGCAATATTTAGACTTATGGATGCCACCCGTTAGATAAAATATGGAAGATTCCGTATTTCACTGAAAGAATAAACCTTTTGTTTTCTAAATGATAGTTTCCGGATTTGACCATATTAATGACCTAAGGCTCGTATTTCTGTGTGTTGTTATAATTAAGTTTATGATTTGATAGCACAGTCTGACTGAGCAGCAGCAGGCTCGTAAGCATTCATTCAAACTGCACTTTCCTGCGTTTGCCAGCAGCTCTTCGCTGTTTATCACTTCAAGCATATCAACTCCAGAGATTAGGCTGGCAATCCAATAGTCAGCTTTCAAGTTCTGAGCAAGGAACGTTAGCTTTTTTACATGGCACATATTGCACTTTTACTTTCTTCTCCAACATGGTTTTTGCATTATTTAAACCAAATTGAACAAGATTAATAGTTATCAGCTTTTTTTGGTCCTCCAATAATCTGTATCGGTATCGAAAAATCATAAATGGTTGACCTCTAGTGTGTGTATATAGATTTTTATGCATGAAGACTGATATGCCTGCTGTTTTTTTCCCCATTATTTCCCTTCAGGATTTGATCATGCTTCGTGACGGTTTTGACATTCTCCTGCCGAAGGTAAGTTAGTGGTTATAGACCAGGGAGGATTAGTTGTACCACCCCCAGGCCTGCACTAGATACAGATAGTATGCTGTAGTTATGTGCAACTTTGTGTTGAAAATGTCTGAGAAAGTCAGCCAAGTATGATCCTGTATATCCCTCATCTCTTCTGTAAACTAAAAACAAGTGTCTGTCTTTATAGTTGGCCAGAGTGATCGACAGACTATCAAACTTTGCTGAAAAATACGCTGGTCTTCCCACCCTGGGTTTCACACATTACCAGTGAGTATGAACACCTCATGAGTTTCTAACTGTTAACTCGAAATGACACAACGACAAGGTTCCAGTTCAACAAAGTTTACTATAACGTATGAACACACTACAAGGTAGCCATTCCACTCAAGGCTAGGTCCATCAACAACCAAACTTCCCGCGCAGGCGCACTCTTGACAGAGTGATAGCCCCGTAATAGCAATCTTCCTCTGTTCTTTAAAGACAAATAAAACATCAACAGCATAATTAAATGTCCAAGTATTATTCAAGTTCTCCATTACAAATGGGTTGCGTGACAGTTTTTATTTGTATTACTCAAGCTGCCACTTTCCATTACTGAGAGCCTGCTCCTTTTTTAGTCAGTCAGCAAGCTGTTCCTTCCTGCTTCTGTGGTCGACCACAGAATCCAGCAGATGAAGGAACAGCTTGCTGACAGAGAAAGTAGTATTCCACATACAGCAACCGTCATTGGACGAGTAGAAAAAGGAAAACAGCAGAACTGGTCCAACTTGCAGTACTCTGAACCAGCTACACTTGCTGGTACAACAGGGTCAGCTGACCTGTCACTTGGAGATCATCTCAGAATTGAACCAGGAAAATCGAGAAAAACAGAAATATAGCGATACTTAAAAAATGAACTTAACAATAACTTCTATATTGGTCCATGAGCGTAATCCTCAAATTTGGGCTGTCGGGCTCGCTTGGGCTGACGATCTCAGTGATTTTCTTCAAGGTCTATGTCTCTAGAGTTGGAAAATGTGTGGTAGCAGTACAGCAATGGTAGCTTTCTGTGTTATCACTCCTTAAATTCATCCCTCCATCCCATACATTTTCCCCATAGGGATTTTACCCTATGACAAACATTGTCAGTATAGAACAAGTTATTGCTCACGTATGGCCTTACGGAGCTGTGAGGGGAACGGCACCTCAGTACCTCCAGGCTCTGATCAGGCCCTACACCCAAACAAGGGCACTGCGTTCATCCACCTCTGGCCTGCTCGCCTCCCTACCACTGAGGAAGTACAGCTCCCGCTCAGCCCAGTCAAAACTGTTCGCTGCCCTGGCCCCCCCAATGGTGGAACAAACTCCCTCACGACGCCAGGACAGCGGAGTCAATCACCACCTTCCGGAGACACCTGAAACCCCACCTCTTTAAGGAATACCTAGGATAGGTTAAGTAATCCCTCTCACCCCACCCCCCCTAAGTTTTAGATGCTCTATTGTTAAGTGACTGTCCCACTGGATGTCATAAGGTGAATGCACCAATTTGTAAGTCGCTCTGGATAAGAGCGTCTGCTAAATGACTTAAATGTAATGTAAATGTAAATCAAATATCATTGAAAAGCTTAGTTTCACAGCTATCCATCAGGTCAGTATTCAACAGTGTTCAACAGAACCTTGACCTTTGACCCCTAGGGTACATATAAGAATTACCTGTGTAAATTGCTTAAAAAAAAGGAAACTCTGTCAGGGAGAGATTGAAAATGTCAGTGAAGACACTTGCCAGTTGGTCCGCGCATGCTTTGAGTAAATGTCCTGGTAATCTGTCTGGCCCTGCATCTTTGTGAATGATGACGTGTTTAAAGGTCTTTCTCACATCAGTAACCGAGAGCGTTATCACACAGTTATCCAGAACAGCTGGTGCTCTCATGCATGCTTCAGTCTTACTTGCCTCGAGGCAAGCATAAAAGTCATTTAGCTCGTCTGGTATGCTTGCGTGACATCTAGATTTCCCTTTTGTAGTCCTTAATAGTTTATGCCCTGCAACATCTGACGAGTAGGATTCTTAGCGGGATTTTTTGTAAGTGTCCGGATTAGTGTCCTGCTCCTTGAAAGTGGCAGCTCTAGCCTTTAGCTCGATGCGGATGTTGCCTGTAATCTATGGCTTCTGTTTGGGATATGTACGTACGGTCACTGTGGGGGCAATGTCGCCGACGCACTTATTGATGAAGGCGATGACTTAGGTGGTATACTCCTCAGTGCCATTGGATGAATCCCGGAACATATTCTGGTCTGTGCTAGCAAAACAGTCCTGTAGTGTAGCATCCGTGTCATCTGACCACTTCCGTATTGAGCGAGTCACTGGTACTTCCTGCTTTAGTTTTTGCTTGTAAGCAGGAATCAGGAGGATATAATTATGGTCAGATTTTTCCAAATGGAGGGCGGGAGAGAGCTTTGTATACATCTGTGTGTGGAATAAAATCACTATGAGAGCCTAAGTGAGCCTGACCAATCCCCCCGGCTCATGGACTATGTGCCATTGTGGATATATCCCATTTGTCTATGAACACTTATGTTCCTCTCAGATTAAAGAGTGATGTATTCAGTGCTTCTGAGTCCACTTTTATCTCTCTGCCTTATATTTCTTTCTGTTTTATTTTTTATATGAATCTTTATTTTTCCCCTCCACATTTTATTTGAACTTTTATTCTCCTCTCGCCATTTATATTTTTTCCACCCCTCTTGTTTTCTTTTCATCTTTATCGCTCTCATAAATTCATATATATAACCTACCTACCTCTACCAGGCCAGCCCAGTTGACCACAGTGGGTAAGAGAGCATGTCTGTGGCTCCAGGACCTGGCCATGGACATGCGGAACCTTCAGCGCGCCCGCGAAGACCTGCGTTTCCGGGGTGTGAAGGGTACTACGGGCACCCAGGCCAGCTTTTTGCAGCTCTTCCAGGGGGACCATGATAAGGTGGAGGATCTGGACAGAATGGTCACGGAGATGGCAGGCTTCAAAAAGTGAGTTAAATGTATACTTTTATGTTAAGTCTCTTGAGTTTCCTATTTGCCACACGTTTTGTCATTTGAGTACAAGCAAATCCCTGAAATACCTTTTTTTTCTCCCAGGGCTTACATGGTGACTGGACAGACGTACAGTCGTAAGGTAGACATCGACTCCCTCTCTCCCCTGGCCAGCATGGGAGCCACCATCCACAAGGTTGGGATGAGATTTGACTGGACATCAATTTGTTATTCTTACTACCGTAAATCACAAGTCTGTCTATGGAGAAACAATGCCTCCTGGTGGTCTTTGACAGTAGTGGAATGACCCACAGGTAATATATTATACTCTCTTCCTCAGATCTGCACTGACATCCGCCTGCTGGCTAACCTTAAAGAGATTGAGGAGCCTTTTGAAAAGGAGCAGATTGGTGAGTCATAAGAAGGAAATTGGTCCACTTCCTACCCAGGTATAAAGGTATCTAATCCCAAAACGAGGGTTGATTTCCTTTGCATGTCCTTGATATCTCACATCCTCTCTCCTTACCTCTCGAAGCAGATTGGAGCAAAATATCAGAAGAACCTTCACCTCTGATCTTCCGCTCCAATGTACTTTGAGAAAGAGGCAAGGAGAGAGGATGTGAGGAATCAATAAAATACAATTGAGTTTTAGCCCTAGATTTCACTTTGATTTAAGGCACCAACTGGTAAACCATTCTGATGTTTCAGAGTTAGTTAGTTAGTTAGTTTTAAGTTATTTCCTAAATGCCAACCCATTGTTACTTGTCTGGGTCCCTCTGACTGCCTCTCCCCCAGGCTCCAGTGCCATGCCCTACAAGAGGAACCCAATGCGTTGTGAGCGTTGTTGTAGTCTGGCCCGCCACCTGATAGCGCTGCTCGCTGACCCCCTCCAGACCGCCTCTGTCCAGTGGCTGGAAAGAACACTGGATGACAGTGCTAATAGGAGAATCTCTCTCCCTGAGTCTTTCCTTACCGCTGATATCATCCTCAGCACCCTGCAGAACATCACCGAAGGCCTGGTGGTCTACCCCAAGGTAAATTTGTTGAATTTATTAGATAATTAGAAGTAGTAGGCTTGTCCAGACAGAAGTGATTGAGGATAAAAAACACAATAAACCAGGAGGCTTATTTCCATTGTTGTCCTCATAAGGTGTTATCACCACCATTTTAAACCTTGTCATTTCATGAGTAATGCACACACAACTGCACTTATCCCACAGTATGTATGTTGGCACATCACAGAGAAACAACATTCAACTCAAACGGTCTTGTATGTTATGTAGTAGTGTAACGGTTGTGTGTGGGAGAGAGAGCGCTCCTCCATTTAAATCTCCAGTTTGGCAACATTTTGGCTTCCCAGTAGACACACAAATGTATTTAACTTATGAGGAAATCAACTAAATGTATTGAATTTATTAGAACATTAATTCATTTGCCCAAGATGATGATAAGACATGAACAGAATGCACAAGTCATTTGTATTTTTCCTTTAACTTTCTGAAGAGGTAATGGTGCGAGAATGCCCCTGTCTGTGTATAGCTGTACACAATAATGCTAATGACAACGGTCTTCTGGTAGATGGAAAGTCTTTCCCATAAACGTTCTCAATGAAATGTTAATCATAAAGTAATCTATGGACAGTGCCTTTGGAAAGTGTTCAGACCACTTGATTTTCCCATATTTTGGTACGTTGCAGCCTTATTCTAAAATGGATGAAATAAAATCCTCAGCAATCCACAACAATACCCCATAATGACAAAGAGAGAACAGGTTTTTAGAAATGTTTGCAAATGTATTAAAATTAAAAACCGCTGCCTTATTTACATAAGTATTCAGACCCTTTGCTATGAGACTTGAAATTGAGCTCAGGTGCATCCTGTTTCCATTGATCATCCTAGAGATGTTTTTACAACTTGATTGGAGGCCACCTGTGGTAAATTCAATTGACTGGACATGATTTGGAAAGGCACACACCTAGCAATATAAGGTCCCACAGTTGACAGTGCATGTCAAAAATCCAGCCATGAGGTCGAAGGAATTGTTAATAGAGCTCTGAAACAGGATTGTGTCGAGTCACAAATCTGGGGAAGGGTACCAAAATATTTCTGCAGCATTGAAGGTCCCCAAGAACACAGTTGCCTCCATCATTCTTAAATGGAATAAGTTTGGGACCACCAAGACTCTTTCTAGAGCTGGCCGCCCGGCCAAACTGAGCAATTGGGGAGAAGGGCCTTGGTCAGGGATGTGACCAAGAACCAGATTGTCACTGACAGAGCTCTAGAGTTCCTCTGTGAAGATGGGAGAACCTTCCAGAATGACCACCATCTCTGCAGAACCCCACCAATCAGGCCTTTATGGTAGACTGAAGCCATTCCTCAGTAAAAGGCACATGACAACCCGCTTGGGGTTTGACAAAAGGCACCTAAAGACTTGTTTATCTGAAACACGTTTATCTGAACTCTTTGGCCTGAATGTCAAGCGCCACGTCTAGAGAACCTAGCACCATCCCTACGGTGGCATCATGGTGGTGGCAGGGACTGGGAGACTAGTCAGGATCGAGGCAAAGATGAACAGAGCGTAGTACAGAGAGATCCTTGACGAGAACCTGCTCCAGAGCTTTCAGGACCTTTAGACTGGGGTGAAGGTTCCCTTCTCAACAGGACAACGACCCTCCGCACACAGCCAAGACAACGCAGGAGTGGCTTCGGGACAAGTCTCTGAATGTCCTTGAGTGGCCCAGCCAGTGCCCGGACTTAAACCTGATCGAATATCTTTGGAGAGACCTGAAAATAGCTGTGCAGGGACGCTCCCCATCCAGCCTGACAGAGCTTGAGAGGATCTGCGGAGAAGAATGTAATAAACTCCACACATACAGGTGTGCCAAGCTTGTCGTATCATACACAAGAAGACACGAAGCTGTAATCGCTGCCAAAGGTGCTTCAATGAAGTACTGCGTAAAAGGTCTGAATACTTCTGTAAAGGTAATATTTCAGTTTATTTTTAATAAGTTAGCAAACATTTCTAAAAACCTGTTTTTTGTTTTGTCATTATGGAGTATTGTGTGTAGATTGGGAGGGGGGGGGGCTGTAACCTAACAATGTGGGAAAAGTCAAGGCGTGAATACTTTCCGAAGATACTGTATACCTAGCAGAATGATATCTCGATTATTGCATCAATTCAGTGGTGATTAGTTCAGCAAACTCTGCAATCACTTGTGCTACATAAACACTGTTAACCAAACAAGGCACTTGCTGGTGTGCACCTAAATGAAAGGGTAGCTACACCCAAAAATGAAAATGTCTCCAATGTTGTTTTTTCTATTAAAGTGATTTTGACAGTGGAAAATCAGAAACCTGGAAAAACGGAATTAGGCAAAAATAAAGCCATTTTATTGGGCTCTTACATTAGGGGCAAGAAAAAGTATGTGAACCCTTTGGAAATACCTGGATTTCTGCATAACTTTGTCATAAAATTGGATCTATTCTTCATCTAGGTCACAATAGACAGTCTGCATAAAACTAATAACACCCATATGTTTTCATGTCTTTATTGAACACACTGTGTAAACATTCACAATGCAGGGTGGGAAAAGTATATGAACCCTTGAATATAAAAATTGGTTGACCCTCCTTTGGCAGCAATAACCTCAACCAAATGTTTTCTGTAGTTGCGGATCAGACCTGCACAATGGTCTGGAGGAATTCTGGACCACTCCTCTTTACAAAACTGTTTCAGTTCAGCAATATTCTTGGCATGTCTGGTGTGAACTGCTCTCTTGAGGTCATGCCACAGCATCTCAATCGGGTTGAGGTCAGGACTCTGACTGGGCTTCTCCATAAGGCATATTTTCTTCTGTTGAAGCCATTCTGTTGTTGATTTACTTCTGTGTTTTGGGTCGTTGTCCTGTTTCATCACCCAACTTCTGTTGAGCTTCAATTAGCGGACAGGTAGCCTAACATTCTCCTGCAAAAGGTCTTGATAAATTTGGGAATTCATTTTTCCGTCATTGATAGGAAGCTGTCCAGGCCCTGAGTTAGCAAAGCATGCCCCAAACCATGATGCTCCCTCCACCATACTTTACAGTTGGGATTAGGTTTTTTCATGTTGGTGTGCTGTGCCTTTTTTTCCCACATAGTGTTGTGTGTTCTTTCCAAACAAGCCAACTTTAGTTTCATCTGTCCACAGAATATTTTGTCAGTAGCACTGTGGGACATCCAGGTGCACTTTTGTAAATTTCAGACATGCAGCAATGTTTTCTTTTCTTTTTTGGACAGCTGTGGCTTCTTCTGTGGTGTCCTCCCATGAACAACATTCTTGTTTAGTGTTTTACGTATCGTAGACTCGTCAACAGAGATGTTAGCATGTTCCAGAGATTTCTGGATATCTTTAGTTGACACTCTAGGATTCTTCTTAACCTCATTGAGCATTCTTCACAGTGCTCTTGCAGTCATCGATGCATGACGGCCACTCCTAGGGAGAGTAGCAACAGTGCTGAACTTTCTCCATTTATAGACATTTTGTCTTACCGTGGACTGATAAACATCAAGGCTTTCAGAGATACTTTTTTGACCCTTTCCAGCTTTATGCAAGTCAACAAGTCTTAATCTTAGGTCGTCTTGATCTATTTCTTTCGAGGCATTTTTCACATCAGGCAATGCTTCTTGTGAATAGAAAACTCAAATTTTGTGATTTTTATTCATTTTTATAGGGCAAGGCAGTTCTAACCAACATCTCCAATCTCGTCTCATTGATTGGACTCCAGGTTAGCTGACTCCAATGATCTTTTGGAGAAGTCATTAGCCTAGGGGTTCACAATTTTTTTCCAACCTACACTGAATGTATAAATTATGTATTCAATATAGACAATAAAAATACAATTTGTGTTAGTTTAAGCACACTTTGTCTATTGTTGTGATTTAGATGAAGATCAGATCAAATTTGATGACCAATTTATGTAGAAATCCAGGTAATTCCAAAGGATTCACATACTTTTTCTTGCCACTGTATATGGTCTATTCCTGGGTTAGTTTTGCATATTTTGCCCAAACTAAAATGAACTTGGCCATTAATTTTCCTGCTGTACCGAAACTAAACCGTGACCGCAATACGTACCGAAACCTGGATTTGGTGAACCGTTTCACCCCTAATGTTATGTATCCCTTTCTCGTCACTATAATTTTCATCTATCTCTTTCCCTCTCGCTCTCTCTGTCAGGTGATCGAGAGACACATCCATCATGAGCTTCCCTTCATGGCTACAGAGAACATAATCATGGCTATGGTGAAGGCTGGAGGCAACAGACAGGTACGCACCCTTCTAGTACAGCATGACACCACAACTTATTAGAACAGAACGTATTTCTCAGACTCCACGTTGCATAATTAGTCGCACATTGCATAATTAGTGTAGCACATCTATTCCTCCCATCAGTTTTCAAAATATAATTGATCTGTGGTGGCAAGTGGGGATGCAAACCCCAATAAGTTTTCTGTTACATGTGCATTTTATACATTGGAGCAGGGTGAGCAGAGTTGATACATTGTGTCATTTCATCACCTGGCATAACCAAGAGCACAGGACAGTCTGAGTAGGCTTTTCAGTTGCAAGTTCGCTGTCATGTAGCCTCTGAGTGACATAGCGGAACAATGAAGCACCATTTCTCGACAGGCATGCTTGCAGCTTTAAAGCAAAGAAAATGGCTCGTCTCTAGATTAAAAGGTTAATAAAATGACCTTTTTTCTTTGGTGTGATTTCATGCACATTTGAGAAATTCACAAACCATGAGTCCCTTTTTAAACTAATCCTAGGTTGCTAATTATTACATTATTAGTTTGATAACAACGATGTTGTTCAGTC
Organism: Oncorhynchus gorbuscha; assembly: GCF_021184085.1. Lineage (NCBI taxonomy): Eukaryota > Metazoa > Chordata > Actinopteri > Salmoniformes > Salmonidae > Oncorhynchus > Oncorhynchus gorbuscha. The sequence goes on along the minus strand of NC_060198.1, from coordinate 22,005,364 downwards.
ATGTTCTTAGGGTTAACGGGATTGATATGACAACAGCCAGTGAAAGTGCAGGGCGCCAAATTCAAAACAACAAATCTCATAATTAAAATTCCTCAAACATACATGTATCTTATACCGTTTTTAAAGGTAATCTTGTTGTTAGTCCCACCACAGTGTCCGATTTCAAATAGGCTTTACAGCGAAAGCACCACAAACGATGTTAGGTGACCACCAACTCACAGAAAAACCCAGCCATTTTTCCAGCCAAAAAGAGGAGTCACAAAACGCACAAATATAGATAAAATTAATCACTAACCTTTGATCTTCATCAGATGACACTCATAGGACTTCATGTTACACAATACATGTATGTTTTGTTCGATAAAGTGCATATTTATATAAAACAATCTCCGTATACATTGTCTCGCTACGTTCACTAGTTCCAAAAACATCCAGTGATATTGCAGAGAGCCACATCATTTTACAGAAATATTCATTATAAATGTCGATGAAAATACAATTCTTAGACATGGAAATATTGATATACCTCTCCTTAATGCAACCGCTGTGTCAGATTTCAAAACAACTTTACGGAAAATGCAAACCATGCAATAATCTGAGACTGCGCTCAAAAAATTATCCGCCATGTTGGAGTCAACAGAAATCAGAAATAACATGATACATATTCCCTTACCTTTGATGATCACTCCCAGGAATAGCAGTTACACAATAAATGCTTGATTTGTTCAATAATGTCCATTTATTTATGTCCAAGTAGCTACTTTTGTTAGCACGTTTAGTACACAAATCCAAAAGGTTGTGCAGGTCCAGCCGAACGTCGGACGAAAACTTCAAAAAGTTATATTAAAGGTCGAAGAAACTTGTCAAACTTAGTATAGAATCAATCTTCAGGATGTTATCATAAATCTTCAATAACGTTCCAACCGGAGAATTCCTATGTCTGTAGAGAAGCAATGGAACGCAGGTTGCTATCATGTGAAATACGCATGACCAGGACCTGGCTCTCTGCCAGACCACTGACTCAAAGAGCTCCCACCCAGCTTCACAACACAGTAGAAGCCTCATTCAAGTTTCTAAAGGCGGTTGACATCTAGTGGAAGCCCTAGGAAGTGCAACTTGATCCATATCCCACTGTGTATTCAATAGGGGCTGGGTTTAAAATCGACCAACCTCAGATTTCCCACTTCCTGTTAGGATTTCTTCTCAGGCTTTTGCCTGCCATATGAGTTCTGTTATACTCAGACATCATTCAAACAGTTTTAGAAACTTCAGAGTGTTTTCTATCCAATACCAATAATAATATGCATATATTAGCAACTGGGACTGAGGAGCAGGCCGTTTACTCTGGGCACCTTTCATCCAAGCTACTCAATACTGCCCCTGCAGCCATAAGAAGTTTTAATTAACTAGCCGGCTAACAACCTGGTGACTTGACAGTAGATCTAGTCAAATTTGACTGGCACTAGCAGAAAGGAATAGACTCTGCTATTTATGATATGTGCTTCAAAGGTATGATTCGTACAGGCCTAATGTAAGCATAAACTATACCAAAAATCAATCTCTTTCTGGTGCTCCTTAAATTCTGTTTGTTGCCTAATGCTTTTAGTTTGGTGCCTAAGTTGTGAACTGTGTGTGTGATAGAGGCTAATGGATACTTGTTACCGTGACAATACTGCTACCTCCTGTATGTGTGCTTATTTTCTTAAACAGTACAGTAACTGAATCAAATGACATTTTAATCCCCAGATTGCATGTATACTGAACTAAAATATAAACCCAACAAGTGTTGATCCTCGTCATTCATGAGCTGAAATAAAATATCCCAGAAATATTCTATAAACACAAAAAGCTAATTTCTCTATACTTTTGTGCACAAATTTGTTTACATCCCTGTTATTGAGCATTTCTCCTTTGCCAAGATAATCAATCCAGCTGACAGGTGTGGCATATCAAGAAGCTGATTAAACAGAATGATCATTACACAGGTGTACCTTGTGCTGGGGACAATAAAAGGCCACTCTAAAATGTGTAGTTTTGTCACACAACACAATAACACGTCTCAAGTTTTGAGGGAGCATGCAATTGGCATGCTGACTGCAGGAATGTCCACCAGAGCTGTTGCCAAAAAATGTAATGTTAATTGTTCTACCCAAAGCCGCCTCCAACGTCATTTTATAGAATTTGGCAGTACGTCCAACCGGTTTCAACCGCTGAACATATGTAACCACGCCAGCCAGGACCTCCACATTCATCTTCTTCACCTGCGGGATCGTCCGAGACCAGCCACCCGGACTGCTGATGAAACTGGGTTTGCACAACCGGAGAATTTCTGCACAAACAGTCTTAGGGGATCTCTATGCGAAGATGTGTTGCGCTGTATGAGGCATATGGTGGTCACACCAGAAACTGACTGGTTTTCTGATCCACTCTACATCTGTGGCCAACAGATGCGTATCTGTATTCCCAGTCAAAGTCTTTGAAATTGTTGCATTTGTAATTTATGTTCAGTTTATTATTGTGTAATCACACAGTAACAGTTTCTCGTATCTGTGTTCTTTCACCAGGACTGCCACGAGAAGATCCGTGTGTTGTCCCAGCAGGCTGCAACAGTGGTCAAACAGGAGGGGGGGGACAATGACCTTTTGGCCAGGGTCCAGGCTGACCCCTACTTCGCCCCTATCCTCGGCCATCTAGACAACATCCTGGACCCCAAGACCTTCATCGGCCGCGCCCCCCAACAGGTACTATACAGAACACCTGTTATCTTTGTTTTTCTCAACTTTGTCTCAGTTTTGTAATATCATTTTAAAATACCTGTAGTTAAACAGAAAATAATATCCAGCACAGGATCTTGGCACAGATTTAATGGTGGCAAAAAGATCCATTCAATCTGTTGAGCATCAGAATCACGTGCTGTTTTGTATTTATTACATTATACAGCTTTTCTCCATGTACCTATAGTTGACGCAACCTAACATCATTCTCTCACTCAGGTAGCGAGGTTTCTCTCTGAGGAGGTACGCCCTCTGCTGGAACCTTACAAGGCCGACATTGACGTCAAGATCGAGCTGGAGCTCTAAAATTGGGGACAACCCTGACCTGTAAAACGACTAGCCAAAATATTAAAACTGACCCTTAATTTAACCCTGACTTAGTTTAAACCAATTCTGAAATATTGTTTAGCAAGTTAAAAGTGGCCTTCTCACTAAAACAAACACATACGGTTACACACAAATAAACCTCATGACTGACATTGCATGCTTTACTGTACGAAAATAAAAGACTGAAATCAGAAGTCAGTGAGTTTGTAATGATGTAATGTGAATCTAGCAGAGTTAGAACATATGAAATCTCTGAAATATTTCAGGCCCTACGTCTATATATTTCATACTGTTCCAAAACTGTATTTTCCTAACTTAATGTATGATTCACTAAGCAAAAAATAAACATTGTTGTTAATGAAATTCCTTGTTACCTATTTGAGGCACAGTAAACCTTTTAGACTAAAGGACCCAGCTTCCTCTTCAAATGGTTGGGATCAAAGGTCCTTTGTCCTACCAGTCTTTATTACCAAGAGTGTCATCATATGAAGTTGATAATATTGGTTCAGTGGAACCATTATTACACTCATTTATTGCTTTGTATTTGAATGATCTAATACTCAACAGCAGACGCCCTGTTACAGCTTTTAGTCTGGAGAGAAAGAAGACTATATGAAGTCATGTGTTTGATATACTTTGGTTTCACTATGTTTGTGGATGTACAATATGAATTATTTATGACAGTTTATATTTAGAAAATAGGTACCTGAAATGGAAAGAAAGGGTAATGTGGAGCGTGAGAACGAGGTGTGCAGAGGAAGCCCACAGCTTGTACAGTATGTTACTGGCAAGCAAGTAGTTGTAAATAAAAAAACATATAGTTGGCCACGCTGTTACCGTAATGTCTTGCATAGCAAACCCCTTCAAAATGTACTTTAAAAAATGATTATTCTAAGTAGAATAGTTACACATTCTAAAAAGAATAGGTGTATTGTATATAGCGCTTTTCATTACAAAGAGAATTTCAAATACGCTTTAAAAATAATACATTTAGGGTTCTGGCAGTGGCAAGTGATGGTGTTCCACTGCTGTGGGGTGTTTAGGCAGTTCAGAAAGCAGTGGTAGTGGAGGGAGAAGTGTCAGCTCTTCCTCGGGCACCGTTGCCGTATCCTGCACGATGTTTTTAAAATAAAATCGTTTTTATCTACAGATATACACAACACACATGAATAGAAAAAATCCTATCAAGTACAGTATTACCAAGGAAACTCGCGTATCTGTTTAAACCCAAATTCCCCAGTTCCACTGACCTGGGCATGATCTGATTCTCAAACATGGGCTATGTCCTTACCCTTTTTATTCATGGTGATTCGTGGCAACTTTATTTGAATTAATCAAAACACTGCCATGGTCAAAATCACTATCGGGTCACATCTTCACACCTCAATCAATACCGTCATCCTCGTACCAATCTTCATTATCACCGTTATAATAATATAAAATATCTAAACCCCGGGGCATATTTCTTAATCCAGCCCTGACCCAACATAATACTTCTACCATACAACCTCTGGTAAAGCGAGTGAGAAATAACTTTCTACTGGTGTTATTACGGTATATTTGACAATCAAGGCCAAGGGGGAGAGGCATTTCGAATTGAGTTAAGAGGCGAAAAAAATCTAGAGTTTGTCAGCTTCCCTCCTTCCTTGTACATACAAGAAAACCTCTGTGAGTTTAAACCACTTTTTTACTAAACTTCTCTTTCTCTGGCTTAAATATTCTTCTCTTGTATGTTACTATGATATCTTGTCATATAGCTTGCGGGAAAGGTAATTCACTGTACTTGTGCATGTGACATTAACTTGTAACGTGAAACTTGTCAATGTATCTTTATTTGTGTAAAGTGTGTCTTTTGTCGTTATTGCGGCAGGTAGCCTAGTAGTTAGATCGTTGGACTAGTAACCGAAAGGTTGCTAGAGCGAATCCTCCGAGCTGACAAGGTAAAAATCTGTCGTTCTGAATCACTCAGTGATTTCTCAAGTGGGTAGGCTATAGCTTCAAAATGTCCTTTTCACCTCATCAGCTTTGATCATGTAAGATGTGTATGAACAGATAATCAACCGATACTAATGTTACCGGACCTGGATTCAAATACTATTTCAATTACGTTCACATCCACTTCAAATTAAGAATTAAGATATTTGAAAATACAAGAAGTTGCATATTGGAATGTATTTGGATGTTTACTTGGAAAGTATTGGCATGTATTTGAAAATGCTCAAATACAACTAAATACTCCAATGCATTTGATCCCAGGTCCTAGGAGTATTTAACATCATGAATTTGCATTTTATATGAAATTATTTGACAATAGATTCAAATAGTTGATTTGACCACATTATTTGAAAATACTAAAATACACAGAAAACAAGTATTTAAATAAAAAATCATTAAATACACATGTATTTAAACTCAGGTCAGGATACTACATGGCATTCAAAGAAACTACAAAGGAGTAATTGTGTCTTTCTCAGGTGACCTTAGTGTACCATTATGTGGCTCTGGGCACTGCTTCCGATCTGCTTGGCGGTATTTGGCACTGTGGGCATATGGGTGGTGTAAGTATTTATTTGACATCCACGTGTGCTCTCCTCTTCAGCCACTTCTTTATTAGTGATAGGCAGAAGAATACTGTGGTCTCATGCTTCAATGCTATGGCGATGATGATGAGGAAAATGTTCATGTTTACTTGCTTCCAGTAGAAGTAACAAACATAGAACACTTGTGCTCTGAGTGCAATAAACAAAACAAACATCAAATGATTGCTTCTGTCACCCTCCACAGGGTTTGGGCTGAAAGATGCACGGTGCCTTCGGAAAGTATTCAGACCCCTTGACTTTTTCCACATTTTGTTATGTTACAGCCTTGTTCTAAAATATATATTTTTTAAATACTAAAATCCTACATTATGGGGCATAATGTGTAGCAATCTACACATTATACCCCATAATGACAAAATAACCCCCCCCCCCCCACAGAAATACCTTATTTACATACATATTCAGACCCCATGCTATGAGACTCGAAGTTGAGCTCAGGTGAATCCTGTTTCCACTGATCATCCTTGATGTTTCTACAACTTGATTGGAGGCCACCTGTGGTAAATTCAATTGATTGGACATGATTTGGAAAGGCACACACCTGTCTATATGAGGTCCCACAGTTGACAGTGCATGTCAGAGCAAAGACCAAGCCATGAGGTCAAAGGAGTTGTCCAGAGAGTTCCGGAACAGGATTGTGTTGAGGAACAGATCTGGGGAAGGGTACCAAACAATTTCTGCAGCATTGAAGGTCCCCAAGAACACAGTTGCCTCCATCATACTTAAATGGAAGAAGTTTGGATCCACCAAGACTCTGCATAGAGCTGGCCGCCTGGGCAAACTGAGCAATCGGGGGAGAAGGGCCTTGGTCATCGAGGTGACCAAGAACCCAATGGTCACTCTGACAGGGACTGGGAGACTAGTCAGGATCGAGGGAAAGATGAACGGAGCAAAGTACAGAGAGATTCTTGATGAAAACCTGCTCCAGAGCGCTCAGGACCTCAGACTGGGGAAAAGGTTCACCTTCCAATAGGACAACGACCCAAAGCACACAGCCAAGACAACACAGGTGTGGTTTAGGGACAAGTCTCTGAATGTCCTTGAGTGGCCCAGCCAGAGCCCGGATTTGAACCCAATCAAACGTCTTTGGAGTGACCTGAAAATAGCTGTGCAGTGACGCTCCCTATTCCCAACCTGACAGAGCTTGAGATGATCTGCATAGAAGAATGGGAGAAAACTCCCTAAATACAGGTGTGCCACGTTTATAGCGTCATACCAAAGAAGACTTGAGGCTGTAATCACTGCCAAAGGTGCTTCACCTAAGTACTGATTAAAGGGTCTGAATACTTAATGTAAATGTGATTTTTGTTTTCTGTATTTTTGTTGTTGAAATTAGCAACAACAACAAAAATCCTGTTTTTGTTTTGTAATTTAGGGTACTGTGTGTAGATTGATGGGGAAAAAACTATTTGATACATTTTAGAATAAGGCTGTAACCTACCAAAATGTGGAAAAAGTCCAAGGGTCTGAATTACTTTCCGAAGGTATTAAAATACTAACTACAGTTCTTGTTCTTGCCAGGTTTGGTATCGCTGTATCGAATGAGACTGTTAACATCACAGGTAGATTCCCTTACATCAGGTAGGAGTCACACGGGTCTTTCAATCAAGTCAATGTTTCACAGTACTTCTTAAATATTCCCAAAGGCATGGATCAAAATGAAAAGTGAATCATTGAGGAATCAACACTATATAACTTTAATATTAAGATTATAACATTATTCAAATTGTATTAGTCATATGTACCGGATACGCATGGTATACATCGTCCAATTAAAAACATACTTACAGGTTCCTTCTCGACAATGCAACAACTATAACAAATAATAAAATATAAGAATACCAACATAAAGTAAATGAATAAAATAAACATTTTAGCATACACAGAACAGCGTCAATTTGTCAGGACATGGACTCTACAATGTCAAGTTGGCTGGATATCTTTTGGGTGGTGGACCATTCTTGATATACAGGAAACTGTTGAGCGTGAAAAACCCAGCAGCCTTGCAGTTTTTGAAAACAATCAAATTGGTGAGCATGGTACGTAAATACCATACCCCGTGCAAAGGCACTTAAATCTTTCGTCTTGCCCATTGGCATACATACACAATCCATGGCTTAAAAAAAATCTGTCTTTAACCTGTCTCCTCACCTTCATCTATACTGATTGAAATGGATTTAAAAGGTGACATCAGTAAGGGATCATAGGTTCACCTGGTCCGTCTATATCATGGAACGAGCAGGTGTTCCTAATGTTTTGTACACTCAGTGTAAGTATAATACAGGAAAGCACAATTTATAGTCCAATATTTACACATGTATTGGGGAAGGGTGAAGGGTGCACATGTATAAATGGAGCAGTATAATACGAGTCTGGTAACAGCAGCTGTTGTGTGTGCTAAGGTGTGGAGAATCAGAGCAGGCGTTCTGTCCAGTACAAGTGTTAAGCAGTCTGATAGCTTGTGGATAGAAACTGTCTCTGAGCCTGTTGGTATCAGACCTCATGCTCCGATACCGTAGCTAGCATGGAGCATTAAAGTTCACCCAAATTACAAAATGACATTGGTTTTCTATGGACAAGGTATGACAGCAATCCATACTTTGGTTGTGTTTACCTGTCTCCATGACAATGGTACTTATATTAGCTTTTTGCGCTTCATGTTCAAATCATGTAGAAGCAACTTCATTGAGTTACACTATCATTTTTACATAAAGTATGAGAGGGGAAACAATAAGGTTTGTATTGTTAAATTAACCAATACACATTATGAGGTTGTTTTTCTAATCGTAGAGAATTGAAATGTGAATTTTGTGTTCCACAGTGAGTGTGGCACCTATAATCCACAGAGCTGCATCTTTGCTCAGATCTGCAACGTCTGCGCTTTCTTGGGTAAGTGGCAGGCAGGCAGGCAGGCAGGCAGGCAGGCAGGCAGGCAGGCAGGCAGGCAGGCAGGCAGGCAGGCAGGCAGGCAGGCAGGCAGGCAGGCAGGCAGGCAGGCAGGCAGGCAGGCAGGCAGGCAGGCAGGCAGGCAGGCAGGCAGGCAGGCAGGCAGGCAGGCAGGCAGGCAGGCAGGCAGGCAGGCAGGCAGGCAGGCAGGCAGGCAGGCAGGCAGGCAGGCAGGCAGGCAGGCAGGCAGGCAGGCAGGCAGGCAGGCAGGCAGGCAGGCAGGCAGGCAGGCAGGCAGGCAGGCAGGCAGGCAGGCAGGCAGGCAGGCAGGCAGGCAGGCAGGCAGGCAGGCAGGCAGGCAGGCAGGCAGGCAGGCAGGCAGGCAGGCAGGCAGGCAGGCAGGCAGGCAGGCAGGCAGGGCAGGCAGGCAGGCAGGCAGGCAGGCAGGCAGGCAGGCAGGCAGGCAGGCAGGCAGGCAGGCAGGCAGGCAGGCAGGCAGGCAGGCAGGCAGGCAGGCAGGCAGGCAGGCAGGCAGGCAGGCAGGCAGGCAGGCAGGCAGGCAGGCAGGCAGGCAGGCAGGCAGGCAGGCAGGCAGGCAGGCAGGCAGGCAGGCAGGCAGGCAGGCAGGCAGGCAGGCAGGCAGGCAGGCAGGCAGGCAGGCAGGCAGGCAGGCAGGCAGGCAGGCAGGCAGGCAGGCAGGCAGGCAGGCAGGCAGGCAGGCAGGCAGGCAGGCAGGCAGGCAGGCAGGCACTTTTAACACCCCCTTCTCTCTCTGTGTCAGCCCTGTGGGTTGTAGTGATCCGGTTTCAGCAGGTCAGGGACTATGGTCAGAACAGCAAGGTGAACATCGCCAGTATCGTACTGGGCTTCATCTCCTGTGTGGGCATCTCCCTCATCGGAAACTTCCAGGTATCGTTTAGAATCTCACTTCAGTGTAAACTGAAGTTATCGCAATACTATTATAATATCTCTGTATTATTCTGATACAAGTCCTATTATAAACTGGGTGGTTCGAGCCCTGAATGTTGATTGGTTGACAGCCACTGGTTACCAGTTTATACAGTGCCTAGGCATGATGTGTAAATAAAATGATACAAACCCCCCAAACATCCATTTTAATTCCAGGTTGTAAGGCAACAAAATAGGAAAAATGCCAAGGGGGTGAATACTTTCGCAAGCCACTGTAATAGCAATAAGGCAACTTTTTATTTTTTTATTTTTAATTTGACCTTTATTTTACTAGGCAAGTCAGTTATGAACAAATTCTTATTTTCAATGACGGCCTAGGAACAGTGGGTTAACTGCCTGTTCAGGGCAGAATGACAGATTTGTACCTTGTCAGCTCGGGGATTCAAACTTGCAACCTTTCGGTTACTAGTCCAACGCTCTAACCACTAGGCTACCCTGCCGCCCCAACTTGGGGGTTTGTGTTATAATGCCAATACATCATGGCGAAGGGCTGTGTCCAGGCACTCTGCGTTGCGTCGTGTATAAGAACAGCCATATACCACACCTCCTTGGGCCTTATTGCTTAAATATCCTCCACATCTTGCATGTACACATGGAAAGTTGACATATTGTTATACCCTGATAATTGCTGACAATATCTCCTTCATTCCATCTTCTCTCCCATCCCTCCCTCCCTCTCTTCATCCCTCTCTTTCAGCAATCTGTAGTGATGGGGATCCACTTGTTGGGAGCGTTCTTGGCGTTCTTCGTGGGCCTGGCCTACTTCTGGCTGCAGGTGTGGCTCTGCTACAAAGCCCATCCCTTGAAAGACCGTCACTGGGTTGGACCTCTTCGAGCTACATTCTGTAGCATCTGCACCGTCCTGGTCATCACCAGTATCCTTACAGATATAACACTCCATTCTCAGAGAATGTCTCTTCATGTAGGAATATATAATAATAATAATATATGCCATTTAGCAGACGCTTTTATCCAAAGCGACTTACAGTCATGTGTGCATACATAAACACTGTTTAGCATGCATCAAAAGTGAGTATGCAAAATATATCAACTTGAATACCGGTGAAAATATGACACAAATACAGTGGAGGCTGTAGTGTATATTCCCTGGCCAGACTGGCAGAACACTTAGCTGGGAATGAGACTGTATACAAACTGTATCGTTTAGACATTGACAGGTCATCTGCTTGTGTTGTTGCTCCTTGACTGGCCTTTCCCTCCCCAGTGGCTATACTTCATAATACCGGCTACAAATCTGGAGCGGCCATTTGTGAGTGGGCCTTGGTCATGTCCTTCTTTGTCCTTTTTGGCCTCTTTGGGTCCGAGTTCCGTCACATCGACTTCCACCAGCTCACCATGCAGAAACAACGTCTGAAGACTCAGAGAACCAACGGAGTGGTCAGAATGAATGATGTTTCATAGTACAGCCAATGAGGCAGGTAGCCTAGTGGTTAGAGTGTTGGACTAGTAACCGAAAGGTTGCAAAATTGAATCCCCGAGCTGACAAGGTAAAAAAAAACATCTGTCGTTCTGCCCCTGAACAACCCACAGTTCCTAGGCCGTCATTGAAAATAAGAATTTGTTCTTAACTGACTTGCCTATAAAGGTTAAAAAATACATAACAATGAGCCCGTGACCATGCATTGATACACTGTTCATAGCTTAACATCTAAAGACACACACACACTGGGTTATTTTGACCCAGCTAGTTGGGTTGCGTGAATAACCCAACTGACTGTTAAATAAACTACCAATGATTAAATTAACCCATGTTTGGGTATTCCAAACAAACAACAAGTTGTTTGGAATACCCAAACATGGGTTAATTTAACCATTTGTAGTTTTTTAACCGCCAGTATGGTTGACCCAGCAGCTGGGTCTTTTTTTTAATGTAACCCAGGCTATTTTCATGAGGCTTGGCCTATTAGGGGCGTGGCTTTCAGATAATGATTTTTGTATCACAAATCTAATTGTCGTCTTGTACTGGTTTTCAGTCAAGCAGATCTAAGATTTTCTCCCTTTTGCCTTTATTTTTGTACCAACATAAATGATTTAAATGAGCACATCAAGACATGAACACTGTAAACATATCTACACTATTTATGTAGAAGAAGATGTGATACAGTCATGGGGGTTTACACAAGTGTCTGATGAGGGTTTACGTAACTGTAAGTGTTTTTAATTTATTTTGCTGATGTTAAATCAAATGTAACTTTAAACATACTGTACAGAGAATATCGAGCTTTCCCTCAGTGTCTGTCACGTCAAAAAAATAAAACATGACATTTGTTTTCTCAGTGCAAACACATTTAAAACAGAATCTAAAAACATTTTAAAACAGCAGTTATATCAGATGTATTTTTACAAACATTTAAACAATCAATGTGCAGTTGCAAAGGTCCATATTGCTGATATATAGTACCAATATATAGTACCAAATCATATTAGCATTATGTGTCCAAGCCTTTAGGACAAGCAGCCTTGGGTGTGGGTTACCAAAAAACATAAAGAATACCTTTGGGAAACTTACCACTTCCTGATTTACTCTAGGTGAGGGCTGTTTGCGGGGGGTGGCTGTGATCAGCTGTGCTGCCCTTCATTTTCTTCAGAACTACCCATTAAAAACATTGCAGATAGAAATACAATTTATAGACATGGCATGACACCCAATTCTATGTGAAGATTTGTTTGGGAGTAAGTAGTCTGCAGCATCTATTCACCTAGAGCCTACATCTTTGTTTCTGTTGAAAGGGGAGAATTTGTATACCGGTCACCGGTATCTCAAGCTAATGTACAATGAAATGGTGTCGATTGGTGTCTGTTGTAATAGACACAGGAAACGTACGTTCTGAGAGCGAGAAACAAAACACGAACTGAATAGCTACATTCTGTTGGTGTCAAACTCCACAGTGTGTTCTGATTATGATTTTTTTTCACTGAAGTGTTGAAATACTAAACACAGTTCTTGTTCTTGCCGGGTATTGCTGAGACTTTTAATATCACAGAGAGATTCCCCTACATCAGGTAGGAGTCACACTGGTCTTTACCACACTGTAAAGTGTTTCACGACTCCAGAGTAACGCAGACCTACAGTACACAAATCATGTTGCCACTAATAATCCAATTTAAGTGGAGATTAAGTTTATGAATTCTATGACTGGGCATAGAGAGGAAAAGTACAATGGCAATACTTCCATTTTAAATCGTCAGTGCGCCCGGTAGCCTAGCGGTTAGAGAGGCATGCCAGCAAACGGATGGTTGCCAGTTTGAATCCAGGTCGGGTGGGAAGTGAGCTGGAAACTGGAGGGTTGCTACTATCCAATGCTAGATGCCATTGCCTGCTGTTGTGCACTTGAGCAAGGAACCTAACCACCCACAACAACTGTTCCATAGGCGCCCAGTGTGACAGCCCCCTTCTCCAACCTGTACACGTGTACTACTGTTCAGATTTTTTAATGGAATATCTACATAGCAGTTTCTCACAGAGGCCCATTATCAACAACCATCACTCCTGTGTTCCAATGGCACGATGTGTTAGCTAATCCAAGTTTATCATTTTAAAAGGCTAATTGATCATTAGAAAACCCTTTTGCAATTATGTTAGCACAGCTGAAAACAGTTCTGAATAAATAAGCAATACAACTGGCCTTCTTTAGACTAGTTGAGTATCTGGAGCATCAGAATTGGCGGGTTTGATTACAGGCTCAAAATTGCCAGAAACAAATAACTTTCTTCCGAAACTCATCAGTATATTCTTGTTCTGAGAAATGAAGGCTATTCCATACAAGAAATGGCCAAGAAACTGAAGATCTCGTACAAAGCTGTGTATTACTCCCTTCACAGAACAGTGCAAACTGGCACTAACCAGAATAGAAAGAGGAGTGGGAGGCACCGGTGCACAACTGAGCAAGAGGACAAGTACATTAGTGTCTAGTTTGAGAAACAGACGCCTCACAAGTCCTCAACTGGCAGCTTCATTAAATAGTACCTGGAAAACACCACTCTCACTGTCAACAGTGAAGAGGAGACTCCGGGATGCTGGCCTTCTAGACAGAAGTCCTCTATCCAATGTCTGAGTTCTTTTGCCCATCATAATCTTTTTATTGGCCAGTCTGAGATATGGCCTTTTCTTTGCAACTCTTCCTAGAAGGCCAGCATCGCGGAGTCGCCACATCACTGTTGAAGTTGAGACTGGTGTTTTGCGGGTACTATTTAATGAAACTGCCAGTTGAGGACTTGTGAGGCGCACGTCCCCATTCTCATCGGGCTATAGTAGAGCAAGATAAGAGATTCATGTTCCTTGGTGCCCACATCACCAACAAACTATTATGGTCAAAACACACCAAGACAGTGGTGAAGAGGGCACGACAACGCCTATTCCTCCTCAGGAGACTGAACAGATTTGGCATGGGTCTTCAGATCTTCAAAAGGCTCTACAGCTGCACCATCGAGAACATCCTGACTGGTTGCATCACCGCCTAGTATGGCAACTGCTCGGCCTCCGAACGCAAGGCACTACAGAGGGTAGTGCGTACAGCCCAGTACATCACTGGGGCCAAGCCTCCTGCCATCCAGGACCTCTATACCAGGCGGTGTCAGAGGAAGGCCCTGAAAATTGTCAAAGACTCAAGCCACCCTAGTCATAGACTGTTCTCTCTGCTACCGCATGGCAAGCGGTACCAGAGCACCATGGCTACCAGGACTATTTGCATTGACCCCCCCCCTTTTTTATACTGCTGCTGTTTATTATCTATGCAAAGTCACTTTACCCTTACCTACATGTACATATTATCTCATATTAACCTGTACCCCCACACATTGACTCAGTACCGGTACCCTCTATATTTAGGCTCATTATTGTTATTTTATTGTTGCTCTTTGATTAAATGTTTTCTTTAGTTTATTTAGTAAATATTATTTTTCTTAACTGCTTTGTTGGTTAAGGGCTTGTAAGTAAACATATTCGGGGCATGTGACAAATAACATTTGATTTGATTCGATTTTCTCAACTGTTTACTCTGTTGAGTTAAACATGCTGTTGCCTAGCTGTTTTGTATGGTGAAGTGTATATGATTCCATGGCAGCACAATCAAATCAGAATCTGTCTATACAGAATGAGGAAGATCACGTACTGTCAACACAGAAACCAATATCTTGACTGCCCTTTCCCTACTTTAGTGTCTGTAGGCATACTCTCTCATGTGCCCTTCTGCTCTGGAGCAGCCATTTCTGAGTGGGCTCTGATCATGTCCTTCTTTGGCCTGTTTGACCTGTTTTGCTCTGAGCTCCGTCTCAATCGACTGTCACCAGCTCACTATGCAGAAGCAAGGTCTCAGCGAGACCCAGAGCACCAACGGTCTCATCAGAGTCACAGGCGGCCGGAGGCACCTTCATTGAGGAGGACGGGCTCATTGCTGGAGTGGAATTAAATGGAATATTATCAAACACATGGTTTCCCATTCTATACACCCTGAGGGGAGGACGACATTATTATGAGCCGTCGTCCCCTCAGCAGCCTCCTGTGGTAAGAATGTATGTTAGAATGTATGGTAGCACAGCTAGCAGGGCGGTAATGGGGAAAATGACCCCTGATTCATATTCAATATACAATACATCATGGAGAGTGTCATGTGTCATTTTTATTTATCGTATATTTAATTATGTGAGGATGACGTAGAGGTGCTGGACTGTAATTTAGTTAATTATACCACATGGTGGCGCCACCAAGCCATTTACGTCGACTGACCTATACTCACTTGAGCGTATTGAACACTTTTGAAGCTTTACAGTATACGACATATCTTTCGGTGTCACAAAAATCAAGTAAACTCATTAAATATAACATGCCTTACAGATTGGATGGTTTTGATGTTCTGCAACCTTATTTATGGAGCAATAGTGTGTTTGCCTAATGTTGTGTTACGTGTGTATTGAACACGTGGCAGTAGCATTTTGTCACCACATCAGGAAAAGTCTGGCCTTTGTCTGTCTATTCCACCTGTCAGCTGGCTAACAATGAATAAGGGGGTGAGAGAGAGAAAGAGAGGATGGAGGGAGACTGGAGGGATGTTTGAGCCTGCAGGAAAGGAAAAGTTCACAATGATGTAATGTGAAATGTCACTGTTAAATAAATGTAATGTCACATTTTCTTTAGCAGCAAGGGACAATTTTGTCATAACGTAGAAATACAGAATGTTGCGTTTATATTACAAAAATTTCAAGGTTAATACAACACGGAGTTCTGGTCCTATCTCCCATGTCCTTTACAGCCTAGCCCGACTGTGCCACATAACTTACTTCTGTGGGTACAATATATTCTGTGAGCTATTTCAAGCAGCTAATGAAACACAACGTTTTTAAAATGTGAGAAAGAGTTGCGCATATACCCTTCAAATGTGCTCATGATTTTAGGTTGCACCTCCTCGTCTAATGTTAGTTTAGCGCCTTCTACTCCACTCCATAGATGTTCTCCGTCAGCCCTGTAGGGACAGACATGGCCACCGGAGGCACTGCACTATGGAGCACCATGGAGCTGCATTGCATGATCATACTGATGGGAAAATGTCATTCTGGTGACATGCCAAAACATTTTGGAAGATACCCCTGGTCGAGCCAGACATTTTGCATTCGCAAACAATGTGTTAGGGGTATTTTAAGATGAACTGAGTATCTTGATTACAAGGCCAGCCAGGGTGATCGCAGGGGTCCAGTCCTTGACTCATCTCCACGTTTATGCAGTTCAGTCTGTGTGGACAATAGGATGATATTAAATGACCTTTGATTCTACTTCTTTGTACTTCACAACTTTTACTGCCGCTATAAAATACCTTTGGCGTCCATTCGAATGCGGCGTAATCGGTTTTAGACGGGGAATCTCAAGGCCCCTAGCTCTTTTTGCCCCCCCGTCCCCCTTTGGCATTCTTTCACATACTACACGCTGTGTGATCTCGTGACGGGGCCTTTGACGAGAGGCGAGGGGATCAGACATGCTGGAATTCGATGGGAATTTTCCCCCAAGTACCCGTTTTTTTTCTTTTTGGTTTCGTTTCAAACTTGGTTTATTGTTTATAGTGTACTAAGTAAGACATTGGGGCCACTGCAGGCCTAGTACTGTGAACCATTGCAAGTAGAGTGGGAACATAACTTGGATTAAGTAGCAGAGACTAATAGATATTTTCACGAGACGGGATTGAAATTGTGTACGGTACATCTAATGAGGAGGAATTCCTAAACTGGTCGTGGTGCCACAGAACCTTGGGTCCTGCTGTTTTCATTAAATGGCAAAGGAGGCCCCCTGATAAAGCAATAACACCTAATAAAAAAAACTGAGTTAAAATAGAGAGGTCATCGATGAAAATCTTGCAACGGTTGAGAGTGAGACATTCTCTTCCAGTAAAAGAGAATGGTTGATGAAATGCCTGATTTGTTAGTCTCGACTTTCATTCAATAGGCCGCCGTGCTGCAGCCTACTGTAATCTCAATAAACACCTGCCTCGATTCAAATGGCTCTTATCCCACTAACAGCTCTTGACCAGCAACAATAGTGCTGCTCCACTATCGCAGAACGGAGCACTCGCCCCAGGCCCTCGGACCGTGGTCTCACAGTGTGCCCTAACCCTTATCTTCTGACTCCCAAAATACTGCTCCAGACCCAGCGAAAGGCCAGATCTGTCCAAGAGCAGCGGCACGAACCTGGAACTCTACGGGACAGGTAGAGAGAGAGAGAGAGAGAGAGAGAGAGAGAGAGAGAGAGAGAGAGAGAGAGAGAGAGAGAGAGAGAGAGAGAGAGAGAGAGAGAGAGAGAGAGAGAGAGAGAGAGAGAGAGAGAGAGAGAGAGAGAGAGAGAGAGAGAGAGAGAGAGAGAGAGAGAGAGAGAGAGAGAGAGAGAGATGAGAGAGAAAAACGGAATGGGGGGGGGGGTCGGGAGAGTAAGAGGGAGAGAGATACAGAGTGGGCACTACCAGCTGTGATCTCACCCTCCTCTCCTTGGCACAAGGTTCCAGAAAACTGCCCTTTTGCAGAAAAATGCCATGTGCACCACATTCCATCCACCGGCACACAAAAGCCCTCGTCTCTTTCTTTTCCCCCCCGCGCGACAATCACATAATTATATAATTGCACTAGTGTGCAGACCCAGCCACTCAGAAACGGTATATTTGCGTATGTGACAATGGAAGAAGTCTGGCTCAAAAGACTGTGGTCTGTGTAGTTAGGGAGGGAGATTGTCGTGTCGGAGCATGAGGGCGAGGGAGTGACCTTCTGTCTGGTCTGTCCCCCACTGTAATGGGGTGCATTGTGATTCTATGTAACGCGGGTGGGGACTTTTTTTGGGTCAGCGGCCCAATCGGCACTAGCTGCTGGACACGGGGGCCCATGTAATGTACAAAAAGAGAGAAAGGAAGGGATTGAGAGAGAGAGAGAGAGAGAGACCACATTAGAGACATCAAATACCCACAGATCACACAGACCCACAAAGAATTTGAAAACAAATCAAACATTGATGAACTCCCATATCTGTTAGGCGAAATCCCACAGTGTGCAATCAAAGCAGAAAGATTTTTAGCACATTTTAAATGTCTATATTCTTTAACTTTTGTGTGTGCAATGTTCACTAATGTTTCCCTTGTTTATTTCTATTGTGTTTATTGCCTATTCCATTTGCTTTGGAAATGTAAGCATGTGTTTCCCATGCCAAAAAATACATTTGAATTGAATTGAACTGAGAGAGAGAGTGAGTGAGTGAGAGAGAGAAAGGGAGGGATTGAAAGAGAAGGATAAAGGGAGGGATTGAGAAAGAGAGAGAAACCAAATCAGTTCACAGTGAATCAAAAATGCCCCATGCTATAGATGTACTGGGCTGATATGAACAGACTGAGACATAATAATGACACACACACACGCATGCACATAGGCACGCATAAACACACACACTATCTCTCACTCTATCTCGCTCGCTCTCTCACTCAAACACACCATGAGAATCAGCATGTGACAGTTAAGACAGACCACCGCCCCCTGTCCCCGCTCCCAGACGAGAATCGAGCCACTGTCCCTGATGACTGGCCACCTCCCAACTCTCTCTCCCTGCAGCACGGCCTTGGGTTGGGTGTGTCCCTTCTTGCACGGGGCGCCACAGAATAGACTATTGTTAATATGCACAAGACAGGGAGTGGGGGTGGAAGGGGGTAGGCTGATGATGGTGGGGAGAGATGACTGAGTGGAGATCTTAGACAATGCAGAGCTTCCCCCTTCTTGTAGTGTGTGCAAAACAAACACACACAGACACACAGGTTGCACACTGATGCATTAGGAGGAGAGTGGAAGGCAAGAGTAATGGAGAGACAATGAACATGCTTGTTCCTTTATATTGGCTTGACTCTCTTCTCTGACACTGTTATTCACATGTCCATCCCTGAATATTGAAGTCCACTTTCTGTGTCCTTCACCCCTTCACTGCCTCGTCTTCTTGCCAACCTTGCTATTTGGACAATGTACCTCTCCCATCCATCTCTCTGCCTTCTGTCCCCTCCCCTTGTCATCCCACAACCCACTGTCAATGTGCGGGTTTGAGAGGCACAGATTCTTCGCAGGCGTAAGTAGATCGACAAATCTTTCCAATACCTGGGGAAGCATTTAACCCAGTGCTCCTTAGTCCTGGTCCTGGGGACGCAAATGGGTGCACATTTGAGTTTTTTCACTAGCACTACACACCTGATTCCACTAATCAACAAATCCTACCTTTGATTAGTGGAATCAGGTGTGTAGTGCCAGGGCAAAATTAACAATCAGGATTAAGAAACACTGACATTTTAATAATCCTATATTCTGCTCTGGTCAGATATCATACTGTATCAATTTCTCTACTTCTCTTATCATTCACACAAATCTCCCTCTCCGTCTGTCTTGACTTAGCTCTGTTGTGACAAGCTGACAGTCAAACAGAGGCTGAATTCCACACCTCACCGTAGTTCACACAAAGGCAGTTGTTTGATCTAATGAGAAGCTTGATGAGTGCGTGTGCGTGTGCGTGTGGGTGTACGTGCATGAGAGAGAGAGAGAGAGAGAGAGAGAGAGAGAGAGAGAGAGAGAGAGAGAGAGAGAGAGAGAGAGAGAGAGAGAGAGAGAGGGAGATCATGAGGGAGAGAGAGACAGAGAGAGATCATGAGAGAGAGACAGAGAGAAAGAGAAAGAGAGAGATCATGAGTGAGAGACAGAGAAAGAGAGAGAGAGATCATGAGAGAGAGACAGAGAGAGACAGAGCCAGAGAAAGAGAGAGACAGAGAGAGACAGAGAGAGAGATCATGAGAGAGAGAAAGAGTGGAGATGAGAAAGAGTGGAGATGAGAAAGGGTGGAGATGAGAAAGGGTGGAGATGAGAAAGGGTGGAGATGAGAAAGGGTGGAGATGAGAAAGAGTGGAGCCAACACTTTATCTCCTCCACTGTTCTTATTTTATTCCTCTGGTAAATGTGTCATTGTTGTTGTCTTTATCACCATGTAATTAGAACTAAAGAGGCTCCAAGAAAGAGCGTCTCTGTCTTTAGGTCGGATTTCTCTGACTGCCAGCCTCCCCAGTAGCAGCAGGAGTAAGAGTATAGGATCAGTCGTTTTCTGAGGTTCATCAAAAGCGGGCTTTAACAACAAAAAACAATGATGAATTCATAACCACCAGTTATAGTTGGGGTTATATTTGTTCTTCTGACATTTTTATTGTGATGCACTGCCTGTCTTTGTGTACAATGTGAAATTGCAGTCATTACCCACGTTCTAAAGAATGCCATCTTCATGGACCTGGAACGTTTCAAACTAACACAGAGGGTAGTTTTACAAATTCTATTGCAGTTATCCTTTAATTACAGATAACCGATTATTGAGATATAATGGTCAACAATGGCCTTATGTCCATACGGCTCACGTTAACGGTTAACCCGTATTATGGTATTGATAAATGAGTGCAATCCATTCGTTGCAGATAAAACATAATTAATGAATCACAGACATAACACCAGGGGGGTAAACAGCCTCCAAAAACGCACCCCCAGTCGTCATCTCTCCACGATAACCTTTGCCTGACGCCAGTGGTCAGCGACAATACCTTCTTCTTTTTTTATTCCGTGACCTTTCCCGCTGCATTGGGAGTGTTCAGAATGGAGAATGTTAGTTGCATATGTGCCATAATAGAGAACAGAATACAGTGCTGGCTTGTGTAACAGCCGGGGATGACATTTGGGTGGGCTGACGTGCTCCTGCTCCCCTCTCCTTTGAGGATAGAGCAGACAGATGCTGCTACATGGCCACTGTTGTCGAGAAGAATTGCTGTCTTTCTCGATCCGGTCTTACCGAAGTTAAGACGGGTCCTCTCTCTGTATTCTGTCTATAGGGTGATTCATCACTAATCTAAAGGGAAAGTTTCACTCCTCTATTTAGGCACCCCTTTTTGGCTCATGAGCACCCCCGGAGGCAAACGCTCCATATATAGTATCTTTATATAGTACCTTGAAAAAGTTGGATTTTGTAATACACTGTAGCTACTCTAAAACATCGGAGGGTAAAATATGGACACAATCCATGACCTTCTCCTGACATTCAGCATCACCACACGAGACATTCTACTGTGCCGTATTCAGTCTGAATAGTGGAAAACTCCTAAAACACAACCCAAACCTCCAAAACTGCCCCATGCATTGTCCAGTGATGGGTATTGTTCCGTTAGCTGCCCAGACAAAGACAAAAGGACTAAGGGCTGTTGTTCTGGCAGCTCACCAGCGATCCCAGCAGCAGCAGCCACAGAGCTGAACAACTCACAGGCAACGGGAAGCTCGACGTCAAACACATTCGCCGTCTCTCTTTTTTTTCTGGCCTGCATTTTCATATTTCATTGGTATTTCCGGATGGTTCCACATTTGCAAAATAAAGACCATCAGAGTAATCATTAGAATGTGAACAATAATAACGTCGGGAACCGAATGAAAGCCTGGAGAGGCTTGTTGACCTTTCAGAGCTAAACTGGTCCTGGCTCTGTGTGAGCTCTGCTGGACCCATTGTGTTCTGAGACCTTATCATTGTGTTGCAGTTTCCTCTCCCTGCCGCGCCGCGAGTGTGTGTGTGTCTTGGTGGGTGTGTGTGTGTGTGTATGTGCATGCTGGCATGCGTTTGTGTGTGTGTCTGTGCACATGCGTGTGTATGTGTGTGTGTGTGACAGGGCTAGTGTGACGGCAGAGAGGGAGGGTACTCACACTCACTTAGCACATGTTTCAGACGAGACCCGAGGTACACCTGTTGACAAGACGATCCATCGTTCTCACAACTCAATAAACACTATGTTTCCTGTATGAGGGCACAGATGGTCATAACAAGGGATGACGTCAATGCCTAACAGAACTGTTACAAAAATAACAAAACAACAAGTAGTGCATAGTAACACGTAGCAACACATCGTAACACATGACGATGATAATAGTCCATTATTATTATGACGTCGTCAAAACGTCAAGACATGCGGTCACATCACAGAACAGCTAGTTGTATAATGAGTCTGCCAAGGATTCTGATTTCCAAGGCGAATGTTACAGCAGCGGCCTCACACTCCTCAATCTGTACCGTCTGTCAGAATATCTGTTTGTGCAATTATACAGTATATATCCATCAATGCTGTGCAATGTTAATCCTGCTAAATGCTCATGAAATTAAACGATGGAGGGCATTGATCGAGTAAGAGTAGCCTATCGCCGTGGGTACAGTAGAAAGAAAGAACAACACACTAGTTCCCACCTGTGCCCCCCCCCCCCACTCGCACCCCAGCCACATAAACCAAAGAGGTGAGTGGGAGATATCCTGTTATGTGATGACATGTCTGCACTCTCTAGAGACAATACACCCACGCCACGGGGTAACCATCATCAGGGGGTGCTGTTGTGCCCTGCAGGTTGGTATGTGGCATGAGTCATTGCCTCCCTCCCCTCTCTAACCTTCCCAAACACCCCTCGAAACCTCCACTCCCTCCGTCCGTCCACTGTGTGTGTGGACAAAAGGGACAGGGCCTTGGTTGCGGAGGCGGGATGATCAAATTGTTGCCATGGGCAACTCGGAATCCTAACACAAGGATGACCCTGGGAGGACTCGGGCCTAATCGAATAAATGGAGGCATTGATAGATGGAGAGAATGAGTCGGAGGGAGGCAGAGAGAGAGAGAGAGAGAGAGAGAGAGAGAGAGAGAGAGAGAGAGAGAGAGAGAGAGAGAGAGAGAGAGAGAGAGAGAGAGAGATGTTTATGACTAACACATCAGAGAGGCTCAATGAGTGAACTGAGTCCACTGGCTGTCTAGGACCTGTGTCCGAAATGGCACCCTATTCCCTATGTAGTGCACTACTTTTTACCACGGCCCTTAGGGCTTTGGACAAAAGTGGTTCACTGTATAGGGAATAGGGTGCAATTTCAGACACGCATAGCTGTTTTATTAGGTAAAGTCCAGGAGAGGTAATGTCCAGGCTCTAGTGGCTCTAGTCGGACTGAAGGCTGAAGGCTCAGCACTGGAGGCCGGAGGCTGAAGGCACCATATGGCAGAGGGAGAGAGCTGATGCAGTATTCAGTGTTTACACAGTAGTCTCCTGATGCATTTCTTAATGACTACCTCTGTCATCTGCAGCACCTGCCTAGCTGCGGTTTGCATCATAACACATACACCTCTTTGTGCTTCGCTGGGGTTTGTTTCATAACACATACACAACTCCAACTAATCTGTACAGCTGTTGTTAGGGCACAGTTCTGGGTTTCATCCCTTATACACTGGATATATGTGTTGACTGAATAATAGTGTCTGCTACAGTAAAATGACCACATCATATGAACAAAAACGATTTATTTCAAAGATATTAGGAACATAAGAGCAACCAAGATTGAGTTTGACTCCAAATCTATGACTCAGGTTGTGATTTCAGGGTTGATAAGCCAGCACCTACAACAACCTACCACACGCCATCAAAGCTATCCTACTATTGTTCCCGTTCTGACAGGAAGTGGAGTTTGTTGTGTTATTGTTGGATGCGGGGAAAGAGTGAGGAAGCCGGGAGCAGGGTTCCGGGGCGGATACGGGAGGTGTAGGACCACGGCGGTGAAGGAGGAGAAGAGAAGCGAAGGAGAGGGAGGGGAACCACTTGTACCTGAGTCAGAGGATGACGGGCTTAACCAACTCTTTCCGCTACAGAACGCAGATCCTGAGCCAGCGGAGGAAAACACCTGGGACCTGAACAGAGGACAAACAAACACAGGAGAGGAAGCTGAAGGAGGAGAGGCGAGAGGAGAGGAAGAGGCGAGAGGAGAGCTGATGTGAAAGCCATATGGAGCTGTGAGTAGCGCGGAAGGGTGGGGCAGGATTTGGCTGCTCTGTAATGTATGAAAGCAGACCAACGATGGAAAGAGTTCTTATCGTAGCTCAAACGTGTTGATTTGACTATCATCCAGGGATCAAAGGTCAATTTGGAATCAAGCCCATCATGCCTGCATTGATTCATGAACCCAGAACACCAACCTGAAAATGTTGACTTCACAAATGTTTCCGTTTGTACGGGCTAGCAAAATGCACAAGGTGAGTTTGCCAGGGTGTTGCATTTACAGCTAACTTTATGGTGAGGTGCTACCACTGTGAATGAAGAAACTTTAAGATCTGAGGTTAAATAGCAAGGCCCTACATTATAAAACGACGTAGTCAGTCCCCTGCTCTGTTGTGCATGCAGTCAAGCATCACATCCTTGACACAGTTCTCTGCTACCCCTGTCAAAGTAGGCCACTCCAAACCTTTTCTTTCCACATTGCCGAGAGCTCACATTGTTTTCCGACACAATTTTCATTGTATTTGGAGTGCCAAGAGGGAGCAACCCAATGGAAAGCCCTGCAGGAGAGGAGAGCAGCTGGCTAGGAATGTAGTCAAGCCTTTTGGCTTCACACCTAACAGGTGGCGCACCCTCTCCCTCTCCTCCTTAGAGGTGAGATGTGGATTTCCCCTCTTTCTCTCTCTCTCTCTCTCTTTCCCTCTCTCCCTCTTTAACCACTAACGCTCACTCCTACTCTCTCATTTCCTTCCCTCGCTGGTAAAACATCATGTGTTTTATTTCATGAGGTTCTTCCTCCTCTTGCTTCTTTACCATTCCTCTGCTCTAGGCAGGGAGGTCACTGGCAGGGAGGTCACCGTTTTACAGTGTAGACACCTGTGTTGTGTGTAAGTGTTTTCGTTCAACTACTTAAGATGCCCTTGATTGATCTTAGTGCAATGGGACCAATGGAATGGTCCCACAAGCCCAAACACTGGGACTCTGTGGTGTCTGCACTCCAGGCAGGCTCAACCAAAACAGAAAGTATTATTTGAACCCAGGTCTGGCTTGCCCATGGAACTCACTCAATGATCATCATCATCTCTTTACCGGCAGCTGTCTCCCCAAAACGATTTAATAAACGATCATTTCACTTATATATAATGAGGTGTATATAGACACAGGCGTATAAACATGGCAGATATTCGGATGCGGTTACTGCTTTTTGTCTCTTGTGATTATTCCGCAGTGGCTCAGTGCTGTCTGGGCCTGTCTGATTATTTGCTTTGATTGTTGGGTCCTGAGGTGAACCAGTCAACACCTCCTTCTCCACTGTGTGTTTGCATGGTGTGTATACACAGTACGTGTGTGTGTGTTGATGTAAGTGCAGATGTGACTTGCTGTGTATAAATGTCTTCCAAGAATCCCAGTTGATCTGACGTCTTTAATTTATGAGATCCTATAAGGATTTTCACTTTAGTTGTGCAGCTGCATGGCAACACTATAAAGGTTTTGGGTTAGGCATTGGGACAAATGAATAATCTCTGTTTTTCAACCTTCTCCGTCTTGTGTTCCTTACTCTCTTACCTGTGTTCATGTTTACTTGTTTCTCACTTGACCATGTCTCACCGATAAAAAATATAAAAAAGTATTATTCACCTCAAATCCACAATAGAAGCTAGCCAGAAGCTAGCCAGAAGCTAGCCAGAAGCTAACCAGTTTACTTGCTAATGTTAGTATTCAGCTAACCACGGTTGGTGGTCATCGGCTATCCTTTAGCTTGAAAAGCTATTACCCGTTTTGTACAACACGACTCAGACCAGAGCATATCGGAACTATTTTCTCTCCATATCCCCGGATTTCAACCGCAAGCTCTGGATATTTACACCTGGATCTTGCCGCGAGCTAGCTGCTATCCGAGTGACTATTGCTTACGTCGATCCCGGGGCAAACATCAATTATTCCGGAGCTAGCCAGCTGAAGAGTTCCATCAGCCACTCCTGGGCTACCGGCGTTATCTGCCCGAGGGAGTTATCCAACTGGCCCCTCCGTCACGACGTTACCTGAATGCCCATCTGCGGCCTGCTAATCGTTAGCTGTCTTATCGGCTGCTATCTGAATAGGTCTATCGGACAATTTTCTTGGGTCACTATAACTATATCTATTTTGCCAATTGGATTGGTCCCCTCTATCACACGGAACCCCACTAATCGACCGACGGAAACGCACAAGGTGGCTAAAAACAGACCTCCATCCTATGCTAGCTTGCTACCGATGGCCCGGCTAGCTGTCTGAATCGCCGTGACCCCAACCAACCTCACTACTCACTGGACCCTTTTGATCACTCGGCTAAGCATGCCTCTACTTCATGTCAATATGCCTTGTCCATTGCTGTTCTGGTTAGTGTTTATTGGCTTATTTCACTGTAGAGCCTCTAGCCCTGCTCATTATACCTTATCCAACCTTTCAGTTCCACCAGGCACACATGCGATGACATTTAAAAAAATATATATATTTCACCTTTATTTAACCAGGTAGGTTAGTTGAGAACAAGTTCTCATTTGCAACTGCGACCTGGCCAAGATAAAGCATAGCAGTGTGAACAGACAACACAGAGTTACACATGGAGTAAACAATTAACAAGTCAATTGTTTACTCCATGTGTAACTCTGTGTTGTCTGTTCACACTGCTATGTAGGCGAATAATTACAATTTTGCAGATTAACACTGGAGTGATAAATGATCAGATGGTCATGTACAGGTAGAGATATTGGTGTGCAAAAGAGCAGAAAAGTAAATAAATAAAACAGTATGGGGATGAGGTAGGTAAATGGGTGGGCTATTTACTGATAGACTATGTACAGCTGCAGCGATCGGTTAGCTGCTCAGAAAGCAGATGTTTGAAGTTGGTGAGGGAGATAAAAGTCTCCAACTTCAGCGATTTTTGCAATTCGTTCCAGTCACAGGCAGCAGAGAACTGGAACGAAAGGCGGCCAAATTAGGTGTTGGCTTTAGGGATTATCAGTGAGATACACCTGCTGGAGCGCGTGCTACGGATGGGTGTTGCCATCGTGACCAGAGAACTGAGATAAGGCGGAGCTTTACCTAGCATGGACTTGTAGATGACCTGGAGCCAGTGGGTCTGGCGACGAATATGTAGCGAGGGCCAGCCGGCTAGAGCATATAGGTCGTAGTGGTGGGTGGTATAAGGTGCTTTAGTGACAAAACGTATGGCACTGTGATAAACTCCATCCAGTTTGCTGAGTAGAGTGTTGGAAGCAATTTTGTAGATGACATCGCCGAAGTCGGGGATCGGTAGGATAGTCAGTTTTACCAGGGTAAGTTTGGCGGCGTGAGTGAAGGAGGCTTTGTTACGGAATAGAAAGCAGACTCTAGATTTGATTTTAGATTGAAATGTTTGATATGAGTCTGGAAGGAGAGTTTACAGTCTAGCCAGACACCTAGGTACTTATAGATGTCCACATATTCAAGGTCGGAACCATCCAGGGTGGTGATGCTGGTCAGGCGTGCGGGTGCAGGCAGCGAACGGTTGAAAAGCATGCATTTGGTTTTATTAGCGTTTAAGAGCAGTTGGAGGCCACGGAAGGAGTGTTGTATGGCATTGAAGCTCGTTTGGAGGTTAGATAGCACAGTGTCCAAGGACGGTCCGGATGTATAGTGCCTTGCGAAAGTATTCGGCCCCCTTGAACTTTGCGACCTTTTTCCACATTTCAGGCTTCAAACATAAAGATATAAAACTGTATATTTTTGTGAAGAATCAACAACAAGTGGGACACAATCATGAAGTGAAACGACATTTATTGGATATTTCAAACTTTTTAAACAAATCAAAAACTGAAAAATTGGGCGTGCAAAATTATTCAGCCCCCTTAAGTTAATACTTTGTAGCGCCACCTTTTGCTGCGATTACAGCTGTAAGTCGCTTGGGGTATGTCTCTATCAGTTTTGCACATCGAGAGACTGAAATTTTTTCCCATTCCTCCTTGCAAAACAGCTCGAGCTCAGTGAGATTGGATGGAGAGCATTTGTGAACAGCAGTTTTCAGTTCTTTCCACAGATTCTCGATTGGATTCAGGTCTGGACTTTGACTTGGCCATTCTAACACCTGGATATGTTTATTTTTGAACCATTCCATTTTAGATTTTGCTTTATGTTTTGGATCATTTTCTTGTTGGAAGACAAATCTCCGTCCCAGTCTCAGGTCTTTTGCAGACTCCATCAGGTTTTCTTCCAGAATGGTCCTGTATTTGGCTCCATCCATCTTCCCATCAATTGTAACCATCTTCCCTGTCCCTGCTGAAGAAAAGCAGGCCCAAACCATGATGCTGCCACCACCATGTTTGACAGTGGGGATGGTGTGTTCAGGGTGATGAGCTGTGTTGCTTTCACGCCAAAAATAACGTTTTGCATTGTTGCCAAAAAGTTCAATTTTGGTTTCATCTGACCAGAGCACCTTCTTCCACATGTTTGGTGTGTCTCCCAGGTGGCTTGTGGCAAACTTTAAATGACACTTTTTATGGATATCTTTAAGAAATGGCTTTCTTCTTGCCACTCTTCCATAAAGACCAGATTTGTGCAATATACGACTGATTGTTGTCCTATGGACAGAGTCTCCCACCACAGCTGTAGATCTCTGCAGTTCATCCGGAGTGATCATGGGCCTCTTGGCTGCATCTCTGATCAGTCTTCTCCTTGTATGAGCTGAAAGTTTAGAGGGACGGCCAGATCTTGGTAGATTTGCAGTGGTCTGATACTCCTTCCATGTCAATATTATCGCTTGCACAGTGCTCCTTGGGATGTTTAAAGCTTGGGAAATCTTTTTGTATCCAAATCCGGCTTTAAACTTCTTCACAACAGTATCTCGGACCTGCCTGGTGTGTTCCTTGTTCTTCATGATGCTCTCTGCGCTTTTAATGGACCTCTGAGACTATCACAGTGCAGGTGCATTTATACGGAGACTTGATTACACACATGTGGATTGTATTTATCATCATTAGTCATTTAGGTCAACATTGGATCATTCAGAGATCCTCACTGAGCTTCTGTAAAGAGTTTGCTGCACTGAAAGTAAAGAGGCTGAATAATTTTGCACGCCCAATTTTTCAGTTTTTTATTTGTTAAAAAAGTTTGAAATATCCAATAAATGTCGTTCCACTTCATGATTGTGTCCCACTTGTTGTTGATTCTTCACAAAAAAAATACAGTTTTATACCTTTATGTTTGAAGGCTGAAATGTGGCAAAAGGTCGCAAAGTTCAAGGGGGCCGAATACTTTCGCAAGGCACTGTATATAGAATGGTGTCGTCTGCGTAGAGGTGGATCAGGGAATCGCTCGCAGCAAGAGCAACATCATTGATATATACAGAGAAAAGAGTCAGCCCGAGGTTGGAACCCTGTGGCACCCCCATAGAGACTGTCAGAGGACCGGACAGCATGCCCTCCGATTTGACACACTGAACTCTGTCTGCAAAGTAGTTGGTGAACCAGGCAAGGCAGTCATCCGAAAAACCGAGGCTACTGAGTCTGCCGATAAGAATATGGTGATTGACAGAGTCGAAAGCCTTGGCAAGGTCGATGAAGACGGCTGCACAGTACTGTCTTTTATCGATGGCGGTTATGATATCGTTTAGTACCTTGAGCGTGGCTGAGGTGCACCCGTGACCGGCTCGGAAACCAGATTGCACAGCGGAGAAGGTACGGTGGGATTCGAGATGGTCAGTGACCTGTTTGTTGACTTGGCTTTCGAAGACCTTAGATAGGCAGGGCAGGATGGATATAGGTCTGTAACAGTTTTGGGTCCAGGGTGTCTCCCCTTTTGAAGAGGGGGATGACTGTAGTTGGGTATGGAAATCTCAGAATTTTTGGTGGCCTTCCTGAGCCAGGATTCAGACACGGCAAGGACATCAGGGTTAGCAGAGTGTGCTAAAGCAGTGAGTAAAACAAACTTAGGAAGGAGGCTTCTGATGTTGACATGCATGAAACCAAGGCTTTTTCGATCACAGAAGTCAATAAATGAGGGGGCCTGGGGACATGCAGGGCCTGGGTTTACCTCCACATCACCTGCGGAACAGAGGAGGAGTAGAATGAGGGTGCGGCTAAAGGCTATCAAAACTGGTCGCCTAGAGCATTGGGGACAGAGAATAAAAGGAGCAGATTTCTGGGCATGGTACAATATATTCAGGGCATAATGCGCAGACAGGGGTATGGTGGGGTGCGGGTACAGCGGAGGTAAGCCCAGGCACTGGGTGATGATGAGAGAGGTTGTATCACTGGACATGCTGGTTGTAATGGGTGAGATCACTGCATCTGTGGGAGGTGGGACGAAGGAGGTATCAGGGGTATGAAGAGTGGAGCTAGGGGCTCCATTGTAAACTAAAACAATGATAACTAACCTGAACAACAGTATACAAGGCATATTGACATTTGAGAGAGACATACAGCGAGGTATACAGTAATCACAGGTGTTGAATTGGGAGAGCTAGCTAAAACAGTAGCTAAAACAGTAGGTGAGACAACAACAGCTAATCAGCTAGCACAACAACAGCAGGTAAAATGGCGTTGACTAGGCAGGGAGGTTCGGATTAACTACACACAGAGCCTGAGTGCGGCTGGGGCCGACAGATAAAACATAAACAAGCAGAATGGAGTACCGTGATTAATGGACAGTCCAGCATGCATCAGCTATGTAGCCAAGTGATCAGTGTCCAGGGGGCAGCGGTGGATGGGGCAGGGAAGCTAGACTGGCGAGTATTATCCAGGTTAAAAAACTGGCTGGCTGTGCAGAAGGTAAAAGGTAAAAGCCGCTAGCAGTGGCTAACAATGACTAAATAGCTTGTAGCTAGTTAGCTGGTTAGCTTCTGGAGGTTCTTGAGTGTGTTCTAAAAATAAAAAATAATAGCGATTCCGTATCACATTGGGTGAGGCAAGTTACCGGAAGGTATAAACGAATTAAAAATCGAAAAAAGATTGAAAGTAAATATGGGTCCAGTGAGTGGTTGGGACGCGGCGATTCAGACGGTTAGCAGGCCTGTGCTAACAAGCTAACAGTTAGTAGGCCGGGGCTAAACAAGGTAGCAGTTAGCGGACCGGGGCTAAACAAGCTAGCAGTTAGCAGGCCGAATTAGCAAGCAAAGAGATAGCAAGGGCTAGAAAGTTAGCCTTTGGGGGACGTCGCGATGGGGTGAGTCTGTTTATGCCTCTTCATGCGGTGACATCGATAGACCGGTCGTGGGTCCGGATATTGTAGCCCAGGAGTATGCTTCGGTGGTAGCACAGGAGCTCTGGCCGGGCTAGCTTCAAGCTAAGTGGGTGGAAACGCTAGCCAGGAGTAATCATCCGGGGTTGCGGTTAGTTAGTTAGCTAGTTGTGAAGATCCAGCTGAAAATGTTCCGTTTGCGGTGGATAAAACAAAATAGGTCCGTTATGCTCTGGTTAGAGTCGCGTTGTTCGAACTGGCGAGAGCTTTCCAAGCTAAAGGTTAGCTGATGACCGGTTAGCTGAAGACCGCTAGCAATGGTTTGCTGACTGATAGCTGGTAGTTAGCTGGCTAGCTTCAGTTGAGGCGTTCCGGATCCGAAGTACTTTAGGAAAAAAAAGCAGATCCGCGCTACATTGGGTGAGACAGGTTGCAGGAGAGTATTTAGAAGTTGAGGTTTAGCTAAATGTTTTAAAAGATATGCGAAGAAAAATATGCTTAAAAAACGATATATACAAGGGACACGACACGACAACACGTCTGACCGCTACGCCATCTTGAATTCACATCACCTGGTTTCAATGATGCTTCTAGAGACAATATCTCTCTCATCATCACTCAATGCCTAGGTTTACCTCCACTGTATTCACATCCTACCATACCTTTGTCTGTACCTTATACCTTGAAGCTATTTATATCGCCCCCAGAAACCTCCTTTTACTCTCTGTTCCGGATGTCCTAGACGACCAATTCTCAAGGCTTTTAGCCGTACCCTTATCCTACTCCTCCTCTGTTCCTCTGGTGATGTAGAGGTGAACCCAGGCCCTGCAGTGCCTAGCTCCACTCTTATTCCTCAGGAGCTCTCTTTTACATTTACATTTACATTTAAGTCATTTAGCAGACGCTCTTATCCAGAGCGACTTACAAATTGGTGCATTCACCTTATGACATCGAGTGGAACAGTCACTTTACAATAGTGCATCTAAATCTTAAAGGGGGGGGGGTGTGAGAGGGATTACTTATCCTATCCTATCCTTTTGATGACTTCTGTAACCGTAATAGCCTTGGTTTCATGCATGTTAACATTAGAAGCCTCCTCCCTAAGTTTGTTTTATTCACTGCTTTAGCACACTCTGCCAACCCGGATGTTCTAGCCATGTCTGAATCCTGGCTTAGGAAGACCACCAAAAACTCTGAAATCTCCATCCCTAACTACAAAATTTTCAGACAAGATAGAATGGCCAAAGGGGGCGGTGTTGCAATCTACTGCAGAGTTCTGCCTACTATCCAGGTCTGTACCCAAACTATTTGAACTTCTTCTTTTAAAATCCAACTCTCTAAAAACAAGTCTCTCTGGTGAATCTCTGATCCACTTCTACGCAGACGACACCATTCTGTATACTTCTGGCCCTTCTTTGGACACTGTGTTAACAACCCTCCAGACGAACTTCAATGCCATACAACTCTCCTTCCATGGCCTCCAACTGCTCTTAAATACAAGTAAAACTAAATGCATGCTCCTCAACCGATCGCTGCCTGCACCTGCCCGCCCGTCCAGCATTACTACTCTGGACGGTTCTGACTTAGAATATGTGGACAACTACAAATACCTAGGTGTCTGGTTAGGCTGTAAACTCTCCTTCCAGACTCACATCAAACATCTCCAATCCAAAGTTAAATCTAGAATTGGCTTCCTACTTTGCAACAAAGCATCCTTCACTCATGTTGCCAAACATACCCTCGTAAAACTGACCATCCTACCGATCCTCGACTTTGGCGATGTCATTTACAAAATAGCCTCCAATACCCTACTCAATAAATTGGATGCAGTCTATCACAGTGCAATCCGTTTTGTCACCAAAGCCCCATATACTACCCACCACTGCGACCTGTACGCTCTCGTTGGCTGGCCCTCGCTTTATACTCGTCGCCAAACCCACTGGCTCCAGGTCATCTACAAGACCCTGCTAGGTAAAGTCCCCCCTTATCTCAGATCGCTGGTCACGATAGTAGCACCCACCTGTAGCACGCGCTCCAGCAGGTATATCTCTCTGGTCACCCCCCAAACCAATTCTTCCTTTGGTCACCTCTCGTTCCAGTTCTCTGCTGCCAATGACTGGAACGAACTACAAAAATCTCTGAAACTGGAAACACTTATCTCCCTCACTAGCTTTAAGCACCAGCTGTCAGAGCAGCT
The DNA here is from genome assembly GCF_021184085.1 of Oncorhynchus gorbuscha. NCBI lineage: Eukaryota > Metazoa > Chordata > Actinopteri > Salmoniformes > Salmonidae > Oncorhynchus > Oncorhynchus gorbuscha. Next base: position 21,972,092 of record NC_060198.1, on the reverse strand, counting down.
CACAGATTACTGCACCTGTACATAGCCCATCTATAATTTAGCCCAACCATCTACCTCTTCCCCTACTGTATTTATTTATTTTGCTCCTTTGCACCCCATTATTTTTATTTCTATACTGCGCATTTTCCCACTGCAAATCTACCATTCCAGTGTTTTACTTGCTATATTGTATTTACTTTGCCACCATGGCCTTTTTTTGCCTTTACCTCCCTTATCTCACCTCATTTGCTCACATCATATATAGACTTATTTTTCTACTGTATTATTGACTGTATGTTTGTTTTACTCCATTTGTAACTCTGTGTTGTTGTATGTGTCGAACTGCTTTGCTTTATCTTGGCCAAGTCACAATTGTAAATGAGAACTTGTTCTCAACTTGCCTACCTGGTTAAATAAACGTAAAATAAAATACAAAAAAATATATAAAATATATTTTTTAAACCCACTTTTCAGCGAAAAATAAAAAACAACATTCATCTTGGGCTGTGAGAATGCATATGATTATAATGCTAAATAAAAATGAACAATATATTGAAACTTGGTAGGCTTTCAGTTTGAAATTGGTTTCAACGTAATCACAGACCCAGCCTCCAGGAATCTAGACCAATAGAAATAGTATTACCGGTACTCCACAGAACATTGACTTAAGTGAGAATGTCCGTTCTAATAATGATATTTCTATGCCTAGACGTCCGGCCTTAGAGTGATCTCTCATCTGAAAGGAATACCAGATGAGGGACTATGACACTGACAGTGTCATCAGGAAGCTGCACTCTAAACAGGAAGGACAGCGGTGGGGAGAGTGGAGTTGGGGGGGGGGTGTAAGGGAAGAGCCTTCAGACTGACCAGTAGAATACACACCTGTGTCCGTCCCTGTTTCTATTTCTGTGGCGTTCCCTCCCAGTCAGGCTGTCTCCTGGTCTCCTCTACACACTCTCTCTCTTTAACTGTTTGGGTAGTTTTGATGTACATTTACATTTATTGAGGTTTGTGTTTATCTCCGACAATGCCTGTATGTTGCTCAGACCTGGGAGGTTGGGTGAAGGTTGATCATAAGTAGGGGGAAGGTTGGGAGGAGGTCAATGGGAGGTTGAGTGGAATTTTAGGGAATGTTGAAAAGGAGGTTGATGATAGGTTGAAATAATGTTGGAGGGATTTTGTTTGGGAGATGGGGGGGCAGTGAGGTAATGTATTTCCTGTCAAAGGAACAGTCTGTATAGGATATTAATATACTGTGGTACATTGTGGAAGCCCCCCCCCTCCCCCCTTCAACCAAGATAGGGAGGAAAGGCAGTCAGAGGATATACTGTACAGTCGTGTCCAAAAGTTTTGAGAATGACACAAATATTAATTTTCACAAAGTCTGCTGCCTCAGTTTGTATGATGGCAATTTGCATATACTCCCGAATGTTATGAAGAGTGATCAGATGAATTGAAATGAATTGTAAAGTCCTTCTTTGCCATGCAAATGAACTGAATCCCCCAAAAACATTTCCACTGCATTTACAGCCCTGCCAAAAAAGGACCAGCTGACATCATGTCAGTGATTCTCTCGTTAACACAGGTGTGAGTGTTGATGAGGACAAGGCTGGAGATCACTCTGTCATACTGATTGAGTTCGAATAACAGACTGGAAGCTTCAGAAGGAGGGTGGTGCTTGGAATCATTGTTCTTCCTCAGTCAATCATGGTTACCGACAAGGAAATAAGTGCAGTCATCATTGCTTTGCACAAAAGGGCTTCACAGGCAAGGATATTGCTGCCAGTAAGATTGCACCTAAATCAACCATTTATCGGATCATCAAGAACTTCAAGGAGAGCGGTTCAATTGTTGTGAAGAAGGCTTCAGGGTGCCCAAGAAAGTCGATTCAGCTGCGGGATTAGGGCACCACCAGTACAGAGCTTGCTCAGGAATGGCAGCAGGCAGGTGTGAGTGCATCTGCACGCACATTGAGGCAAAGACTTTTGGAGGATGGCCTGGTGTCAAGAAGGGCAGCAAAGAAGCCACTTCTCTCCAGGAAAAACATCAGGGACCGACTGATATTCTGCAAAAAGTACAGGGATTGGACTGCTGAAGACTGGGGTAAAGTCATTTTCTCTGATGAATCCCCTTTCCGATTGTTTGGGGCATCCGGAAAAAAGCTTGTCCGGAGAAGACAAGGTGAGCGCTATCATCAGTCCTGTGTCATGCCAACAGTAAAGCATCCTGAGACCATTCATGTGTGGGGTTGCTTCTCAGCCAAGGGAGTGGGCTCACTCACAATTTTAACCTAAGTACACAGCAAAGAAATAAAGAATGGTACCAACACATCCTCCGAGAGCAACTTCTCCCAACCATCCAAGAACAGTTTGGTGACGAACATGCCTTTTCCAGCTTGATGGAGCACCTTGCCATAAGGCAAAAGTGATAACTAAGTGGCTCGGGGAACAAAACATCAATATTTTGGGTCCATGGCCAGGAAATTCCCCAGACCTTAATACCGTTGAGAACTTGTGATCAATCCTCAAGAGGCGGGTGGACAAACAAATTCCCACAAATTCTGACAAACTCCAAGCGTTGATTATGCAAGAATGCCAGGGTGGATTGCAGAGGTCTTGAAAAAGAAGGGTCACTACAAAATATTGACTCTTTACTTCAACTTCAAGTAAATTGTCAATAAAAGCCTTGACACTTATGAAATGCTTGTAATTATACTTCAGTAGTAGCATCTGACAAAAATATCTAAAGACACTGAAGCAGCAAATTTTGTGGAAATTCATATTTGTGTCATTCTCAAAACTTTTGGCCATGACTGTATACTGTACAAGTACTCAGGACAGGTAGTCAAAGGAGGGCTGATATATGTACAATATAAAATTATTACATTGTTGTGGTCCATTCTGTATTTCTGTATAATTCTGTATTTAGAAACCCAATACAGTAACAGTCCCTATTGCACAGATTAAATGTCAGTCTTTAGTAAGGCATGATCTAATCCAAAACCAGTGTTGACATCAGTATAGGGAGGAAAGTGGACACCATCAGCAAACAGAACACGTTGACATCCTGAGACAGCCATGACTTGTCATTTACCCTGCAGATCATTGAGGCTTAATATGTTGAGCAGGAAAATGGGGATAACAAGTATTGGCATCATTTCCTTGTCATATCCTTCCTTTCCTAAGGACCCAATGATCAGTTCAATGGATGGTGGGTGGAGTGCGGGCATGTGCAAGACCACAGGATCATAGTGCAGGCATACGTGTAGCTTGGGAAAATGCCATTTACAGTGGGGCAAAAAAGTATTTAGTCAGCCACCAACTGTGCAAGTTCTCCCACTTAAAAAGATGAGAGAGGCCTGTAATTTTCATCATAGGTACACTTCAACTATGACAGACAAAATGAGGGAAAAAAATCCAGAAAATCACATTGTAGGATTTTTAATGCATTTATTTGCAAATTATGGTGGAAAATAAGTATTTGGTCAATAACAAAAGTTTCTCAATACTTTGTTATATACCCTTTGTTGGCAATGACAGATGTCAAACGTTTTCTGTAAGTCTTCACAAGGTTTTCACACACGGTTGCTGGTATTTTGTCCCATTCCTCCATGCAGATCTCCTCTAGAGCAGTGATGTTTTGGGGCTGTTGCTGGGAAACACAGACTTTCAACTCCCTCCAAAGAATTTCTATGGGGTTGAGATCTGGAGACAGGCTAGGCCACTCCAGGACCTTGAAATGCGTCTTACGAAGCCACTCCTTCGTTGCCCGGGCGGTGTGTTTGGGATCATTGTCATGCTGAAAGACCCAGCCACGTTTCATCTTCAATGCCCTTGCTGATGGAAGGAGGTTTTCACTCAAAATCTCACGATACATGGCCCCATTCATTCTTTCCTTTACATGGATCAGTCGTCCTGGTCCCTTTGCAGAAAAACAGCCCCAAAGCATGATGTTTCCACCCCCATGCTTCACAGTAGGTATGGTGTTCTTTGGATGCAACTCAGCATTCTTTGTCCTCCAAACACGACGAGTTGAGTTTTCACCAAAAAGTTATATTTTGGTTTCATCTGACCATATGACATTCTCACAATCTTCTTCTGGATCATCCAAATGCTCTCTAGCAAACTTCAGATGGGCCTGGACATGTACTGGCTTAAGCAGGGGGACACGTCTGGCACTGCAGGATTTGAGTCCCTGGCGGCATAGTGTGTTACTCATGGTAGGCTTTGTTACTTTGATCCCAGCTCTCTGCAGGTCATTCAATAGGTCCCCCTGTGTGGTTCTGGGATTTTTGCTCACCGTTCTTGTGATCATTTTGACCCCACGGGGTGAGATCTTGCATGGAGCCCCAGATCGAGGGAGATTATCAGTGGTCTTGTATGTCTTCCATTTCCTAATAATTGCTCCCACGGTTGATTTCTTCAAACCAAGCTGCTTACCTATTGCAGATTCAATCTTCCCAGCCTGGTGCAGGTCTACAATTTTGTTTCTGGTGTCCTTTGACAGTTCTTTGGTCTTGGCCATAGTGGAGTTTGGAGTGTGACTGTTTGAGGTTGTGGACAGGTGTTTTTTATACTGATAACAAGTTCAAACAGGTACCATTAATACAGGTAACGAGTGGAGGACAGAGGAGCCTCTTAAAGAAGAAGTTACAGGTCTGTGAGAGCCAGAAATCGTGCTTGTTTGTAGGTGACCAAATACTTATTTTCTGCCATAATTTGCAAATAAATTCATTAAAAATCCTACAATATGATTTTCTGGATTTTTTTTCTTCAAATTTTGTCTATCATAGTTGAAGTGTACCTATGATGAAAATTACAGGCCTCTCTCATCTTTTTAAGTGGGAGAACATGCACAATTGGTGGCTGACTAAATACTTTTTTGCCCCACTGTATATCTTTCATCTCTCAAGGGGGGAACATTGTAGTTTGTACCATCACTCATTCATATATCTTTATGTACATATTCTTTATCCCCTTACACTTGTGTCTATAAGGTAGTAGTTTTGGAATTGTTAGCTAGATTACTTGTTGGTTATTACTGCATTGTCAGAACTAGAGGCACAAGCATTTCGCTACACTCGCATTAACATCTGCTAACCATGTGTATGTGACAAATACATTTGATTTGATTTGATTTGATTTGTAGATGAGGGGGAGTACATCAACTGTAGGCCAGGGTTTAGTAGAATACTTAGTAGATGGCTGCAACGCTGGCAATACAGAAAATAATCACACTGTACAATCCTGATGAGACAAATCTTAAGCTATAGCCTCTCATCTTGCAGCTTGAGTGGAGTGTGTGCCTGTATTTGGTTTCCAGGGAGGGATAGACATGGAAATGGAGGAGCAGGTACAGTATAGTATGCATCTGATGAGAGAGGGATTTCCCCACAGACAAGAACAGCACTCAGAGGAGTGGAGGACAGAAGAGCCTCTTAAAGAAGAAGTTACAGGTCTGTGAGAGCCAGAAATCTTGCTTGTTTGTTTTTCATTTTCTCTGTCATAGTTGAAGTGTACCTATGATGAAAATTACAGGCCTCTCTCATCTTTTTAAGTGGCAGACCTTGCACAATTGGTGGCTGACTAAATACGTTTTTGCCCCACTGTACATTAGCCAGCATACAGGGAGGCATGAAGATAGAAAAACGTTCAGGAGATTAAAAAGTTGCAAATTACTTTGGGCAATTAAGCCTGCAAATATTAGAGGAGCTTGACTCTTGGTTCATATCCAGAATAATGAATTTGGAAAGGGGAGACTTGTGTCGAAATAACATGCATACCTTCCGGTCTGCGAGCATCTGTTTGAGTTCCTGTCTCATTTCTGCAAATATATCCTTTACGGTCTCTCTCTCTGTCTTTTTTAGTTCTTATTATCCCTCTCTATTTGCCTGTCTGGTAGCCTAATCCTTCACTCCTTCTCCTCTATGCATTACTACAGACACTGTACATTCCAGTAATGCCTGCCTCTCTTCTCTCTCTCTCTCCCTCCCCCACTCTCTATTTCTCACTCCCCCCTCTTTTGCGCTCTTTCTTTCTCACTCTCTTTCTCCCTCTCTCACTCCCTCTCCTAGACGCAGTCGTTCTCTTGGCTCTATTTTACAGTATTCTGCAGAAACATGACTACCTGGACCGTCAAAAATGTCATGTGTGCCACATTAACCCGCTCCGTCACACTCTTCACATCAGCACACACAGCAACTTCACCTCTCCATCGCTGACCAGGAGAACATACTCAGTCAAATGAATGACTGGTAGACACCCTGAAATCCTTTACTGGTGCCTTTTAAAGAAAAAAATAGTATCCGAGTGTTTTGCTATTTAGTAGTGCTAAACATTTCTGTAAACTACAGTACATGTAGGTGCATCCATGTGTAACGTAAATGGACAAGTCATGGACAAGTGAATTCACCATAATGTACAGTTCAGTTTGCCAAGGCCTCTGAAGAGTGATGGAATACATATACAGTGTCTTCAGAAAGTATTCACACCTCTTGACTTTTCCACATGTTGTTGAATTACAGCATTAATTTAAAATGGATTACACATGTAGATGTTGTGTCACTGGCATACACGCAATACCCCACAATGTCAATGTGGAATTATGTTTTGAGAAAAGTTTTTGAAATGAATCAAACGGTTAAAGCTGAAGTGTCTTGAGTCCATATGTATTCAACCTCTTTAATATGGCAATCCTAAATAAGTTCATTAGTAAAAAATGTGCTTAACAAGTCACATAATAAGTTGTGTGGACTCACTCTGTGTGTAATAAGAGTGTTTAACGTGATTTTTGAGTGACTATCTCATCTCTGTACCTCAATTATCTGTAAGGTTCCTCAATCGAGCAGTGAATTTCAAACACAGATTCACCCACAAAGACCAGAAAGATTTTCCAATGCCTCGCAAAGAAAGGCGCCTATAAGTAAATGGGTAAACCTTTAAAAAGCAGACATTTAATATCCCTTTGAGCAGTAATTAACTAGACTTTGGATGGCGTATCAATGCACCTAGTCACTACAAATATACAGGCATCCTTCCTTACTCAGTTGCCGGTAAGGAAGGAAACAAAGTGAAAGAAAAGGAGGTAGCCTGTACAGAATAAAAAATATTCCAAAACATGCATCCTGTTTGCAATAAGGCACTAAAGTAAAGCTGCAAAAAATGTTGGAAACAAATGACCTTTATGTCCTGAATACAAAGCGTTATGTTTGAGGCAAATCCAATGCAACACATCACTGAGTACCACTCTTCAGATATTCAAGCATATTGGTGGCTAAATCATGTTGTGGGAATGCTTGTCATCGGCAAGGACTAGGGAATAGAGCTAGTGCATTGGCAAAATCCTAGAGGAAAACCTGGTTCAGTCTGCTTTCCAACAGACACTGGGAGACAAATTCCCCTTTCAGCAGGACAATAACCTAAAATACAAGACCTGAAAATGGCTGTCTAGCAATGATCAACAACCAACTTGACAGAGCTTGAAGACTTTTTTAAAGAATAATGTGCAAATATAGCACAATCCAGGTGTGCAATGCTCTTAGAGACTTACCTAGAATGACACACAGCAGTAATCACTGCCAAAAGTGATGCTAACATGTATTGACTCAGTGGTGTGAATACTTATGTAAATTAGATACAGTGCATTCGGAAAGCATTCAGACCCCTTTAACGTTTCCACATTTTGTTACGTTACAGCCTTATTCTAAAATTGATTAAATAGTTTTTTCCCTCATCAATCTACACATTACCCTATAATAACAAAGCAAAAACAGGTTTTTAGAATTTTTAGCAAATTTATAAAAACTGAAATATCACTAGTATATTAGTATTCAGACCCTTTACTCAGTACTTTGTTGAAGCACCTTTGACAGCGATTACAGCCTTGAGAGTTCTTGGGTATGACGGTACAAGTGGGCACAACTGTATTTGGGGAGTTTCTCCTGCGTTGTCTTGGCTGTGTGCTTAGGGTCATTGTAGGGGCAGCAGGTAGCCTAGTGGTTAGAGCGTTGGACTAGTAACCAGAATGTAGCAAGATCGAATCCCTGAGCTGACAAGGTAAAAATCTGTTGTTCTGCCCCTGAACAAAGCAGTTAACACACTGTTCCTAGGCTGTCATTGAAAATAAGATTTTGTTCTTAACTGACTTGCCTAGTTAAATAACGGTGAAATACAAAATTGTCCCAGTCTGAGGTTCTGAGCGCTCTGGAGCAGGTTTTCATTAAGGATCTCTTTGTATTTTGCTCCGTTCATCTTTGCCTCAATCCTGACTAGTCTTTCAGTCCCTGCCGCTGAAAAACATCCCCACAGCATGATGCTGCCAGCACCATGCTTCACCGAAGGGATGGTGCCAGGTTTCCTCCAGACGTGACGCTTCGCATTCAGGCCAAAGAGTTGGTTTCATCAGACCAGAGAATCTTGTTTCTGAGAGTCTTTAGGTGCCTTTTGGCAAACTCCAAGCAGGCTGTGCCTTTTACTGAGGAGTGGCTTCTGTCTGTCTGGCCACTCTACCATAAAGGCCTGATTGATGGAGTGCTGCAGAGATGGTTGTCCTTCTGGAAGGATCTCCCATCTCCACAGAGGAACTCTAGAGCTTTGTCAGTGTGTGTAGATCGCTGAGGAAACATTTTTATTTAATCAATTGATTAAATAATGTGGAAAAAGTCCAGGGGTCTGAATACTTTCCGGATGCACTGTATTTCTGTATTTCATTTTCATTACATTTGCAAAAAATGTCTAAAAACATTTTTTCACATTGGCATTATGGGGTATCGTGTGTAGATGGGTAAAGACAAAGAAATCCAGTCCATCCATTTTGAATTCAGGCTGTAACAGGAGTAAATTTGTAAGTCGCTCTGGATAAGAGCGTCTGCTAAATGACTTAAATGTAAATGTAAATGTAAATCAAGGGCTATGAATACTTTATGAAGGAACTGTAGTTCTGCTGTTAGCTGCCTACTGCTGCTGTGCAGTAATACTTAATCATATGAGCATTTTGTCTGTTTCATAAGAATCATGCATGTAGACCACATTCGTCTATAGCAGTAGTTAACTCACCTGGGGCGAGACGCAAACTATTGCCTGCCAAAGTAATCTGTGCACTATCCTAAAGAGCTCTAGACTTGGAATATTTCTTCTTGGATGCAAATAAGGCTTTGGCTTGGGTTCAATTGACAACCTGCCCATCTTCTCTCAACGTATACAGAAAACACATCCACATAAGAATTGGTTTTGTCTCAGCAGGGAATTCTAGCCGAATAATTTTTTATTCTCGTTTTTATCAAGATAGCCACATTCCTCCATCCAGCGAGGGAACCTGAGCCATGTGAACAGTAATGGTGGTGCTAACATAAAAGGTTGAGCTAATGAATCCCCGCTTTCCATTTGGTGTATTTGATACTCTGTTATCAGCAGGCTAGGCACGTGCAGTGGTAAACCTAGCCCCAAAACTAATGGAGGATCCGTCTGTGGAGGTCCACAAGGCTCCCTACTGAGACATTCTGTCAGTTGGAGCTGGACTGGTCGTGGATCAAGGGCAAGATGGAACAGCATAAGCATGGAATAGGCCAGATATCACCTAGAATCGATTTTTAAATGCTTTATTTAACCTTTATTTAACTAGGCAAGTCAGTTAAGAACAATTTTTATTTACAATGACAGCTTACCCCGGCCAAACCCTAACCCGGGCGATGCTGGACCAATTGTGTACCGCCCTATGGGACTCCCAATCAAGGCCGGTGGTCATAGCCTGGAATCGAACCAGGGTCTATAGTGACACCTCTAGCACTGAGATGAAGTGCCTGAGAGTGCTGCGCCACTCGGGAGCCCCAAAATGAATGATATGGCCTGGAATAGGGATAGTATAAACAGGATATGAACAAGTTTTCCATGTGGATATAGATAACACATGGAACAAGGCGATATCCCAAAGTGGCATTGTAGTCCACATATCTGAATATATTGAAGGGGTCAGGTGCTGCTGATACTTGTGTCAGTGAACTGCTTCATTTTTTACACCAACATTGAAAATAGGCTCCAATTTGTGAACAGTGCCACAGCCTTCACACCCTGTCCTTCATATTCATCTGAGCTCAGTGCAGCATTTCTAGTGTTGATTCGGGTGTTAAATGAATTCTGAATGTGTTCAATTAACACTAATTTGTTTTTTGTTTTTAACTGTTAATAACAAGTGCTATTATTTCCCAGGATGCTCTATTGCAGTTTGATTTTTAGAATTGTTTGTTTCCGTATCTATGTTTTTGCATGCACATTGATTGATTAATTAATCGTACTCAAATATAAATAACATACATTTTTCTAAACTAATCCAATCTGTTACTTGGACTTATTTTAAATGCTTTAGGTAGTCTCATATATTCAGTCATTCTGAATGCAGGTTGTGGGTGAATACAAATTCCAAATGTTGAATATCCCCACTCTGGAATCCAATAGGAATTATACATCACTTTGCAAGCCAGCATAATGTGACTTGCAGGCCTGATATTGCCTATAAACCATGAGTTTCAGGCAACTGTATTTGGGTAAAAATAGGCCCTCAAAATAAGGCCTAATTAAATATGTGTTTTATTGTACTAAATAATATACTTTTAATGATAACATATTCACTTAGGATCTCAATTGGTGGACACAGGCCTGCAAATGAAAACATTGTCTTTGTTCACTAACAAATACAGTCATGGTGTTAAATCTACAGTTCACTCGAAAGACCAGGCACTCTGGGAAATATGAAAATTAGGCTATACACTAAGCAGTGTGTTAATTTAACAAATCAAAAGTATGGACCTGTATAGACACTGGATCAGTGTTAAATTTAACACTCCGTTTTGATTTAACACTGGATAATTTGCAATGTGGAAGGTACAGTAGGGCAAAAAAGTATTGTCAGCCACCAATTGTGCAAGTTCTCCCACTTAAAAAGATGAGAGAGGCCTGTAATTTTCATCATAGGTACACTTCAACTATGACAGACAAAATGAGAGAAAAAAATCCAGAAAATCACATTGTAGGATTTTTTTTTCTTTATTTGCAAATTATGGTGGAAAATAAGTATTTGGTCAATAACAAAAGTTTATCTCAATACTTTGTTATATACCCTTTGTTGGCAATGACAGAGGTCAAATGTTTTCTGTAAGTCTTCACAAGGTTTTCACACACTGTTGCTGGTATTTTGGCCCATTCCTCCATGCAGATCTCCTCCAGAGCAGTGATGTTTTGGGGCTGTTGCTGGGCAACACGGACTTTCAACTCCCTCCGTGTGGTTCTGGGATTTTTGCTCACCGTTCTTGTGATCATTTTGATCCCACGCGGTGAGATCTTGCGTGGAGCCCCAGATCGAGGGAGATTATCCGTGGTCTTTGTATGTCTTCCATTTCCTAATAATTGCTCCCACAGTTGATTTCTTCAAACCAAGCTGCTTACCTATTGCAGATTCAGTCTTCCCAGCCTGGTGCAGGTCTACAATTTTGTTTCTGGTATCCTTTGACAGCTCTTTGGTCTTGGCCATAGTGGAGTTTGGAGTGTGACTGTTTGAGGTTATGGACAGGTGTCTTTTATACTGATAACAAGTTCAAACAGGTACCATTAATACAGGTAACGAGTGGAGGACAGAGGAGCCTCTTAAAGAAGAAGTTACAGGTCTGTGAGAGCCAGAAATCTTGCTTGTTTGTAGGTGACCAAATACTTATTTTCTGCCATAATTTGCAAATAAATTCATTAAAAATCCTACAATATGATTTTCTGGATTTTTAAAATAATTTTGTCTATCATAGTTGAAGTGTACCTATGATGAAAATTACAGGCCTCTCTCATCTTTTTAAGTGGGAGAACATGCACAATTGGTGGCTGACTAAATACTTTTTTGCCCCACTGTTTATCTTTCATCTCTCAAGGTGGGAACATTGTAGTTTGTACCATCACTCATTCATATATCTTTATGTTCATATTCTTTATCCTCTTACACTTGTGTCTATAAGGTAGTAGTTTTGGAATTGTTAGCTAGAGTACTTGTTGGTTATTACTGCATTGTCAGAACTAGAAGCACAAGCATTTCGCTACACTCGCATTAACATCTGCTAACCATGTGTATGTGACAAATACATTTGATTTGATTTGATTTGTAGATGAGGGGGAGTACATCAACTGTAGGCCAGGGTTTAGTAGAATACTAGTAGATGGCTGCAATGCTGGCAATACAGAAAATAATCACACTGTACAATCCTGATGAGACAAATCTTAAGCTATAGCCTCTCATCTTGCAGCTTGAGTGGAGTGTGTGCCTGTATTTGGTTTCCAGGGAGGGATAGACATGGACATGGAGGAGCAGGTACAGTATAGTATGCATCTGATGAGAGAGGGATTTCCCCACAGACAAGACCAGCACTCAGATCAAACAGAGGATCCTACATCTGTCCGCGTCACAGAGACACCTGGGACCATAACAATTCACATCAAAACCATGAAGGGGAGAGAGAGGCATAAATCATCCTCTACAGAAGTGACAACTTAATAACCACATCACATTCATACTGTATGGAGCATGGACACACATATTCCTACAAAACACACACACACGTTCATACCAACATACACGTACAGTACATTCTTATACCTCTTGCCACATACAGATACGTAACACACAACATAAAACAGAAAGGTAAACGTTTGTATGCGTGCATGAAACAACGATGGATAGTTTTATAAGAGGGATAGTTTTATACACAGCAGATAAATGAACAGCATTCAGCTACATTAAATCTGCAATGTTGAACACCTTTGCACACTCACTGGCCTTGTCTAGATCCCATTTCCTCCAAACAGAGAGAGCTTTATCGGCCATTGAGAAATGACAGCACTCGCTAAAATATTTGAAGGCTTTTTCCGAGATCCAAAGGGGGTCAAGGGTTCCCGGGCTAACTTTCCATTGCTCTTGGTATTTACTTTGATTCCCTTTTTCCCATCGTGGCTAGAGTGGTTAAATAGCTAGCACACTGTATTAAAACGCCTCAATACAAATGTCCTTAATATCAACATAAATATGAATGTTGCTAAGCATTAAAAGCTACCCTGTTTTGGGTTTGTTTACTTTTTTTCCGTCAGAGTGGGGAGGTTGGTGTTGGTGTGTAGATTGTTGTTGGCAGTGGATCCTCGGGCCAGTTCAGAGTTGAGTTAAGGTCAGTCCTCCTGCCTAATTATGGTCCATTAACCTTTGGTGTTGTTCTTACCTCCAGCCCTAACATATGCCTCGACTCGTATTCCACTTCAGTCCCCCCATTCCCCTCTTAAACCTCTACTCTGACCCCCCACTAGAACCCAAATACTACTTCTTCCCCAACGGAGACTTTTGAGGGTCAAAGGATGATGTCCTCCCTCTCAGACGAGATGGTCTACACAAACAGATGTTAACAGATGTTACAGCTGTTACTGTATGATACGGTTCAGTAATTAAATGACTATCGTGGTTATCTTGTCTCTCTTATTTCTCTCTATTTTACACTCTTCTTTCTCGCTCTCCCTCGCTCGCTCTCTCTAACTCACTCGTCCTCTCTCTTTCTCTCTTTCTCTTGCGTTCGTTCCGTCATTATCATGACTAATACTTCCACCAGTGACTTGACTCATAATGGATATGCCATACAGCTCGTGGCCTTGGATAAATGTGTGAACGTTATGTACATAGGACTACATACACACACATATACACATATATATATAGCTCAACAGCTCAGTTTCCTCCATCGATTGCAGGGAGAACAGACACAATGGCTTCATATTATTCATCAGGCTTTAATTAGGCACCTTCCGGCAGCAGCCCTACTGGTGGTCATGTGTGGTCAGCAGAGACTATGGAACTAGTCTATATTCTTTCAACGCAACCTCCGAAGGAAATGGAGAACTTGGCCATAACTGCAGGCACCACATATTATGGAGTGTGTTTCCATTGTAATTATGGAGTGTGGTGCTGTCTGGAGTTTGGCATGCTTTCTTTCTGAGGAAGTATAAGGTGACTCCCTACATACTGTATGAAACTGAATTTAAATATAACATAATTATAAAGCTCATATAAGTTTGTCCTGAGCCCATGTTTAAGGACAATGATCACGATGTGATACGAGAGCAAAGGTCCATAAAGGCAGAGAGCATGAAAGAGGCTGGAGGGAGAATAGAGTTCAGCCTTGACACAGTTTAGCTCATCCAAACGAGCTCATCCAAACTTCACCTCTGGCCCTCTCTTTAAAACCACAATGTTTCACTGAACAGTTTTTCAATCGGGACCGATTCCTCTAACACCCACACAGCTTCTATGAGCCTCAGCGCAAAATGCCAAACACAGTCACATCTCTGTCTTTGAGCAATGAACATTTCCTCCCTGACCGCAATGTGGTTTTGTCCCTGGCAATTTACAGCAAAGCACTGTATTATTTTCCCATTATATTAATGACATACTTATCTGCTAACAAGTGATGTGGTGTTTCTCAACCCCATTGCTGAAGCTCACTCTTGTGAGCTAGTTCTTTTGGCTGTGACTTCTTCCTCTCTCTTTTCTGCCTTTTCTTTTTCTCTCCTCTTTTTTCCGCTTTCCCTTTCTACAGTATAACAAAAACTGTAAAACAAGTGACACATGTTTTAATTTGCAATAATAGAGATGTATCAACAAATCGAATCAACTTGTAAGCATTGCATCCAGTCCATAATGTTGGCTCGCTATTTTGGGGTTTAAGTCTAAGTGAGTCTACGTTTGCTGAGTCACAGGCAGTATTGCCCAGAAATGTTCCATAAACATGAGCAGATACTGTAGGAAAGGTTATAATATCTGAGACACCCCATAATATAGCCCATAATGTCAAAATGGAGTTGTGTTTTTAGAATTGTTTTACAAATTATTTAAAAATGAAAAGATGAAATGTCTTGAGTCAATAAGAATTCAACCCCTTTGTTATTGCAAGCCTAAATAAGTTCAGGAGTAAAAATGTACTTAACAAGTCACATAATAAGTTGCATGGATGCACTCTGTATGCCATAATAGTGTTTAACATTATTTTTGAATGACTACCTCATCTCTGTACCCCACATATACAATTATCTGTAAGGTCTCTTAGTCAAGCAGTGAATTTCAAACACAGATTCAACCACAAAGACCAGGGATGTTTTCCAATGGCTCACAAAGAATGGCACCTATTGGTAGATGGGTAAAAATAAAATAAAAAGCAGACATTGAATATCCCTTTGAGCATGGTAAAAGTTATTAATTACACTTTGGATTGTGAATCAATACACGCAGTCACTACAAAGATACAGGCGTTCTTCTGAACTCAGTTGCCTGAGAGGAAGGACACTGCTCAGGGATTTCATCATGAGGGCAATGGTGACTTTACTACTCTGTGACAGGATAAAACTGAGGATGTATCAACAACATTGTAGTTACTCCACAATATGAACCGAAATGACAGATTGAAAAGAAGGAATCCTGTACAGAATAAAAATATTCCAAAACATTCATCCTGTTGCAATAAAGCACTAAAGTAGAACTGAAAAAAATGTGGCAAAGTGTTATGTTTGGGGAAAATCCAAAGGCAACACTTCCCTGAGTACCACTCTTCATATTTTCAAGCATATTGGATGCTGCATCATGTTATGGATATGCTTGTCATCGACAAGGTCTAGGGAGGATTTTAGGATAAAAATGAACGGAAAAGAGTTAGGCACATGAAAATCCTTGAGGAAAACTTTTACCCGTAGAGAACAGCCTACTCAGATGAATGGTGCTCATTTAATGAAGTTAGACCAAAGTTGAATCAATGTATGCAAGGTCACATAATGATAGTATTCTACATAACATAACCAAAAATAATAGCATAGTATAACGTTACTGTAAGACAAAAACACCACCGCAATTTTCTTTCATGTTGCCAAAAGTAGGCTATGCTACAGTTTGTCAGTGGTGTAAAGTGCTTAAGTAAAAATACTTTAGAGTACTACTTAAGTAGTTTTTTGGGGTATCTGTACTTTACTATTTATATTTTAGATTACTTTTACTTTAATACATTCATAAAGAAAATAATGTACTTTTTACTCTTTACACTTTCCCTGACGCCCAAAAGTACTCGTTACATTTTGAATGCTTAGCTGGACAGGAAAAGTGTCAAATGCATGCACTTATCAAGAGAACATCCCTGCTCATCCCTACTGCCTCTAATTTGGCGGACTCACTAAACACAAATGCTTAATTTGTAAATTATGTCAGTGTTGGAGTGTGCCTCTGACTATCCGTTAAATTTAAAAAACAAGAAAATCATGCATCTGGTTTGTCTAATATATATATTTTTTATACCTAAGTATATTTCAAATCAAATATTCAAGTAGCATTTTACTGGGTGACTTTCACTTTTATTTGAGTCATTTTCTGTATAAAGGTATCTTTACTTTTACTCAAGTATGACAATTGGGTAATTTTTCCACCACTGCAGTTTGTTAACACCACCGGCTCTAAAATTCACCCACTGTACAGTACATGATTCCAAACAACATTGTAGGCTACTTTGAAACAACAGTGTATAACTCAAGAAGTTATAAGTTCATATCCCCATGAAACTGATAGAGATCAAATGATTGGTATGCAGATTCTGCATGGATGTTTAATGGTAAAACTTGAAGAAATATCTTTCACATCTTTTGAATGAGGTGGTGTTTTTGTCTTACTGCAAAGTTATACTGTGCTATTACATTCTTTTGTGTAGAATACTATCGTTATGGTTCTGTTATGTAGAATGGTTCTGTTATGTAGAATACTATCGTTATGTGATCGTGCAGACATGGATTCAGCTTTGATCTAACTTTATTAAACAAGCACCATTCGCCTGAGTAGCCTGTTCTCACCGCATAAAGTAGAGAACATACACATGTGCAGAACATGATCTGCACATGTGCAGAAGATTCAGGATATTTAGTCTGCCAGAGTTGTACCGATTAACTAAGAATAAATATTGCATTTATAATAATAATTAGAAAAAAATGTTCTCTTGCTTCAGAGGATTTGCTTTGATTTTGTTGCCTGTATGCTTTAAGTCTGGCCTATTTATTTGAATATTCACAAATACAGTAAGTGAACTGCTACTGTATGTTATGCAGCATTTTTTACAGTAATATTCCAAAATACACAAAGTATAAATTTTTCCCACAATGCAATGTAATTTATGGTAATATACTATTTTCAGTTTATGTTACTGCTGATTATACAGTAATTAACCATGACATTAACAGGATTTGTTTTACAGTACTTACAAACATCTGTGCTAACAGGCTATTAAAAGTATGCTGAAATCGCAATTTCCTGGTTGCTAAAATTCGAATTAGTTCACCTAATTTCAGTTTATTTGACAAACAAGCAAGTGTAGAGTAGTGTAGAGAATCTTTGTACCATCTAAACCGCTGTGAAACATATTTTCCATAACCAAAAATATTGTATTTTCAGATGTTTGAAGTTGGTGTACAAAACCGAAAGTAAAAGATGCAAAAACGAAACTTAAGAACGGAACGCTTAGAAATAGGGCACGTAGAACATATCTACCGCTTCTTAAACTTGCTTTCAATGAGAATGACAGATCTATAACACACATTTCTGTGTGAATTTGGTTGGGTCGCCCAAAAAAATACATATTGCAGCTTTTAACACATGATTGCAGACATAACCTCTTGCAATAACTCATACGAGACTTCTCCTTTAAGTCCTTTCCCTCAAGACGTAGTAGCCCAGTCAGTCATTTTTGTATAGGTCCTGCCTTCAGGGGGCGGGAGAGATACTGTACAAACTCTAGGAAATCAGCTCTCCTGTCCCATGCGCCAGCGGCGTAATCAGGAGGGAACAGGGCTGACGCGCACCGCGCCACAGAGAGCTTTGGCTATTGATAAGCCTGTGACGAAGGAGCGGACAGCAAACTCCCATTGTATGCTACCACACTTGTGCTGCGCTTAGAGGCGCACCGTGCGTTATAAGGAGAGAATAACCTCATGTAAGGCTACAACGCGTGGAAAAGGAACATAAAAAGGGATTTTAATCAACTTGAAAAGTGTTGATGTCTCGAGGGATAACCTAGCATTAGCCTATACTAATGTGTAAATAACATTTGACTGATCTAGTCTATAATATTGTTTGGAAGCTTTGTTTTATGTATGCAAGTAATTTAAATTGGTCAGAAGATGTTTTTCTCATTACATTGATTTTTTTTTGGATAATGTTTGAAGTTTATTTTAAAGCCATCGGCTATAACATTTGATGTTTTAATTTCACACTAGGACTTTTACTGACTCGAATTGTGTGATACCAAACTATCTGAGACTATCATCCTGACCGCAGGAGATTGTGTTTGGAACACACCACAAAAAGATCTTTGGGGATTTAATACATCAATTCAAGATGGACCAAATCATCTTTAAAAAAGTCGCCTTACTCCCCTAGTCCCCTGACAGTGGAATTTCGAGCTCGGTGGACGTTCTAAGTGGGAAGCGTATAATTGAGTAGGCAACAATTGCTAATTGACTGGATATACTTTGCTGAGACAAGCGTGGGTGTCCGTCTGCTCGCAACGCCAGGAGTTCCAATTCCACAGAGCGAGCCGCTGTCCCTGCGCTTAGTGCTGAGGGAGAGACTCGTGCTGTTTCCATAAATGCTTGGTCTATCGCGGAGAATCCAGCCTGGGCAGCAAGATGAGCTCGTGGGTTTGGGTTCAGCTGCTCGCGTTGTTTGCGACATGTCTGCGGTCGGGCAGCGCAGAGGTATGTGACGGAGTCAATTAATTAAAAATGTAGGTCTACTTGCCCATTCAACAGGTTGTTGTCAAATATATGTTTTTCTGTTTAGTTCATTTTCTTTGTTTCATTTCACTGTGAATGTTAATATTAGGTACCATTATTGAGCATATTTCATACCAGGGCCCAATTATTGACCATTGTTGAATTTCAGGATCATTGTATTTTAACAACGTTTGCACTGGGGCTTGTGTGCTCTCTAAACAAAAGGCACCAAGGTGTTACATTCAATATTGTTTTGTACAAAATAAATGTGAACCAGGCCCCTCGCCCTTCCACTTAGTGTACTGGCCTACAACCACATGTGCACTTGTAATTATGAAAGTATATAGCAATTAAGCTGCGTCTTGTAAGTTAAACTGCTCATCATCTAAACCACACCTTATGCCAGCTCATCTCATGGCTTTAATGCATCTATATTAAATATATTTTGAAATGGTCCTGAGTTTCACTTCAGGCTGTGAGGGCCTCGTGGCGAGGACATCCGATTGGGCCCTGCTTGGCAAGGTAACCATAGAACAGTTACAGCACATGGCAGACCCATCTACAGAACATAAACTTCTTATCGTCCAGAATCCCAAAGTGAAAATAAGAATCTTTCTCCATTAACCTGCATTTTCTGTGGTACGCTTGGGGCACATGCTCTGATGATGCGCTCATTCGTTGGGCCCCATAACTCCCTAACGCTTGTCCACATGCTCATGATCAACATGGGCCCCTCTCCAGATGTCTAAACTCATAAACCTGTCGATAAACATCATTTGAGTGGAAGGTGGAGGCCATGTAAAATCTCACCAGACCCATCCTGAAGCATGCCTGGGAGCTAAGCAAGACCAAATGTGTGTGTGTGTCCACGGGATATTCGACAGGCTAGCAATAGGATGAGCGCTTGTCACAGCAACACAACTATAAATCGTTCTAATCATGCTATGGCTGACTATTGTCTTGAGTCATTGAAAAGAATAGGAAAACATTTTTTAACTCAAGGAGAGAGGGGCTTCGTCTCGACTGCTAGAGTTGATTCTATGTACTTTGTATCGTAGCATACACAGCAAGTATACTAAAAGTTCCTTTCCCAGGATATGTCCTGCATATGACACATCCATTGCATGGTGAATTATACCATGGTGAGTCCTGTCCCCATATGGTTATCTTTGAGAGGCGATATAATTAAAGTATGAGGGTCTCATTTTGATAGGCTTGAGAAGAGGCTAAAGAGGCCATAACTTTAATATAATAATATGCACAGAGTGTACAAAACACTAAGGACACCTGCTCTTTCCATGACATAGACTGACCAGGCGAATCCAGGTGAAAGCTATAATCCCTTATTGATGTCACTTTGTTAAATCAATTTCAATCAGTGTCGATGAAGGGAAGGAAACAGGTTGAAGGAGGATTTTTAAGCCTTGAGACAATTGAGACCTGGATTGTATATATGTGCCATTCAGAGGGTGAATGGACAATACAAAATATTTAAGTGCCTTTGAACGGGGTATGTTAGTAGGTGCCAGGAGCACTGGTTTGTGTCAAGAACTGCAACTCTGCTGAGTGTGTATCAATAATGGTCCCCCACCCAAGGACATCCAGCCAACTTCACAACTGTGGGAAGCATTGGAGTCAACATGGGCCATTATCCCCGTGGAACGCTTTCAACACATTGTAGAGTCCATGTCCCACCGAATTGAGGCTGTTCTGAGAGCAAAAGACGGGAGGGGGTGGGGGGGGGTGCAACTCAATGTTAGGAAGGTGTTCTTAATGTTTTGTACACTCAGTATATATGCCATTTTGTGGACACCTTTATCCAAAACAACTTACAGTCATGCATGCATACATTTGACATACTACTGGTCCCAAGATTTTAACCGACTATCCTGGCATTGCAAGCACTATACTCTACCAGCTGAGCTACATTGGACCATCTTTGGGACATTCATAGGAATTGGCAGTAGTGGCTGTGGGAAGGGACTTTAGTGAAACGAAGCTCTGACTATGTGGGTCATGACAATATACACACTCAGTCTTCAGTTATGGGAAATGAATGTTTAAACAGGGTGAAATTCGGCGCACCCCTTCTTTGCTGGGTTTCCTTGAATGCAATTCAGTTGCTTTCATGCTATCAGATCTATGACTTCCTCTAGTGTGTCTTTTTCCCAGAGCTGCCAGTGGTGTGTGGTGTCCACCACATTTGTCATGTCAAAGACTAGGCTTTTGGAGGCAGCCTTGGAGGGACGCAAAAAAACATCCCAAATCATATGAATTGCCCAGATGACAGGTTGTTGGAGGTGTCAGTAAGGATTGATTAGAAGGTATTGTTAGTATAGTTGAAGTAGTTCTCTGTCATCTATACATCCTCCCATCCAGTGGTCCATTGCAGTGTACATGCCTATTGCTAGTTATCATATGAGGTGTCTTTGAGGTATACCATCAGGGAATTCCCTCAATCATCTATATCAAATGAATTTCTGAAGCCCTTTTTACATCAGCCAATGTCACAAAGTGATATACAGAAACCCAGGCTAAAACCCCAAACAGCAAGCAATGCAGATGTAGAAGAACCTAGGAAGAAACCTAGAGAGGAACCAGGCTCTGAGGGGTGGCCAGTCCTCTTCTGGCTGTGCCGGGTGGAGATTATAACAGTACATCGCCAAGATGTTCAAATGTTCATAGATGACCAGCAGGGTCAAATAATAATACAGTGGTTGTAGAGGGTGCAACAGGTCAGCACCTCAGGAGTAAATGTCTGTTGGCTTTTCATAACCGATCATTCAGAGTTAGAAACAGCAGGTGCGGTTGAGAGAGAGTCGAAAACAGCAGGCCCGGGTCATAGTAGCAAGTCCGGTGAACAGGTCAGGGTTCCATAGTCGCAGGCAGAACAGTTGAAACAGGAGCAGCAGCAGGTGGACAGCAAGGAGTCATCAGGCCAAGTAGTCCTGAGGCACTGTCCTCTGAGAGAAGAGGGAAGAGAGAGAAAGAGGGAACATACTTAAATTCACACAGGACACCGGATAAGACAGGAGAAATACTCCAGATATAACAGACTGATCTTAGCCACCCAATACAAACTATTGCAGCATAAATACTGGAGGCTGAGACAGGAGGGCTCGGGAGACACTGTGGCCCCGTCCAAAAATACACCCGGACAGGGCCAACCTGACAGGATATAACCCCACCCACTTTGCCAAAGTACAGCCGCCACACCCCACACCACTAGAGGGATATCTTCAAACCACCAACTTACTACCCTGAGACAAGGGACAGTATAACCCACAAAGATCACCCCCACTGCACAAATTCGAGGGGTGCGCCAACCCGGACACTCAAGTGGGTTGAGTGGGTTACCATCCACCACTCAAATAGGTTACTATCCACCACTGCGACCAGTGTGCTCTCGTTGGCTGGCTCTCATTTACATATTTGTCACCAAACCCACTGGCTCCAGGTCATCTATAAGTCTTTGCTAGGTAAAGTCCCACCTATCTCAGCTCAATGGTCACCATAGCAACACCCACCCGAAGCACGTGTTCCAGCAGGTATATTTCACTGGTCATCCCCAAAGCCAACACTTCCTTTGTCCGCCTTTCCTTACAGTTCTCTGCTGCCAATGACTGGAACGAATTGAAAAAAAAAAAATCACTGAAACTGGAGTCTTATATCTCCCTCTAACTTTAAGCATCAGCTGTCAGAGCAGCTTGTACCTGTACACAGCCAATCTGTAAATAGCACACCCAACTACCCTCATCCCCATATTGTTATTTATGCTCTTGCTCAGAAATTCTAGGGACAGTAAGGAGGCCTGCATCTTGTGACTGCAGCGTACATGTAGACCAAATTGGAAAGATAGGTAGGAGCAAGCCCATGTAATGCTTTGTAGTTTAGCAGTAAAATCTTGAAATCAGCCCTAGCCTTAACAGGAAGCCAGTGTAGAGCGACTAGCACTGGAGTAATATAATCACATTTTTGGATTCTAATTAAGATTCTAGCAGCTGTGTTAAGCACGAACTGAAGGTTATTTAGTGCTTCAACCATGTAGCCGGAAAGTAGAGCATTGCAGTAGTCTAATCTAGAAGTGACAAAAGCATGGATGAATTTTTCTGCATAATCTTTGGACAGAAAGTTTCAGAATTTTGCAATGTTACGTAGATGGATATGTTCAGACATGTCTTGATATGTTCATCAAAAGAGAGATCAGCGTCCAGAGTAACACAGAGGTCCTTCACCGTTTCATTTGAGACTCAGCCCCGGTAATATTATTAATTGTCAGATCCAACAGAAGATATCTTTGTTTCTTGGGACTTAGAACTAGCATCTCTGTTTTGTCCGAGTTTAAAAGTAAAACATTTGCCGCCATCCACTTCCTTATGTCTGAAACACAGGCTTCCAGGGAGGGCAATTTGGGGGCTTCAACATGTTTCATCAAAATGTACAGCTGTGTATTGTCTGCATAGCAGTGAAAGTTAACATTATGTTTCCGAATGACTTCACCAAGAGGTAAAATATATAGTGAAAACAATAGTGGTCCTAAAACAGAACCTTGAGGAACACCAAAATCTACAGGTGATTTGTCAGAGGACAAACCATCCACAGAGACAAACTGATATCTTTCCGACAGATAAGATCTAAACTAAGCCAGAACTTGTCCGTGTTGACCAATTTGGGTTTCCAATCTCTCCAAAACAATGTGGTGATCAATGGTATCAGAAGCAGCACTAAGGTCTAGGAGCATGATGACACCATTAAAAGGTAATTTACCACCTTCACGAATGCAGTCTCAGTGCTATGATGGGGTCTAAAACCAGACTGAAGCATTCCGTAAACATTGTTTGTCTTCAGGAAGGCAGTGACTTGCTGCACAACAGCTTTTCCCCAAAAAATTGAGAGGAATGGGAGATTTGATATAGGCCAATAGTTTTTATATTTTCTTGGTCAAGATTTGGCTTTTTCAAGAGAGGCTTTATTACTGCCACTTTTAGTGAGTTTGGTACACATCTGGTGGATAGGGAGCCGTTTATTATGTTCAACATAGGAGGGCCAAGCACAGGAAGCATCTCTTTCAGTAGTGTAGTTGGAATAGGGTCCAGTATGCAGGATTTGAGGCCATGACTATTTTCATCAATGTGTCAAGAGATATAATATGAAAAAACTTGAGTGTCTTGTTCCTAGTAGGTCCTTGCAGTGTTGTGCAGACTCAGGACAACTGAGCATTGGAGAAATACGCAACTTTAAAGAGGAGTCCGTAATTTGCTTTGTAATGATCATGATATTTTTGTCAAAGAAGTTCATGAATTTAATCACTGCTGAAGTGAAAGCCATCCTCTCTTGGGGAATGCTTCTTTTTAGTTAGCTTTGCAACAGTATCAAAAATACATTTTGGATTGTCATTAATTCTCCTCAATTAAGTTGGAAAATAGGATGATTGAGCAGCAGTGAAGGCTCTTTTTTGATACTGCACGGTACTCTCTTTCCAAGCTATCGGAAGACTTCCAGTTTGTTGTAGCGCCATTTCCCTTCCAATTTTCTGGAAGCTTGCTTCAGGGCTCGGGTATTTTCTGTATACCAGGGAGCTAGTTTCTTATGACAAATGTTTTTTGTGTTTAGGAGTGCGACTGCATCTAGGGTATTACGCAAGGTTACATAGAGTTCCTCAGTCAGGTGGTTAACCGATTTTTGTACTCTGACGTCCTTGGGTAGGTGGAGGGAGTCTGGAAGGGCATCTAGGAATCTTTGGGTTGTCTGAGAATTTATAGCACGGCTTTTGATGATCCTTGGTTGGGGTCTGAGCAGATTATTTCTTGCGATTGCAAACGTAATAAAATGGTGGTCTGATAGCCCAGGATTACGAGGAACAACATTAAGATCCACAATATTTATTCCACGGGACAAAATTAGGTCCAGAGTATGACTGTGGCAGTGAGTAGGTCTCTAGACATGTTGGACAAAACCAAAGCCTTTTGGAGTGGGTCTGTGGACTTTTCCACGTGAATATTAAAGTCACCAAAAATGTAAATGTTATCTGCCATGACTACAAGGTTCGATAGGAATTCAGGGAACTCAATGAGGAACGCTGTATATGGCCCAGGAGCCCTGGAAACAGTAGCTATAAAAAGTGATTGAGTAGGCTGCATAGATTTCATGACTAGAAGCTCAAAAGACAAAAATGCTGTAATTTTGTTTTTGTAAATTGAAATTTACTATCGTAAATGCACTCTCTCATTGTGGAGCTTGAGGAGTTAGAGCCCTTCCTATGTTCATAGATAAGATGAGAGCACCCCTCCAGCTAGGATGGAGTCAGTTACTCCTCAGCAGGCCAGGCTTGGTCCTGTTTGTGGGTGAGTCCCAGAAAGAGGGCCAATTATCTACAAATTCTATATTTTGGGAGGGGCAGAAAACAGTTTTCAACCAGCGATTGAGTTGTGAGACTGCTGTAGAGCGCATCACTCCCCCTAACTGGGAGAGAGCCTGAGACAATTACTCGATGCCAACACATCTCTCTATCTACACGCTGAAGCTATGTTGCGCTTGGTGACCTCTGACTGTTTCATCCTAACATCGTTGGTGCCGACCTGAATAACAATATCCAAATACTCTCTACACTCACCAGTTTTAGCCTTAGCCAGCACCATCTTCAGATTAGCCTTAACGTTGGTAGTCCCTGCCCCTGGTAAACAGTGTATGATAGTTGGATGATTATTTTTAAATCTAATACTGCGGGTTATAATGGAGTCTCCAATGACTAGGGTTTTCAATTTGTCAGAGCTAAATGGTGGGGTGCTTTGGCGTCTCAGACCCTGTAACAGGTGGAGGAGAGACTAGAGAAGGCTCGGCCTATGACTCCGGATCGTTGCTTAATAGGGAGAACCGGTTGAAAGTTTCTACATTTACATTTACATTTAAGTCATTTAGCAGACGCTCTTATCCAGAGCGACTTACAAATTGGTGCATTCACCTTATGACATCCAGTGGAACAACCACTTTACAATAGTGCATCTAAATATTTTAAGGGGGGAGGGGGTGAGAAGGATTACTTTATCCTATCCTAGGTATTCCTTAAAGAGGTGGGGTTTCAGGTGTCTCCGGAAGGTGGTGATTGACTCCGCTGTCCTGGCGTCGTGAGGGAGTTTGTTCCACCATTGGGGAGCCAGAGCAGCGAACAGTTTTGACTGAGCTGAGCGGGAACTGTACTTCCTCAGTGGTAGGGAGGCGAGCAGGCCAGAGGTGGATGAACGCAGTGCCCTTATTTGGGTGTAGGGCCTGATCAGAGCCTGGAGGTACTGAGGTGCCGTTCCTCTCACAGCTCCGTAGGCAAGCACCATGGTCTTGTAGCGGATGCGAGCTTCAACTGGAAGCCAGTGGAGAGAGCGGAGGAGCGGGGTGACGTGAGAGAACTTGGGAAGGTTGAACACTAGACGGGCTGCGGCGTTCTGGATGAGTTGTAGGGGTTTAATGGCACAGGCAGGGAGCCCAGCCAACAGCGAGTTGCAGTAATCCAGACTGGAGATGACAAGTGCCTGGATTAGGACCTGCGCCGCTTCCTGTGTGAGGCAGGGTCGTACTCTGCGGATGTTGTAGAGCATGAACCTACAGGAACGGGCCACCGCCTTGATGTTAGTTGAGAACGACAGTTTGTTGTCCAGGATCACGCCAAGGTTCTTAGCGCTCTGGGAGGAGGACACAATGGAGTTGTCAACCGTGATGGCGAGATCATGGAACGGGCAGTCCTTCCCGGGAGGAAGAGCAGCTCCGTCTTGCCGAAGTTCAGCTTGAGGTGGTGATCCGTCATCCACACTGATATGTCTGCCAGACATGCAGAGATGCGATTCGCCACCTGGTCATCAGAAGGGGGAAAGGAGAAGATTAATTGTGTGTCGTCTGCATAGCAATGATAGGAGAGACCATGTGAGGTTATGACAGAGCCAAGTGACTTGGTGTATAGCGAGAATAGGAGAGGGCCTAGAACAGAGCCCTGGGGGACACCAGTGGTGAGAGCGCGTGGTGAGGAGACAGATTCTCGCCACGCCACCTGGTAGGAGCGACCTGTCAGGTAGGATGCAATCCAAGCGTGGGCCGCGCCGGAGATGCCCAACTCGGAGAGGGTGGAGAGGAGGATCTGATGGTTCACAGTATCGAAGGCAGCCGATAGGTCTAGAAGGATGAGAGCAGAGGAGAGAGAGTTAGCTTTAGCGGTGCGAAGCGCCTCCGTGATACAGAGAAGAGCAGTCTCAGTTGAATGACTAGTCTTTTCTGTCAGCTGAATGAGCGACACCGGTTGAGCATTCCTACAGCATTTCCCTCCAGAAGCCATGAGATAATTTTCCAGCTGCAGGGACTGTGCAAGGGGATTTATACTACTATCTGTACTTATTGGTGGCACAGATGCTGTTTCATCCTTTCCTACACTTAAATTACCCTTGCGTCTGAAGCTGGGCTTGCAGCACGGCCATCTTCACCATAAGGCGATAGTTCTCCTGTATATTATGAGCACAGCGACTACAATTAGAAGGCATAATGTTAATGTTACTACTTAGCTTTGGCTGGTGGAGGTCGTATAGAACCATGTCCAGATAAAAAAAAAAATCAATAAAAGTTGATTGAAAAAAGTCCAGCTAGGGAAAAAAATATATATATTAAACAAGAATGAAAAAGTAAAAACAACTAGCAGCACGTAAACAAGTCCACAAGTGTGTCCCGGAAATGAAATAGATTCATGTGTCCTAACTCACTTGCCGAAGAGAAAGGAAACCGCTCAGTCATGTATATATATCCCACAGAATGGAGTCTGGCTGTATAATGTAATGTCTGAATATGTTTGTGTGTGTTCCTATAAACATATGCATGAATCATGTGCTCATAGGCATGGTTTTAGGGATTGCATGTGAGAATGTGAGAATGTGCAGTGTGCACATGTTCACCCGTATGTGTGTGTGTGTGTGTGTGTGTACACTTGCATATATACACTTGCATGCTGGCAGGCAGAAAAACTAGACC
This sequence comes from Oncorhynchus gorbuscha, assembly GCF_021184085.1. Taxonomy (NCBI): domain Eukaryota; kingdom Metazoa; phylum Chordata; class Actinopteri; order Salmoniformes; family Salmonidae; genus Oncorhynchus; species Oncorhynchus gorbuscha. Next base: position 21,944,313 of record NC_060198.1, on the reverse strand, counting down.
CATAATTATGTATCATTACTCCTTACCTCTCTACTCCTATAGCCTGTACCTGACATTCCTCAGCTCAACCCACTTCCCATGAAACATCACTAGGGCTTTTCCCAGATGGCACTGTATTCTCTGTTTAGTGCACTACTTAAGTCCGATAGGGGTCTGGTCAAAATTAGTGCACTACAGTATGTATGAAATACGATGCCAGTTGAGATGCAACCTAGGCCTGTCTCTGTTCAGAGAGATGGAGATCTACTGTATGAATGCTCTAAAATAAGTGCCTGTCTCAGCCTGTGTGATCTGCAAAATGACCATAGATTTTAGAAGACACTGACTGTTCAAGAACTTCCACGTGACTCAGTCAGATGCTTATTTGTGTGTGTGTGTGTGTGCGCGTGTGCAAGCGTGCATGTGATTTAGAGTTTTGATTTAGAGTTCACCAAATTAGGACCAGAGTAACTCCTGGACTCCTATGGTATTATAGGGTAAATGTTATGATTTTCTGTTTACATCAGGTTTGTTTAGCAGTTGCACGGGGTAAAGTGTTTATTTCATTTTTCCTGCTCAGACACAAATCGCCATGACAGTGGCCACCCTATGAACAAAGGCCCAGACCATAGTGTGCAGCCAGCACAATTTGAATGCGCCCCAAATGCCACCCTATTCACTTTAGAGGGCACTACTTTTGACCAGGGCCCATATGGCTCTGGTCAAAAGTAGTGCATTAAGGAAGTAGGTGCTTTTAGGGCCTCAGACCTTAGACTGGGGCCAAGGAGAGGAAATCACTGGGATGGCTCCTCAGGGGCATCACTACATAAATAGAGATGTTAATTTAACTCATGGCATTTTCCTTTTGTATGACTTGACTTTGTGCAGTGCCCAACAACAATGGGGAAAAGTCAATGGTATGTACATGAATAGTGTGTGAATGCCGTTCACGGATGGCTTCTTCCTCCTCAAAGCTCTCCCCAAAGGGCTTATTCTCACAAGAAACTGAATGAATTAATGCAACAGACAGAGGTCGTTCGGCTTGTGTTAGCTCCCTGAATTAATGCCTAGACATTAGCTCAACAGGCTAACCCAGTTTTGTGGTGTGCAGGAGACCCATGATTCGAACCCAATAGGTCAAACAGTGGTAGACCCAGCTAGCAAGAGTTAATATCTCCATCGATGCAACTTCTCCTTTCTTCCATCCACCCCTCCATTATTCCCCCTGATGTCCATCTCTCTGTTCTGATCCACCTCTCCTCCTCCTCCTCTCAATCACTCCATCCCCCACTACTTCCTGAACCCTTCCTGACTCCTGTGACCCCTAAGTATTAGCAGATGAGGTGACACAAGGCCAATAGTCATTCACCCCCTCTTAGTGGCCATTGTGAATCCAAGCAGCCATTTCCTTCATCCTCTTGTTTCATTTATGATTAGGGGGGGTAAGTCGGGTTACCCCCTAACCAGAGAAAACGTATAGAGTAAAAAGCACATTTTCTTTAGGAATGTAGTGAAGTAAAAGTAAATCATTTCAGAAATAGTAAAGTAAAATACAGATACCCCCACAAATTACTTAAGTAGTACTTTAAAGTATTTTTACTTAAAAAAAATGTAGAAATAAAAAAAGTACTTATTTAACTAGGCAAGTCAATTAAGAACAAATTCTTATTTACAATGACAGCCTACACCGGCCAAACCCGGACGACTATGGGACTCCCAATCACGGCCGGATGTGTAGTGTAGGGTGTCTGTAGTGACGCCTTTAGCACTTAAGATGCAGTGCTTTAGACCGCTGCGCCACTTGGGAGCTTACATGTACCACTGCTGTTGTCCCTTTGCTTCCGTATCTACACAGAATAAATTGGGAAGCTGAGAAAATATCGGATTTTGGAGAATCTAGTTTTATTCCTGTCTCATCTCTTTCTCTCAGGGGGATCCTCTCCCTCCAGGTTTGGTGGAGCTGGTTAGGAGCAACCCTATCTCTTCCATAGAGGACCTGCAGCTGCTGCTGCTCAGTGACTCCGTAGGTAAATATCTCTAACGTTGTACTATACTGATACTCATCAACATGCCTATGCCATTTAGCAGAGTTTGTTTACAAAGAGACCTACTGTCATAGGTGCATGTATTTTAACGTATGGGTTGCCCCGGGATTCAAACCCACATCCTGGTTTCCGAAGCCTAATACCCTATCAACTGAGCTGTACAGGATCACAAGCAAACCAGACACACTGGTCACGCCAAGAGATGGAGGCTCTCTCAGACTAACCCGACCAACAGAGACTGAGGGAAAATAATGAAAACGTTGTCACATGATGCCTAGATTTCATTCCCAACAGGGACAGGTGAAAATCACACACAGTAAATACTACAGAATCTCAGACTGACTAACAGACAAACCGTCAGACCCACAGGGGCACAGAGGGCAGAAAGACTTCTTAAATAGATACACATATTGCCCAGATTTGATTCCCATCATTGAATAGCGAACATCACACACAGTAAACAGTATATACAAACTCAACGAGATAAGAGAAACAAAGAGTGAAGTAATCAACGCCTCAAGGTACAAAAACATCCAAACAGGTTATGACAGAAACAAATTCCCACACAGACATATATTACAGGGAAGTTAAACATAAACAATGCTTCAAACTCTCTCATAAACACACACATGCACCATACACAGACGCGTGCGAGCACACACACGCACAGAGTAAAAGTCATAACAATAAACAATTGAAGTAATGAGTTGATTCAATCTGTAAACTAATATTGGAGTGTATTGTTTTTTTTCTCAGATGAGGATATTTCGGAAGATTTTTTGCCCAGTGGACAACACTCCAACAACACTAGCAACCGACTACCAAGGAGTCTGGGTGAGTTTGCACCTTCCTCATATTTCTCTGACACTAGGCTATAGTTCCACATATTTCCGTCACTCATGTTGACTTGGGTGGTTTTGGACAGCTGTATCTAATCCAAACTGAGTTGCGCAATGCCTATTTTAGCAAAGAAACATTTAAAGTATGTCACCAATTCATTAGTTATTTGCTGAACAAACACAAATACGACGTGCAACTCCAAGTTACACTCCAAATAGTTCAGCTGCAGCAAGTACAGTATGGAGACTCATGCATACATTTCAATAGCATGTGATTTCTTTAAACAGCATAAGTAATATAAACAGTTTAAGTATAATTAGTGTAAACTAAATGTTTTCTACATTTTGAGGCCTATGTGCTGGCTGTTTTGTAGGCACTGAGCAGTGTAGAGGGTATGCTTTTAACATTAAGCCTGAAGCTAACTCCAGCACATTTACAATTATGTGTCTGATATGTTGATTAATGTACACTGTTCCATCTTATGAAACCTTTAAGTTATATGTGACTTTAAAAAAAAGACGTTTTAAATGGTCTGTTTGTCTTTGTTGTCTCAGACGCCCAGCCGGCTCAGCAGGCGCTATGTAAGGTGAGGACAGAGGTGATGGAGGTGACCCGTGCCATGTTGGACCGCAGCAACGCCAACTTCATGTTATGGCCTCCCTGTGTAGAGGTACAGCGATGCTCCGGCTGCTGCAACACCAAGAGCCTGCAGTGTGTCCCCGTGCTGACGCACACCAGGCACCTACAGGTACATATACACCACCCCCCCATCTCAACCCATGTCCCCTACCCTGACACTATTGCCCAGGTTGTTTCTGTAGAGAATGTCCACAGCTAACTTAGGCCTACCTGGTCAAATAAAAGGTTAGTCATTACATGAAAAAAAAATATTAAAGGCAGTTTAGTCATTTTGAATTCTGCACTTCCTCGGAGCTAATCTCCTCCACCTCCTCCTCACTAGGTGATGAAGATCCAATACGTGGAGAAGCGGCCCAACTACTCCAAGGCCGTCGTCTCGGTCCACGACCATGTGGAGTGTCGCTGCCAGCCCGCCCCTCGCCCCCCCGGTCGTCCCCAGGAAGAAGTCCACGCCCCGCAGACAGCAGAAAGACAACAAAGGAGAGGGGCATCCAGCCAAGGCCAGATCCAAGGAGGAGCTGCACCACAGAGATGAGCTGAAGCACAACCAGAGGATCCAGCTGGAAGACCTGCTGGACCAGCACTGGAACCCCAAGGACACCTCCTCAGACGCAGGGGCGGGGAAAGGAGGCTATGGGCTAGACCATGACAAGATGGATCCTCAGTGGGTACTTAACGCCACCAACCAGCTGGGAGCTAAGGAGTGGACCGAACGTCGACATCACGATGACATGGAGGAGGGGAGAGACAGTAGTAGTGTCAACGGCACTACAACCGCAATGGACATCGACATGGCACAACTTGACCACGAGAAGAGAGACGGGGTCGAGACACGAGGGGACACACTATTTAAAATCACTGAGGGTAATGTCAGTAGGGGAGATAGGCAGCAGGGAAGTCTGAGTCTCAGTGAGGGGGTAGACCAGGAGACACATAGACAACCCACACAAACACAGAGTCCCTCGCTACGCACCAACACATCAAAGCAACAGCGACATGGGACCAACTCCTCCTCAGAAGAAACCAAAAGCAGAGAGGGAGCCAATCAAAGAATGGAACAGCGATTCTATCCTACAGAGGAAACCAATCAGAGGCCCGAGAGCAGATTCCCTCCCCTTGAGGAAGCCGATCAAAGACGTAAAGACAATGAGACCCCCGATTCAGAGAGGAGGCTCCAGCACGCTCTCCAACTGGAACAGGAGAAGCTGGAGCTGTTGTTACTCCACAGGAGACTGGACGATGAGAAGGTGAGACTGCACCTGAGACGGGAGCAACAGAAACAACAGCAAGAAGAAGAGGATCAGAAGTACCCTCGGCCTAATCATAAACATCAATCTCAAACCACCACACAAAGAACAGGTAGACAGAGAACATTGTGAGCTAGCATGTGTTTTGGACTTATGTTTCTCAGTTTAAATTGTATTCCAAACTGCATTCTTGTTCTCCCAGACACAGTGTCGCCCACTTCAACGCGAGCGCCCTCAGACCTGGCTGGTCTCCGGCCACCTGCTCAGCCCGGCCCACCTAGGAAGAGAATGAGGAAGAACAACCGCAAGCGCATCAGCAAGGCTGCAATGAGAGCAATGCTAATGTAGAACCTACAATCTCTCTGCAGGTAAGAGAGTTTCTATCCGTTCTAACATAAATACTTCCAAACCCATTCAAATACTTTCCAAGTACTTTCAAATACCAACACTTTAAAATACTTTTTTGGAGAAAGTATTTACACACAGTTTTCAAATCCTTTCCTAATCCTTTCAAATACTTTCCAAAGAAAAGTGTATATTCATATACAAAAACTACGAGCCTGGTCTAGAATGTAACCATTTAAAAATATATATCTGTTTCTCCTTCTCATCCAGGGAGTCAGGTGCTCGGTCTTTGTTCTGGACAATCCAGTGGCGACACCAAGCAGTTAATTCCTTTCTTATGAGTTTATATTCATGTGTCAGTAACCTGCCCATCCTATGACCGTGAGTTATTCCCTAATAGTACTAATGATTGTCTGGTGAACCCAAAACAACCCTTGGACAGAAAGAAATATGGGACAAGAAGAATGGGATGTAAATACATACGAGGCTGAAGTGATCCATCAACATTTGTCTGATCCGTCAAAAGATGATCTCCTTTTAACAGCAAGATGTTCCCCCAGTTGGATCAAGAACAGTGGAACGTTGGAAGAGAATATTCAAACAACATTAGGACTTTGGGAGATATCATTGGAACACTGGAAGACCGTTGGAACGTTCACAAGGATGTTGGACTGTTGCTGGACAGCGCCATTGGACCTCCCTCATGACTTTTCAACGGCGTAGTAAAACCACCCCGGTCCGTAGAGATCAAGTCAGTTAAAAACTCTTTGTATGCTCTTCCGAGGCATGGTTCATTATAACTCCCAAGAAGTGGACTGATCACGCTTGTCAACGAGAGGAGAGAGAGATTAAAAAAATATATATCTGTCCAAATCTCCCATTTTTCTATGAGCAGGAGATGCTGAAAATACGTGTTTTTGTTTGAAAGTATATTTCAAAAGTACATATTTCAAAAATGTTGCTCACTGGGTTCCGACATGGAAGAATACATTTTATTTTTCCAACTAGAAAGGATACACTGGTAGAGGACCAGGAAAATACCATGGCGGGCAGATACTACAGGAACAATGGGAAATAAATGATGACATTTATATGAGCTAGGACTGTTGGAATGACTGGTAGTCTTGACTGATGCGAGCAGTATCCCTACATTGTACTTACGCCGCTCTATATGTCTCATCTCGTCAATGTCTCATCTCGTTTTCTATAAAGATATTTAATTGTATTTAATTTGATCTGAAACACTGGAATTCCATGCACAGGTTTGCATTCTCATGTTCAGCTGAGGCTTCCACACTTCTTTCGGAGAGTGTGGTTAAAGACGCAAGGTGCTATACAGGGGTTGCATTACACCTTTATGTCCGCCTTTAACATTATTTATTCCTTATATCACATAAGTCTCCTGTGTTCATTATCAATAGGATTACTACATATGAAGCATTTTGGGGGTTGAATATCGACCCCTCTTCAGGTCTCAATATAATTTGAGCTGTCAGCCTTTGTGCACACAGGCCATAGCCTAGATTCAATCAGATCAAGCATTATCTGACGATAGCAGACAGCCGCATAGCGGATGTTTTGCCGGTTTTAGAGGAGGATTGGCGCCGCCAAATTGGCTCAAAGTCAGAAAATAAAGTGTAGTCTATATAGAAATAATTACACTCAAATTAAAAACGAATTAAACATTAGGATTTCTATCATCCTATTCAAGGTGTAGATTACAACTCAGTGTTCCAACTTGTAAACAAGGCTGCAAAGCATTTCTGTTAATGAGACTTTAGGTATATTGCCGGGAGCCACTTACGGATTTGACAGCCCTAAATCGCCAAAACAACCGGCTAAAGCGAACACGGATCTGATTGAATTGAGACCAATGTACCTACAATGAAAAGCTTTGAAAAGGGAAAAGGTGTTGTCTGTTGCCTGCCATTCACTGTCTGTATGATAGACAAGTTATGGTAATGACTTTGTGTCGTTGTATAACTTTGTGTGTCAATGTGGGTGTGCATGTGCATGTGTATGTGCAGGTCTGTGCTCAACCGTGTGTAGAATTTGAGTGTGTATGCCCGTTTGAGTAATTGTAAGTATGTGAACAGAATCATATTTATGTGTTTGATCACTAACACAATCCATAAGTCAGGTAGTGCCTTATTCACAATGCTCATTGCTAACCAGTCCATGTCTGCATAGGGAACAGTAGAGAATCAGACCTTGTGTATCCTGAGTCTGTGTTTTACTTTATTTAATAAAGGCAGACAGACAGAGCAAGGGTACTGGAATAGGAGACATTGTCATTTTTAACACGGAGAATTATGCACTATGCATTCTCTCTGTCAGTTTGTGACAGCACACACAAACACGCCCCAGACTGAGACCGCAGTATTGTGACCCAGCTAAAGCAGGGATTGTGGAGAAATCATACAGTGTGACAGTAATCCTAGTTAACACCCCTTTGCTAAAAAATGTTGACATTTAATATTGATTAACAGTAAGTTGTCCTAAAAAAAAGGGTTCGAGCTTTGTTTATTAGTATCCTATGGATTTTACAAGGAAGTTGTGTAAAACTATTTGGTGAACAATCTAACACTACAATTTGAAGAAAAGAAGTGCCCTGATAAAAGTTTCAGATAATAAAATCAGCATGGGTTAGATGTGTCAAGCAAAGAAGCTCAGTGCTTGTATGTGGAACCTAACTACCAGCCAAATATAGAAAATGTGGCATATTCCATAATGCCTTCTTTCAACTGTAATTAGTTATTGTCTATTTTGTTTTGAGTTATCAAAAAATGAATGTTGTGATAATTGCCACTTAATTCTATTTTGATATGATTATAAAAAAAACATGTGAGAAAGTGTACTTGGCTGTGAGCTTATATCCTGCTTTTTGTGTTGTGAAGTAAGAGAAGCTACTCACTGGGTGCAGACGTCAGTTCAACGTCTAGTTTTGATTTACATTTTGGTTGAGTTGTCCACTAAGGTAATTCAAGTTCAAATGTTTAATGTCACGTGCACAAGTACAGTGAAATGCATCTCTTGCAAGCTCCAAGCCCAACAATGCAGTAATCAATATCCATAGCTGTCAAGTGTGCTCCCTCTCCGGCCTCTAGGTCACCAGGCTGCTCGTTATGGCGCACACCTGTCATCATCGTTACGTGCATTATGACACTCACCTGGACTCCATCACGTCCTTGATAACCTGCCCTATATACAGTTGAAGTCAGAAGTTTACATACACCTTAGCCAAATACATTTAAACTCCGTTTCAAAATTCCTGACATTTAATCCTAGTAAATATTCCCTGTTTTAGGTCAGTTAGGATCACCACTTTATTTTAAGAATGTGAAATGTCAGAACAATAGTAGAGACAATGATTTATTTAATCTTTTATTTCTTTCATCACATTCCCAGTGGGTCAAAAGTTTACATACACCCAATTAGTACTTGGTAGCATTGCCTTTAAATGGTTTAACTTGGGTCAAACTTTTTGGGTAGCATTCCACAAGCTTCCCACAATAAGTTGGGTGAATTTTAGCCCATTCCTCCTGACAGAGCGGGTGTAACTGAGTCAGGTTTGTGGGCCTCCTTGATCGCACACGCTTTTTCAATTCTACCCACACATTTTCTATCTGGTTGAGGGTCAGGGCTTTTGTGATGGCCATTCCAATACCTTGACTTTGTTGTCCTTAAGCCATTTTGCACCAACTTTGGAAGTATGCTTGGGGTCATTGTCCATTTGGAAGACCCATTTGAAACCAAGCTTCAACTTCCTGACTGATGTCTTGAGATGTTGCTTCAATATATCCACATCATTTTCCTTTCTCATACTGCCATCTATTTTGTAAAGTGCACCAGTCCCTCCTGCAGCAAAGCACCCCCACAACATGATGCTGCCACCTCCATGTTTCACACATGGTGTTCTTCGGCTTGCAAGCCTCCTCCTTTTTCCTCCCAACATGATGGTCATTATGGCCAAACAGTTCTATTTTTGTTTCATCAGACCAGAGGACATTTCTCCAAAAGGATATGGCGGATTTGGAGCAGTGGCTTCTTCCTTGCTGAGCGGCCTTTCAGGTTATGTCGATATAACACTCATTTTACTGTGGATATAGACACTTTATTTCCTCCAGCATCGTCACAAAATCGTTTGCTCTTTTTCTGGGACTGATTTGCACTTTTCGCATCAAAGTATGTTAATCTCTAGGAGACAGAACGCGTCTCCTTCCTGAGAGGTATGACGGCTGTGTGGTCCCATGGTGTTTATACTTGCGTAGTATTGTTTGTACAGATGGACGTGGTACCTTCAGGCATTTGGAAATTGCTCCCAAGGATGAATTAGACTTGTGGAGTTCTACAAAAAATCTGAGCTCTTGGCTGATTTCTTATGATTTTCTCATGATATCAAGCAAAGAGGCAGTAAGGTTGATGGTAGGCCTTGAAATACATCCATAGGTACACCTCCAAGTGACTCAAATGATTTCAATTGGCCGATCGGAAGCTTCTAAAGCTTTTCCAAGCTGTTTAAAACGGTTTAAAGGCACAGTCAACTAATTGTATATAAACTTCTGAACCACTGGAATTGTGATACAGTGATACAAGTGATACAGTGAAATAATCTGTCTGTAAACAATTGTTGGAAAAATGACTAGCGTCAGGCACAAAGTTGATGTCCTAACCGACTTGCCAAAACTATAGTTTGTTAACAAGACATTTGTGGAGTGGTTGAATAACGAGTTTTAATGACTCCAACATAAGTGTATGTAAACTTCCGACTTCAACTGTATGTCACTCCCTTTGGTGTCTTCCCCAGTAGTCATTGTTCCTATTTCATGCCGGTGCACTGTTCGTGTTTCTTGTTTTGTTCATTTATTTATTATATGTATTCACTCCCTGAACTTGCTTCCCGACGCTCAGCGCACATCGTTACAATAGCTAGGTTTCCATCCAATTTGGCAACAGATTTTCATGTACTGAATAACAATTTAAAGTTCAATGTGTTTCCATCACATTTCAACTCTCCCGATAGTTGTCACAAAAACTGTTGCTTTAAAATAGCAAATGTGTGCAATTGGGTCTTGGCACGTGCGCTCTAGCTAACAACTTGCAGATACAATGTGGGTAGGCTGTGCGGGTAAGCTAGTCAACATGATGAGGTTGTTATGGATATGAGTGAGACTATTTAAACATTTTTAAACGGTAGTCAAGCATCAATCCCCATGTCACCAGAATAAGACCGTCGATATTTATTGGAAAGGAGCATCAAAATCACTGTACACTTTCACCACCCTGTGAAGTTCATCAATTTTACAGACACAAAAAATATCCCACCCTATCGAACGGACAAATGATATGTCGATATTTATAAAACTGTACCAAAACAACCTGTTTCCATCACAGCTGTCATGATTTTTTTTTAAAATATGGTATGACTTTACTCCAGAGGAGGATGGTGGGAGGAGCTATAGGAGGGTAGGCTCATTGTATGGCTGGAATGGAATAAATGGAAGGCATATCAAACACATCAAACATATCATTATAAATAAGAATGTGTTCTTAACTGACTTGCCTAGTTAAAAAGTTTAAATAAGGAAAAAAATATAGAAACCATATTCCATTCCAGACATTACAACGAGCTCGTCCTCCTATAGCTCCTAATATAGAAACCACCACTTTACTCCCCACTTTACTCAAACTATGGATGGAAACGTGGTTAGAAACGTGGTTAGTGTAGCACTAAAAATAACATAAAGTAGAACAAAAACACAGAAGAAATAAGAATAAGAAATAAGATAAGAAGCTATTTACAGGGTCAGTTCCAATACCATATTTACAATGTGCAGGGATACTGGAGTGAGAGGTACATATGTACAGGGGTAAGGGGACTAGGGATCAGGATTTATAATAAAGTAGCATTAGTGTAAATTATGATTGTATGTGAGTGTGTGTGCCTGTGTGTGGAGTCAGTACAACAGTGTGTGCATGTTACGTGTGTGTTGGAGTGTACGTGAGTGTGTAGAGACCTGTGAGTATGCATAGAGACAAATATTTATATTTTTTAATACAAGGGTCAACACAGATAATCTGTGTAGACATTCAGTTAGCTATTTAGCAGCCTTATGGCTTGGGGATCAGCGCCGTGTATTCAGGGTAGCCAGGGTTCCCCCCAGAAAATTGAGGGAACAAAAAGTTGTTCTCCGGTTTTGTGAAACAAAGGTGTGGTTGAATTTATACTGCCACTGTGTGTTCTTCTTGTCTCAGCCTTAGGCATATATCACGGTCGCAAGGCATATGAATTAACAGGTTATAGAGAAAACACAATTATCAAATCAAATGTATTTGTCAAATGCGCCGAATACAACAGACCTTACAGTGAAATGCTTACCTTACAAGCCCTTAACCAACAATGCAGTTTTAAGAAAAAATACCCCCCAAAAAGCAATTAAAGTAACAATTCATAAAAGAGCAGTGGTAAAATAACAATAGCGAGGCTATATACAGGGGGTGCCGGTACAGGGTCAATGTGCGGCGGCACCGGTTAGTCGAGGTTATTGAGGTAATATGTAAATGTTGTGACTATGCATAGATATTAACAGAGAGTAGCAGCAGCATAAATGGGGGTGGGGGCAGTGCAAATAGACTGGGTAGCCATTTGATTAGATGTTCAGGAGTCTTATGGCTTGAGGGTAGATGCTGTTTAGAAGCCTCTTAGACCTAGACTTGGCCCTCCGGTACCGCTTGCCGTGCGGTAGCAAAGAGAACACTCAATGACTAGAGTGTCTGGAGTCTGACAATTTTTAGGGCCTTCCTCATGGCAGGAAGCTTGTCCCCGGTGATGTACTTGGTCGTACGCAGTACCCTCTGTAGTGCCTTGCTGTCGGAAGCTGAGCAATCACCATACCAGCAGTGATGCAATCCGTCAGGATGCTCTCAATGGTGCAGCTGTAGAACCTTTTGAGGATCTGACGATCCATGACAAATCTTTTCAGTCTCCTGAGGGGGAATAGGTTTTGTTGTGCCCTGTTCACGACTGTCTTGGTGTGCTTGGACCATGTTAGTTTGTTGATGATATGGACACCAAGGAACTTGAAGCTCTCAACCTGCTCCACTACAGCCCCGTCGATGAGATTGAGGGTGTGCTCGGTCCTCCTTTTCCTGTAGTCCCCAATCATCTCCTTTGTCTTGATCACATTGAGGGAGAGGTTGTTGTCCTTGCACCACACGGTCATGTCTCTGACCTCCTCCCTATAGGCTGTATCGTCGTTGTCGGGGATCAGGCCTACCACTGTTGTGTCATCGTCAAACTTAATGATGGGGTTGGAGTCGTGCCTGGCCGTGCAGTCATGAGTTAACAGGGAGTACAGGAGGGGACTGAGCACGCACCCCTGAGGGGCCCCTGTGTTGAGGATCAGCGTGGCAGATTTGTTGTTACCTACCCTTACCACCTGAGGGCGGCCCGTCAGAAAGTCCAGTATCTAGTTGCAGAGGGAGGTGTTTAGTCCCAGGGTCCTTAGCTTAGTGATGAGCTTTGAGGGCACTATGTTGTTGAAAGCTGAGCTGTAGTCAATGAATTGCATTGTCACATAGGTGTTCCTTTTGTCCAGGTGTGAAAGGGCAGTGTGGAGTGCAATAGAGATTGCATCATCTGTGGATCTGTTGGGTTGGTGTGCAAATTGGAGTGAGTCTAGGGTTTCTATGATAATGGTGTTGATTTGAGCCATGACCAGCCTTTCAAAGCACTTCATGGCCACAGACATGAGTGCTACGGGTCGTTAGTCATTCAGGCAAGTTACCATATTACAGCATATGTAATATGGCTTTTCTTTCTGGCTTGGCTTCCCAGTGATTTTACCCACGCACTGCTAATGTTGGGAATAGAAGCTGTCCAGAAGCTTGTCGGTGTCAGACTTGATGCACCGGTACCGCTTGCCATGCAGAAGCAAAGACAACAGTTTGTGGCTTGGGTGGCTTTCTGGGCCTCCCTTTCACATTGCCTGATATAGATGTCCTGGATGGCAAGAACCTCAGCCCCAGTGATGTGCTGGGCTATCTGCATAACCCTCTGTAGTGCCACGTGATCAAGAGTGGTGCTGTTGTCATACCAAGCAGTGATGCATCCAGTCAGCTGCTTAACCTTTTGAAGATTTGAGGGCCAATGAAAAAAAAATGTTTCAACTTCCTGAGGGGGAAGAGGCTCTGTTGCGCCTTCTTCACGACTGTGCGCATGGACCATTTGAAGTCCTTAGTGATCTCGACCCTTTCCACTGTAGCCCTGTTGATGTGGATGGGGTAGTCCACGATTGTCTCTTTGTTTGATGATTTTTCGCAAATCCCATTTGTTTTCCATGTTGATTCAATGTCATCATATAGATCTTTTGGGTTGAAATGACGTGGAAACAAAATTGATTTAACCAGTTTTTGCGCAGTAGGATACTTTAAATAATTTTGTGAAGTCATATCTATCCGTTTCCAAAATAGAATAGAACAAGCTGATAGGCCAGAACCAGTGGAGGTCACTCCAATTTTCCACTGTCACATTCTAAACCAATCAGTTCCATACATTTTTTTAGAACTTTGTTTTTGAGAGTTGACAAGAGTTCCCTTAAACGAAACAAGACATTTTTGTCTGTGAGCCAACAATAGGGCAAACAAGGTGAGGCAGAACGATCAGAATGTCTTACAGAGAAGTGAGAGAAAAACAGACTTACGGATTCGAAAAGCAACTCGTGTTTTTTCTCACAGCAAGTCATCAACAACAGGTGAGTATGAACCAGCCGGGGGAAAACTGCTACAAGGATTTACACACGACGAGCAGCACGCTATGTAAACTGCACTTTGATTCTCTTGACAGTGTTTTGGCGCGGGAGTCTCTTGCTGATGCAGTGCCGAGGCGAAAATGCAGCAGATGCTCATTCCAAGCAACTGCGGTGGGGACACACATGAACTCTGGGACACCTCTTCATTCTGTGGTTTACTCTGCACACTTACCCTATGCTCGACTTCTGGAACTCACAAACTCAGCTGTAAAACTGCATCTCAGCCTTTGCCACATGCAGCAGTGCAGGCCTGCATTGGCACATAGCACATATACTATTGCTGCCCCTGCAAACACATGCATGTGGACAACAATTCCATAGCTGTCAAGTAGTCTAAGCTATCAATTCAATTAGAGAATGGTCCCCATGATAATACAACGCTCATTTTTTATATTATCTCAAAATGTTCCACTTCATCGTGACTGATTATGGCATTTGAACACAACAGCTGTCCCTCTTGTATATTGGGCTTGGGCACACAAAACATAGCTTTATGTTTTTCTCAACAAGACATCATACAGCAGGCCCCAGAATCCTATGCACAAGGCCCATGGCCCTACCATCAACCTCACATCCCCATACTACTTTTAAACAGCACACCATCTCAACATTCAGCACAGAGGTGGGAGGATATATTCAAGGAAAGGATGGTGAAGTTGTCCAACCCCCACAAACATCAAACAACAAATGGGGATAGCACAGAGGGGGGCCTGTTGACTGCCCCCATAGTCCCCATAGTCCCCCAGTAGATTGGGTTCATCCACCATGGCAATGGGTGTCTGTGTGGGACCAGGGACCATGACTAAGGAGACATGGTTCGCAGATGACTACACTGATCTGGGTCATCGGATCAGGGCAACAACCATCCCAACTCTGAACATTCACTTCCTGTGCCATGTGAGATATCTTATCCTCTTTCTCAGTTTGTGGGGACGGTTCAACCTTCCAACTCTGTTTCTCTTCTGCCCTTTCTCCATTGCTATTCAATGGTGACTTGAGTGGAGCAGGTGATTGTGGCATAGACAGGATAGGTGATAGATCCCATGGTTCTGCTGGTGATAGCACTCTTAGATAGCACTCTTAGAAAACTGTGAAGACACCAGGAGATGTCTATGTTTGGGCATGATATATACAGTACTCTGCAAGCAGACACACACACACACACACACACACACACACACACACACACACACACACACACACACACACACACACACACACACACACACACACACACACACGCACACGCAACATTGGTTTTAGAGGTGTGAGGGACATAACCTTGCTGCCTGGGGGTCCTCCCTAAAGCTAAACCATTTTGGGGTCACTTTTTGTGTAAATAAGAATATAATATGTTTCTAAACACTTCTACGTGAATGTGGATGCTACCATGATTCTGGATAATCCTGAATGAATCGTGAATAATGATGAGTGGGAAAGTTTTAGACACACAAATATCATACCCCCCAAAAAAAATGCTAGCTTCCCCTGTTATTGTAATTGTAATGGTGAGAGGTTAGCATGTCTTGGGGGTATGTTATTTGTGCGTCTAACTTTCTCACCTATAATTATTCACGATTCATTCAGGATTATCCGTAATCATGGTAGCATCCACATTAATGTAGAAGTGTTTAGAAACATTCTATTCTTATTTTTGATAAAAGTGACTCCAAAATGACAATATGTCATTTCTATTTGGCACAAAATAATCTAAAACACAATCTAAAACACATCCAACAAATTTGTAGAGTCACAAGCTTGATGTAGTCATTGTGTGCTATGAATGTGGGACCAAATACTTGTTACTACACATACAAGTGAATTTGTCCAAATACTTCTGCTCCCCTAAAATGAGGGGACAATGTACAAAAACTGGTCTAATTTCTAAAATGTCCACCCGATATGGATGAAAATACGCTCAAATTAAAGCTGACCGTCTGCACTTTAACCTCATAGTTTGGTTTTAAATCCACACTTTTGGTGTATAGAGCCAAAAGAAGAAGAAAACATGCTTCACTGTCCCAATAACTACGGAGGGCACTGTAATTCATATCATAGGCCTAGAGCTCTATCATACTGTAGAGCTCTTTTTACTTGCACACAATATAGCTGGATCAACCCATCTTGCCCCTAGGGTTCCACCACCCTGCAGCCCCCCAACACACCTCACTCAGCTTTAGGATTTTAGTGAAACATTCATTATTCGTTTCAGGTGTGTTAGGCCTCTGTCTAGAGTGACAACTAGTACGGCAGAACCCCAGGGCCGGGACTGGGCAGCCCAGAAGCTCGGGATTGCCTAAATCGGTATCTCCCCTGACGTGGGCATGTTTGCAATACAGAATCCTTTTGTCGTACAGTATCCCATGTAACGCATCCAGACCTTATGAAAGTTACACTGTATACCTTTAATCTGTAATTAAATCAAATCTAGTGATACATAACTTGAAATTTCTGACATCCATTGTGACATAGTGGAAGGCTAACCAACATTACAATGAATGGCAATGCATTTCTTAGCCACTATAAATGCTAGGTTACACAGTTTCTTCAGATAAGTCTCCAGGATCAACATTTCCAAGCAAACAAAAACATTCAGAAGGAAGAATCTGTAAAAATGCTGAGATAAAAGAACATACTCTTTGCCAGAATACAGCCAACCTTCACAAGAGCATAATATATGCAAATATGTCCTCTTGTGTTTTACACCTCCAGCAGAGACATTACATTTCAGAGTCCATGATATTCCGTTTCACTGGCATCTAGTACGTTCTATGGATGGTCTTAAACCGCAGTAATTTATGACTGAGATTATATGAACATGACTGGGCATTCAAACACATCTGTTTCCATTCATCTTCATCAAGAGTGTCTCCCAGGTCTTCCACACATTTTTGTTTTACATGTCCTGTGTCATCGGGAAAAGCCTCCATCAACCCTTCATACAGTTTGGAAATCAACTTTAGAGGTTTGTCAGACTGCCTTAATACAGTTTCAATCTCTGAAGCTTCTGGCTTTGCCAGTGTTTGCTGCACAAAGTGAATAAAGTGTTGCATCTGCAAAAGTTAATCTCATCACAGACTGGACTTCCCTGGTTGCCTGACCCTGCAGAGACCCCAGTCACCATCTGATCCTTCTCAGATGAGGCACGACAAAGAATTACCTTGGTGTACATTTATACATAAAACTATCCAAGAATAGAATAAATGCTTCAATAATCGAAATTGCCATTATTCCAAGATCCCCGACCCGAGACAGTAGCCCACCCATCAACTCAAGATCAAACTTTGTATCCCATTCACTGGTTGTTATAATATACTGCAACATTCACCTGAGCTTCGAAGACTGGTCTTACCTGGCTGTCTGACCCTGCTGGGACACCTATCATCATCTGATCCTGCTAAGACATGATGAGCATAGTGTTGTGTACCGACTGTACACCATGACAATGAAGCCTGTAGAGCTGTTTATACCATGTTACTATGAAAAGTAGGGAATTAGCTACGGGAACGGACATATCAATAACATTACATTGTTATACTGACAACAACAACAAAAATCACATTGCGCTGTCAAAATACATCAGAATATCTTCAATCATTTGGCCGCTGGTTTCATCATTTGATTCAGGTCTAGACTAGTGTGATTGAGGCAAAAATAATAGCTACAGTTAGTGAGCTAGCTACCTAGCTAACGTTAGCCAACTTTTTGCTAGCTCTAAAGGTATATCAACTGGCAAAAACTAGCCAAGTTAATTTACTTCTGTTGAAACAGAACAAAACAAGGGCTACAAAACATTTCCATACCCATAACAGCTGTTAGATATTGGTTCCTGACAGATAGCTAGAGGCTAGAGCTGAACTGGCTGTGGTAGCTGCAGTACTAGCTAGCTAGCTAGTTCATTCACTTCAGAGAGAACTTCAGTCGAAGGGGGATGAAACATGTAGCTAATGCATTAGTTAACGTTTCATGTCAGTCACACTACAAACTCAGCACTGTGAAAATATATATATATATATATATATATATATATATATATATATATATATATTCTGTTAAGTCAAGTAGCAGTTACCTTGCCAGCTACAGCAATCAAATAAAGAGCAGCCAGTTTCTGCTCTGCTTGCTTTTACAACTCAGAGAAAAAACACACACAAACAGCTGCCTCTATTCACACGCTCTGTGGTGTCTGCACGGTCCTAAATCCAGCCGGCTGGTACTACCAAACAGCCCACCCGATCGCTCTGAGGCGTCCGCATGTCCTAAATCACACCAATGCCTCTTTTTGTATCACAGTGCAATTATAAAACTGGGGGGGGGGACAAAAATGCAATTTCAGAATGTGTGTGTGTGGGGGAGGGGTCATGTTTCCCCCATCCCCAGTGAAAGTTGTTTCCCTGCACACACACACAAGGAAGAAATCATGCCTGAATAAGATAACAGGAAGAGCCCTTGTGCTGCAGGGAAAGATAAAGATCATATCCATTGTGTGGGTGTGTCTGCCCCTGTGCGACTGTGTGAGTCGTGTGTCCCAGTACTAAATGAAGACTACAGATGACCTGTAGCCTACTGTTGCTTACTTAATTGGGAGAGTCCCCAATGTCTCATTGACAAAGCTTGTGTCAAAACCTAGGAGGCTCATGGTTCTCACCACCTTCCATAGACTTACACAGTAATTATGACAACTTCCGAAGGACGCCCTCCAACCTATCAGAGCTCTTGCTCTAAACTACATCTAGGTAGCACTGCACTGCATAAAATGTGGTGAGGAGAGAAAGACAATAGTTAAACAATTTTGAACAAATACATTTCTTTAAAAAATGAAGGAGTAGCAAGAGTGAGAGAGGCTGCAGTCCCAATTCAAAGTCGACAGCCCTCGGGCCTAAACCCTCAGTCCTTGAATTACATTTTACATCGTCACATCCGAGTGTACCTTAAATGTCCCTTGCCCAAGCAAGGGAGAGTGATGATCAGAGGCGCAACATCCTTGGTGGAAATCTTGAAATTCAGCTTAAAAACAATCAACCTAAAGTTATTAATATACCCTGCAAGCTAACGTAGCTAGCTAGCACTCCTGTCAGGTACCTAGCCAGCTACAGCTGACTAGATAGTTTTATAGTTTGGTAATTTTTTCCAATATGTTTCAGAATTCCCCAATATATGTTTTTTACATTTATTTTTTATTTAACTTTGTTTTGAAGCTAGCTATGTTTTATAGGGTCCCCACTACTAGATTAAGCCAATTTCCCAACATTAAAATCAATGTCATCTATATATATTTTTGCAAGATAGCTTCATCATCTGACATGCCGATAAGGCAGTCGTGTTGATTAAATTTGACACTTCGCAGCCACTGGAGTATGACATGTGAGTACAGTTTGCATTCAATTGTGGGTCATATCAACCCCACAAGTGATCAAAGTTCTTAACCCTTAGATTAAATTGAGGAACGAGGGGACAGCGTTAGTAAATTGGACCTCCGATTAAGATGACAATTAAACTACATCCGGTTTCGGGAAAGTGTCTAGCGCGAGGGCTTTGGACTGCAACTAGAGAGCTAGCTATATTTCATATTTTTTACACTTTCACTTAAAGATACACTATGCTGAAATCGCTCCGCCATTTCCTGGTTGCTAAAATTCTAATAGTTTGCTTAATTTATGTTTATGTGACAAAACAAGCAGGTATAGTAAAGAGAATCATTGTACCTTCTAAACCTCTGTGAAATATTTTTTCCATGACCAAAAATATTGTATTTTCAACTGTTTGAAGCTGGTGTACAAATCAAAAGTAAAAGACGCAAAAACGAAACATAAGAACGGGAAGCATAGAAATAGCGAACCTAGAACAGATCTACCGCTCCTTAGACTTGTTTTTAATAATATTGACAGATCTAGAACATGCATTTCTATGTGAAATGTACATATTGCAGCGAGATAGCGATTGCAGCTAGCTAGTTTAGCCTACTCACACCCAGCTCAAACAGAGAGGGATGCTACGATAGCTAGCTAGATATGGCTCTTCCAAGTCAAGGTAAGGTTTTATTAATTTATTGCCACCGGGGCCCGTCAATGTAACTGCTAAACTGCTTGCTTTACACGGTTTGCTGTACACA
The DNA here is from genome assembly GCF_021184085.1 of Oncorhynchus gorbuscha. NCBI lineage: Eukaryota > Metazoa > Chordata > Actinopteri > Salmoniformes > Salmonidae > Oncorhynchus > Oncorhynchus gorbuscha. The sequence goes on along the minus strand of NC_060198.1, from coordinate 21,924,296 downwards.
CATTAGTTCTAGTAGCTACAATATATATACAAAAGTATGTTTACACTTTTTCAAATTACTGGATTCGGCTATTACAGGTAACAGGAGTATAAAATCGAGCACACAGCCATGAAATCTCCATAGACAAACATTGGCAGTAGAATGGCCTTACTGAAGAGCTCAGTGACTTTCAACGTGAAACAGTAGGATGTAAAATTTCTGCCCTGCTAGAGCTGCCCCGGTCAACTGTAAGTGCTGTTATTGTGAAGTGGAAACATCTATGAGGAACAACGGCTCAGCCGTGAAGTGAACAGAACAGGACCTCCGAGGGCAGAAGCGTGTAGCGAGTAAAAATGGTCTGGTTTCGGTTGCAACACTCACTCCGAATACCAAACTGCCTCTGGAAGCAAAGTCAGCACAAGAACTGTTCATTGGGAACTTCATAAAATGGGTTTCCATGGCCGAGCAGCGGCACACAAGCCTAAGATCACAATGTGCAATGCCAAGCTAGCTGGAGTGGTGTAAAGCTCAGCAGCATTGGACTCTGGAGCAGAGGAAAAGCATTCTCTGGAGGGATGAATCACGCTTCAACATCTGGCAGTCCGACGGACAAATCTGGTTTAACAGATGCCAGGAGAATGTTACATGCCCGAATACTTAGTGCCAAATGTGAAGTTTGGTGGAGGAGGAATAAAGGCCCAGGGTTGTTTTTCATGGTTCGGGCTAGGCCCCTTAGTTCCATTGAAGGGAAATCTTAACACTACATCATACAATTACATTCTAGATGTAGATCTAGATTCTGTGCCTTCAACTTTGTGCCAACAGTTTGGGGAAGGCCCTTATCTGTTTCAGCATGACACTGCCCCCGTGAACAAATCAACGTCCATACAGAAATGGTTTGTCGAGATCGGTGTGGAAGAACTTGGCCGGCCTGCACAGAACCCTGACCTCAACCCCATCGAACACCTTTGCGATGAATTGGAATGCCAACTGCGAGCCAGGCCTAATCGCCCAACATCAGTGCCTGACTAATGCTCTTGTGTCTGAATGGAAGCAAGTCTCAACATTCCAACATCTAGTGGAAAACCTTCCCAGAAGAGTGGAGGCTGTTATAACAGCAAAAGGGGGACCAACTCCAAATTAATGCCTATGATTTTGGAATGAGATTCTCGATGAGCAGGTGCCCTGCTTTGTCTAGCGGTTAGCGGTTATGGTATAACATTTTGGCTTGGAAAACGTTTATTCGCCAGGTCGCAAAATAGCTCACAGATGCAAGAAGTAATCAGAAAATGAGCAGAGTGATCATGCTGTTTGTATGTGGCTGCTATGAAAGTGAACTATATTTGGGGATGATCAGGGGTGTATTCATTCCTCTGATTCTGTTGAAAATTGTTTCTTAAACAGAAGCAAATGGAATGAAACAGGGATGAACATACCTGAACTTGTGCAATAGAAACTCTCATTTGCAACTGTTTGGACTAATGATTATACCCTAGATCAGCTAGATGCAGGCAAGAGCATGCAAGGCAGTATTGAATGTGTCACTGTCTGTCACCTCGATTACTCAAATGTTTCTCTCGACCTATGTTGTAAATGTTCATTTGTAGGCTAGGTGGTAGCAACCTCATGATGGGTATGGGGAACATTTGAGTATCATGTAGTAGCCTAAACCTATTGATGTTCCATTGAGCTGGGTGAATGGAAAATAAATTAAAATCATCCAATATGCTGTAATAGAAATAAGGTCATGCTCATTAAAAAAATATCACCCTCCATAATCTTGAACAGCACTGACCGCCACTGCAGTGTAGGTATGTGTAGGCCTACGCTTCAGAACTGATCTAAAGACAGAGGTAGCATACTGTGCTTGGGTTTTCCTGTAGTTGCTATGGTGGGTAAAAACATGTCCGGTCTTGGCTCTTCTCGTTTTATGTTTTCGGTTGGCTTTGGAACTTGAAAGTGTTGTTTGGAATATTCAAGCCTAACGCTCCTCAATTGTGATCCTTTTTTAATTTGTATAAAGTCTTCGAGGGGGTGGGGGTGTCCTCTGTGGCACTACCTGGTGGCTCCCGCCTGTCAGCGGTGAGGGTGACCTAGACGAATTGATCCTGTCGAAAATAGAACAAAAGATTTTGATCAAGCCCCTGCATAAGTATCTGTGTGGCGCCACGCACCCCCTACACCTTCTTCACTTTTTATTTTCCTGTTCTTATTTACGACAAAGGATGGGGACAGACTGTACACAGAAAAGCCCCCAAATCCCCAGACCCAAATCCCCAGACATCACCGACTCTACGTCAACCCAAGTCTCTCTCTCTCTCTCGGAAAAAATGAATCACCTCTTTACCTCCAAGCCACGGTCAAGGCCGTTATCTCAATAAAAATAAAAAACACTACATGAGCACATTTGGGGGCAGTTTGACCGACACACATGCACACACACACATACACACAAACGTCTCTAAACTAAACCCCAGAAGACAGGATGCTGTACATTGCAAACAGGAAGTAGTACCTTGTGATGGGTTGAAAACACAGGAAGTTCGTATCATCATGCCTGAAATTCTTGCATTGTGTTCTCTGCGCAGACCAAGACACGCACAAGTACACACACACACAACACAAATGACGAACAACACCCACACTAAGGGCCACTGAGATATTAACCATGAATACATGGTACAGTAATTCTCATATACTGACAACAGTTCCCAAAGTGGTTAGTTGGATGAGCAGATACACACGGTCATACATTTGAGGATAAGTAATTCAGAACTGCAGACAGGAATATTTCCCACGAGCCAGGCTTTAGCTGCCAACAGACAGTCAGCCAAATTGCAATATTCAAATAACTGGAGACATAGCATAAGCAGAAACAGGCACGGGCTGGAGAGCAACCAAGATTTACATTAAAAAAAAAAAATCTAAATATGAACATACCAATATATTTTTCATAACTTCTCGCAAAACCGAGTAAGTGACACTGCCCAATTTCAATTCAACTACTTCAGTAAAATGAATTCTCTATAACCAGGTTTACATCCAAACCATTTAATGCAGATTAATTTCCTGACTGATAGCAACCAATGTCCAGTGAAGTCCACAAAGCATATTGCATGTACAGTAACATCATAAAAGTTACATGATCTACAACATGGTCAGCCAAGTTAATGATTTCGACATTTTCGGAGCACTTATTAACAACTATTGTTTTAGGACCACAGAGAGTCGCAAAACAGGAGCTGCCTCCCCCATTCCATCACCATTTCAAAATCATCAAATCTCTTCTGCTTAGTCTAATACAGTGACAATTAAAACATACAAACAACTATTTAGTCCAATCAAAGTAAACTGAATGTGATGTGGCTGTCCATGATTCTGATTTATGTGTGCATGTGTGTGCGTGCACATTCGTGCAAGTAGGCAAACATGTTGACTCACCCAACTTGTAGAGAAACGCCAATACCATCCTCCTCCCTTTCATGTTGACGAAACGGTCTGTCACTCTGTCATACAGTACACACTTTTATTTGTTGTTGTCCTTGGCTACCTGGCTAAAATGTTATCTCGCTAGCCTAACTTCCATTTATGGGCAACGTTAGCTAGTTAACATTAGCCTTCTACATCCTCTCGGGCCAGGGGGCACAACAATGTATGAATTAATGGTTTGATCAGAATCGCCATTATAATCATTGGCCAGCACTGATGATTAAGTTTTTAAAAATTTAAAAAGTTCAAAACCCTATCACCATCTATGTTAAATTTCGGAAAGGGCCACTTTTAGCTAGCTAGCTAGCCACCGAAGGACAACAATTCAAGTTTTTCTGTCAACGCTGATTGACGACTTTTTTATTCCTTTTTTTGTTGTCAAGGGCTCGCATGCGTTCTCCTGTAAAATACACATATCCTTTTGCGAGTTGAAGGAAATTATGAAACAGATTTCCCTTGACAGACATGAATACACGCTGCCTGACGCATGAAAAAAGTGACGACGGGCTGTTATAAATACCGACAGGCAATTTTTTCGTTGGACATTGAGATCTATTTGTGTCGGTATTGTATTATGTATTATGCGGGAAGTTGCGGTGGAAAAGCATTTATGCCCAAAATATTGGTATAATACCTATATCGAAGTAGGCTAAATTTGGGAGTCATGGGATGATATGTGTGGCCCTCCCTCCACGACTCGGGAAACCATGCAGTTTATTAGGCTACAGATTAAATAAATTGGTGAAAGTGCACGTGATGAGCTTGATGCTCCTTTCCAATAGATATCGAGGGTCTTATTCTGGTGACATGATGATCGATGTGGCTGCCATTTGACAAATAACAAGAATATCGCTCAACAGTTTTTGTGACGAAACCATCAGTAGAGATGAACATTCGGCGGTACATGGGAATTAAAATTTAAACGTTATTTTGATGTGCACTACTTTTATCTGCAATAAGTCCGTTTGATTTAAACATCTCTGGTGGGAAAATGAGCATATTATTTTATCCAGATTTTAGAATATTTGCATGAAAATCTGTCGCAAATTGGACTGAAAACCTATCTTCAATGTGCGGCCGAAATTGAACCCTATTCCTTATAGTGCTACATTTTTTTGATGTTCTGTAAACTACGTGATGTAGCCCTCATCTCTACTCCACTTTTTCAGGTTTTCTGGAATGATGCCAAGAAAAGCAAAAAACGGGTCCAATCGAGTAGCATTGTTGAGGCCCTTTGCTTCAATAGGAGCTAAAAGGAAGTAAAGTAAGGTGCCAACTTTATTGGTTAGGCTTGAATCCAGCCATGATATAAGGTGTAATGGGTAGGATCAAGTTCCCAAAAGAGCAAGATTCTAAAGAGACTGCATAATTCAGAGAAAGCAAGGTGACAAGAGAGTGAGCGAAAGTTAGATACTCTTACTCTAGCGTGAAGGTGGGTCAAGCACATCATAAAACATAAGTAATGGTTGAAAAAGAAAGGGGATAAAAAGGGAAGAGAGGAAAGAGGGAGTGCTGAGTGCCCTGACTAGAGGGATTATACATCTCTGATGGGGTGTATTGACAGCTGTTTCTCTCTCACTCCAGACGTATGTCAGAGAGAGGGGCCACAGAGACAAGGGTACACAAGAGGCTTGAATTATCCAAGCATGTACTGTACATTTTCTATAATATGTGTCTGTAGCAGTGGAGGCTGCTCCACTGGAATGGAGTGAATGGATGATACCCATGTGTTTGGTACCATTCCATTGATCCTAGTTATTTTCCCCCTCAATCTATACAGAGTACCCCATAATGACAAGGCAAAAACAGGTTTTTAATACTTTAAAAATGTATAAACAATTAAAAATGGAAATATCACATTTACATAAGTATTCAGAACCTTTGCTCAGTACTTTGTTAAAGCATCTTTGGCAGCGATCCTGACTTGTCTCCCAGTCCCTGCCACTGAAAAACATTCCCACAGCATGATGCTGCCTCCACCATGCTTCACCTTCGGGATGGTGACAGGATTCCTCCTCCTCTTTGGCATTAAGGCCAATCTTGGTTTCATCAGACCAGAGAATCTTGTTTCTAATGGCCTGTGAGTCCTTTAGGGGCCTTTTGGCAAACTCCAAGCAGACTGTTGTGCCTTTTACTGAGGAGTGGCTTCCGTCTGGCCATGCTACCATAAAGGCCCGATTGGTGGAGTGCAGCAGAGATGGTGGTCCTTCTGGAAGGTTCTCCCATCTCCACATAGGAACTCTGAAGCTCAGTAGAGTGACCATCAGGTTCTTGGTCACCTCTCTCACCAATGCACTTCTCCCCCGATTGCTCAGTTTGAACTTCTTCCATTTAAGAATGATGGAGGCCACTGTGTTCTTGGGGACCTTCAATGCTGCAGACATTTTTTGGTACCCTTCCCCAGATCTGTGCCTCGACACAATCCGGTATCGGAGCTCTATGGACAATTCCTTGGTTTTTGTTCTAACATGCATTGTCAACTGTGAGAACTTTTATAGACAGGTTTGTGCTTTTCCAAATCATGCCCAATCAATTGAATTTTACCGCAGGTGGACTCCAATCAAGTTGTAGAAACAGCTCAAGGATGATCAATGGAAACAGGATGCACCTGAGTTCCAATTTCAAGTTTCATAGCAAAGGGTCTGAATACTTCTGTAAATAGTTATTTAATCCATTTTAGAATAAGGATGTAACGTAACAAAATGTGGAAAAATGTGTATACTTTCTGAAGGTACTGTATGTGACATATAGGTCATATCCAAAGCCATAGTCATTTTATTCTTAAATGTATACATGTATACATTAACCTCTGATATTAACCTGATAATATTAGGATAGGCACAATGAGAATCGCTATACAGAAAAAACACGGGGTCATCATAGCACATCCATCTGGGGACATTTTTCTTGACCTGAATGGAGCATTTGGGGAAGGAAAGTGTGACAGAAAGCTTGTTTCACAACATAATCTATTTGTATGATCGCCTAGAAATAGGCCTACAGCACAAAATACAGGAAATACAGGAAAACAATTGGCACAATTTTTCATATATCAAACTACTTATCATATCTCATATAAAGCATAATATAAAATGTATATTATATTGAATATTTCAGAAATAAATAGGACTGACAAATCGTTAACACAAAGTTAAGGGCACCAGATGATCCAACAGGGCATATATAGTGTGCCAAAGACTAACATTTGCTCTGTGCTGGTGAAGAATTCAGAACTTTGGGGAGACTGGGATGGTTCTAACACTTTTAGCATTTTTGTCAATTTCTCAGAGATTGAGAAATGGAAGCCGTTCCTATCAATATGTGATAGGAACGGCTTCCATCTGTCTGATACCAATAGGTATAGGTGTTATCTCTCTAAATCAAACAGACAAGGAGTAAAATGCTACAATTTATGTCACCTCCCAGGTCAGTTGTAACAGGGCCTGGGGTGAAATGTAACAGTTTAAAAAAATACAGAAATCATGATATGCAACGAAATATTAAAAGCCTTACGGAGACCATGAGAACAACATTGCCACGTCCCCTTGACATACCCAAAATCTAACTGCCTGTAGCTCAGGACCTGAAGCAAGATATGTATATATGTATATTTGAAACGAAACACTTTGAAGTTTGTGGAAATGTGAAATTAATGTAGGAGAATATAACACATTAGATCTGGTAAAAGATAATACAATGAACAAAACATTTCACTGTAACAGCGACAGTAAATTGGACAGTGCAGTTAGATTAACAATAATTTAAACTTTCTGCCCATATCAGATATGTCTATGTCCTGGGAAATGTTCTTGCTACTTAAAATGTCATGCTAATCGCATTAGCGCACATTAGCTCAACCGTCCTATGGGACACACACACACACACACGCACGCACGCACACACACACACACACACACACACACACACACACACACACACACACACACACACACACACACACACACACACACACACACACACACACACACACACACACACACACACACACACACACACACACACACACACACACACACACACACACCGATCCCATAGAGGGTAACATTTTGTGCAGCAGAAATAATAAAATAATAATAAAAATCATAAAATGTGTATTATTTTTTTTACGTTCCATTAACTGGCCCTTCTCAACCACTACAACAACATCCGGACTAAACAACAACATCTGGACTAAACAACTGAATGTGGTGTCCCTTATGTAAAAAAAAAACTAATGAATTTCACAAGTGAACACGTGTGATCTTGTGTGATCACGTGTCATTTTCTGTGAAGTTAATGTGATAAAATGTGACAACGTGAGCATGTGAGACATTGAAGGGACATTTGATTATCTGACACAGGTTGCCATGGCAGGAGTTTGCCCTGGGTAAAAAGTCATTGCATTTGGTTTGGAACCGGGCTGCCTCCCGGGCGTGAACCAGGTGCCCCGCTAAACGCCCACGGCGAAGTTGGCTCAAAACAAAAGTGACATACTATAGATTAAGCAAGTGGATGTTCTCAAGACACTTGTTCTATCAGTCATCAGGACGTCACGATGGTCCCAGATGGTCCCAGATGATCCCAAACCATTATAATAAAGTAATGGTATGGTGATTTTAAAGTAAGTGGTAAGCTGTTCATCTAAAATATAACTCCACCTGGGATTTGACCTCATAACCACTGGATTTGAGGTGTGCTGAGCTTTCTTGCAGCACCAAAATGTATGGCAGCATTCCTCCTATGGCAATTTGCATGCCCAGCACCCAGACCTCCTTAGGCTAACCCTAACCCTTGCAGCCATGAGCTATCTTCAATTTTTAGCCACATGATCAAACTTTAGCATTGATAGCATACATATAATATATAATATCATAACACACTGGTTATAAACCTGATAAGTTTGATAAACGACAAAGCAGGTGATGCTATCTGCAAAATACATTTGGTCAATTTGTTTAATTTCTTTCCTCAAAATCATATTTTTTCCAATAAAATCGCCAGTCTATCACAGGGTCTTGCTTCTTCAGAATAAATAATGCACAGTGAGTCACATGATTCTGACTTGTTCCTGATTAGAGATATTGAGAGTGTCACAACTGTCCTGTGTGCGTATGGTCCTGCCATCCAGGACCTCTATACCAGGCGGTGTCAGAGGAAAACATTTGTCAAAGACTCCATCCACCCAAGTCACAGACTGTTCTCTCTGCTACCGCATGGCAAGCGGTACCAATGTACCAGGTCTGGAACCAACAGGATCCTGAACAGCTTCTACCCCCAAACCATAAGACTACTAAATAGTTAACCAAATAGCTAACCAGACTATCTGCATTGATCCTCTTTGCACTAACACTGTTGCTACTGTTTATTATCTATCCTGTTGCCTTGTCACTTTACCCCTACATATATGTACATATCTACCTCAATTACCTAATACCCTTGCACATCAACTCAGTGCTGGTACCCTGTGTATATAGCCAAGTTATCGTTACTCATTGTGTATTTATTCCTCGTGTTATTTTCTTTCTATATTTTTCTCTCTGCAATTGTTGGGAAGGGCCTGTAAATTAAGCACCTGTTGTTTAGTCTACACCTGTTGTTTACGGAACTTGTGACAAATTACATTTGATTTGGTTCTGTAACACAACACTTTGCAGCCCGTGGGCCGACCCCTGCTGTAGAACGACAGGAACAGCCACCGGCACTGACAGAGGCTTAAGGCTGCGCTCACCAACTCAACAGTGCCACCCTGTTACACATGTACCATCCATGTGATGTGGTGGAAACCTGGGATTCTGGCCCTGAGTCACTTTACCACCCAGAGGGGAATGGCTTACTGCACTATGCTTCTGTGTTTGTAGTTAGTCCTTACAGTAGAATCCATAGGCCACCTCTGAGTTCAACAGATACACAGTAAGTACAGTGTTGCCATCTGCTGGGCATTGTGAGTAATCAAGGGAGGCTATTGTATGAGGCGCCACAGTTTTCCCTCCTAGAAATAGAAGTGTTTCTCAATCTCAACCCAGTCTTCGGTGACCACAAATCACTAGTTTTACACGTGGTCCATTCCAACACCAACACACCTAATTGAACTAGCCCAACTAATAATCAAGCTCTTGTGATTAGTTGAGTCAGGTGTGTTAGTGTTAGAATGGATCAAATATTGAGAACAGTGGCCTATAGAGGCCCTCATGTCCTGAGCATGTATTCCAGCATTAGATTGGGTTAGCTAAGTGGCTAGCTGGGACAGTCTGACATAGGGATCCTCCTTGCACTGCTCCTCCTGCCTCCTCTCTCTCCTCCCTGCCTGCTGCTCTTGACTACCCCCTTTAGGTGGCCCAGAAGAATGCATATGGCCCCAGCCCTCAAGTGCCTGTAGAGCCGGGAGGAAGCAGTACCCAGAGGTATGAAGGGTAGGGTCCACTGGGGGCAAGGTGAAGGGGGTGGTGGTGGTGGGCATGTACGCTGGAGGAGGGCCTTCATTCTCACTGGGTGGTGAGCAGGTGGACATAGAGCTAGGTTGGGGTGGGAGGAGCTCTGACTTGGGCCATGCCATGATGACGACATTGTTGCCTTTGTTGCTACCAATGTTCTTACTGTCGTCCGTTGTTGATCTGGACAGGCCAGCACTGACTTGAGGCATCGCCACATAGCCCTCACTCGACTCCAAGGGGGATGGGGCAGACCTCTCCGAGGAGGAGGGAGAAGAGGGGTCAGAGTTGGAGAGAGTGTTGTCGGACTCCTCACAGGGAGGCTCCAGACTCAGAAACTCACTCGGCGCCGGTGAACTGTCACCACACAAGATGTAAGGGCCACTGAAGCTGAATCCGGATGAGTCTAGAGCAGGAGGGCAAGATCTGTCCACAGACAACAGAAGTATTGAGGAAAAGTTTGGGTCATACTTCTTCCACTCCTCCTTGGTAATGGAATGGAACAGTCCATTGGCCTTTACATCTGGGGTCAACCACAATGGATTATCTGAAGAGCTGCAACACAAGAGTGAGTTACGGCTTAGGGTTGAGCCAGGTCACCGTGTGTATGAGTATTATTTTATAAGTGTTGGATAGTGTAGAAGCATAAAGATATGAGCTCATTTTACCAGCAAAAGCAGAGCCTGATATCCTCCCTGCTCTCCAGTGTCTGTACGCTGCAGATGTAGGTATTTTCACTTCTCTCACTCTCGGGAAATAACAACCTATCAGGAGACTTCTGGGAAAGAGAGGACATACCATTATCTGTGAATGATGAACTATGAAAGATGGATGCATGGAGGCACGTGCAGATAGAGGTCTACCTGAGCCCGAGCCCGAGCACCTGCCCCTTTGCCCTTCCACACCCGTTTTCCCTCACACTCGCCCTTTTGGGTGGCGGTATATTTTTTGTATACCGTTTGTCGTTGTTGTTCTGAACCCATTGTCCCCAAGTCGTCGTGACATCGTCAAGTTCACTAACTAGCAGATGTACATCAATCGACATTCAGAGGCACTATAACTAGCTTGCTTACAATTTTGTAAATGAGTGTAAATAGGCCAATGCTAAAACATGTTTACATTTTCACTACAGAGGCTGTTAGTAGGTTATGCATTTCGAGATATGAATGGCCCCTTTTTTCATTTTGAGCACCAGCCCCCTGAAAAGGTCTGTGCACAGCCCTGGATACATACATTGTAATTTACAATGGTTATGAAAAATCATTTTTGTACACAGTCTAAGACCATTTTTATTATTATTGAGTGCAGTTGTCATATAGCTGAATAGTCCACAGTGAGATGCTTTGTGAATAATGCTGGATGAATACTCAGCCATTCAGATGTATTCAGACTGACCTTAATGACCTCTCCCAGTGCCTTGCTCTTAAGGGGTGACGGGACAGACACCTCCCACAAGACTAGCCTCCTACAGACAGAAAACGAATCAATCAATCAATGGATGGAAAAATGAACAAATAGAATGACAGGTAACTGCCAAAATAAAGGATAGGGTGTTGGACCACCATGAGCCAGAACAGCTTCAATGCACCTTGGCACAGATTCTACAAGTTTCTGGAATTATATTGGAGGGATGCGACACCATTCTTCCACAAGATATTACATCATTTGGAATTTTGTTGATGTTGGTGGAAAATGCTGTCTCAGGCGCCGCCCCAGAATTTCCCATAAGTGTTCAATTTGGGTTGAGATCTGGTGACTGAGAAGGCAATGGCATATGGTTTACATTTATTCCATGGTTTACATTGTTTTCATTCTCATTGTGACCACTCGTGGCCTGTGGATGGGTTATTGTCATCCTATAGGGGCATTGCCCATGTAACCAAAATAATTGTCTGCCCAGCATTTTTATACATGACCATAAGCATTAACTCAGAAACCACACCTGTGTGGAAACACCAGCTTTCAGAATACACTACTTTGTATTCCTCATTTACTCATGTGTTTCCATTATTTTCACAGTTACCTGTAATTTAACACTAGTAATAACACAAGGGGGCAAATTAGAATGATAGAAAAACAATAAAACAGTTGGAGAAGTCTGATTAGTCACCTGTGACAGGCTGGTATGGTAACATAGAGAGTGATGAAGACAATGGCCACCAGTACACTGATGAAGACGTAGAGGAAGGTGGTGATGGACCAGGAAGCTACCAGGAGATATGGGACAAAACATGCATATATGTAAGAGTGGAACATGTAGTTGAGGATGATTGATGAGTAATTGATTAGAAGTGTCTGGAAATTTCTGTCTGTTACATGAACTGATTGATTTGGTAGTTGCTTCAAGAGAACAAAGTCACATTTTATCAGCTCCTGTATGCAGCCTTCATCAAGTCTAGTCTTAATTTCTTCTCGTTTCACTCTCTGAACCCTCCAAAGAGCGTGTTACACACATTTCAGTATTATGGTAGTTCAATGATAAAACATCCAATTCATCCAAGCTCATTGTTCACATGAAAGCAAATATCATGACTTCAGATTAGACTAACACATGGAAGCAAAGGAAACGCTCTTCAATACATAATGAAAGTCTCTGTTTGTTTTTGAAAACCTTCTTCAAGGGATTTGAACTTTGGTGCTTTTTCATTCAGCATCACATTATAGTTTTTTGAGCTCCACTCTTTTGATATGGATCACATCCCCTCATTTTGTACTTGTTTTTGTTCAGACTGGTTATCTCTGATGATAAAATATGTTTTAACGTCTAGGATAATACAATCTCCCCTCAGTATGAGAAAGTTGATGTTATATTGTATTATAACATTTGCTTTTGAGGACTTTTTTAAAACAAACATTAGAAACATGTAAAAATATTTTTTGTTTGTTTAAAAAATAATAGAAATAGCTTGGTCCAAGTTTGTGCTCTTGCCAACTCCATTGCTGTCATCATCAAGCCATATATACAGTGCCTTGCAAAAGTATTCGGCACCCTTGAACTTTGCGACCTTTTTCCACATTTCAGGCTTCAAACAAAGATATAAAACTGTATTTTTTTGTGAAGAATCAACAACAAGTGGGACACAATCATGAAGTGGAACGACATTTATTGGATATTTCAAACTTTTTAACAAATCAAAAACTGAAAAATTGGGCGAGCAAAATGATATCTTTATGTTTGAAGCCTGAAATGTGGCAAAAGGTCGCAAAGTTCAAGGGGGCCGAATACTTTCGCAAGGCACTGTAGCAAATGACATGACAATGAATGACAAGGAGTTGGCATGATGGCAAAAACAGATGGCAAAAATAATCAGGCTAGAATAGAATAGACTATTATTAAAAACATGCTTCAACTAGGAGATACAATCTAGGTCCATTACCTGGTTGTGAGGTCCACTCCACTGGGTCGGTCCATTCGGAGGGGGGTCCTTCGAAAGTATCACCCCTTCCCGGGACCACCAGGGCTCTCACCTTAACCAGGTAGCACTCAGAGGGGCGCAGGGACCCCCCCAGGATGGATAGTGAGAGGGACCCCTGGGAGACATTGAGGAACCTAGTATCCTCCTGAAAAAGAAAAGGTTGGACAGAACCAAGTGAGACATCAGTCGTCATCAAATGATCTGTTCATGAGATGCTTAAAAAAGCAAGTCTATCTCGCTTGATGAGCGTTCTTTAGATGATGACCTAGAGATTATCAAATGTAATACTGAACATGAAAAGACATTGCTTTTGGATCATCCCACTTCCTGTGAAATTATAGCACAAAAATAGATCAAATACTTATCCTACCTGAGTGTCATTACTCCAATAGTGCACCTGATAGGTGAGTTCAAAATTTGATTTTGGCGGATTCCATTTTAGAATCCAGTTCCCATCTCTCGCTTCTATCTGCACGTGGAGTGGACGGTTTGGACGAACTGTATAGAGATACATCAAAAATCAGACATCAAGAATCTTTAAAGAGATTGAACTTGATCTTAAACAGGCTGATGTGATTATATTCAATCTCTCTCTATCCCAGTCTGCTGTTCCCACATGCTTCAAGATAGCCACCATTGTCCCTATACCCAAGAATGTAAAGGCAACGGAACTAAATTACTATCGCCCAGTAGTGCTCACTTCTGTCATCATTAAGTGCTTTGAGAGACTAGTCAAGGATCATATCACCTCCACCTTACTTGTCACCCTAGATCCACTTCAATTTGCTTACCACCCCAATAGGTCCACAGACGATGCAATCGCCATCACACTGCACACTGCACACTGCCCTATCCCATCTGGACAAGAGGAATACCTATGTAAGAATGCTGCTCAGCACTCAACACCATAGTATCCTCCAAGCTCATCATTAAGCTTGAGGCCCTGGGTCTGAACCCCGCCCCCCTGTGCAATTGGATCCTGGACTTCCTGATGGGCTGCCCCTAAATGGTGAAGGTAGAAAACAACACCTCAACACTGGGGCCCCACAAGGGTGCGTGCTCAGTCCCCTCCTGTACTCCCTGTTCACCCATGACTGCGTGGTCACGTGATCGACTTCAGGAAACAGCTGAGGGAGCATCTTCCTATCCACATCGACGGGACAGCAGTGAAGGTGGAAAGTTTCAAGTTCCTTGGCATACATATCACTGACAAACTGACATGGTCCACCCACACAGATAGTGTGGTGAAGAAGGAAAACTGACATGGTCCACCCACACGGATAGTGTGGTGAAGAAGGCAAACTGACATGGTCCACCCACACAGATAGTGTGGTGAAGAAGGCAAACTGACATGGTCCACCCACACAGATAGTGTGGTGAAGAAGGCAAACTGACATGGTCCACCCACACAGAGTGTGGTGAAGAAGGCAAACTGACATGGTCCACCCACACAGATAGTGTGGTGAAGAAGGCACAACAGCACCTCTTCAACCTCAGAAGGCTGAAAATAATGCACAATTGAGAGCATCCGGTCAGGCTGTATCACCGCCTGGTACGGTAACTGCAGCGCCCACAACCCCAGGGCTCTCCATAGGGTGGTTCTGTCTGCACAATACATCACCGGGGGCAAACTACCTGCCCTCCAGGACACCTACTGCACCCAATGTCACAGTACGGCCAAAAAGATCATCAAGGACAACAACCACCCGAGCCACTGCCTGTTCACCCTGCTATCATCCACAAGGCGAGGTCAGTACAGGTGCATCAAAGCTGGGGCCGAGAGACTGGAAAACAGCTTCTATCTCAAGATCATCAGACTGCTAAATAGCCATCACTAGCACAGAGAGGCTGCTGCCTACATACACAGACTTGAAATCATTGGCCACTTTAATAAATGGAATGCTAGTCACTTTAATAATGTCACTTTAATAATGTTTACATATTTTGCATTACTCATCTCATATGTATATACTGTATTCTATACTATCTACTGTATCTTAGTCTATCCCGCTCTGACATTGCTCGTCCACATATTTATATATTCTTAATTCCATTCCATTACTTAGATTTGTGTGTATTAGGTATTTGTTGTGAAATTGCTAAACACGTGTATGTGACCAATACAATCTGATTTGATTTACGAACGTATGTATTTTTTGCAGGACGTAACATATCATACGAAATGGACCGTTGTGCACAATTCCCTGGGCCAGTTTTGGCTCATGAGCACAAATTTCTTAACTACTGGCTAAAATGATACAAAACCTTCTAGCCTCACTTTTTTTTATGCTTCTGGAATCAGCAGAAAATTGTGCCTGTGATACCACAATACAAACTCCAGGTGGCAGCACTGATACACAATCACTGAGGCAGTATATTTTCTGGATTGCATCAAAACAAATATCATCATTAATTGAGTCTCAGCTATGAGATTTTATTCTCCTTCAAATATCACCCCTGTGTCGGAGTGAAAATGACTCACTGTTTTTATGTGTTTTAAACGTTTTGCTGTTGCATGTGGGGATGAGCTCCACCTCTAGCTGTTCTGAGTCTGGAACAGGGAAGGAGCAGCTGTATTTGAGCATTGGACCCCTGGACGAAGCGCTGACCATGGTGTTAACACAGCATTTCTGGGCTCTGGAGAGATGGCGAAAGGGATAGATAGAGAAGAGGGAGGACACTGCTGTGAAGGAGATTAGACATCCTTGAGACTGAAGTGAACTGTTTTGTCTCTGATCCATGGGCACACACACATGAACGCATGCTCAAATGCACACACACACAGTGCTTTGGCAGCAGATCCTAACTCACGGTGCAGTGTGGTTGCGTTTGCAGGACAGATGGAAGGTAAGGAACTGAGCCACGTCTCTCTTCACCTCCCAGCTGCATGTCACCACTTTCTCGTCATCCACCACACACTGCGCACTGGAGGGGCCTGGCACAGGGTCTGCGTGAGGGAGGGAAGGGAGGTGAGGGAAAGAGGGAGAGAGGGAGAAGAGAGAGACAGAGAGAGTCAATTAGGGAGGACGTGAGTGAACAAAAGTGGAGAAGACATTGATGCACGGCTGAGCAATGCTATTCCAAACACATGACATGATGAGATCACAATGCCCTGACACGTAAATCACACACAATGCTATGAAGTCACTCATAAGAATTTAATTACAAACTCATTACAATCCTATAAAACTAATAGATTAGGTTGAAGTATGTTTATGTACAATTAATTCGGAAAGTATTTAGACACCATTACTTTTTCCACATTTTGTTACGTTACAGCCTTATTCTAAAATTCATTAAATAGTTTATTTCTCCTCAATCAACACACAATACCCCATAATGACAAAGCACAAACAGGTTTAGACATTTTTGCAGACAAAAAAAAAAATTTAAAAATGAAATATCATATCTTCTTGTGTATGACGCTACAAGCTTGACACACCTGTATTTGAGGAGTTTCTCCCATTCTTCTCTGCAGATCCTCTCAAGCTCGGTCAGGTTGAATGGGCACAGCTATTTTCAGGTCTCTCCAGAGATGTTCGATTGGGTTCAAGTCCGGGCTCAAGGACGTTCAGAGACTTGTAGGGAAGCCACTCCTGCGTTATATTGGCTGTGTGCTCAGGGTTGTTGCCTTGTTGGAAAGTGAATCTTCATCCCAGTCTGAGGTCCTGAGTGCTCTGGAGCAGGGTTTCATATTTCCCTCGATCCTGACTAGTCTCCCTTTCCCTGCCGCTGAAAAACATCCCACAGCATAATGCTGCCACCAGAGTTCAATCTTGGTTTCATCAGACCAGAGACTTTTGTTTCTCATCATCTGAGAGTCCTTTAGGTGCCTTTTGACAAACTCCAAGCGGGCTGTCTTGTGCCTTTTACTGAGGAGTTGCTTCCGTCTGGCCACTCTACCATAAAGGTCTGATTGGTGGAGTGCTGCAGAGATGGTTGTCCTTCTGGAGGTCTCACCCATCTCCACATAGGAAATCTGAAGCTCTGTCAGAGTGACCATCGGGTTTCTGGTCACCTCCCTGACCAAGGCCCTTCTCTCCCGATTGATCAGTTTGGCCTGGGGGCCAGCTCTAGGAAGAGTCTTGGTGGTTCCAAACTTCTTCCAATTAAGAATGATGGAGGCCACTGTGTTCTTGGGGACCTTCAATGCGGAAGACATTTTTTGGTACCCTTCCCCAGATCTGTGCCTCGACACAATCCTGTCTCAGAGCTCTGCGGACAATTCCTTCAACCTTATGGCTTGGTTTTTGCTCTGATATGCACTGTCAACTGTTGGACCTTATATAGACAGGTGTGTGCCTTTCCAAATAATGTCCAATCAATTAAATTTACCTCAGGTGGACTCCAATGAATTTAAACATTTCAAGGATGATCAATGGAAACTGGATGCACCTGAGCTCAATTTCGAGTCTCATAGAAAAGGATCTGAATACTTATGTAATTAAGGTAATTATTTTTTTTTATTTTTTTACTGTTTTCACTTTGTCGTTATGGGGTATTTTGTGTAGATTAACGAGGGGAAAAAAATATTGAATCAGTTTTAGAATAAGGCTATAAACGTAACAAAGTGTGGAAAAAGTCAAGGGGTCTGAATACTTTCCGAAATCACTTTATATACAGTAGGATTGCCACTCACCGTCCTCAGTCATCCAGGTCACTAGAGAGCTCCACTCACTCCACAGTCCCGTCTTCCCCTTTGCCCTAACCTTGGCCTCATACTGGCAGCCAGGCACCTGAGCTTCAGGCTCCAAACTCAGCTGGGTGTCTTGAACCTTCACTGCCTGCACAGAGAGAAACAGACAAAGACTATGGATGAGTCCCAAAGGGGCCTCACAAGGCTCTGGTCTAAAGTTGTGTACTATAAAGGCAATAGGGTTCCATTTGGCACACACATTATGTGTGCATCTCAATTCACTAAAGTAGCTCTCCATTGGGCACATACATCAACTCAACGTCTATTCCACGTTGGTTCAACATAATTCCATTGAAATAACGTGGAAACAGATTGATTAAACCAGTGTGTGCCCAGTGGGTTCCTTTCTTTGTCTCATTCCCTACATATGCACTAGTGTGAAGCACCTGGTCTGGACATAATCTTTAAACTGCTTTCACTTGTCCGGTAGTTTCAAATTAGTGCAGATGAAAGGGTGGAAACCACTTCAGACTATTGAGACAGAGCCCTGATCTTTATCTGACTTGGTGGTATTGTTTTCTGTACTTCCGCCGTGTGACATCCTCTCAGTCTCAGATAGTGGCACGGTAATCTTTGGTGAGGATTTTGATGTGCAAGATGAGCGAAGCAGGAACATGGACGTCACCAGGACCTAGCTTTCGGCACGTTAGCCCCGAATGATTTTCGGTCAGCCCCGAATCTTTCGCGCTACTGCAATGGTGAAAAACAATGGTAGTTACAGTTCATATAAGGAAATCAGTCAATTATAATAAATTCCTTAGGCCCTAATCTATAGATTTCACATGACTGGGCAGTGGCGCAGCCATGGGTGAGCCTGGGAGGGCATAGGCCTACACACTGGGGAGCCAGGCCCAGCCAATCAGTAAGATTTTCACCCCACAAAGGGCTTTATTACAGACATAAATACTCCTCAGTTTCATCAGCTGTCCGGGTGGCTTGTCTCAGACAATGCCTCAGGTGAAGAAGCCGGTTGTGCAGGTCCTGGGCTGGCATGGTTACACGTGGTCTGCGGTTGTGAGGCCAGTTGGACGTACTGTCAAATTCTCTAAAATTATGTTGGAGGTGGCTTATAGTAGAAAACTTAACATTACATTTTTCTGGCTGAGTTTAACTCGATCTTCTCTAAAATTTGATTAATTCGGCCAGTTAGCCACACTTACTTATAACATTCAAGAAGATCGAATGTTCATGGGAAAATCCATATTCCCAAGAAACTGATTATCAAATGGTTGGCATGCATGCAGCATGGACGTTTAACCTGTAAAACGCAAAGAATTATACATTTACGATTGACAGTGATGATGGCCTAATTTATAATAAGGTAGGTCTAATTTGGTGTTTTAGGATTTTCTGAATGAAAGGTTTCATGTCGGTACCAACTTTCATTCAGAAATGGCTTAATAATAATTTATAAAATGGTGCTCCAGGAGGCTACCTAAAAAAAATAGCACTGGTTATAATAAATGTAAAGCAATCGCCATGTGTGGTCAACTGATCCCCCCAACACCATTTTGATTGGGACAGGTTCCTTGTGCTGCTTTGGGACAAGCATGGGAACTCATCTTGATAAATCAATCAATGTCAGATTTTTTGTTTTTACCGAATCTCTGTTTGGATGTTAGGTTACAATTATGCTGGGTATGTCATGTTTTGTCTTATATTGTCTTGTCATTTTGCTTTTCCTTCTGTTCGTTTTCCCCCTGCTGGTCTTTTTAGGTTCGTTCCCCTTTTTCTCTCTCCCTCCCTCTCTCTCTTCTCTCTGTCGTTCCGTTCCTGCTCCCAGCTGTTCCTATTCCCCTAATCAATCATTTAGTCTTCCCACACCTGTTCCCTATCTTTTCCCCTGATTAGAGTCCCTATTTCTCCCCTTGTTTTCCGTTTCTGCCCTGTTGGATCCTTGTTTATTGTTCACCGTGCTGTGTCTTTGTATCGCCCTGTCGTGTCGTGTTTCCCTCAGATGCTGCGTGGTGAGCAGGTGTCTGAGTCTGCTACGGTCAAGTGCCTTCCCGAGGCAACCTGCAGTTTATTATCGAGTCTCCAGTCAGTTCTCGTGATTACGAGTGAAATTGTTTTTATGCTTTATTTACCGCTCCGATTTGTCTAGGAGTATTGCTATTTCCTTAAACTGGATTAAAGACTCTGTTTTCGCCAAGTCGCTTTTGGGTCCTCATTCACCTGCATAACAGAAGGATCCGACCAAAGAATGGACCCAGCGACTACAGACGCTCGTAACACTGCCGTCGAGATCCAAGGAGCCATGCTCGGCAGACACGAGCAGGAATTGTCTGCTGCTCGTCATGCCATGGAGAACCTGGCCGCTCAGGTTTCCGACCTCTCTGGACAGTTCCAGAGTCTTCGTCTCGTGCCACCTGTTACTTCCTGGTCTGCCGAGCCTCCGGAACCTAGGGTTAATAACCCACCTTGCTACTCCGGGCAGCCCAAGGAGTGCCGCTCCTTTCTCACCCAGTGTGATATTGTGTTCTCTCTCCAACCCAACACATACTCTAGAGAGAGAGCTCGGGTTGCTTACGTCATTTCACTCCTTACTGGCCGGGCTCGAGAGTGGGGCACAGCTATCTGGGAGGCAAGGGCTGATTGTTCAAACAATTACCAGAACTTTAAAGAGGAGATGATTCGGGTTTTTGACCGTTCAGTTTTTGGTAGGGAGGCTTCTAGGGCCCTGGCTTTCCTATGCCAAGGTGATCGATCCATAACGGACTACTCTATAGAGTTTCGCACTCTTGCTGCCTCTAGTGACTGGAACGAGCCGGCGCTGCTCGCTCGTTTTCTGGAGGGACTCCACGCAGTGGTCAAAGATGAGATTCTCTCCCGGGAGGTTCCTTCCAGTGTGGACTCTTTGATTGCTCTCGCCATCCGCATAGAACGACGGGTAGATCTTCGTCACCAAGCTCGTGGAAGAGAGCTCGCGTCAACGGTGTTTCCCTGCTCCGCATCGCAACCATCTCCCTCCTCTGGCTCAGAGACTGAGCCCATGCAGCGGGGAGGTATTCGCATCTCGACTAAGGAGAGGGAACGGAGGATCACCAACCGCCTGTGCCTCTATTGCGGATTTGATGGACATTTTGTCAATTCATGTCCAGTAAAAGCCAGAGCTCATCAGTAAGCGGAGGGCTACTGGTGAGCGCTACTACTCAGGTCTCTCCATCTAGATCCTGTACTACTATGTCGGTCCATCTACGCTGGACCGGTTCGGGTGCTACATGCAGTGCCTTGATAGACTCTGGGGCTGAGGGTTGTTTCATGGACGAAGCATGGGCTCGGAAACATGACATTCCTTTCAGACAGTTAGACAAGCCTACGCCCATGTTCGCCTTAGATGGTAGTCATCTTCCCAGTATCAGATTTGAGACACTACCTTTAACCGTGCTTTTACACCTGCATTGTTTGCTGTTTGGGGTTTTAGGCTGGGTTTCTGTACAGCACTTTGAGATATCAGCTGATGTACGAAGGGCTATATAAATAAATTTGATTTGATTTGATTTGAACCCTCACAGTATCTGGTAACCACAGTGAGCTATTTCTTTTTTGATTTT
Source organism: Oncorhynchus gorbuscha (assembly GCF_021184085.1). NCBI lineage: Eukaryota > Metazoa > Chordata > Actinopteri > Salmoniformes > Salmonidae > Oncorhynchus > Oncorhynchus gorbuscha. Next base: position 21,902,734 of record NC_060198.1, on the reverse strand, counting down.
TCGTTCACCTTTTACACCTGTTGTTTTGGGTCATCCCTGGCTAGTATGTCATAATCCTTCTATTAATTGGTCTAGTAATTCTATCCTATCCTGGAACGTTTCTTGTCATGTGAAGTGTTTAATGTCTGCCATCCCTCCCATTTCTTCTGTCCCCACTTCTCAGGAGGAACCTGGCGATTTGACAGGAGTGCCGGAGGAATATCATGATCTGCGCACGGTCTTCAGTCGGTCCCGAGCCAACTCCCTTCCTCCTCACCGGTCGTATGATTGTAGTATTGATCTCCTTCCGGGGACCACTCCTCCTCGGGGTAGACTATACTCTCTGTCGGCTCCCGAACGTAAGGCTCTCGAGGATTATTTGTCTGTGTCTCTTGACGCCGGTACCATAGTGCCTTCTTCCTCTCCGGCCGGGGTGGGGTTCTTTTTTTTGTTAAGAAAAAGGACGGTACTCTGCGCCCCTGCGTGGATTATCGAGGGCTGAATGACATAACGGTTAAGAATCGTTATCCGCTTCCCCTCATGTCATCAGCCTTCGAGATTCTGCAGGGAGCCAGGTGCTTTACTAAGTTGGACCTTCGTAACGCTTACCATCTCGTGCGCATCAGAGAGGGGGACGAGTGGAAAACGGCGTTTAACACTCCGTTAGGGCATTTTGAGTACCGGGTTCTGCCGTTTGGTCTCGCCAATGCGCCAGCTGTTTTTCAGGCATTAGTTAATGATGTTCTGAGAGACATGCTGAACATCTTTGTTTTTGTCTACCTTGACGATATCCTGATTTTTTCACCGTCACTCGAGATTCATGTTCAGCACGTTCGACGTGTTCTCCAGCGCCTTTTAGAGAATTGTCTCTACGTGAAGGCTGAGAAGTGCTCTTTTCATGTCTCCTCCGTTACTTTTCTCGGTTCCGTTATTTCCGCTGAAGGCATTCAGATGGATTCCGCTAAGGTCCAAGCTGTCAGTGAGTGGCCCGTTCCAAGGTCACGTGTCGAGTTGCAGCGCTTTCTAGGTTTCGCTAATTTCTATCGGCGTTTCATTCGTAATTTCGGTCAAGTTGCTGCCCCTCTCACAGCTCTTACTTCTGTCAAGACGTGTTTTAAGTGGTCCGGTTCCGCCCAGGGAGCTTTTGATCTTCTAAAAGAACGTTTTACGTCCGCTCCTATCCTCGTTACTCCTGACGTCACTAGACAATTCATTGTCGAGGTTGACGCTTCAGAGGTAGGCGTGGGAGCCATTCTATCCCAGCGCTTCCAGTCTGACGATAAGGTTCATCCTTGCGCTTATTTTTCTCATCGCCTGTCGCCATCTGAACGCAACTATGATGTGGGTAACCGCGAACTGCTCGCCATCCGCTTAGCCCTAGGCGAATGGCGACAGTGGTTGGAGGGGGCGACCGTTCCTTTTGTCGTTTGGACAGACCATAAGAACCTTGAGTACATCCGTTCTGCCAAACGACTTAATGCTCGTCAAGCTCGTTGGGCGTTATTTTTCGCTCGTTTCGAGTTTGTGATTTCTTACCGTCCGGGTAGCAAGAACACCAAGCCTGATGCCTTATCCCGTCTTTTTAGTTCTTCTGTGGCTTCTACTGATCCCGAGGGGATTCTTCCTTATGGGCGTGTTGTCGGGTTGACAGTCTGGGGAATTGAAAGACAGGTTAAGCAAGCACTCACGCACACTGCGTCGCCGCGAGCTTGTCCTAGTAACCTTCTTTTCGTTCCTGTTTCCACTCGTCTGGCTGTTCTTCAGTGGGCTCACTCTGCCAAGTTAGCTGGTCATCCCGGTGTTCGAGGCACTCTTGCTTCTATTCGCCAGCGCTTTTGGTGGCCGACTCAGGAGCGTGACACGCGCCGTTTCGTGGCTGCTTGTTCGGACTGCGCGCAGACTAAGTCAGGTAACTCTCCTCCTGCCGGTCGTCTCAGACCGCTCCCCATTCCTTCTCGACCATGGTCTCACATCGCCCTAGACTCCATTACCGGTCTGCCTTTGTCTGCGGGGAAGACTGTGATTCTTACGGTTGTTGATAGGTTCTCTAAGGCGGCACATTTCATTCCTCTAGCTAAACTTCCTTCCGCTAAGGAGACGGCACAAATCATCATCGAGAATGTGTTCAGAATTCATGGCCTCCCGTTAGACGCCGTTTCAGACAGAGGTCCGCAATTCACGTCACAGTTTTGGAGGGAGTTCTGTCGTTTGATTGGTGCGTCCGTCAGTCTCTCTTCCGGGTTTCATCCCCAGTCTAACGGTCAAGCAGAGAGGGCCAATCAGACGATTGGTCGCATACTACGCAGCCTTTCTTTCAGAAACCCTGCGTCTTGGGCAGAACAGCTCCCCTGGGCAGAATACGCTCACAACTCGCTTCCTTCGTCTGCTACCGGGTTATCTCCGTTTCAGAGTAGTCTGGGTTACCAGCCTCCTCTGTTCTCATCCCAGCTTGCCGAGTCCAGCGTTCCCTCCGCTCAAGCGTTTGTCCAACGTTGTGAGCGCACCTGGAGGAGGGTGAGGTCTGCACTTTGCCGTTACAGGGCACAGACTGTGAGAGCCGCCAATAAACGTAGGATTAAGAGTCCAAGGTATTGTTGCGGCCAGAGAGTGTGGCTTTCCACTCGCAACCTTCCTCTTACGACAGCTTCTCGTAAGTTGACTCCACGGTTCATTGGTCCGTTCCGTGTCTCCCAGGTCGTCAATCCTGTCGCTGTGCGACTGCTTCTTCCGCGACATCTTCGTCGCGTCCATCCTGTCTTCCATGTCTCCTGTGTCAAGCCCTTTCTTCGCACCCCCGTTCGTCTTCCCTCCCCCTCCCGTCCTTGTCGAGAGCGCACCTATTTACAAGGTACGTAGGATCATGGACATGCGTTCTCGGGGACGGGGTCACCAATACTTAGTGGATTGGGAGGGTTACGGTCCTGAGGAGAGGAGTTGGGTTCCGTCTCGGGACGTGCTGGACCGTTCACTTATTGATGAATTCCTCCGTTGCCGCCAGGATTCCTCCTCGAGTGTGCCAGGAGGCGCTCGGTGAGTGGGGGGGTACTGTCATGTTTTGTCTTATATTGTCTTGTCATTTTGCTTTTCCTTCTGTTCGTTTTCCCCCTGCTGGTCTTTTTAGGTTCGTTCCCCTTTTTCTCTCTCCCTCCCTCTCTCTCTTCTCTCTGTCATTCCGTTCCTGCTCCCAGCTGTTCCTATTCCCCTAATCAATCATTTAGTCTTCCCACACCTGTTCCCTATCTTTTCCCCTGATTAGACTCCCTATTTCTCCCCTTGTTTTCCGTTTCTGCCCTGTCGGATCCTTGTTTATTGTTCACCGTGCTGTGTCTTTGTATCGCCCTGTCGTGTCGTGTTTCCCTCAGATGCTGCGTGGTGAGCAGGTGTCTGAGTCTGCTACGGTCAAGTGCCTTCCCGAGGCAACCTGCAGTTTATTATCGAGTCTCCAGTCAGTTCTCGTGATTACGAGTGAAATTGTTTTTATGCTTTATTTACCGCTCCGATTTGTCTAGGAGTATTGCTATTTCCTTAAACTGGATTAAAGACTCTGTTTTCGCCAAGTCGCTTTTGGGTCCTCATTCACCTGCATAACAGGGTAATGTTAGCTAAGTTGCGGTGAGTGCTCATGGTCATTAGACTAGCATTTAAAAGCATTGCAGATGTTCTCTACACACATACACTAGACCTATAGCCTACCTGTTGAGCTACGCTGATATTTTCCTCAACTTTCCAAGACTTTTCTGATGCATTTCAGTCACTTAGCCTACTGATGTGAATACACAATATATACTAAGTCATTTGACATATTTTTTGTTATTGTTTAAAAAGGTCATGCAGTAAGGACTACATTGTTTTAATAACAATATAGCTGAAACCACTATTGGCTTCATTGACTTACTGAATTTATGCTATTGTAATTTTAGGCTAGGCTACTAGCTGATATATTACTTTAAATATTACTCTAACAGTAGGCCTTCCTATACAATAACAATTGCGGGGAAATTCTGTTTAAATACGTGAGTGCCACTGGAAAGTTGGTGTACTATAGTTTCCTACTCATATTGTAGGCCTAAGATCTGTGTATCCACTCTTTTCATTGGCCTATGCTATGTGTTGCATTTAAGACATGGGTTGTTTGACATTTACATATTGAGATCACTTAAAACAGAGTAGCTTGACATTTTGATCATTTGTGTGGTATAAAAAAATATATTATTGGAATGTCTCCAGTCATGTAAATATATAATTTAAATAATAATATAATTATAGAATTATCATTAGAATTACAGGAAATTATTTCAGAAAATGTCTTATTTTCTCACACAAACCCCTCAGCCCCTGGTGTTCAGGACTGAGCCCCCAAATGTTATGAAACTCTGGTGACACCCCCGGGCAGGAAGCAGAGAGGTTGTAATGAAGGATTCTAAAGAAGTGATTAATGAGCAAAACTACCCTATGCTTGTGCTTGTTTTGCGTGGGATATCTCATGCCATGATGAATAACCATGAGAGTTAGCATGTCTTTTTACAAGAGGGTCAGAAAACATAATCAATATGTTAACTAACAGTCCTCCTACACTCTTAGAAAAAAAGGTGATATCCAGAACGTAAAAGGGTTCTTCAGCTGTCCCCATAGGAGAACCATTTTGGGTTCCAGGTAGATCCTGGAAGAACCTTCTACATGAAACCCCAAATAAATCTAACTGGAACCCAAAAGAGTTCTAACTGGAACCAAAAAGGGTTCTCCTGTGGGGACAGCCAAAGAACCCTTCTGGAACCCATGTTTCTAAGAGTTTGTTTTGTATTTATGAAGATTCAGAAGCACATGTCTTAGATGAACAGGAGTCTTTGAGAGCACATTGTATGTTAACCTGGTCCCGGATTTGTTTGTGCTCTTGCCTGCTATCCGTGACAATGAGTGATAGGGAATTGGCAATATATAGCACAAACAAGATATGGCACTCAAGCTAATTGTTTGTTACTCAAGTACATACTGTCCAGTCATCCTGGTTAGACCTCCTGTAGTTGACCTGATAGTTGAGAGTGGGGGTCAGGAGGGACGTTGGGGGGTAGGGGCTTTCCCAGCTGAGCAAACGTCCCCCTCTCTCTACAAGCTGCTGTGATAAATGGACTGGTGGACGCACCCTCACTGTAATACACAGAGGCACACACTATCAAAAACAAATCAACACATAAATGAATAGTCAAATATAGATACAGGATCCTATATATTTGGTCATCTGCTAGCTAACTTTTAACTAAAATTAAACATGTAGATGTAAAATTATTGAGAAGCAATGATTTATGACAGGGGTCCTGTAATGTTTAAACTCACAATTCTTAGACAGAAGCAGGGCAGGGGGACAGGAGGTCTTGAAGAAGAAGACATGGTTGGTATTGATGCCAAAGTCACGAGTGTTGTACTGACACTGGGCGGCGAGCTTGCCGTTTTTGGCATTCAATGCTGGCTGACCATAGGGTTTACACGGGGACTCACTGGAGGGACAGAGAAAGAGAGGGGAGAGAAAGCGAGAGAAAGAGGTAGAGAGAGGCATGAGTTAATTGAGTACATTGTTTCTCTGTGTCCACATTTTCCTTCTCCCCTCCCTCCCTCTTTCTGTCCTCTCATCACCTCTATCCTTACCGGTTCTCAGTGTCGTCCCAGTAGTATAGGGCTAACAGGGCTTGTGAGGACGCGTGTGGACTCTCTTCCCAGCTACAGCGGACGTAGGAGCTGTAGTCATTGTAGCACCGCAGGGACTCAAACACAGGGGACACTAAGGAGAGAGGGAGTGGGAAGAAGGATATAGACATATAATTGAACCGCATTCTGCTGTATGATGTAGTGTACAGTTCTCTCTATAGGGCATACAAATACATTTCCAAGTGGGTGGCAGTGTTGTGATATTGTCTCAGCATTAAAAACACTTTCTATAATGTCCACAATTAAACATTTAACCATATGTCCACATTACACATTTTGTTGTCATCGATATCTGCTAAAAAAAAGAAGACTTTTAGACTTAAACCCTACCATGATATTGTTTGTTCTCCTGGATTGTGCAGCGATCTTTTCCATTATAGCAGAGGACCAGGAGAGGGAGAAGTGATCCACAAGACATCCAGAAGATAAGCATGTTTCCTGGGGAGTGCAGGAGGACAGGTCCCCTGGAGCAGAAGAACATGGGCAAGGGTCAGCAGGTGGGTCTCAGTAATTAACCTTCCAGATCTAGACCATCCTGGGCCCGCATTATGTGGACTGACTGCTATATCTGTCAGGGTTCAGAGAAAAATGGCTCAGATACAAAAAGTCTCTCTCTCTGTCATGCGCACACTAATATCATAATTCTCAAAATTACACCATTACCACTCACTTCCCTTACAGTATATTCTTCACTAAGTGACTCTGATGTTCCTCACACCATCCACTGTGACCCCACATCCGTTCTTCTCACCCTTGTTAGCTTTCTCTGTCTGTATGTGTTCCAAATGCCCCTCTATTCCCTATATATAGTGCACACTACCCTATGGGACCTGGTCAAAAGTAATGCACTTTATAGGGATTATGGTGGTATTTTGGGTGTCGCATCTGTCTCTTATGACAGTGGTATTGTCTTCATTGTAATGTAATTTTATCAGGCACAGACACTTTGGAAGAGAAGAATTAAAACGAAGTGACAGACAGTTGTGACTGTAGTGGTGTTGAGAAATCCCCCTCAGATACAGTGTGTGTGTGTCTGTGTCTGTGTCTCTGTGTCTGTGCATGCATTTAATGACAAGCATTCTAAGAATACATTGTGGGATAGAGGTTAAAATACAAAGAGATGGTAAGAATCCCAAAAAATGATCACTTATATGTAAGCTTATTTATACAACTTAAGTTATTCTCACCTAGTCTCCTCTTAAGTGTTCAGTGAATTCTGTAGTCCTATTTCCAAGAAGCTATGGTTTGTGAGGAAATGTCAAGACTCAAGCCAGATTTGTTCTGTCTGTAGCCTCAACTTTATCTGCTTCCTCTTTCATGCGGCTGTTTACCATGTGGTCATAAATGACACTTAATCGGCATTCAGCTCCATCACAGTGTGATCAGTGTGCTCCTGGTGAGCACAACACATTGAAAAAAAGCACACTTTTCAACCAGAAATACATCTTTTCAACATCTTTTCAACCAGAAATACATCTTTTCAACATCCTTTCAACCAAAAAGGTGTCTTTTCAAAAGTTTCAACATCTTTTCACATCTTGTGCTATTGTATGGAAATGAAATGCTTCCCTGAGGGTAGTATAAGTAGCATAGTAGGTATAGTATGCATGAATTATGAATATCACTTTCACACAATTTATTTCAAACTAACTTATTCCTTTTCTGTCATCTTATAATTGTCTTGTTGTTACACAAGGGTGAGACTCTAGCCCAGGTATTTTATGAGTGATGGGGATTTCCAACGAGGTGCTATTAAACAATGTGCAAATTGATCAATGAAGTATCTTAGTTGGTTGAGGCAGTGGCATGTCACTACAGGAATTGACTGCATCACAAATGGCACTCTATTCCCTATATAGTACACTACTTTTGACCAGAACCCTATGATTCCTGGTCAAAAGTAGTGCACTAAATAGGGAATATGGTGCCATTTGGGATGCAAACAATTGATGTCATGTAGGTCCCTTTGGCACGCCAGGACTGCACTTCAGTAGCAGAGCAAATCCACCGTATAATACACCGATCCTTAGCTAACGCACAGACAGACAGGGAAATGCCTGAGTCTGGATGCTGTGTCAAAAATGGCACCCTATTCCCTACATATTGCACAACTTATGAACAGAGGCCTATGGGGTGCCATTTGGGACGGTGACTGGAAACGGTGCTGGGCTGCTAGAGTAGCTTATCCTGCTCCCTGTGGCGTGAAGGGAAAGGCACTATATCTGTAGAAGAACTCATGTCTAGTCCCTAGCAGGGTGATAATTTGACTCTGTTAAGTGTATGATACTCACATATACTACTGATGAGGTTTATAAGCGGACTCAAAAGGCCAAAACCAACGATCGAACATCATTACTGTGACACAACACAGTAATGCAGTAAGAAATACATTTTTTGCGGTAAGAAATACATTTGCGGTAAGAAATACATTTTTTGGACCAAATTTACATTGGCATCACCTGCCTTGTCGTTCGATTCACAACATGTATATCAGGTTTATAACCAGTGTGTGTAGATATATTTGATGTAGGTTAGCAGTGCTAAAGTTTGAACGTAGCTAAAATTGAAGATAGCTAATGGCTGCAAGCGTCAGGGTTAGTTGGAACAAACCTCAGGAGATCTGGGTGCTGGGGATGCAAATGATGGGCCCACCAAGCCTGTATCCTGGACTACCATACCACTGTCACAACTGTGACTCTGATTGAGTGAACATGTCCAACATTCACTTACACACACAAAAACATGGAAAAAACACGTGGTTTTGGAAAACTTCATGTGACATTTCACATGTGAATTTACATGTTTTTAGAACACTTCACATGTGAAAACGTGTTTTTGGACAACAAAAAAACATTGTCTATGATACACACAGTGCTCTCATCTTACATATTTGACTACACTGTGTATGTTATTTATACAATAATTATTATTCAATATGTCATCGTCTGGGATTTGAACTTACAACTGCTTGGTTCACGGCATTATGATATTTCTGCTACGCCACCACACCTGTACTGCTACACTTTGGACTTATATACTCAAGAAAAACTATACTACTGTATTTATCAGTGATTCAGGGGAAACATTAAAACATAATAATATGACCCACCAACATTAGACAACTATACAGAAAACCGACAGATTGCCGAGACAAGTCAATTAAATCAATGTTGAGAGAATAGTCCGATTAAACTGAGAACTATTTTGCTAAATGCGTACTGTAGATCAGTGGTCACCAAACTTTTCTGAGTAAAGATCACTTTCGCAGTCAAAAAGCAAGCTGAGATCTACTGCTCAGATGATTTATTTGTACATTAACCTCACACATAGTTTTGTAGGAATGAGGTTTGTGCTGTAGGCCTAATACAGTATCACAGCATATTGGCTATATGATTGGCCTGCCAATATTATTAATCAGACCATATTATATTTCAAAACTCGAGCTTTGATAACAAAATAGATCAGTTGGTTTAGCACTTGTGAGGCACTGTGGAGCATGAATTTAAATAATTAGCTTTTTTATTTTTCTGGACTGATGGTCCCTGCATCTGATAGTCAACGAGATCAAATTACGACGTCAGTGATCTTCAGGTCGAAAAGTCGGAGCTCTAGAAAGATGCCCGAGTTTCCGACTTGGAATTCCGAGTTGGATGACCGTTTAAAAGATTTTTCCCAACCGCCTCTCACAGTCCCCGCTCTCTCCTTCCTTTCCTCCCGTGAGACTGACCAAAGCAAGGGGACACCGTCTTCCCCCTGATGGCGAAACTCGAGTCGCACCGCATCTGCCTCATGCACAAATTCTTATGGTTCCTATGACCATAGAAAGTGAAATATTCCTTAATATGAAAATCAACACGACGAGCTGCTAATAATAATAATAATAAAACGCAGGGCTATCGGTACTTGGCTCCTCATTCATTGCAGCTGCATCTCGAGCGGAAGTACGGAGACGCGCGTTTTGTAATATTGTTGAATAAAAACAGTGCTAAATATAAACTTAAACATGAACTCACTCGTAAAAACAACAGTTATTTGCTGTATTCGTTGACAGTCTCTCTGTGGTCATGAATTGAAAAGTTATTCAATCTTACGTAGGCTAGTAGCCTATTAACATTGGCTCTGTAGGCACGGTGATTTGAGCTATCCGATTGGGCAGCACAGTAGTTGCACTCGATTTAGTCACAGATTTGCCGGGTTGGCGGAGTTTGTCTCATGGGAACACTTTGCTACCCGGTGCGCAGGACTTTTGAATCAAGTGCATCTACTGGCAACAGCTCAACACGGGTTTAAAAAAGGGGCGCAAGCCTTTATCGTTCGTTGGTTTTTCCACAATAAAATATTTGGTGATCGTCTAGGAATGCCTTGAAGATCGATCGTACTAGATGGTAATAGGCGCTCGCGTTGCCACTAGTGACGGTAGGAAATTGACATTGAAATAAAACGAAACCCAGTGCTATAATTTCGCAATTTCAATTGTGGCACTGGGTGTCATATTCCATATTCTAGTGTCTGGCCTGTGATCAAGTCAGGGGTTGCGTCACAAATGGGACCTTATTCCCTACATTATGCACTACTTTCACCCAGAAAATGAGTGCACTCTATGTAGTAGGTTTCCATTTGGGATGCAACAAGGCCTTATTATGTTGTTTTTACTTAACTTCCATAACTACCACAAATAAACCAGCCCTTTGCCATCTGTTCCTGGCTGTGAGCTCTCTGAACATCTACTATTGTATTCAAATAAAGTTATTCTATTTAATTCTATTCATTTCTATTCAATTTGATTCCATTATTGTCATGCAGGTGAAAGAGGACCCAAAAGCGACTTAACAGAAACAGAGTTTAATAATGTTCAAAACGGGATAACTGACATCCTCTAGATTTGTAGAGGGGAAAACAACTGGAGAAGCGGCCACAGACTGCAGGTCGCTTCGGGTAGGCGCAGGCCGTAGTCGACTGAGACACCTGCTCACACGCAGCGTCTGATGAAGGCACAAAACACGACAGAACAGGGTGATACACAATCACGGCAAAAAAACACGACAGGACAGGGCGAAACGCAATCACAGCATGGTGAATACAATATAAGGAACCGACGGCACAGGAACGGAACACAAAGGAATAAATAGGGAGTCTAATCAGGGGAAAGGATCGGGAACAGGTGTGGGAAGACTAAATGATGATTAGGGGAATAGGAACAGCTGGGAGCAGGAACGGAACGACAGAGAGAAGAGAGAGCGAGAGAGTGAGAGAGGGAGGGGGAGAGAGAGGGATAGGAGGGAAAGAACCAAATAAGACCAGCAGAGGGAAACGAATAGCATGGGGAGCACAGGGACAAGACATGATAATAAATGACAAACATGACAGTACCCCCCCACTCACCGAGCGCCTCCTGGCGCTCTCGAGGAGGAACACTGGCAGCAACGGAGGAAATCATAGATCAAACGGTCCAGCACGTCCCGAGAAAGAACCCAACTCCTCTCCTCAGGACCGTAACGAAAAACGATAAAAAGGGAAACTAGGGTACTCCTCTAAAAAAAAAAATGAGAACTAGGGACAGACTGAGACACAGCAAGGGCAGGGACAAGAACAGGAGAGATGCGATGGCAGGGAACAGACTGAGACCCAGCAAGACCAGGAGCAGAAGCAGAAAAAAAAATTACCAGACTTCTTCTGCGCGCAGTCTGAACACGCAGCCACGAAACGGCGCGTGTCACGCTCCTGAGTCGGCCACCAAAAGCGCTGGCGAATAGACGCAAGAGTGCCTCGAACACCGGGATGACCAGCTAACTTGGCAGAGTGAGCCCACTGAAGAACAGCCAGACGAGTGGAAACAGGAACGAAAAGGAGGTTACTAGGACAAGCGCGCGGCGACGCAGTGTGCGTGAGTGCTTGCTTAACCTGTCTTTCAATTCCCCAGACTGTCAACCCGACAACACGCCCATAAGGAAGAATCCCCTCGGGATCAGTAGAAGCCACAGAAGAACTAAACAGACGGGATAAGGCATCAGGCTTGGTGTTCTTGCTACCCGGACGGTAAGAAATCACAAACTCGAAACGAGCGAAAAACAACGCCCAACGAGCTTGACGGGCATTAAGTCGTTTGGCAGAACGGATGTACTCAAGGTTCTTATGGTCTGTCCAAACGACAAAAGGAACGGTCGCCCCCTCCAACCACTGTCGCCATTCGCCTAGGGCTAAGCGGATGGCGAGCAGTTCACGGTTACCCACATCATAGTTGCGCTCAGATGGCGACAGGCGATGAGAAAAATAAGCGCACGGATGAACCTTATCGTCAGACTGGAAGCGCTGGGATAGAATGGCTCCCACGCCTTCTGAAGCGTTCGACAATGAATTGTCTAGTGACGTCAGGAGTAACGAGGATAGGAGCGGACGTAAACGTTCTCTTAGAAGATCAAAAGCTCCCTGGGCGGAACCGGACCACTAAAACACGTCTTGACAGAAGTAAGAGCTGTGAGAGGGGCAGCAACTTGACCGAAATTACGAATGAAACGCCGATAGAAATTAGCGAAACCTAAAAAGCGCTGCAACTCGACACGTGACCTTGGAACGGGCCAATCACTGACAGCTTGGACCTTAGCGGAATCCATCTGAATGCCTTCAGCGGAAATAACGGAACCGAGAAAAGTAACGGAGGAGACATGAAAAGAGCACTTCTCAGCCTTTACGTAGAGACAATTCTCTAAAAGGCGCTGTAGAACACGTGAACGTGCTGAACATGAATCTCGAGTGACGGAGAAAAAAATCAGGATATCGTCAAGATAGACAAAAACAAAAATGTTCAGCATGTCTCTCAGAACATCATTAACTAATGCCTGAAAAACAGCTGGCGCATTGGCGAGACCGAACGGCAGAACCCGGTACTCAAAATGCCCTAACGGAGTGTTAAACGCCGTTTTCCACTCGTCCCCTCTCTGATGCGCACGAGATGGTAAGCGTTACGAAGGTCCAACTTAGTAAAGCACCTGGCTCCCTGCAGAATCTCGAAGGCTGATGACATAAGGGAAGCGGATAACGATTCTTAACCGTTATGTCATTCAGCCCTCGATAATCCACGCAGGGGCGCAGAGTACCGTCCTTCTTCTTAACAAAAAGAACCCCGCCCGGCCGGAGAAGAAGAAGGCACTATGGTACCGGCGTCAAGAGACACAGACAAATAATCCTCGAGAGCCTTACGTTCGGGAGCCGACAGAGAGTATAGTCTACCTCGAGGAGGCGTGGTCCCTGGAAGGAGATCAATACTACAATCATACGACCGGTGAGGAGGAAGGGAGTTGGCTCGGGACCGACTGAAGACCGTGCGCAGATCATGATATTCCTCCGGCACTCCTGTCAAATCGCCAGGTTCCTCCTGAGAAGTAGGGAGAGAAGAAACGGGAGGGATGGCAGACATTAAACACTTCACATGACAAGAAACGTTCCAGGATAGGATAGAATTACTAGACCAATTAATAGAAGGATTATGACATACTAGCCAGGGATGACCCAAAACAACAGGTGTAAACGGTGAACGGAAAATCAAAAAAGAAATAGTCTCACTGTGGTTACCAGATACTGTGAGAGTTAAAGGTAGTGTCTCAAATTTGATACTGGGAAGATGACTACCATCTAAGGCAAACATGGGCGTAGGCTTGTCTAACGGTCTGAAAGGAATGTTATGTTTCCGAACCCATGCTTCGTCCATGAAACAACCCTCAGCCCCAGAGTCAATCAAGGCACTGCATGTAGCACCCGAACCGGTCCAGCGTAGATGGACCGACATAGTAGTACAAGATCTAGATGAAGGGACCTGAGTAGTAGCGCTCACCAGTAGCCCTCCGCTTACAGATGGGCTCTGGCCTCTTACTGGACATGAATTAACAAAATGTCCAGCAACTCCGCAATAGAGGCACAGGCGGTTGGTGATCCTCTGTTCCCTCTCCTTATTCGAGATGCGAATCCCTCCCAGCTGCATGGGCTCAGTCTCAAAGCCAGAGGAGGGAGATGGTTGCGATGCGGAGCAGGGAAACACCGTTGATGCGAGCTCTCTTCCACGAGCCCGGTGACGAAGATCTACCCGTCGTTCTATGCGGATGGCGAGAGCAATCAAAGAGTCCACATCTGAAGGAACCTCCCGGGAGAGAATCTCATCCTTAACCACTGCGTGGAGTCCCTCCAGAAAACGAGCGAGCAGCGCCGGCTCGTTCCACTCACTAGAGGCAGCAAGAGTGCGAAACTCAATGGAATAATCCGTTATGGACCGTTCACCTTGGCATAAGGAAGCCAGGGCCCTAGAAGCCTCCTTACCAAAAACTGAACGGTCAAAAACCCGAATCATCTCCTCTTTAAAGTTCTGGAATCTGTTAGAGCAATCAGCCCTTGCCTCCCAGATAGCTGTGCCCCATTCTCGAGCCCGGCCAGTAAGGAGTGAAATGACGTAAGCAACCCGAGCTCTCTCTCTAGAGTATGTGTGGGGTTGGAGAGAGAACACAATCTCACACTGCGTGAGAAAGGAGCGGCACTCAGTGGGCTGCCCGGAGTAGCAAGGTGGGTTATTAACCCTGGGTTCTGGAGGCTCGGCAGGCCAGGGAGTAACAGGTGGCACGAGACGTAGACTCTGGAACTGTCCAGAGAGGTCGGAAACCTGAGCGGCCAGGTTCTCCACGGCATGGCGAGCAGCAGACAATTCCTGCTCGTGTCTGCCGAGCATGGCTCCTTGGAACTCGACGGCAGTGTAACGAGCGTCTGAAGTCGCTGGGTCCATTCCTCGGTCGGTTCCTTCTGTCATGCAGGTGAAAGAGGACCCAAAAGCGACTTAACAGAAACAGAGTTTAATAATGTTCAAAACGGGATAACTGACATCCTCTAGATTTGTAGAGGGGAAAACAACTGGAGAAGCGGCCACAGACTGCAGGTCGCTTTTCGGGTAGGCGCAGGCCGTAGTCGACTGAGACACCTGCTCACACGCAGCGTCTGATGAAGGCACAAAACACGACAGAACAGGGTGATACACAATCACGGCAAAAAACACGACAGGACAGGGCGAAACGCAATCACAGCATGGTGAATACAATATAAGGAACCGACGGCACAGGAACGGAACACAAAGGAATAAATAGGGAGTCTAATCAGGGGAAAGGATCGGGAACAGGTGTGGGAAGACTAAATGATGATTAGGGGAATAGGAACAGCTGGGAGCAGGAACGGGAACGACAGAGAGAAGAGAGAGCGAGAGAGTGAGAGAGGGAGGGGGAGAGAGAGGGATAGGAGGGAAAGAACCAAATAAGACCAGCAGAGGGAAACGAATAGCATGGGGAGCACAGGGACAAGACATGATAATAAATGACAAACATGACAATTATATTTCCTTAAGGCCCCTCAACCCTATCCCTCATGAGCAGCAGTCATACAGTGCCCTTCTAATGACAAACCTGGCATGTCTGTGTCAAAGTCACACATACAATTAACCCCTGAGTCCCTGAGCTCAAATCAGATTCTCTCAGCTCACAGCAACGCTGTTCACTTCACTCGCACAAGAGTCCACCTGGTCACGTATCAGAAACACTCCTCTAGTCAGTCAGGTGTGTTTGTTGTTCTGCATTTGAGAAAACACCAGTTGAGAGAACACCTGACTTTTCACAAAAGCATCCCTTTCTGTGGCTTATCAACTATACTATGTTGGACTATGACCTTGTTGTTTAGGTTAAAACAATCTGACATACTCTTAATCTCTACTCAGTCCAGTCAGAAGAGGATGGGCTACACATCTGACCCAGGTCTCCTTTCTATGTTTCTTCCCTCGACTGAGTTTTTTTCTGGCCACTGTGCTCTCGCTTCTGCTTTTCTTGGTCTTTGGGGACTAGGCCGGGTTACTGTAAAGCACTGTGACAACTGCTGATGTCAAAAGGGCTTTGTCAAATAAATGTTATTGATTGGTTGATTAAGGTCAAAAAGTGTGAATGGGAGGCAACAGTATACAGCAGTTTGTTTGTGTTCAACTCCCTTTTCCATTCACCATCTGTCTGCAAATGAAATGCTTTAACATTGTGTAACTTGTACACCGGGAGGACCAAACATGAGACACATATTGAAGATGAGAGAAAACAATAACACTTAAGGGCTGATAACAACTGAGAGCTAAATAAAGGGGGAGTAATTCGGGTAGTGATGAAGTCCAGGTGTGCCTAATGATGGGGTGAAGGTGTGCGTAATGATGGTTGCCAGGTGTGCGTAATGATGGGTTGCCAGGACTGGTGGTTAGTAAACCAGCAACATCGAGTACCGTAGCAGGAGTTGACATGACACATTGTAACTGTCTGTCATTTGGAGACTGGCAGGACTAAGGAGGATCAAGGAGTTAGCCAGATTATTTAGGCAAGTTTTCATTAAAAAAAAATGGGGCATGGTCTTATTGGCTCAACAACCAAAAACAAATATCTAAGTTTATCTTTCTTAATTAACTAGAAAATCAATAGTTATTTCTGGTTATTTATAAAAGATAGCTGGCTAGATTCTGCTTAGTAGTATACCCCTCTGAAATGTTTGAATGTGTTGTTGTTTCTCACTTTCTTTAACTTCCTGTAAGCAAGTGTCAAACCAAGTAGTTCCTCTTTTCTTTCTCTGAAAAATGTGCTCTTAGAATTGTTTTGTGGGTATTTGATGGAGATTTTATTCTATCATCTAATATTAGTTGTTGGTTTGCACTTTCACACGTTATAGTGTTGAGAGAAATGTATACATATACAGTAACTCATGAGCAAGTCCTTAGTGTTCTCAACACAAGTTCACAAATGCCCTTCCCATCTTTGATTATATTAGTGATATGTGTAAGATTGTAATTCACACTCTGCATAAGTAAGCCTACTTCTATATCACCATTATGCAGAGTGCAAATTACACCATGACATTCGGGGTCTCTGTATTGAAACATTTTTATGAGCCTAATAATAAAACATGCATTACCTTTTAATGTGGCATGAACCAACCAGTCATGATATTTTCATCTGATTGTCAAACAAATCACTTCAAAAAGTAGGCATGTTCGTCCACTCCAAAATAATTCCAGCATCCAAACTGCCTGTTTACCAGTGCCATATGATGAATGGAAATAGACATCTGTTACAAAACACCAAAAAGTATGCATAAGGACATCTGCAGATTGCAATTGATTAGGCCTACATTAATTAGTTATATATTGGTTAGGCCTACATTAATTAGTTCTATATTGATTAAGCCTACATTAATTGATGCTCTTACTGACAAATGTACCTTTTTTTTGTAGCCTGAAAAGTCGGGACACCTGAAATGGGGCTGAAACTGTCCCGGGAAATACAGGATGGTCAACTTACCAGACTAGGCTTCAATGTATATTACCATGAACTTCAAAAACGTTTACCAGTAGCCAGTGATATGTGCGTAAACTCTTGACTGCCAGTTGCAGTGAAAAAAAGTAATACTGCTTATACCTTAAACGCATAAAAAAGGTGGTTAACAGTGTTTGCTTGTGTTTACCTTGCACTAGGTCTACACTACTGCCACATGAACACACCCAGAATAGGTATCCTACATTCAATATATAGTAATACGAGTTGAATCAAAACATGTTTTACACCCTAGTTCATGAGTTGCCCATAGTTCATGTGTTAATGCTTGGAGTCTTCACAAATCGTGAAACACACCTTTCTTTCCTTACATTAATGACATTTATGACAGTGCTATTCGTCATTAAGCATTCAACAATTGAATTAGAACACTGAACTTAAACCCTGTACGAATCAAAGATCTTGGAGATCAGCAAAAATGCACTGTAGGTCTAAGTGTAAAAATGCCTACGTGACCTTTCATTACATTTCACTGTGAAAACAGTTTTCTTGGGAACACAAATCTAAAATAGTGTAGAGCTATGCCGTTGCAAAATGTAATGCTTCTAACCGAAAGAGTCAACTATAGAACTACTGTTATTATCGTATGTTGGATGGATTGGATGCGCATTGGTGTCTAGCTGTAGGCTAGTTGTCTAGTGATATTGTCGACCATCATCAGCTGATCCAGGAAAGAAAACAAATATGTATTTTTTATTTAACCTTTATTTAACTAGGCAAGTCAGTTTTAAGAACAGATTGCCAATGACGGCCTACACCGGGCAAACCCGGACGACGTTGGGCCAATTGTGCGCCGCCCAATGGGACTTCCCAATTATGCAGCCTGGATATTGATGGAATAAAGAAAAGCAGTACCCGCGAGCACCTGGAAAACAAAGCAATGAGCGCTCTAAACAGTTCACTGAGAAAAGCAAACAACGATAAATCAATGGATACATGTAATGCATTGGAATAAAGGCTTCTTTTTATTATTATTAGGGAAGCATGGCGAAAATGAAGACCCACAAAGGAAAATCTATGAGCAAAGGAGCTCAGCTGAGGGCGAAATTCAACACTACTGGATGGACAACTCTTGTCACATAGAAATAAATGGTTTAAACCATTACAGAGAGGTGCGGGTGTTTGCTTAATTTAAATATTTTATGTTTATATTTACCACTGTAAAATATATTTACCACTGCATTTTAAACAAATAGTAGAGTGGTTAAATTAGCATTATTTTGACATCCCCCAATAGTTAGACTTTTGTTGCATTTTGGGGAGCTAACATTTAATTCAGGGAAGCTGAGCCCCCAGCTCCCAGCTACCTCTAAATGCCCCTAGGAAAACGCAATTCATATTAACCTCACCACTCCCATCTAGTGACAACAAAATGTTATTCTCATTCACTTGATCAGAAAAGGAATCATAATTTTCAGTTTATTTTCAATGCAGTGTTTCTTTTTAGAAAACCATTCCATAGTGAGTTCACAATCATATGGACTGTTTTCCTAATAGGCACTCTTCTCAGAAACAGATTTTCAGAAGAATCCTTTATTTTCAGGAGATAATTATACACATCTCATAAAATGGCTTTTCTCAAGGGCTTCTTCTTTTTGTTACTGATAGACATTTCATCATGCATCCTTTCCAGCTACTAGGTCACATTAAGGACTTGACCTTAGTTTGTCATCATTATGAAATATTAGAGCCAATAGCATCCCACACAGGAAGCTGGTGGGAGGAGCTATATGAAGAAGGGCTCCTTGTAACGGCTGGAATGGAGTTAATGGAACGGAGTCAAGCATGTGGTTTCCATATGTTTGATGTGTTTGATACCATTCCATTAATTCTATTCCAGCCATTACAATGAGCCTATCCACCTACAGCTCAACCCACCAGCCTCCTCTGATCCCACAGCATGACACACAAAGTAGCGTCTGATTGATTCACCCTATTCTATTCCGATATGGTTTATAGCAGGTTATTATTCAAAAGTGGAAACATTTTAAATGAAGTTTTCCTGTATGGATAATGAGATCATAATGTAACAGTATAGGACCATTTAGACCAATAGATAGAGAGGGATGGATGGGAGGAAGCTGTTAAGTTCGGCCTCCCCTTTATAGATACATTATTGTAATTATAAGGCACCTGTGGTTTTAATCTAAGTGAATTGCTTTGGGGAGATATGGCAGTGGGCTGGCAGAGCAGAGGAGAACTGTCACGACTCCGACCGAAGGACACTCCCCTTCCCGTTCGGGTGGCGCTCGGCGGTCGTCGTCGCCGGCCTACTAGCTGCTACTGATTATTTCCTCCCCCTCCTTATGTGTT